>NC_053489.1:423014137-423701910 GCF_905171775.1 Rana temporaria | reverse complement strand
CGTGACCCCTGGGATCCCCTAGGTCACGCTCCGCAGGGAGAGAGGGGAAGCAGCAAGCAGACAAGCGGTAGTGATGGGTAAGCGGAGGTCGGGGCAACAGGCAGACAGGGGTAACCGAGGGACAGGCAAAAGGTCAAGATCACAGGCAAACAGGAGAAGTCAGGGACGAGCCAAAAATGGTACACAGGAAGATAATAGTAGCACACTGCAGACAGGAACTAAAGCAAACAACACTGTTGAACAGCACTGCAGGCCTGTAGTGCAACAGTTAATATAGACTTCCTGGGATGGCCTGGGTGGGGCCATACAGGAAGGAGGGGACATAAGAAGGTAACCAGAAGAGAGTTAGGCCTCCTAATGGACAGATGGAAACAGGTAAGCTGCCAGACTATTGCATATCCATGACATGTGATCAGCTGTGTCCAATCATTTATCGGCTCTCTTCGCCTCACACTGACAAAGTGTGAGGCGAGGAGAGCCGATCAGCGGCATCTCCTCACAGGGAAGAGGTGTAAAGGTAATCAGGGCACTGATGATCAGTGCCCTGATTACAATGCAGCCTCAGCAGTGTCCATTAGTAAAGCCACTCTGTGCCTATCAGTGACACCAAGACCGAATTACGTTTAAGGCACTATGCCTGACGCACAAATGTGTTCAAAGAGATGCCCCCAATATCTATGTGAAAAAATAAAAAGTCACAACCTCAATCGCGTTCTCCGTTCTACTAACCAAAATCTACTCCAAATACCCAAGGCCTGATATAAGTCCAAAGGAGAACGAAGATTTGCAGTTCAAGTATCTAGACCAGGGATCTTCAAACTACGGTCCTCCAGCTGTTGCGGAACTACACATCCCATGAGGCATTGCAAGACTCTGACATTCACTGACATGACTAGGCATGATGGGAATTGTAGTTCCTGAACAACTGGAGGGCCATAGTTTGAGGACCCCTGACCTAGACTGTGGAACGCTCTACCGACCAGCATCCGAACGGAAGTGAATCACCAGGCCTTCAGGAAAAAACTCAAAACCCATCTATTCTGAAGGCAAAATATAGTAGGAAATGGATACCAAGCGCCCTGAGGCGATTCAGTTTGCATGTGTCGCGCTATACAAGTTTCTCACTCACTCACTCACTTACTCACTCAGTGACACCAGTCTGTGCCCATCAGTGACGCCAGTCTGTGTCCATCAGTGAGGCCAATCTGTGCCCATCAGTTATGCCAATCAGTGCTTCCTTTCAGTGCCCATCAGTGCCGCCCATCTGTTCCCATCAGTGCCGCCCATCAGTTCCCATCATTATCACCCATCAGTGCTCATCAGTGACACCTATCAGTGTCCATCAGTGCTACATATTAGTGCCTCCTGATCAGTGCCACCCCATGAGTGCCATTCAGTGCCGCTTCAACAGTGCCCATCAGTGCAGCCTCATCAGTGCACATCAGTGAAGGAGGAAAATTTCTTATTTATCAACTTTTCTGACAGAAACTAAGAAAAACTGAAAAAAAAAACTGAAAAAAAACCCAGCAGTGATTAAATATCACCAACAGAAGGCTCTATTTGTGTGAAGAAGATGATAAAAAATGAATTTGGTATACATGTATAAATATATACTTATGTCAAAAAAAAATCTATAACTTATGTTGTAACATGTAAGCCATTTTAATGCACCTTGGAAGGAAAAATGTTTTAGACTCATTATGCCGGCCTTCAGATTCAATGTTTAATTTACATTTTTAAAAAACATTTTTTTTTTATGGGAAATCTATAAGGGTGGGGTTTTTATATTTGCAGAGGGGAATTTGTCCTATTTGAGATACTATTTTATGGCAGTATGTATAACTTTGTTTTTGAAATAAAGCCATAACAGTAAAAAACAGTAAAAAAAAATACAAAAATAATAATTTATTTGGGTGTATACAGTGTTGCATGACCGTGCAATTGTCATTCAAACTGCGACATGAAAGCTGAACAATGGCATAGACAGGAAGGGGGTGAAAGTGTATTGAAGTATTGAAGTAGTTAAACATTATAACAGTAAAGGTTATCAAAATGCTAACACGTGTGTGTATATCTGAAATGTATGTGCATTGTTCAATACTTTAGAAATGACTGACTAGACTTATTAAAATTCAAGTGGGCTTTTGTTGTTTTTGGATTTGATCTGTTGTTGTTTTGCTGGCATAGAGCTTGAAGAGAATATAATGCCTTCATTGTGGTCAGTTACAAGCATTGCAGTTGAAGAACGCCATGTATGTGTAAGCAGATGACTCAGTGCAGTTTAATACATGGTATAAATACTACCAGCTGTGTCCAGTGAGCCTATGACCGTTACTTCAAAACTTCATAAATGACCAGAAAGAATAGTGTTCCTTTGTTGACATGTAGAATTTATGTGTGAGAAAAAAAAAACATGAATTCCAGAAATCATCTATTTTTTAAAAATATGGCTGAATTAACACCTGAGCGTAGCGATTTACCGGCGTTTTTATTTGAAAGTTTTTGATCCTTTTTAGGCCTTTTGAGTATTACAAACATTATATAAGCGCATTACATGCGTTTTACAGCTTTACCCAATAGACAGCACTAGGGGAAAGAGAGGGAATTAGGGGTGGAGAGCTGCTGTTTTTAGCAATTTGACAAAACCCTTGTAAAACACTGAAGTCAGGCATTTCTATTGAAGTCTGTGAGACCAAAAACGCTTGTAATCTGCCAAAAAGAAGCTCATTATTTGAGCGACAGTCGTTTTGCTTCAGAACACACAGATCTAAACAGGGGCCATTGAAATGAATGGGATTAGGCTTGTTAAGCGTTTTAGAGATACAAGCTTCAACAAGAAAATCACTCAAGTGTGAAGGGGGCCTTACATTGGGCCAGTTTGTTAAAGGGGTTGTAAAGTCAGAAGGTTTTTTATCTTAATGCATTCTATGCATTAAGATAAAAAGCCTTCTGTGTGCAGCAGCCGCCTCAGCACCCCCTAATACTTACCTGAGCCCCCTCTCTATCCAGCGATGTCCACGAGTTCCTTGGCCGTCCAGGACTCTCCCTCCTGATTGGCTGAGACACAGCTATTGGCTCCCCCTGCTGTCAAAGTCAGTTAGTCAATCAGGAGAGATAGGGTGCAGGGACGAACCGGGGCTCTCTGTCTGAATGGACACACAGAGCTGTGACTTGGCTCAGGTGCCCCCATAACAAGCTGCTTGCTGGGCGGGCATTTGACAGGAGGGAGGGACCAGGAGAGCCAAAGAGGGACCTGAGAAGAGGAGGATCTGTGCTGCTCTGTGCAAATCCACTGCACAGGGCAGGTGAGTATAACATGTTTGTTATTTTTAGAGAAAAAAAACAAGACTTTACAAGTTTTATATGTGTCACATCTGGAGAAGTGCTGGAGACGCAGAAATTTACTTTAGTAGTCTGTGCTACATACAGTCAGCGCTACATGGTCTGGCTACTGCTGAGTGTACACTGAACAAACATGCTTTCTCCCTTACCCATTTTCGCAAGAGTCTTGTATTTTTTCGGCGAATACAAGGCAATCTCTGAATGGACGAGATGGCTATCGTTATTACATCTATACTTCATTTCCACCCTGTCATACTGGTAGTTCTCTCTTAAAGAGGAGATCCGCCTGAAAAAAAATATTAAAAGCCAGCACCAACAAATACTGCAGCTGCTGACTTTTAATAATTGGACACTTACCTGTTCAGGGTGCCTGTGATGTTGGCAGCCGAAGCTGATCAATTGCTCGGCTCTCGGCTGCCCCCGCCGCCATCCTTGGTGAGGGAATCAGGAAGTGAAGAGTTGAGCTTTCACTTCCCGGTTTCCTACTGTGCATGTGCGAGTCGCACTGCGCGTCCTCACTGGTCCCTGTGTGTTTCCCAGAAGACTGCGGGGGGGGGGGGGGGGAGTGGCGTGACCCCCGCGGGTGTCTATGCCTGGAAGTTGGTGCAAATACCTATTATACAGGTATCTGCACCCCCTGAAAGGTGCCAAACATGACACTGGAGGGGGGGAGGGTTCCGAAAAGCGAGGTAACAGGTTCCATTTTTGTGTGGACCTCCGCTTTAAATTTGTATGTAAGTTGGAACAGGTACATTTTTTAAGTGTAACGCCAGCCCAAAAAAATGGTTTATGTTTGTTTTGCTGTCTGCACCCCTGTTTAGAAGATTTCAAATCACTTTCTTTCCCTGTAATTGGATTTTAAAAATGTGGGGTTGTTGTGGAAACAAGGATTGGTGATTAAGCTTCAGTGGAGACACATTTTTCCCATGATAATTCTTATGCCGCGTACACACGATCGGAAATTCTGACAAGAAAAGTCAGATGTGAGCTTTTGGTTGGAAATTTCGACCATGTGTATGCTCCATCTGATTTTTGCTGACGGAATGTCCGCCAACAAAAGATTAAGAGCAGGTTCTCTATTTTTCCAACTGAAAAAGTTCCTATCGGAAAATCCCCTCAGACACACAGTATATACACACACACACATACAGTATACATACACAGTATACAGACACACAGTATACACACACAGTATACATAAACACAGAATACACATACACACATACACACATACACACACTAAAAAGGTACTGGAGAGGCTGGGCAACTATAATCTTGGGATTTAAAAAAAATAGATTTTTACATACTGTCCCTGGTTTTACTGAGACTGGCAACCTTGATGGGGCCCCCTAGTGGCACTGGGCCCTCAGGAAGTGCCCGCGTGCCCGAATGGTCAGTCCGCCCCTAGTGTTATTTGAATTGTAGACTTCATCGCTATGTACGTTTTACTGTTCTAACTTTGATTTATTTGACATCTCTGATAGAGCTCATTAGTCAATTGTGAGCTTTCTCTCTGAGCCCTCGATCACATTAGAGCGACTTGTTATGCGTTTTGACAGATCAAATCACATGACAAGTCGCACCCTATTGTCAGCAATGGCACTGTTCAAATTGGTGTGACTCCGACTTTGAGGTGCCACATCGATTTGAAAAAGTAGTTTCTCCACTACTTTTGGCGGTTTTGGATTCGATATGCATAGACATCTTCTGCATGAAGCAGCACAGAAGCCTCCAAAAGTCAGTGTCACCCAGAGGCCCAGGAGAAATCATACTGAATATGGATGCACATGATTGAATGAATCTCACATTTGACTAAAGTAAAATGGACTTTCTGACTTCATAAAGTTATATCTTGATTCTTGACTTTTTAATGTTTATTACTTCATGCGCCTGCTCTTGCTTGTCAGAAAACCACTTTGCACCACTGATATATATATACAGTAGCTGTCAGTTGGCTCAGGCTCCATTTAGATTCCAGCACCTGTTGTCTGCTTCGGTCTGTTCATCACTGCTTTGTGTACGGCAAAGGTTCTTATTGACTGTCCCTTCCTGGCCAGCAAATCAGTGCCTTTGCTTCATGAAGCACATGAGCAGAAAGTAGCTAATGGGACTAATAACCCATGATGTCAGATTGGGTCTGGATTAAATACACCTTCAAAGTATTAGGTATGTTGTGTAAATCACAATGTAAAGCTCCCAATTAAATCCATTTATCCAACTTCAGCTGCTTACAGCTCTGGAATAATTTTTTTGACATTTGGCAGTTTTTGCTTATGCATGTTTTACCTTATACGCAGACGGAATTGCTAATGTTTGTAACAAGTCTACTTTAACTCTTTCGCTGACAACGCCATTTAGTGTTTTGTGCATCCATGTTTAAAAAATCATTTTAGGCCTGATCATTTGTTACCCCCCCCCCCCCCCCCAAACATTACACAATGTGAATTTACTGAAAGGAGAGACCCTGCAGAATAAACTACAGGCATATCCCACTGTTAAAGTAGAAGTAAACCCTCCTATCGTTTTCAGCCAAGGAAGCGGCCATCGTGACCTCTGTTTAATCTGCAACTGCCATGATGCTGTACATGTGACCTGTTATGAAACCAGCCATTGGGTGGTTTGGCAGTTTAGCACAAACAAATGTAACAGGTAGCATTTCCGGCATGCCGGGAATGTTAACTGTTTTTGTAACTATCAAATTGAAGGGTTTACTTCCACTTTAAGTACACAATGGGGTTTATTTACTAAAGCTGTAAAGTGCAAAATCAGGCTCACTTCTGCATAGAAACCAATGAGCTTCTTAACCCAGCTTGTTCAATTAAGCTTTGGTAACAAAACCTGGAAGTTCATTGGTTTCTATGCAGAAGTGAGCCTGATTTAGCATTTTCCAGATTTAGTGGCCTGTAATGGCATTTCCACTATTTCAATAGTTTATGAAATGCAAAATGTCAGTAAAAGATTTTTTTTGGGGGGGGATGCAATATATTACCCAATTTTTTTGAAAATATAAAAGATGAAGTTATACAGAGTAAATAGATACCAGACAGCTTTAAATTTGTTCATACCCGCAAAATGACAACAAGCTTTGGTACCCTATATTTTCTATGGGTGAGTAGAGCTATAGGCAAAACGTTATTTTTCATTTTGGATAGGGTAAGGGAGGGACATAACCCCCGCCCGTTTTTTATTCACCATCTATGTCCCATTGGGGAGATTTTCTTTCACTTCCTGCCCCATAACCAAACAGGAAGCGATAGGAAATCCCTGCAACTAAAGGGAATTCCTTGGGGACTCCCAGGTCATCAGAACTAGTATTCCCATTGGAAGATTTCACTCTAATACTTTTCTGGGAACAACCCAAAATTTGGGATTTTCTTTTACTTTCACTTTCAATGACAATGGTAAACAGGACAAATAGAGAGAGTCAATCTCCTTAACGGGCACAGACAGCAATAAAAACTGACAAGTGTTCCACTCTATCCAAAACTAAAAAATAGTTTTGCCTTTAGTTATACTTTAAAAGCTCCTACAGATCATATGTTTAGAGTTAACTCTGAATATTGAAGACCCCTTGACCCGCCCTGCACTAAGGAAAGGGAGCCTTGACTGCTGGATGCTTGGCAACCAAGCCGGGCGTCAACCTAATCAGGGAGTCAGAGTGGCTCCATTGGGATTGGCTACAATGGCACAAGGTGACTGGGTGGAGCCAGAAGTCTAGAAAAGGCTACCCAAAGGCACATCCCAATACTTTCAAGAGAATTTGACATCACAAGAGTTGGCCTCCCCTGCGTTCCTGTCAGATTCGCTATGGACACCGACGCCTTGATTGGGAGGGTCAGGGATCTACTAGAAAGAGGTCAAGCTGACTGGCTCCTGCCTTTATTCACTGGTGAAACTGTTTCCTGGCTCTCACCTCACCTCCCATTGATGCTTCAGAGGCTGGCCAGCTTCCAGTGCCCACAGGCTGAGCCCCAGCCCCCCTAGTACCGCAACTCCTGCCTCTAGGATAAATAGCGGAGCCACTGCCACTGATGGTGCTGGCTCCTCTTCTCACCCCCAGTCCTGCGCTGCACGTGGAACTCTGAATACATCTAGCCACCCCTAGCCACTTCTAGGCTCTCCTAAGCCCCCCCATGCAGCTCAGCAGCATCTCCCCCACTCTAGGAGCCCCGCCAAATGCTGCGGGTCATCGTCGGGTGGCTGCTCGGGCTTGCACCGCACCCCCCTCTGGATACGGTACCCAGCGCTCAGCTCCCGGTGCCCTGCAGGGCAGGAGCTGCTGCTAATGCCTCTCTCCCCTCTATCAGTGCCGTGCGGCACCTGGGCGCCATTTTCGATTGCAGGGCTTGCCCCTCCACACAGTGGGAGGTCTCCAGCTCCCTGGCAGGCCTCCGCCCGCTCCCTGGCACTTCCTCCAGCCACTCTGCCTCCCCCCCTCATGGTGCCGCATGTAGACTAGAGACCAGGCGCATGGATTAGGGGGGGGGGCGGCGACCCTGTGCCCCTTATGGATGGGCCGCCACTGGCGGCTTTGCTGAGCGAGCAACCCCAAGTGGTCTGTGCAGAGGGGAAGTTGCTTGCATAGAACCTGAACAGGACCCAGAAAAACGTGTCTTTCACTGTAGTAGCATTGACTTTATTTCCTTCCTCTGCAGAACAGGAGACCCTCAGATGCCCCCTCACGCAGTGCACAAAAAAAACGTACATTCCCTTTTGCAAGGGCACAATGGCACCTCAGCGCACCTTGCTGAAGTGCATGAGAAATCTCATGGTAAAAATGCATTGTACCAAAGTGGCAAACAAAAAAAAAAAAGTTTTTGTGCGGCATGATTTCTAAAAAAAGAGGGTGATGCGCTCCTTTAGTGCAAATTACATGTGGTAGAGAGCCCATTCAAATGAATGATGATGCTCCTGAGTTTCCAGTGTAAACAATATTTTACACAGGTTTCAATAATCCAGTGGGACAGCTTCCTCTGGGACTTCATACAAAGATACACAAAATATGTATACAGATGTGCATGTATATATCTCTTGTGTATTTGTAATGGGTGAGCTGTTTCCAAGGAAACTGAGAAAATCCCCCTGGCTCCTTCTTTGACTTTTCATAAGTAAAATACTCCGTGACTCATCAATAGTGAGTCATACAACATACTTATTGGTGCTAATTCAACTGGTAACAAAACCATTAGGCAAAGTACATCTGTAATTAGTTTGATCTAGCCATGCTTTCCTATGGAACACAGGATACAGTTAACTCTCTACATTAATTTATCTAAAGGAGTCATGTAATAAAGTTCCCCTGTTGTATAGAAGATGCTATGGCTAAGCTGCCATCTACTGGTACTTTTATGAAATGTTCCACATAATACTACAGCACTGATGCTTATTACTTATGTGACGCTTGTCCTATTTATGTACTCTTTCAAAATGAACATCATTTTATGTAAAAGAACATGTAATTAAATTGCACATTAACCTTTAGAGCTGAAGTTTAATGAAACATTTTGTTTCTTGGATATAGATTCAGTAACATTATTTACCTTCTAAATTACTTCTAAGGCTCGGTTCACATACCTGTATGTGACGCTTGTCAGATTTATGCACTCTTTCAAAATAAACATAATTGAATGTTAAGGAACATGTAATTGCACATTAACCTTCAGAGCTGAAGTTAAAGGGGTTGTAAAGGTTTGTTTTTTATTTTCTAAATAGGTTCCTTTAAGCTAGTGCATTGTTGGTTCACTTACTTAAAATGTGGAGCTGAGTTAATCCTATGGATCTAAGTTGTACCTGTGATCCACAAAGCGAAAGTACCTGAGTCTTTCCCTGTCCCTCTACCCCTCTGTTGGAGAACTTTGTTAATAAAACCCTTGAAAGAGACTTTGTGTTGGTGCGTACATTCTTCTGGACAACTCTTCAAGGAAAACCTCTGAAGCGAGCGTATGGAACAATAAGGTAACGGTAGGCCCAAATCTAAAACAGCAACTCCTTCGGGGGTGCTACATACATTTAGTAACATTATTTACTTTCTAATTACTCTTAAGGCTCGGTTTACATATATGCGAATCAGATGTGAATCAGACCGGCTTTCAATGGAGCTGGTTCACACATGTACAGGGTGGCCGCGGTCTACTTCCAAAAAGGGTCCTGTGCGATTTTGGGTCCGGGTTAGATCCGAATTCAAGTAAAAATTTGTACCTGAACCGGTGAACAAAACCACACCAGCAGCGGGACATGTATGAAAGTAGTGTAGAAATGCTCCTTACAGTGATGGCGGGTCCTCTTTACATCACTGAACTTTCAGCACTGCAGGGGTTACCTTTCCTGGTTCTAACCGTGACCACACTCTATGTATAAAGAGGGGGTGGGGGTGAATGACAGGAGCTCCTCCTCCACTCACAGAATGCGTTGCATTTCAGTACAAGGATGTTTCTGAATAAACTTGAGCTCAGATGTCCTTTGAACTCACCTCTAACCATAACTCTGAACTTCTGCTTCTTTGGGGTCTGGGTCATTCCCATGTGAGCCATGGGGTGGGGGTTGATTCGGCCCACAGCTCACCGGAGTACAATAAAGCCGGAGTATGGAGTTCAGGTTAGAGGTGAGTTCGAAGGTCATCTGAGCTCTTCTCTATTTCTGAATGGAGGAGAGAACAGAAAGGGATCAGCCAGCCATCAGGATTTCTTTAGTGTTCTTCGTTGTTAGAACTAGAAAATTAAGGCTGGGTTCACATATATGCAAATTGGAATGCGTTTTTAACCGCATTTAACCTCCCTGGCGGTATGATTCTTTCAGAAAAAACATGCTGAAAGCGGTACCATTATTTGCAAGGAAATTTGGCGTTTTATATTGTAGGCCTGTAATTTTTAGGAATAACTCACTTAAATCTGACCAAACAAGATTCTAATAGGCATCCCGGGTATGACATTTTTTTTAAAACAAAATTATAAATTATAATATAATAAATAATTATAAATAATTATAACAAATAATAATATAATTATAATAAAAATTATTCAATAATGTAATCAAATCAAAATCACTGAAATTTTCTCAGTTGCAGAATTGTCGCTGTCATTATTTATTTATTTTTTATGACGAATTTCCCCGCAAATCGCTATCGCACAATTCTGCAAGTGATTATAATTTATTATCGCTTTTTTCTAGCTGATCTAAAACCATTTTTGACATAAAGGGACACTTTTGGTTGCTATGGACAATCTACAGTTTGCAGGGAGAACGAACAGTTTTTATTATATAAAAGAACATGCATGACACAGGACAGACCACTAGGGACAAGGGGTGTGTGTTTTTTTTACATACAGTACTGTAATCTATAAGATTACAGTATACTGTATGCAATGTGTTTGTTTACCTTTTTGAATTTGGCGCCGATCTCCGCTCCCGTGCGTCGTAACGTCGCAGGGAACGGAGATCGGCGGCACAGGAGGACGCTGTGTGAATCGAGCGAGGTCCCGCTCGCTCACACAGCGCGGTGACATCGCTGGATCCAGGACAAGGTAAGCCAGCGCACGCTGCAGGCTCTGCATAGCTTACCCCGAGCGTGACTCGGGGATACCGATCGCAGCAGAAAAAATCCACCCCGAGTCACGCTCGGGGTTACCGCCAGGCAGGTTAATTCTTATAACATGTGGCAGTGAACAGCTTTCAATGAAGCCGATTCACACATGTCCGGGGCGGCTGCAGTGCGGTTTGAAAAAGGGTCCTGTGCGTTTTTGGGTCTGGTTCTTGTGCGAATTCAGGGAAAAATTTGCACCTGAACCAGTGAACAGAAACACATAAGACTCTGGACTGCAAACCGCAGTCGGACATGTGTGAACCCAGCCTAATGATATGAGGAGGACCTGTCATCACATCGATTTTCTTTTTATAGGCAGTTGAGTGGTGTTTGTACCGCTTCCCAACCCCTTATCAGCACCACTCAAAATTGTTGAAATATGCAAAAGATAGAATGTAAAAGGAGGGCCTATTTGGGCCCACCTTCATGGGCTTGCTGCGGCCGGCCTCCTCCCGCTCAAAATGTCATACTAGTTTGTGACGTAATTGTGAGGCAATAAGGTTATAGGTATTTAGGTTACTGTTACTTTTTTTGAGGAGACATTTTTGAACCAATTAAAAGTCTTGGAAGCTTCCAGAAATCCTGGGATTCTAATAAATATGGAAGAATTCCAGAGTTTTCTCATAGTTGGTCAAGCCTTGGCAAAAGAGCTACTCTTCCTTTTGTCGCTGGCACTTATGTTGGTCACCCTGAATTTCTAGGGGGGACATTTAATGTTATTTTAATTAAATATTGCTCAAGTTTCAATAACTGAGCTTATAGAGAGATTTAAGATTTACTTGAATAATTTCTGGTCGAATATTTTTTTTCCGAAATATTCATGTTTTATTGCAAACCAATAAAGTGCTGCAGCATTTATATATGCCAATATGTTGGTGTTTGTGTTGTTCTTTCATTTGGCTGTATTTCGGGAAATGTTAGGAATAATTAAAACTCTTTATGAGGCGTTGGGCCGCATGCAATCCCATTGTGCACACGGCAGTGTTAGTGTTGACTCGTGTTGCGGCAAGGCAAAAATAATCCTGCCTGCAGACTACATCAGGCGTTAACGCCACCTCCATTCAGTTCCATTGAAATGCATCAGAAGCGTGCCGTAAACAGACTAAATTAACGCCTTTGGCAGCGCAGAAATCTCTTGAACTTTTATTAAAGCTCACAAAGATTTAAACCCTTTGCTGCTGTAACCTAATCTTAAAAGATATGTTTTCACTGGAATCAGGCTTTAACCACTTACCCCCCGGACCATATTGCTGCCCAAAGACCAGAGTACTTTTTGCGATTCGGGACTCTGTCGCTTTAACAGACAATTGCGCGGTCGTGCGACGTGGCTCCCAAACAAAATTGGCGTCCTTTTTTTCCCACAAATAGAGCTTTCTTTTGGTGGTATTTGATCACCTCTGCGGTTTTTAGTTTTTGCGCTATAAACAAAAATAGAGCGACGATTTTGAAAAAAATGAATATTTTTTACATTTTGCTGTAATAAATATCCCCCAAAAATATATAAAAAAAAAATTGTTCCTCAGTTTAGGCCGATACGTTTTCTTCTACATATTTTTCGTTAAAAAAAATCGCAATAAGCGTTTATTGATTGGTTTGCGCAAAAGTTATAGCGTTTACAAAATAGGGGGTAGTTTTATGTCATTTTTATTATATTTTTTTTACTAGTAATGGCGGCGATCAGCGTTTTTTTTTTCGGTACTGCGACATTATGGCGGACACTTCGGACACTTTTGACACATTTTTGGGACCATTGGCATTTTTATAGCGATCAGTGCTATAAAAATGCATTGGATTACTATAAAAATGCCACTGGCAGTGAAGGGGTTAACACTAGGGGGCGGGGAAGGGGTTAAGTATGCCTGGGTGTGTTCTTACTGTGGGGGGGGGTGGCCTCACTAGGGGAAACACTGATCCACGGTTCATACATTGTATGAACCGAAGATCAGCATTTCCCCTGCTGACAGGACCGAGAGCTGTGTGTTTACACACACAGCTCCCGGTCCCTGCTCTGTAACGAGCGATCGCGTGTGCCCGGCGGCGATCGCGCCCGCCAGGCACACGCACGGGAGTCGGGGGCGAGCGTGGGGCGCGCGCGCTGGGAGAGAGGACGTCATATTACGTGCTCTCGCCCAGCAGAGCCACCTTGTGGACGTATTTAGACGGTGCGCCGTCGGCAAGTGGTTAAAAAACCTGGCCTCGCAGTGGTTGAGAACTTTAGAAATCATTAGGAGGGCCTCAGCCAAGAGATAGCTGAAGCAAACATCAATACATTGCCATAAATATGGAGTGATGATGTGATTACCTCATCAAATTGTGCAGAAAAATTGGCCACTCATCAGACTGAGCTGTGTCACGTAAAATGCGCTCTTCCAACTTGCTGAAACTTCAAGTGATGTTTTTCAGTCATGTTTTGCTTACTTTGGCATGATAAGCATGTGATGGATGTTATGAAGTTCCTCTATTGCGTTTTCTCATTAATTGAATACAATTAAACTGTTCTGCTTTATCTCATTAACATTCCCTTTAACAGTGCTTAAATGTCAGGCCTTCATAACATTTGCCGGATTTGCAGTGCTTCAAAAAAGCTCTCATGTACTTATCTGAAAACCTAATTTTCTTTCTGGAACATTTCCTCCTAATGTAGTATTACTTAATAGAATGTGAAAAAAGATATACCACTTACACACTGATATTTCTACTAAATTGATTAGAAGTATATCTAAATCAAAATCTTTATTTTTTGTTTAGAATTGGAGTTAAAACTCCTGCCAGTTTTAATATTTTGCAGTCTGTTTCCCATTGGCAGGATTGCCCTCTACTTCCTGTCCAGGAGTGTCAACAGGAAGTGAGAGGAAATCTCTCCACAGTGGGGGTAAATTCCCTCTTAGACCCAACCGATGTCCCTATTGGAAGGGATTTCCTCTTTGTTGGTGTTCCAGCGATAGCAATATAATCTGACCTTTTTTTCATTGTTAAAACATATCAGTCAGGAGAAGGGTATACAATTATTTCCAAAGCATTAGATATACCATAGAACACAGTGAAGACAGTTATCATCAAGAGGAGAAAATATGGCACTAAAGTGACATTACCAAGAACTGGGCATCCCTCCAAATTTAAAAAAAAAAGCTGCAGGAATATCTGCCAAGTACTGGCTGTGTGGTACACGTAACAGGAGTCTCCCATATTCTTCATATGTCTGGGCTATAGGGTAGAGTGGCAAGACGGAGGGAAGCCTTTCTCTTGCGAAGAAAAACATCCAAGACTGGCTAAATTTTACAAAATCACATCTGAAGTCTCCCAAAAGCATGTGGGAAAATGTGTTACGGTGAGATGTAACCAAGGTTGAACTTTTTGCCCATAATTCCAAAAGATATGTTTGTCATCAAAACAACACCACCAAAAGAACACCATACCCACAGTGAAGCATGGTGGTGGCAGCAGCATGTTTTGGGGCTGTTTTTCTTCAGCTGGAACAGGGGCCTTAATCAAGGTAGAGGGAGTTATGAACAGTTCAAAATACCAGTCAATATTGGCACAAAACCTTAAGGCTTCTGCTAGAAAGCTGAACATGAAGAGGAACTTTATCTTTTAGCATGACAACGACCCAAAGCATACATCCAAATCAACAAAGGAATGGCTTCACCAGAAGAAGATTTCAAATTTGGAATGGCCCAGCCAGAACCCAGACCTGAATACAATTGGAAATCTGTGAGGTGGTCTGAAGAGGGCTGTGCACAGGAGATGCCCTCACAATCTAAAAGATTTAGAGTGTTTTTCCAAAATATAGTGGGCAAATCAGGCCAAGTCAAGATGTGCCATGCTGATAGACTTCATACCCAAAAAGACTGAGTGCTGTAATAAAAAGAAAAGGTGCTTCAACAAAGTATTACTTTAAGGGTGTGCACACTTATGCAACCATATTATTATAATTATTATTATTTTTTTACTTCCCTCCAACTAAACGATTTCAGTTTGTTGTTCAATTGAGTTGTACAGTTTATAGGTCACATTAAAGGTGGGAAAAGTTCTGAAATGATTTATCTGTGTCTCATTTTTTTACATCATAGAAACCTGAAATTTTAACAGGTTTGTGTACACTTTTTATTTCCACCTTATAAAAGTATCTTTCTATATCAGTGGTCTCCAAACTGTGGCTCATGGGATAGATGCGGTGGTTTGCTTAGTTTTTTTGGCCCATTGGGCTCTGTTCCTCCCACTGACATCAATGAAGAAGCGACATTTCTTCCACTTCCACGAGCAATAGGGCACTATTCTTCCCACTGGCATCAACAGTAGGGCAAGTTTACTCCTACAGACACCAACGAGGAGCCACTATTTCTCCCACAGACACCTACCTTGGGGCACTCTTCCTCCTCCTATTGGCCACAAGCACTATGCAGTTTTTTACTACTGTTGATCACCAAGCCTGAGACCTATTTATACTGGCCACAGTCCAGCCCCCCTAAAGTCTGAAGGACAGTAAACTGGACCTTTGTTTAGGAAGTTTGGAAACCTCGAAATGATATTGACTCTTACTGAGGAGAATTTAAGGAGAAAGGGATTGGAGGCATTCCTGTACCATATAAGGAAAAGTGTATGGAATACATCTTTGTGGGGGTGTTTTTGGACATTGCCCACTTATGTTTCACTCTAATTCTTCTGCAAGTTGTAATTAAAGGAGATCTGTGGTCGCAGCGTACATTTCTCTTTATAATATCAGTATTGTACTAACAATATAAACAAACAGTTCTTATTGACAATCCAATATAAGCTTACTTGAAAATATTCCTTTCATATTGTGAGAGCTGCCTGTCTGCTGGTCATCTCTTTCCACAACTTCCTAGATTCCATGCATGCTTTGCAGCTTCTCCTCTGTTTACATCCACTTTCTACATTTCTAAGGACTACATATCCCATGGTACCTTGCTGCCTGCTAGCAGTGATTCCTGCACTGATGTTGCCTCCCGAGACTCCTCCTCTCAGCACCTCTGTAGTTCAGAAGGCAGGCTCTGTGAAATGTGTGACACAACAGTGCCTATCACCAGGACAAAGTGAATATGTGTCACAGAATTGCAAAAAGTAAACATGTAGGATTCTTCACACAAACTTCATAATTGTTCAGATTAATAGGAGTAGGCTAGAAATAAATGAAAATAATAAATTACTTTTTGACCATAAATACGCTTTAACCCACTTGCTCTCCCTGGTAACCCTTTAAAGTTCTGGTGGGAAGGATCAGCGATTATGTGATTTGCTGTCACATTGATGGTCACATGGTTGAGAACTGGCCCTGCTGCCTACCATTTGTTAGTCCAGACCAAGAACTGTGATTGACAGCTCAATCTCTGTGCTGGGAAAGCGCAATAGGCACGCTCTCAGCACAGAAACATTGGCTGCCCAGAAACCCATATGTGCTGCATGGGGACATTAAAGCCTGTCCTTTTGCCACCATACATATGTGTTATGTGGATGGCAACAGGTTAAAGGGTTAAAGGAATTTTTTTTTTTTTTAAATAACAAACATGTTATACTTACCTCCACTGCGCAATTCGTTTTGCACAGAGTGCCCCCGATCCATGTCTTCTGGGGTCCCTCAGCGGCTGTCTCTGGTCCTCCCCGCAATTAGTCACCACAGTCATGTGAGAGCTTGCATGGTGGTCACTGCATCACTCGGCCCCGCCCCTCGGCGCGCCGCGTCACTGTATGTGATTGACAGCAGCACCAGCCAATGGCTGCGCTGCTCTCAATCCATCCGCTCTAGCCAATCAGCGGCCAGGCTGAGCGGCAAAGAAGATATCGGGACTTTGCCGACTTTCGATGGGTCAGGTAAGTATAACGGGGGCTCGGGGGGCGACAGCATCAGATGTTTTTTCACCTTAATGCATAGATTGCATTAAGGTGAATTTTTTTTCCTTTACAACTCCTTTAAGGAAGCCTAATATGCATACAGCAATGACATAGACATATGATATGGTCTTTGTATCCATGCATTATTATGTATTATTTTCCAGACATAGATTGATCGTATAGCCTTTGGCGACATGTACCCATTTAAATAGCAGATTTGCTCCAACAAGTGCAATAGAAGTATAATTAATCATTCATAAGCCATCACTCAAGGCTGTTTAATCCTATTGAAGGTTGATGTTTTGCTCAAAATACAGTACCGGAATTTATGAAAAAGTCAACGACCAAGATTACAATAACTACATACAGTAAATTATGGGTACAAGAAAAGCCATATTCCATAGAAAACAAAATCATATTGCATTCTACTGTAGCTTCAAGACAATAGGGGTTGATTTACTAAAACTGGAGAGTGCAAAATCTGGTGCAGCTGTGCATGGTAGCCAATCAGCTTCCAACTGCAGCTTGTTTAATTAAGCTTCACTAAAAAAACTGGAAGCTGATTGGTTTCTATACAGACCTGCAACAGATTTTGCCCTCTCCAATTTTAGTAAATTCACCCCAATGTCCTCCAGCATCCTAGGCAAAGATGACAAAATACACCCCCTTCCAGATTGGCTCCTTTTGCAGGTATAGCTATGTAAAACATTACAAATAAGTGCCTATACTGTTTAAAATCCAACAATAAACTGTCTCACCCTGCTCTGCACATGCTCAGTTGCTCTCCATTTTTAGGCACTGCCGAGTTTGTAGAGACCGATCTGCTGTCACCAGTTACAGTATTTGATGATTTGGCAGTTTGGTTAAGGACACAAGCAAACATGATTGTAAGCAATCCCAGTACTGTATTTTGAAACCGTTAAATAGATAGGTTTAGTTCCTCTTTATGATTTACTGCTGTTCAGGGGCTTTGGGCTTCAACAAAATATCAACCTCCAGCAAAGTTAAAAAAGAGCAATGCTGGAGGCAATTTACAACACACACTAATTTTAGTAGCATAATTATTAACATGGAATGTATGTTCCTTGCTAAAGAACATTGTTTTCAAGTGGTTATGGGTAAAATTTGACTTTAAATATCTGTCACTCTTTTAATGAGATTTTAAAACATACAATAATGGAGAACTGCAGTTTGCAGTAACCCCTGGTTAGACAGTTACCGGTATACATATGGAAAACTTTACAATAAACTTTACAATCTTTTTTTTTTCTAATAGAGAAGAATTAAAATTCTGTAAGGTTTTAATTTCTGTATGCAACCCCATTGGAGAGATTTTCCCTCACTTACTCTCCTTGTGATACCAAGAAGTAGGGGGTGGGGAGCTTTCACCTACACAGATGAAGGCAAAAAAAAATAAAAATAAATTTAGTTACGTTGTAATTCTTCCTCACAATACCATTATACTAAAATATATTTTTGTTTTTGGTCTGAATGGAAGTGAGGGATCTTCCCAAATGGGGCACAGACATGACTAATGGATTCGTCAACCTTTTTCCGTACGATTAAAATAAAACATGGACTGCGTGAGTGACACAGGTTTTATATGGCCACAGCAGCCACATTTTTATTAACCAAAGAAGAAAATAACATCACGTAGGCACAATTTTAACTGGAATGGTCTATGTCCTCAGCCGGCTCGAAGACATTCCGACATCACACATACTTCCATATTCCCCTCCCCCAGGGGACCTAGTTTCTGGGAGAACCACCACTGACCTGGGAATCCTGGGAAGACATAGAAAAACTGCCAAAACATGAAGCCAATACATGGAGAAAGGCAGCAGAAGAATTAAAGTCACTTCAAAAAAATAAAACCTGGACACTCAGAGTTCCCTCCTAACCACAGAACTATATAAAGTAAGTGGACTTTCAAAGTCAGACGCAGAAGGGAATATCCACATATACAAAACCAGACTAGTTGCCAATGGTTACTCCCAAAATTTTGGTGAAGATTACGATGAAACATTCGCTCCCGGCCTAAAACACTCCACCATCAGATCGCTTCTTAGCGTTGCAGCCGGGAAGGGCAAGCAAGTCAAATACCTAGACATTAAAACTGCTTTACTATATGGAGACATTAAGGAAGATCTCTACATGGAGCAACCACCAGGGTTTGAGCAAGGAGTCAACCTTGTGTGTAAACTTCAGAAGAGCAACTACGGTCTGAAAGGGTTTGTAAAGGAATTTTTTTTTATCTTATTAGCTTCCTTTACCTTAATGCAGTGCTGTTTTCATGTCCTCATTGTTGGTTTTTGCTCTCAAGTTGCTGTAATTCTTCTCTGATCTCCACACTTCCTGGTTGTCTGTTTCCTGATGACCACAGTACTGGGAGCTTTCTCTCTGTGGTCACTAACTTTAAGGAGGTGTGATTACTGTGTGTCTAAAACCCCACAGCACCAATCAGTTTCGTTTTCCAAACCATCACTGCCCTGTATTGGCTATGTGGCTCTGTACAGCACAGAGGCAGAAAACAACATGCAAAAACTAAACTAGAAAATACAGGTACATTATATGATTGATTTTTATCTATTTTTAATAGTTTTTAAAATGAATCAGTTAACTAGTATGTCTCTATAAACAGTCATTTCAGCAAAAAAACATTTTTTTATTTACAACTCCTTTAAGCAATCTGCAAGCATATATAATGAAAAAGTGAACAAAGTACTTATCAGAGAGGGATTCTGAATAAGTAAAGCAGACCCTTGTCTCTACTCCAAGAATTAAGAAGACAGATGGGTATACATCCTTATCTATGTTGTTCACATTATAACCTGTTAGAAGGGGATTACAATCAGATAGTTCACAAGCTGAAAGAAAATGTTTAAACCAAAGAGCTTGGGAACATTAGCTACTATCTGGGAATCCAAATAAAGAGAGAGAAGAAGATGGAAGTTATCTTCTCAACCAGTCTCAGAAATTTACCGAAATCTTGGAACAATTCCATATGCAAGATGCAAAGAAAGTGAAAAATCCTAAGGAACCAGGCTATCAAAATAGCAATGAAGCAGAAAACTTGCTACCCAACCATGACACATATCACAGAGCAATCGGTAAGCTGCTATATGTAGCCACTGTGATAAGACCAGACATAGCCGCACCAGTAGGCATACTATGCAGAAAAGTTTCATCTCCCTCTCACAGTAAAAATACAATACCTCAGAAGAACTCAGATGAAGTTATGGTTACCAGCAACATCCAAACCAAAACTGGTCAGGTATGTGATGCTGATTGGGCGGGGGACTGCACAGACTGCAAATGCATAAGTAGATTCATCTTCCAGTATGGGGAAGGAACCATAAGCTGGTCTAGTCGAAAGCAATCAACTGTCGCTCTATCCTCAACTGAAGCAGAGTACATTACAGCATCACACGCATGTCAAGAAGCGATATGGATTCATCAACTTTTTATGGACATTGGGATAGACATTTCAACACCAATTCCAATTTTAGAATACAACCAGGGTTACGCAATCAGGAATGGTCAATCCTAGAACCAAACACATCAATGTAAAGTGTCACCTACTGTGGGACAATCAGCAGCAAGGTGTAATTGACATTCAATACTGCCTGTCAGAGGAAATGACTGCTGATGCACGTCATAGCTATTTCCAGAAGAAGCTGAATATAATTTGACAAATCGCATGCTGTTGAGAAGGGGTGTTGGAAGAAGCAACAACAAGTAGCTTTCTATATTGTGAACTATATATATATGCATTATACCTATCTATACTAGTAGGTGGCATTGCAGTATTATAGTGTATATTCTCTGTGGTAATGTACCGGTAATCACATACAGATGTCATTTCTGTATCTAAGCATGCACTTGCATCCTCCTTGTTTCTGTTCTTCTTCTGTTCATGTTTCCTAATGCTGTAAGACATGCATTGCTAATCCTCCATGAAAGTATTCTCTGCATACAACAAGCTTCCAAGCACATGATTCAATAACCTGCTAATAAACACTACAGATAAATGTGCTTAGGTCAAATTTCATAAATCAGGTATACATCCACTTTAAGTATGCAGAAACGAAGGGTGTTTTATGTAAAATGCAAGCAGTTCAGGTGTTTGTGGTCTCTTTCACACTTATTTTCGTACAATACTGTTCTTTTTTAGCCCTTAGCTTATTTTATTTTGGTTTAGGATGTTATTAGTCAGACATTCGGTCTCCATTTTCACTCAGTTTATTTTATGGTTTTAGCCCTGGCATTGGGATAAGATTTTAGTGGTGAAAAAGCCAGTAATATAGGACTATAACCATGTATTACTTGTTATGACATTTTTGTCTTTCTACACTGTATGTCCTTAGAAATATGTATGTGTTATTACAGGGTAATATAGAGAGATCAGAGATCTCCACTGTAGAACGTTTTGTGTCACTAAATATATTCTCAGTGCAGGGCCAGATTAAGAACATCACGGGCCTGGTGCTGAGGATTTAGGTGGGCCTTTTATAAATAATAAATACATAAATATACAAACAATTTTTTGTTATAATAAATTAAATTAAAGAGAGAGAGAGCTAGGATGAGAGAGAGAGAGAGAGAGAGAGAGAGAGAGAGAGGATGAGAGAGGGGTGAGGGGTAAGGGAGGAAGGATGAGAGAGAAAGGGGGGGATGAGAGAGAGAGGATGCACATGAGCATGCATGGGAATGACATCAACGCAGCCCAGCCAAGGCAAGTGACCGAAGTCACAGAGCCCAGAAGGAAGACCGGGGTGAAGATGGAAGCGCCTGGGACCCGCCGGACTGATCACAGCACAGCACTGGAGGGCTCAGCCTGACAATTTAAGTGTACCCTAATGTGCTAATATGCTGTGCATATTTGTACACTATGGCATAACCTACCTCAGGGCCTCTAAAAAGTAGTAATGTTAGTGAAGTTTACTACCACTTTATTATCACAGGATCCCAGGAGCCTCTCATGGGTCCCCCTACTGACCCGGTGCCCTTGGGCAGTGCCTAAGTGCATAGTTGCCAACATTTCAAAAATATTTTTAAGGGACACTTTTTTTTTTTACAAGTGCTATATTTAGAGTAGCTGAGATCCCCTATGTTCCTCTATACATCACAGTCGTAATCACAAAATTAAATAAGTACTAATAATGGGCAGAACAAATATGAGGACTGAGAAGATTTCCTTTAGTTGAACTAACAAAAGTGTGTCCATTCTAGAGCTGGTAACATTGAGGTTATTCAGTATAATTTTAAATAACTGTTTTTGTGGGTAAGAGGTGTAGGGGAGGAGTATGGATGGTATAAAACTGGGAATTATGTGCAGTAATGGAGAGAAATGTGGAGGGTCTAACAGTGGGCACTATGTACAGGAGAGGAGTGTTTGAGGGTATGACAGTGGGCAGTATGTACAGGAGAGGAGTGTGGAGGGTATGACAGTGGGCAGTATGTACAGGAGAGGAGTGTGGGGGTATGATGGGGGGCGGTATGTACAGGAGAGGAATGTGGAGAGAAAGATAGTTGGCAGTATGTAGAGTGTGAAGGGTAAGGTTGGGTTACAGTATGTACAGGAGAGGAGTGTGCAGGGTATGACAGTGAGCAGTATGTACAGGAGAGGAGTGTGGGGGGTATCACAGTGGGCAGTATGTACAGAAGAGGAGTGTGGAGGGTATGATAGTGGGCAGTATGCACAGGAGAGGAGTGTGGAGGGTATGACAGTGGGCAGTATGCACAGGAGAGGAGTGTGGAAGGTACGATAGTGGGCAGTATGCACAGGAGAGGAATGTGGAGGGTATGATAGTGGGCAGTATGCACAGGAGACTAGTGTGGAGGGAATGACAGCCGACACTATGTACAATAGAGGAATTTATGAATGTGGGCAGTATGTACAGGAGAGGAGTTTGGAGGGTATGACAGTGAGCAGTATGTACAGGAGAGGAGTGTAGATGGTATGATACTGAGCAGTATGTACATTAAATGAGTGTGGAGGGTATGTACAATAGTATGTACAGGAGAGGAATGTGGAGGGTATGAGAGCAAGCAGTATGTACAGGAGAGGAATGTGGAGGGTATGATACTGAGCAGTATGTACATGAGATGAGTGTGGAGGGTAAGACAGTGAGCAGTATGTACAGAAGAAGAGTGGGGAGGATGACAGTGGGCAGTATGTACAGGAGAGACGTGTGGAGGGTATGACAGTGGCCCTATGTATAGGAGAGAAGTTTGGAGGGTATGACAGTGAACAGTATGTACAGGAGAGGAGTGTGGAGGGTATGATGGTGGGCACTATGTAAAGGATAGAAGTGTGGAGGGTATGACACTGGGCACTATGTACAGGAGAGAAGTGTATGACAGTGGGCACTATGTACAGGAGGGGAGTGTGTAGGGTTTGACAGCGGGCACTATGTATAGGAGAGAAGTGTGGAGGGTATGACAGTGAGCAGTATGTACAGGAGAGAAGTGTGGAGAGTATGTACAGGTGAGGAGGATGAAGGAATCTGGGAAGGAAAAATGTAAAGGTTTGTGGAAGGATTTTTAGGAAATGCGTAGTGGTTAAGCGGTACATACATGGATTGAAATCACGTCAATTAAGCAGAGACCAGCCATAGTCGATCTATGTATGGGCTAGCTGGTTTTACACAAGTCAATCTATTGTCTGACTTGAGTACAACCAGCCTGTCAGGTTTTTCCCAAAACAATCAGTGCTGCCAGCTATAGTTAGAAACACTGATCATTGTATTCACAGGCAGAACACAATAACACTACAGGAGCGATTTCCCCATCCACAGGTCAGCAGGTGAGGGTGTGTGGGGACAGGCTGGGGAGAGGTACTAGTCAGTCCCTGGGAAGGCCCTGGCTAGTATCAGAGCCAGATACACACAGGTTACATACGCCGCGATCGTTACAGCGAGAGAATTAATTCTAGTACTAGACCTCCTCTGTAACTCTAAACATGTAACCTGAAAACAAAATTTAAAGCATCGCTTAGGACAGTGGTCATCAACCCCGTCCTCAGGGCCCACTAACAGGCCAGGTTTGTAAGATAACTGAAATACATGACAGGTGATATCATTTGCTGCTTAGTGACTGCAGTATTCTAGTCTGCATCTCCCCAAGGTAATACATAAAACCTGGCCTGTTAGTGGGCCCTGAGGAAAGAGTTGATGACCACTGGCTTAGTATACAAAAAAATCATGCTAACGTTAGTGTTTTTTTTATATATATATAATGTTTGAGGGTTCAGAGTAAATTTCTAGCAAAAAACAAATGATGATTTTTACATGTAGGAAAGAAGTGTCAGAATCGGCCTGGGTGGCAAGGGGTTAATTACCATAAGTAATATACAAATAATTATTATAAGCCCTGTGATCTCATCCTCTCAGTCTGCTGCTGCAGAGTGTGTCAGCTTGTATTTAAACTGGCTGTTCTGTATGTAGCTTCTGACAGGCTGCGCAAGCCGCCCCGTATCTCCAGAACCATAAGTGCCCATTCACACCTAGGCCTATATACGCCTGAAGCGCGACGCCGCAGCAGCCCCTGATACGCTGGAGGGGTGATTTTACATTGTCGGCTATGGAGATGGTTCACATCTCCACGCCGAACGCCGAACGCCGAAACGCCTGAAGCTCAAAACAAGTCCCGGACCCTTTTTTCGGGCGGCTTCGGCGTTCGGCCATATCTGACAATGTTGATCACCCCTCCTGTGTATGTTACCGCGGCATATTTTACCGCGTTTTGTCGTGGCAAATCGCGGGAAAAAACGCTGCAATTTGTCGCGGCAATTCGCGGTAAAATACGCTGCGTTGTAGTGTGAATGCAGCCTTAATGATATGAGCCCCATATTTTAACCAGTTATGGGGTGGGTCTTCTCTTTTTGGGCAAATGGGCCTATCTTGAGGAAGGGGCCTGGAGCTGCAGCTCCATCAGCCCCTATGTTAATCCGGTCCTGTCTCAGTGTGATGGCCAACATCATTCCAATTTCTCTCTGAGACCAAGTCATCTTGGACCTGTTCTGTAACTGGACCATGAACCAGTACAATGATGAGTTGTGTTCAGTTGTTCCTCCTGCTTGCCCCTACATCACTACAGGACTGTGATGTACGGGATGATGGATCAAATCACTGAGCACAGCAGGGATTGGGAAATTGACACGTCCAGAAGTGTCAAAGTCTGCAGGATCTTCAGCCAACAGCTTCTCTTCAATATTGCAGATGTTGTCTGTGTAATCAGTGGAGACATAATAATGTCTTCTTTACAGAGAACACGTGATCTTAATCTGAACTCTTACGTTTAGTCTAGAGGACCGTGAAATTGAAAAGCCATTTTACTTACCTGAGCCTCCAATCCTGTAGGCAGAGGTGGCTCTTTAATTAGGCAACTTAGGCAATCACCTAAGGCCTCGCACTCACAGGGCCCTCGCGTGCCACCACCTCTGGCGCTGCCCTGTGTTATTTGTTCCCTGCTGTCACCTTTCTGGGTCCCAGATGATATATTGGCTGCATATGTCTGATGGGTGAGGAGGGTGCCCTAGAAGTGGTGCTGATCACCTGTGTGCTAGATCTGTGCCATTTTTCTTGCTTGAATTTTTCCCCATTTTGGAGATGTGAGTGGGGTCCTCGTGTAAAAATGTTGCCTACGGCCTCACAAAGCCTAGAGCTGCCTCTGCCTGTAGGCCCCTCGCCACCAGTCCCTGGAGCCTCTTCTGCAAGTGTGTTCCAGAATTCTAAGGTCCTCTTACATCATCAAGACCAATGCAGAGCCTGTAGCCCTGTACTGGGCATGATGCTGAGGGACACTACCAGAGCGTGTGTGTGTGTGTGTGAGGGGGGGGGGGATTGGGCCAGGGGGTTAGTGCAATTTGCTGGGGGGGCAGAAGTAAAAGTGCTTTTCAGGTTGCCTAGACTAAGCAAGCAGTTAACCCTTGCAGTGCAGGTGCAGCTGATTGGGTATTACAATGAGCATACAGTAGATGCACTTATTCACTAAGTGACTTGAACATTCTAGGCAAAACTATATTTTATATTTCAGACATTAAGCACAATTAAAAATAACAGTCCCAAATAAAAAAGGAACAACAAAAAGTATTTAAAAAGAAACCACTGAACAGAATAAAGAATACAGATGAATAATAGAGAAGTAAAATCAGGCCAACGACCCTGACAGCAGAAAAGAGATCAGTTACGTGTCATCTGAAATTCAGGATTATTCTTAGAGCAGACTATTTTTATTTATACGTGTCCTATATATTAATGACACTACATTTAAGAGGTCATCCTGCATTTCTATTTCTCAAGTATAATCTAGATTTCATCATTACGATTTCCCAATCTCACAAATGTGGAGAGAAGTAATATCTGCACATTATTAAAACAAATGCTTACTCGCCAAACATCATATTGCAAAATATACTGATACTGTTATTTGATACTGTCTCTTTCTCAACTAGATGCAAACGGTAATTTTTTCCTCTAAATGTTATTTGCAATGAAAGTAATTATGGTTAATTTTTACAAATGGGAATAGGGGTTGATGTATATAAGAGAGGACAAAAGAAAATATCAGCGTTTTCTTATAGCATACAAACTTCTGGGGCGATTTACTAAAATTGGTGCACTCAGAATCTGGTGCAGCTTTGCATGGTAACCAATCAGCTTCTAACTTCAGCTTAGTCACCAGGACAGTCTTAAAGCATTGGCACCTCTGGGCACTGCCCAGGGGCCCCAGGTGCATGGGGGCCCATGATAACCTTGCATTACATCATACTTGCCAACTGTCCTAGATTTGTTGGGACAGTCATGCTTTTTACTAAGCTGTCTTGAGATGGCTGTGTCCTGGGCAGCATCCTGGAACCTATACAGTGCCCTCCTGATCCAAGTATTGTGCCCTCCTGACCCACCCTGCACTGTGCCCTTTGTGTAGATTAGTCTTTGATTTGTGGCATGTTTGTTCAACATTTTATAGTTTACAATTTTATTGAAAGTACTAATAAATATATGTTTAATTCTGTCAACTATTTATACTTTAACTATTGAAAGTATGTGCGTAAATTGGGGCAGGCTAGTAAGGCTCCAATGTATTATTTTACCCAGGGGCCTATGATGCTAATAAGACGGCCCTGCCCATCTTATAGCCTAAACATAAAATGTGAGAAAAGCCCTGTTTGTCTCCATTGGAAAGTTTCCTAACATTTGTCATTTTCTTTCACTCTTAAGCCCTGTACACACGATCGGATATCTGATGGAATCTAATCCGATGGATTTTTTCATTGGATATCCGATGAAGCTGACTTTCATCAGTCTTGCCTACACACCATCGGTTAAAAATCCGATCGTGTCCAACGCGGTGACGTAAAACACTACAACGTGCTGAGAAAAATTAAGTTCAATGCTTCCGAGCATGCGTCGACTTGATTCGGAGCATGCATGGATTTTTGACCGATGGATTTCCCCACAGACGATCGTTTTTTTCTATCGGTTTTTTAACCATAAGAAAAATTTAAAACAGGTTCTATTTCTTTTCACCGATGGATAAAAAAACGATGGGGCCCACACACGATCGGTTTGTCCAATGAAAACGATCCATCAGTACGGACGAACTGATCGTGTGTGCAGGGCATAAGTGATAACAGTCACCAGGACAAATAGAGAGGGTGAACCAAGGCAAATCACTCTATCCAAAGTTTTAAAAAGTTTTGCCTTTAGTTTGATTTTTAGTTTGATGCACATACATGAATCATTTATGAATACTGACGACCAATGAAAGGCTTACCTTTTCAAGTATGACAGGGCTGGCCGTAGTCACTGACATGGTGTACTTGGTAGCTAGCATCTGTCCCACTGATCTGTCATTCAGTCCTGTTAATGCAGCAGATTTTTCCACTACAGCATCCCGGAAACTTTTACATTCAGGGCTTCTCCGAAGAATCGGTGAGTTTGTTAGGCTAGGCTTGTGTACCTCGACCTTCCACCACATCTTGTCTTCTCCTGGGCTGGGAAGGGGGTCCATCACATTCCAACAGCTGGAAACATAACTGTCACTGGAGTATGTGCAGGAGTTTGAGGCATACTGGTTTGTCACTGGGACTGTAGACGTGTAGGCTTCGTTTTTGTGACACTCGCCCTCCCCCTGATCATGAGTAAACGTTTTTTCCCTGGTTTTGGCCAGTGTGTATGCTTGGGCAGTAGATGGGCTGCTCTTGGTGCCATTGCTCATTGCTGTACAGATGTTTCTGCATGACACTCTCTTCTGGGCAGAGCTGCCTGACTCTATCTTTAGCTGTGTGTCTTCTCTCACACAAGAATCTGGCCCCCTGGTGTCACATGCCTTTCTGCTTGCAGTTAGAAAACTTCCCTCTGCCAAACTGCACGCCTTCTGTGAACACTGAGCAGATTTGCTCGGTGACTTCAGCTGGATAAAGAGGAAGGAAGTTTTCATCTGTTGCTGATCTGCCATTTCCTCGCCGTGAACTTGTCAAGAAACCATCATGTATCCTACCGTGGAAAAGTACCGCACTTTTCCAGAGATCACCTTGAAATCTTCATCTTTTCTAGAACACATATCTACGAGAAAAAAAAAAATATATATGTGATGATTTACTTAATACAAAGACCAACAGCTGTTATCTTTCAGCATTAAAATAATGATGTCATGAAACAAACATGGAGGCTGCTATTTCAGTTTTATTAAATTTCTAAATATGATAGTGTTCTGCTGTCATGCTGATCCACTTGCTTTAGTAGTAGTTTTCTGGCTGTGCTGAGAACGCAGCTTGCGCTCCTCCAAAAATCAGACACGACCCCCCCCCCCCCCCCCCACAAAGCCTTTTTCTGGGAAGATCAGTGTCTTGCTGTTTCTCCTCCCCCAGCTCTCTAAGGCTGCATTCACACCTAGGCATTTTGAATTGCGGGGAAATTTGCCGCAATTAAAAAAAAGCCCTGGTGTAAATGACAAATCCCACAACGCATATTTAACCTCCCTGGCGGTATGATTATTTCAGAAAAAAGGTGCTGAAAGCGGTACCATTATTTGCAAGGAAATTTGGCGTTTTATACTGTAGGCCTGTAATTCTTAGGAATAACTCACTTAAATCTGACCAAACAAGAGTCTAGTAGGCATCCCGGGTATGAATTTTTTTTAAAAACAAAATTATAATATAATAAATAATTATAACAAATAATAATATAATTATAATAAAAATTATTCAATAATGTAATCAACTCAAAATCACTGAAATTTGCTCAGTTGCAGAATTGTCGCTGTCATTACTTTTATTTTTTTATGACGAATTTCCCCACAAATCGTAATCGCACAATTCTGCAAGTGATTATAATTTATTATTGCTGTTTTCTAGCTGCTCTAAAACCATTTTTGACATAAAGGGACACTTGGTTGCTATGGACAATCTACAGTTTGCAGGGAGAAAGAACTTTTTTTTTTTATATAAAAGAACATGTAGGACACTGGGCAGACCACTAGGGACAAGGGGTGTGTGTATTTTTTACATACAGTACTGTAATCTGTAAGATTACAGTATACTGTATGTATTGTGTTTGTTTACCTTTTTGAAGGTGTGTCGTAACGTCGCAGGGAACAGAGATCGGCGGCACACAGAGGCACTATGTGAATCGAGCGAGGTCCCGCTCGCTGACACAGCGCGGTGGCTTTGCTGGATCCAGGGACAAGGTAAATAAACCAAGCCTGTGGATTCTGCGAGGCGAGCCCGAGTCTGACTCGGGGTTACCAATAGTAGACAAAAAATCTCACCCCGAGTCAGACTCGGGAACACCACTCAGAAGGTTAAGAAGCGACAAGCTTCACACGATTCGGTTTGGTGCGATTGCAACATGATTTATGGTGCGATAATCAGGGCAGAACTGAAGCACTTTTTTTAGGTATCATTCAAATGAATGGCATCTGAAATATGTTGATGCGACACACAAAAGATTTACGCTGCTCACAGGTGAACCGCCTCTAATGGCATGATCTCCTCACTGCAGGATACTCGCCCAGTTGCAGCTGAATCGATAATGAAAGGAAAGTCCGAGTGACTGCGCACCAAACTGGGATCCAAATGCCTTTATTTGCATAAAACCATGAAGAGCACTACATGTACAGTATCTGACAAAACATTTTTATACATAATTTATTATATCTTTTCATATGACAACACTGAAGAAATGACACTTTGCTACAATGTAAAGTAGTGAGTGTACAGCTTGTATAACAGTGTCAATTTGCTGTCCCCTCAAAAATGTCCAAATTGGGTCCCAAAGTGTCAAGATTTTGTGTGGCGACCATTATTTTTCAGCACTGCCTTAACCCTCTTGGGCATGGAGTTCACCAGAGCTTCACAGATTGCCACTGGAGTCCTCTTCCACTCCTCCATAATGACATCACGGAGCTGGTGAATGTTAGAGACCTTGCGCTCCTCCACCTTCCGTTTGAGGATGCCCCCCAAATGCTCAATAGGGTTTAGGTCTGGAGACATGCTTGGCCAGTCTTTACCCTCAGCTTCTGTAGCAAGGCAGTGGACATCTTGGAGGTGTGTTTGGGGTCGTTATCATGTTGGAATACTGCCCTGCGGCCCAGTCTCCAAAGGGAGGGGATCATGCTCTGCTTCAGTATGTCACAGTACATGTTGGCATTCATGGTTCCCTCAATGAACTGTAGCTCCCCAGTGCTGGCAGCACTCATGCAGCCCCAGACCATGACACTCCCACCACCATGCTTGACTGTAGGCAAGACACACTTGACACCATCTGAACCAAATACATTTATCTTGGTCTCATCAGACCACAGGAAATGGTTCCAGTAATCCATGTCCTTAGTGTGCTTGTCTTCAGCAAACAGTTTGCAGGCTTTCTTGTGCATCATCTTTAGAAGAGGCTTCCTTTAGGGACAACAGCCATGCAGACCAACTTGATGCAATGTGCAGTGTATGGTCTGAGCACTGACAGGCTGACCCCCACCCCTTCAACCTCTGCAGCAATGCTGGCAGCACACATATGTCTATTTCCCAAAGACAACCTCTGGATATGACGCTGAACATGTGCACTCAACTCCTTTGGTCGACCATGACGAGGCCTAAATAATCTATTGATGATCAAAGTAAACCAATAACTTGTGCAAGTAGTCCATATACAGTAGCCTGTAGCGCATATTAAGGACAAGTGGGCACTAAGGGCAATAAGGGAAATAGCCATCGTATTATTCCTTCCATGAAAGCAGTGATTATTTTATTTATTTACAGTGAGAAGTGACCCCTTTATAAAATCCATTGTTTGCTAAGAAATGCATCATGTGCTTTACCATGCCCCCAGTATATGACAAGTGTACATTTTTTACTAGTACCTACTGATTGTGCATAAATGTTTTCTTACTAGCCTCCGGTACTTTTAAATAATTTACAATGCTTATTACTTTGGTCATTTTATATATAGTTTATTAATTGCTAAATTGCTATTATGATGAATTTACTATAGTAAGCAGAAGCACCCCAGGGATATGCATGTACCACTGGTTGAGAACGTGTGAGCTAAACTACCCTTTCACTTATGTAGAATAATGCTTGCAGACATAAATCTGTGTAGGGAGACAGTTTCCATTTCCCTTTCTGTATAGCAAACCATTAAAGGGAACTACAGGCAGGCTAACTAGCCTAAAATGGCTATTAAAATAAAACAATAATAACAATGTGAATGTTATGCAAATGCACAGTGAAAATGTTGACCCCACTGAACTGAAGCTGGCCATATATAGTTAGATTTTCATTTGAATGCTTGCATGGAAATTCAGGAAAATCATTCATCAGAACATTCTTTCCTGCCATCGACTCAACTAATTTCATCTGTAAGCTGTTAAAATTTCATCCACACCTGCTATTTGAACGTATATTCAGACATATTACAATATGTACACATTTTCCTGAACAAAAACCACATTAATAGATAGATTTTAATTTGTTGAAGAAAAACTTTCCATCCTGCTCGAATAACTTTTCTCGTTCCTACAGCTAAAAACAATTGTTGATTTGACCCCACTGACCATTAGAAAACGTTTAAATAACATTAAAATGCTGTATGGTCAATTTAAAGCGAAGCTCCACCAAAAAGGGAAAACTCTGCTTGTTTGCACCCTCCACTGCCACATTTGGCACTTTTTTTGGGGGTAGGGGTTTTGACATTTCCTTTATTACCTATATTTTCTATTCTATTTTATTCTTTTTGGAAATTGGAAAATGATTCGAATACGAAAACTTTTCGAATTTGAAGACTATTCAAATTTGAAAAACATTCAATATTGATTTGAAAACTTTTCAAATCGATCCGAAATCAAATTAGAAAATTTGAATCAATTTGAATACAAATAAACAAAACAAATTCTAAAAACAAATTAAACAAATTTAACTAAATTTTTTTTTTGTAAATAACGACTCAAAACGAAACAAATCTTTTCATTCTGCACATGTATAAATGGAACAAGCTGAAGCTAGAAGTTTATCGGTTACAATGCACAGCTTCTCCAGATTTTGTCTGCTCCAGTTTTAAAACATTTCCTACCCCTATTGCCGCCTACACACGATCATTTTTTGGGTTGTAAAAAACAACGTTTTTCAGCCTCTAGAAAAAACGATTTTTTTTTCAACTTCATCATTAAAACGACGTTGCCTACACACGATAGTGGGAAAAAAATGCTCTAGCAAAGCGCGGTGACGTACAATGCGTACGACGGCACTATAAAGGGGAAGTTCCATTCGGATGACGCCACCCTTTGGGCTACTTTAGCTGATTTTGTGTTAGTAAAAGACGATTCGCGCTTTTCTGTCTGTTACAGCGTGATGAATGTCCTATCTCCATTACGAATGGTAGTTTTACCAGAACGAGCACTCCGGTCTCATAATTTGCTTCTGAGCATGCGCAGGTTTTTCACGTAGTTAAAGCCCACACACGATCATTTTTTACAACCCGAAAAACTACATTGTTTAAAACGTTGTGAAAAATAGAGCATGTTCAAATTTAATTTTTGTCGTTTTTCAGAACCAGAAAAATGCTCTGAAGCCCACACACGATCGTTTTAAATGTCATTTTTAAAAAAACATAGTTTTTTACAACCCGAAAAATTATCGTGTGTACGCGGCATATGAGTTTTAATGGGCCTGTGATAACTTTTTTATGTAGTTTTTACTTTTTTGTCTAAATCCATTAAGATAATGGTAGGGGCAAGGTGAAGTCAGAATGCTCTTAATGGTTTGGCTTTGTTCACATTGGTGGCAAAGGGGTGGTAAAAACAAACAAGGTAAATTTACTGAGAAAGGACGATTTTTATTGGAAAAATACACCCAACTTTCAGAGAGCTCTATAAATACAGAACTTAAAGCTACAGAGTTGATATTGCAGTTCCTCCTACAATGACCGCATAAACCTGTATAAATAGAAAACTGATAACTCCATATGTTGCATTTTTAGCAACGTGCATTGATACTAGGTGTATCATCGTTTGTCAGTAAAATACTATTTCCACGAATAAATCACTTTAATCAGCATCAATAGATCAGACATCTTTGTAAATTATTTGTTTTACCAACTTCTTCATGATCGGGTGACATGTAATCCCAAAGGATGTGCTCAATAGAATGATTACACTAACCAAGGAAGGAAGGAAGAGTTCAATGAAAAAATGATTGCAGGAAGGAATATTCATTCTAATTTGTTCTTCAGAGACTGAGCCCTGACAGCTTACATCATAATGTAAATATAAAAAATGCTGAAAAGGAGCCCACAAGTTCCAAGATGAGTAATTGCAGACATTCAAGCCAGTGATATCAAAATAAATGTATTCTATACATGGGCATCCGCTGACATTTTTTCAAGGGGGGGGGGGGGCGCCCCCCACGTTAAAATGTAAAAACACCCCACTGTGCCCCCTGCATCTTTCAATATCTCTTTGTCCCTACTGTGTACCCCCCTCTCCACAACTGCACCTCTGGACCCCTTTACATTACACAGCACCCTGCATCACTGGACCCTTTTACATTACACAGCACCCTGCATCACTGGACCCCTTTACATTACACAGCACTGTGTAACCACTGTATAGGAAGATTAGTGAAGTGAAATTTAGAGGCGCTAGCTAATAGTGTGTATACACTAAATAAATAATAAAAATATGCATAAATACCTAAATATAGATGAGTGAATATAACAATGAACGTTTAAATAAATAGTGACCATATGTAACAAAATTAACCACAATAATTGTTAAAGGTCAATTAATAATAGTGCACAATGAAAAGTGAAAAATGTGCCAAACTTAAAAATAGAAGTCCATATATATATAAATGATGAGTCTTCAAAAACATAGACAGAAGATCTTCCACCTTCACCAAGATATAGAAAGACCACCAAAAGTGCTCATGGATGGCACCTTACCGCAAATAATGGACCACTTTAATTAAAAAGAGGTCAATTAGGCAGATTGGAGATAATATTCCAGACCCAGATCTCTCAGTCTCACAGTCTTGATAGAGCAACACTCCACGCCACATGAGATATTAAAGCAAGAGAGAGAAAATCGCCATAGAATAATATTGTTTTTATTTGATAAAACAGAGAAACAAAACGCCAAATGGCCTCTTACTTGATGGGGTGCCTAGCCCCGGCACTGAGGTTGAGAGCGTGGATAATATGGGGAGAATAGATGGAGTCCCATTACCGGCATTGGAACCGTGCAAAGCCGCACTATCGTTGTTAGCGTGCGTTCCACCCTCCAGAATGAGAGAGCCAGCAGGACCAGGAAGTGGGTGGGTCGAGCGTGACCTGTAAGCCTCGACGTACGTTTCGTGATGATGTCACGTCGTCAGGAAGCAACAGCAAGATGCTTCCTGACGACGTGACATCATCACGAAACGTACGTCGAGGCTTACAGGTCACGCTCGACCCACCCACTTCCTGGTCCTGCTGGCTCTCTCATTCTGGAGGGTGGAACGCACGCTAACAACGATAGTGCGGCTTTGCACGGTTCCAATGCCGGTAACGGGACTCCATCTATTCTCCCCATATTATCCACGCTCTCAACCTCAGTGCCGGGGCTAGGCACCCCATCAAGTAAGAGGCCATTTGGCGTTTTGTTTCTCTGTTTTATCAAATAAAAACAATATTATTCTATGGCGATTTTCTCTCTCTTGCTTTAATATCTCATGTGGCGTGGAGTGTTGCTCTATCAAGACTGTGAGACTGAGAGATCTGGGTCTGGAATATTATCTCCAATCTGCCTAATTGACCTCTTTTTAATTAAAGTGGTCCATTATTTGCGGTAAGGTGCCATCCATGAGCACTTTTGGTGGTCTTTCTATATCTTGGTGAAGGTGGAAGATCTTCTGTCTATGTTTTTGAAGACTCATCATTTATATATATATGGACTTTTATTTTTAAGTTTGGCACATTTTTCACTTTTCATTGTGCACTATTATTAATTGACCTTTAACAATTATTGTGGTTAGTTTTGTTACATATGGTCACTATTTATTTAAACGTTCATTGTTATATTCACTCATCTATATTTAGGTATTTATGCATATTTTTATTATTTATTTAGTGTATACACACTATTAGCTAGCGCCTCTAAATTTCACTTCACTGTTCAAAATTGCATTTATGTAATTTCACAGAGAGCAGCTTGGCTATATACTTTAATTTATTTCACTTATTTTATTCATATATTGGCGCAAGATTTCATTTCCATAGGAAGATTAGTGCTTGCTTAGTCTTACCAGAGAAGCGAACACGAGTAGTTGAGGCTGGTTAATGACGTCAGCGTGCCGCTCTAGGCTCACCTAGGCCGCCGCCGGGTGGACCAAGATGGCCACCGCTACAGGAGCTAGGCCGAAGCCGCAGCTTTTCCTATGGCCAAGGCAGCAGTGGATCACGTGGTGTGCCGATCCGCATATGGTGACCCGTTAGGATCACAGATCATTTACGATCTGTTGCACCACTAGTACCGATCAAAAGAATTTTGATCGATCAAAAAATTAATGATTAATCGAGGAATCAGTCTTTAATTTACACAGCCCTAAAAACTAGCTTTGCAAAGGAACATATTTCAGCCTCCCCCTCTTTCCCCATTTACCATCTGTCTCATGCATCTTATATACATTATCTGATATCTTTTCCAGTCTACCTTATATAGTTGCTCTCTTCTAAAATCATACTTTACCATTGGATTTGGAGACAATGGCATACAACAGAAGTTCAACACAAGTAGACTTTCTATTTGGTATATTGCCCACCCTCACCTTACCCAGACGTGGAAGATAGTCCAATAGTGCTGCCTTTCTTCTAGAGCTGCAAAGGCAGGCAAGCTAGCAGTTCTAGAAAGTCAGACACTCACTTCAAACTATTGGGCCAGTAAGTATCTCCCAGCAACTTCTGGGAAGATATTGGTGATGCTTTAGGCCGCGTTCACACCATACGTGCATAAAAACTATGCAGATTCCACTTGCAGAGACACAAGTTTACATCAGTTTTCATACGTGTTTCAGTGAGTGTACATTGACATCAGTTTTCATTGTTCGTCTTTTTTGTGCCCTGTTCACGCCACAATGTTCATGTCGCGTCAGGTTTTTTTTCTCTGCCGAAAACTGCATACACGTTTCGGATTTTTTCGCAGAAAAACCTGACATCTCTGCACATTGTGTAAACAAGGCCTTAGACAATCTGAGAAGTGTTCTTTAGAAATATGGTCTTCTTGATACTTAGTAAAAACAGCAGGAGCAGCATCTGCCTCTTCCCAGCATAGCATAGCCAAGTTTTGGCTTCTATACATACACTATATTGTCCAAAATATTGGAACACCTGCCTTTACACGCACATGAACTTTAAAGGGCATCCCAGTCTTAGTACGTAGGGTTCAATATTCAGTTGGCTCACCCTGTGCAGCTATAACAGCTTCAACTATTCTAGGAAGGCTGTCCACAAGGTTTAGGAGTGTGTCTATGGGAATTTTTGACCATTCTTCCAGAAGCGCATTTGTGAGGTCAGGCACCAATATTGGACGGAAAGGCCTGGCTCACAGTCTCCATTCTAATTCATCACAAAAGCGTTCTATGGGGTTGAGGTCAGGACTGTGCAGGCCAGTCAAGTTGCTCCACCCCAAACGTGCTCATCCATATCTTTGTGGATCTTGCTTTGTGCATTGGTCCAAATCATTTGGTGGAGAGGGATTATGGTGTGGGGTTGTTTTTAAGGGGTTGGGCTTGGTCCTAGGTTCCAGTTACTTTCAGGATTCCAGGCCTAGGCAAATTATGTCATACAACCCAGGAATCTTCAGGAGGAATGAGAGGTTTTCTTAGCTAGGCACACCCTCCTGTCTGAATGCCTGAGCTAAGGGCAGATGGAATCTGGGAGGTAAATGCACTTCCTTCTCAAGATGGCCACGGGCAGAAATGCCAACAACAAAATAAAGCATGGAGACATGGATGGATTGACAGGATTGCTTTGCATTAAAAATGGATTAAACAGCAGATTGGGTTTGTGGTGCTCAGATGCACTGTAGTTCCACTTTAAATGTAAATATAATTATAGCCAGGACTATTTTAAATTTTCTATTCATTTTGGATAGCATACGGAAGGGTTAGATCCTCTGGGCCTTTACTGCCTGTCCCTGTGGCAACATCATTACACTTCAACGTGGACACAGACAGCAAATGAAATGGTTCTGATTCTTACTATCTTCCCACTATTCAATGCGTCCAGCCCCTTGCAGGATGCCTGATGCATGGATTTCAATTGGGCGGGAGGGTTTGAAGCACCTGATAGGGTGGGCTTGGGGCACAGAGCAATGCGAACTGAGCCCACCCAGGTGTGTTACCATAGCTAATGAATATTTACTATTTTAATACTGATCCCCCTCCCGGCCAATCAGGAAGCGTGTCTTAGATTCTATTGGACGCCTAAGAGGAGGGAAGGAGACACAGGAGCCGCTGCCTGCTGACCGATGCCCAGCACCCGCCACCTAGATGGAGTAAGTACCAGACCAACCGGTAGACAGCGAACAAGTTATTTTATTTTTTAATTGGCGGAAAACAACAACCCCCCTAAAAAAAACTCCAGTCACCACTGGTTATTTTACAAGATAAGGGTTCACATATACTTCATGAATACTCTGAGGCCTCGTACACACGGCCGAGGAACTCGACGTGCCAAACACGTCGAGTTCCTCGGCCAGTTCAGCCCTGAAGCCGCCGAGGACCTCGGCGGGCCGAGAGCTCCCATAGAACAACGAGGAAATAGAGAACATGTTCTCTATTTCCTCGCCGAGGTCCTCGTCGGCTTCCTCGGCCGAAAGTGTACACACGACCAGTTTCCTCGGCAGAATTCAGCCAGAAACTCGGTCGGAAGCTGAATTCTGCCGAGGAAACTGGTCGTGTGTACGGGGCCACAGAATTGAAGTGAGCTTTCACATATTTGTTTGTGTGAACATTCTTAAATCCTTTTGTAAATCAGCCTCACTGTGTATATTCATTAAGCTTCTTTGTGTTTGTAATATTAGTCTCCAGCTATGACCTTTTTCTGCAAAATTCACTTTTTTTCCAATCCTGTGATATACAGTCAGAAGTCTCATCTGAACTCCACCACTCTTATTTCTTATCATTGATTACTTTTTACAATTATAATCACAGTACCAAAGTCTTTACAAAGATGCTGCCCACACCCCTCCCTTTTGCTCACAATCAAGACTGTTTGCAATGGACAATCAGGGAAATGATTGCTGGGCGAATTATAATAAATCCTACCTATCCTATTCTCTTATTTCTCATGACTGCCAGGAGTTATCATTTAGAGCCATCACACAAACCACTTTAGACACTGTGCTTTTCTTAACTAATTAACTGCAGAACCTCTTACCATTACTAAACTGACAATAAGGTAACGACTTATAGTCATGGGTTTTAATCAGGGATGGACTGGCCATAGGGACTACAGGGAGTTTCCCGGTGGGCCGATGGCTCAGTGGGCCGTTTTTTTAAAACAGAGATGCTGCTTGGAGGACTTTTTGTAACGCCCTGGCAGCGCCCCAGTGTGAAAGCACTCAGGCTTTCACACTGGGACTGCAGCGGAAGCGTTTTTCAGTCGCTTTACAGGCGCTATTTTTAGCCCAAAAGCGCCTAAAAAACGCCTTAGTGTAAAAAGGGGTCCTACACTCACCCCCTCTCTTTTACACTCACTCTCTTTTTCTTACACTCACTCCTCTCTCTCTCTCTCTCTCTCTTTCTCACCCTCTCATGATATACAATAATGGATGTAGGGGCCTTTTGGTGGGCGTGATTTTTATTGAATTGAAGTGGGCCGGTCTGGATGAAGTCCAGGGCCAAATTTTTGTCCCAGTCCAGCCCTGGTTTTAATCGCTTTTGCCTATTAAACAGACATGGGGTAGGCTACAGAAATAAAAACAATCGGTTCAGTGCTTTTGCAAGGACTATTTAGTTAATGAATCAATATACTCTTTTAAACTTCAATAGTATTTTAGATCTAAAATTAAAAAACAAATGCTTTATTTAAAAACAAAACATTAACCACGCTTAAAGGAATCTGTGGTTCCAAAAAACTATGGCCCGGATTCACAAAGCACTTACGCCGACGCATCTCGAGATACGCCGCGTAAGTGTAAATATGCGCCGTCGTATCTATGCGCTGTGCCCACAAAACTAGATACGCCTGAAAATAGGCTTCATCCGACCGACGTAACTTGTCTATGCCGACGTATCGTGGGCGCATATTTACGCTGGACGCATGTGGCGCTCCCATTGATTTTCTATTCAAATATGCAAATGAGGGAGATAGGGCGATTCACGAACGTACGTGCGCCCGGCGCAGGCTACGCGCGGAGCTCGTAAGTTCAACGTCCGGCCTAAAGTTATTCCTCATAAAGCAGGTGTAACTCAGCACCAGACGTGCACAGGTCAGCTGGACAGCAGCTGCAGCAGCACCGTTACGGACGAGCTGAGCAACCACACTTGCAGGACAACACATCTGTATGCCAACATGCCAGGCAGGGCCGCCATCAGGAATTATGGGGCCCCTTACACAGCTTCAGGCATGGGCCTGAGGGGGGGGGGTGCTGCCGCGAATTGAGAAAGACGAAATAAAGAAAAATATATATAAAAAAAGGAACTAAAAAGAATAAAAAAATAAATTTAAAAATATCAACAACATTTTTATTTTTTTCTAAAAAAAATACAAAAAAAGGTGACTTGCCATCTGGGGTCCTGTGCTCACACACTTCACATTCAAGATAATAAAAAAGCTCATAATCTGAGCAAAGAAAATAAAAAAGCTCATAATCTGAGCCAAAAAAAAAAGGCACTCATTTGCCCTGTCGTGGGCCAAGCATGGTGCCACGGCTCCGGCTCCTCAGTTGTCTGGGGGGAGCCTCGGGTGGGGGGGGGCATCAGGAGGAGGATCATCCCCTGGTCTGTCCCTCCTGGCAGATGCTGGCTGCCTGCCCTCCAACGCAAGGGCAATGTGGGTGAGGACAGCGTTCGTCTGGGCCTGCATCCGCAGCTGGCGGGTGGTGGTGTGCCGCTGGTGGCACCTGGTCTGCCGTCCCTCCACCTCGAAGGCAGCCGTGTTGGCCTGTATAGCCACTCCCAGGCTCTTCACCTCTGCCACAAAGCCTGATGTTGTGGCCTGCAGCTCCCCAATGCAGGTGACCATACCAGCGCAGTTAGCACTCACATCCTGCAGGCTGTCAGAGATTGAGGTGCTCTGCTCAGCCTGCTGTGTGAGGCACTGCTGCACAGGGGCTGCAGTGCCCTGCACAGCCACTGTGCATTCAGCCTGGGTCTTGGCTGAAGAGGCCAGGCTGTCTGCAGACGGCGCAGGTCACAGGCAATAGCACCCATGTGGCGCGTCTGGCGGGCCTGTTCCCTTGCAAGCCCTTGTTGGAGGGATTCCGGAACACCCCTTGTCTTACGCAAAGCCTTCCTGGAGGCTTGGGCCCGTCTGTACGGGGAGGCCCTTGAGGGGCTTTCCCTGATGGGGGAGGTCCTTTAGGGGCTTTCCCTGATGGGGGAGGCCCTTTATTGGCTTTCCCTGATGGGGGAGGAGGGTGAGGGGCTTCCCCTGATGGGGGAGGAGGTTTGGGAGGGTCCAGGGATGATGTTATTCTCCGCGAGGTAGACACCTTCCTCAAGGTCACCATGCTCCACCTTAACTTCCTCTAGAGGAGAGGTGTGGGCACACTCCTCCGGGCATGGCGTGGGTCGTCCAGCAGCTGACGATGGCCCTGCTGCCTCCAGCACATCTGTGGATGACACAAAGCATTTACATGTTGGTGGACCCACACACTTGACACATGTTCCCTTGCACCCCCTCACATGCTACACACCGGATAGGGGATAAAACACACTTACCTGTCCTCAAGGCCTGGTCACCGGAGTCAAAGCCATCCATGCCCTCCACCTGCTCCCGCTCCAGACAGCTGGCGATGACCTCCTTCTCATCAGTCAACCGCAGAGCAGAGGCTGGTCCTCCTCCCGTGCCCCTGGTGTGCCTCCTCATGCTGGCCAGCTTATCCCGGACATTGACCTCCAGGGTGATCTCCTCCAGGATCTCCCTCATACGTGCCCTGCTGGTCCTGGCACTGTGGGCACCATGGAGGTACACATCAAATTTGGCTATTGCCGAAATCAGGATAGCCCTCTCCTCCTTAGAAAAAATTCTCTTCCTCCTCTCCTTAGCAGCTGCCATCGCTCAACAAAAGTACTTTGCTTCAGGGGGGAAACAAGCAGGATGTACTTTTGCGCCAGAAGGGCGTATGGCTGGGCGTATTTATGCGCTCGGCGTAAGCCGGAGGGCCGGCGTATCCCAGGAAGTTGCGCCGGCGTAGTTGTGAGCATGCGCACAGGGGTGCGGTCATACATCCGCGTCACTGCGCATGCTCCGTTCATGATACGCCAGGCGTAAAACACTGCTCCACGCTCGGACCATCATTTGCATGGGGTCACACCCACTTCCACCTACGCCGGCTTACGCCTTCGAAATCTATGCCACGCCGACGCAGCTTGGGAAGCACTGGCTTCCTGAATTCCATGCTTGCCTCTCTGCGCTGCGTCGGCGTAGCGCAAAGGAGATACGCTACGCCCGCATAAATATGCGCCAATATATGTGAATCCGGGACTATATGTACTCATATCCTGCAAAACGACAGCCACAAATAGTGACACTTGATTAGTCCCCTCCAAGATAATTCATAGAGGTAAAATGGCAAACCAAGCACCAAAACTTCAATTAGGGCTAATTCGGAAACTGTTGTGTCCCCTTAGATAAAAAAGAAAGTTCACTCCCTCCTTAAATATAATTCACATCAGTTCATGTGCTGCTCCAGCTGAATCTAAACTGTTCACAGTTGATGATATGAAACAACTCCATCACTGAAGGACCGTTTTCATCAGTCCAAACCGATCGTGTGTAGGCCCCATAGGTTATTTAACCTTAGGTAAAAAAAAATGAGAACTTGCTTTAAAATGTAACCAATGGACTGATAACCGATAGGTCAAAATCGATCGTTAGTATGCAAAAGCATCGGTTAAAAACCTGCGCATGCTCAGAATCAAGTCGACGTATGCTTGGAAGCATTAAACTTAGTTTTTTTCAGCACGTTGTTGTGTTTTACGTCACCGCGTTTTGACACGATCGGTTTTTTAACTGATGGTGTGTACGCATGACGGACCATCAGTCAGCTTCATAGGTTAACCTAGGACAACGGTCCTTCAGACCGTTGTCCTCTGGCTATCCTATCGTGTGTACGCGGCCTTAGGCCGCGTACACACGGTCGATCCAAATCAATGAGAATGGTCCGACGGACCGTTTTCATCGGTTCACCGTTGAAGTGGCCTGATGGTCTGATGTGCGTACACACCATCAGTTCAAAAACCGATCGGGTCAGAACGCGGTGACGTAAAACACACGACGTGCTGAAAAAAATAAAGTTCAATGCTTCCAAGCATGCGTCGACTTGATTCTGAGCATGCGCGGGTTTTGAACCAATGCTTTTGTGTACTAACCATCGGTTTGGACCTATCGTGCAGCGGTCCATCCGTTCGATTTTAAAGCAAGTTCTAACATTTTTGACCGAAGGACTACGGACCGATGGGCCGTACACACGGTCGGTTTGGACCGATGAAACTGGACTTCAGTCCGTTTTCATCGGTTTGGACCGACCGTGTGTACGCGGCCTCAGTGTACAACCGATCCATTCCTTTTATTACCATCACATCACTGATGTTTGTCCCAGTTGAACTCCAACCTGATATTGCTCTTATTAGTATTAAGCCACATAGAAAATTCTTTAAGTGACTCTTCTGACCCTTGCCAAATAATGAACAGGTCATCTATATATCGCTGGTAAAACACTAATTCCTTTTTTTCGATTGCTATAGATCTAACTAGAGAAGTTAAATGGGATGGGAGTGGCTGGCTCAGGCTCTCAGTGGTGAGGCTGGCTCAGGCATCTGGGCAGATCCAGACATTATTGTCAGAATCCTAGCAGAGCCTGGACCTGCACTGCTGACTTTAACCTGCTATCAGCTGAATCTAAGTCACTGTAGTAGTGCTAAGTGCACTCCTGTGATCCACAGAAAAAGTATGACCAAGCGCTTTGGCCATACTTCTCCTTTAAAGATCCCTAATCTTGAAAATGTATATAACTGTATGTATACATTTTTAAAATAATTAAGGCAGTCCATGGAAATGGCTGATGATGCAGATAATGATGGAGATTTACTTATGACAGCTAGGGATGGGTTAAGCGTTTGAACCGAACTTGGGGTGAAAATTTCACGTTCAGCAGGAGTTGAGCATCATATATAGAAGTGGTATTTCTACTGCTTCTATATATGACAGCTTCCCACTGTCAATGGTTCTTAAGGAAGCAACAGGTGCTGGTACCTGCTGCACCCATAGCAACTGCCACTGTCATCAGCACATTGCTTACATGCTCGAGCACCCAGGAGGTAAAGAGGGACTATCTATCTCCACTATTTAACCTATATTATTTTTAATACATACAGTAGGGAATTTTCCCCTGATAGATAGATATCCCCTATTTCATCCATTGACATCCGGACGGTCTTTTAAATGTGTATGTTTATGTGGTGACCTGACCAAAAGTTCTATTGGTTCAAGTCGTACTATAACTGTATCTAGCCCCCCCTATTCAATATATTTTCCTCATATTATGTGCTATTTAAACTTAAAGGAACACTAAAGGTTCGTTTTTTATTAGATCAATTGATTGCTGTAAGCTAGAGCATTTAAATATCACTTACCTCGTTTTTCCTTGTGACCTCCAAAATACAGTAATTCAGGTTTGAAAATGCCATTTCCTGTCTCTCCTCTTCTTGCTTTCCACCAGCACCTGAGCCGTTTTGCATGGTGGAAAGCAGAATGTGCTCACCCCCTCCCTATGACTACAGCCTTGCGTGAAGATGCTCTCTTATCACTCACAGGCATGGAGGCTAAGCCTAATGGGAACTGTAGTTCCCATTAGGCCGTGATGTAGCAAGAATGAATGCGCACCGCAAACCAGGAAGTCAGTGAGAATAATGATTCAGGAGTGACGGAGGTGAATAAAACAGCTCGATTTCAACAGGTATCAAACTAGTTATAATGCAAAACATTACTTTTTACTTTATCAGCACCTGTCAGACTTTAATTTAAGAGGAAAATATTTTTGTCTTTACAACCCCTTTAATCAACTTTCTAATTTTTAGTCATTATATCTGCAATAGTCCCTCTTGTTTTCAGTCCTCTATGATTGAAAAACCTTTTCTACATTGCTTACATGGCTTGGAATTCAACCGGACATCTGATAAGTCATCCGTTGTTAAGGATACCGCTATACACTGGTTGTTAAGGACACCGGCAGGCTGCTGACTATAAAAATGCTGGAAACTGGTAGTTAATAGAATTTAGGAGCTTCTAGGAGCTGTCAGATTTTTTATTTATTTTTTATGGCAAATTGCTCCCAAAAATGCAAAAAAAAAGCATTTTTTATGCTCCCAGAAGCTGAAGCTTGAAAAACACTTCTAGCCTAAAATGGTGTGCATGGACACATAGGATAACACTATCTATTTGCTTCTAGGGGCAGAAAACATAGGGCCAGATTCTCAAAAAAGATACGACGGCGTATCTCCAGATACGCCGTCGTATCTCTGAGTCTGGCCGGTCGTATCTATGCGCCTGATTCTTAGAATCAGTTACGCATAGATTTCTATTAGATCCGACCGGCGTAAGTCTCTTATGCCGTTGGATCGTAACTGCATATTTACGCTGGCCGCTAGGGGCGTGTATGCTGATTTACGCTGCGAAATATAAATCAGCTAGATACGCGAATTCACGAACGTACGCCCGGCCGACGCAGTACAGATACGCCGTTTACTTTAGGCTTTTCCCGGCGTAAAGTTACCCCTGCTATATGGTGGCGTAAGTGCGGCGTACCAATGTTAAGTATGGCCGTCGTTCCCGCGACGAAATTTGAAAATTTTACGTTGTTTGCGTAACTCGTCCGTGAATGGGGCTGGACGTAATTTATGTTCACGTCAAAACCAATACGTCCTTTCGGCGTATTAGGAGCAATGCACACTGGGAGATTTCCACGGACGGCGCATGCGCCATTCGTGAAAAACGTCAATCACGTCGGGTCACAGAAAATGTACATAAAACACGCCCCCCTGTTCCAAATTTGAATTAGGCGGGCTTACGCCGGCCTATTTACGCTACGCCGCCGCAACTTACGGAGCAAGTGCTTTGAGAATACAGCACTTGCCCGTCTAAGTTGCGGAGGCGTAACGTAAATAGGTTACGTTACGCCCCGCACAAAGTTACACCAAACTACGAGAATCTGGCCCAAAGCGTTCAAAGCAGCTGCTAGGAGCTTAAAAATATGCTAGTGTGCATGGAGCCTTATTGCAACAAGTAAAACTATGTACTGTTTGAGATTCCAATGGATGCACCAGCATTTGTTTACTTTGTATTGGTGACTGTTTCATTTTGGTATGTGATTTCCAATGTTTGGGAACCTGGGGAAGGTGGGAGGGGTAGAGGGAAAGTAGTGCTTTGTATGTTTCCTTTTTATGTATGTGTTGAAAACTTTCAATAAAAAATATTTGGTTAAAAAAGTTATCATGATACTTGTAATACAGCCTGATAACATGAACGCTATAGGTCAAAGAGACAGAATGTTGGCTTGCTGTCAGTAAGAGCATCTAAGGATACTAATGATGTAATTGAATCACGCTCAAGTTTTGGCATATGATATGACACAGCTATAAAAATTTTCACATTAGACTGAGACTCCACATAAATAGATTATTTGTGGTCACAATTGCATGACTCCCAAGGGACAATATTATTTCAAGTGGAACTGTAGTTATTTTTAAATAAAACAAAAAAACGGCAAGAAATGCAACTTGTTAACCGTACCGTAAACACATGGATATTTCATGCTGATGCTCAGGCCAACTATATGTCCCAAACTGTTCAATAATAATGGTTTCCTTTTTGTAACTGTTTGTGCTGTTTTACTCTTGTATTATTATTCATATTACCTTATTTTATCTATTAACCCTAAATGTACTGTCCCAGCCCACTTACGCAACCTAAGGGTGCAATGTGTTACAATGCAGCAACTGTTGTGCAATGGAATGCCAGCAGTGCCAATTCGCCGATTGTGGCTAATCACACTGTTCACATATCAGACTTATTAGGGTTATTTTGGCTGCCACATAGTGCGAGGCGGTGGATTGCCTAACTATGCTCTGCACTGGAAAAAAAATTCAGCGCACACCAACACAGTGGTGTGAATATGCAAGGTGGAGACAAGGGCCCAGATTCAAGTAGAATGGAGCAATATTTGCGTGGGCAAAGAGCAAAGATTTTTCTCTGCGCCCACGCAAATATTTCCATTTGCCCAGCGATTCACGGAGCAGTAGCTCCGTAAATTGCGCGGGCGCTATGCTAATTAGCCCTGCGTAAGGGCGCCTAATGTAAATGATCCCGCCGGGGGCAGGAATCATTTAAATTAGGCGCGCTCCCGCGCCGAGCTAACAGCGCATGCTCCGTCGGGAAACTTTCCCGACATGCATTGCGGCAAATGACGTCGCAAGGACGTCATTTGCTTCTAAGTGAACGTGAATGGCGTCCAGCGCCATTCACGGTTCACTTACGTAAACGACGTGAAATTTTAATTTCACGGGCGGGAGGCGCAGCTATACTTTAGCATTGGCTGCGGCTGCTATTAGCAGGAGCAGCCTTATGCTAAAGGCGCCGTACGGAAACTCCGTACCTTGCGTACGCAGGGCCCGCGCAACTTTTGTGAATCGGTGGTAGTATGCAATTTGCATACTACACGCCGATCACAAAGGCCGCGCCCCCTAGCGGCCAACGCAAGAATGCAGCCTGGGATGTGAAGGCATAAGGAGGCTTATGTTTGTCACATCCTAGGCTGCATTCGGTGTAACGAGGTTCCTGAATCAGGAGCACTCGTTACACCGGAGCAAGTAAGCACTTGCGCCGCGCAACTATGGTTGCGCGGGCGCAAGTGCTTCTTGAATCTGGGCCAAGGCATTTTGTCTTTTCCAGTGGTGGGACTGTGCTGGAAAAGCCACCCAACACAGACCTACTGTACCTGTTGTGAGTCTTTTTTCTCCAAAACTTATTTCATTAGAACCCTTTCACAGGGCCTATCCTAGGCGGATGCACATGGTGCACCGCACCCCGGCACTTTAAGAGAAGGGGTGCCAAAACTGTGGCACGCCACATGCCGCTCACTTGACTCCACTGGTTAATAGAATCACCGGCCACCCGGCACCAAGCAACCAGTGCCCGTCAAACACAGCCACTGTGTCATCAAAGGAACGCAGCCACTGTGCCAAACGCAGCCTCTGTGCCCATCAAACGCAACCACTGTGCCCATAAAACGCAGCCACTGTGCCCATCAAAAAGGCATCTACTGTGTCAAACGCAGCCACTGTGCCCATTAAATGCAGCCACTGTGCCCATCAAACGCTGCCATTGTGCCCATCAAACGCAGCCACTGTGCCCATCAAACGCAGTCACTGTGCCTGTCAAAGGCAGCTACTGTGCCTGTCAAACGCAGTCACTGTGCCCGTCAAATGCAGCCACTGTGCCATCAAACGCTGCCGCTGTGCCCATCAAATGCCACCTCTGTGCCCATCAAATAGTGCCACTGTGACTCCCCTGCCCACTCGCCGTCTGCCCGGCACTGTCTCGGTGGTCAAATCTGTTATTTTCACTTTCTTGATTGTATTTAGAGTTGTCCCGATACCGATACTAGTATCGGTATCGGGACTGATACCGAGCATTTGCCCGAGTACTTGTACACAGTGCATATGCTCCGATGCCTCACCTGATACCTGGACAGTCAGGGTGATCAGTGCGGTGGGGGAGTTACAAGCACTGATCACCATTGACTGTCCTTGTTTCCTCCTCTATTCCCCCTCCATTCTGCTGCTGTCCCCCTCTGTGCTGCCAACTTTTTCCATGCTGCCGCCGTGTCCCCCCTCCTTGCTGCCGCCATCATGCCCCCCTCCGTTCTGCTGCCGTGTCCCCCCATGCTGCCGTCATGTCCCCCTCTGTCCTGCCGCCGTGTGTCCCCCCTCCATGCTGCCGCCGTGTCCCCACTCCTTTCTGCCGCCGTCATGCCCCCCTCTGTGCTGCCACCGTGTCCCAACTCCTTTCTGCCACCGTCATGCCCCCCTCCGTGCTACCGCCGTTTCCCCACTCCTTTCTGCTGCCGTCGTGCCCCCCTCCTTGCTGCCCCGTCATGCCCCCCTCCTTGCTGCTGCCGTGTCCTCCCTCGATCTGTCAGTAAGGAGAGTGGCAGTAGGAGCTGGTAAACCCAGCTCCTACCTTTTGCGAATGTACAGAGTCAGTGATCACTTAGTTGATTGGCTTTGCGTAAAGCCACATATAAACATGACAGTGAACGCTACTAAACCACGCCCACAGATGATGTCGATGACTGACGAAACGCGTCTGGTTTGGTTGTAGTAGCTGTCAGTTAGGTGACGTCATCACGCAGCTTGTGATACACGGAAGTGTGTTTGTTTGGTGGTTTGGCTGGACTACAGAGGCACGGAAACATCGCCCTGATATACTCCCGCTGCACCAACGTGATGTGATGTATTGCCTTTGAATTTTTTATATATTGTAAGTGCAATTTTAAAGGGGAGAGGTTTTAAAAAAAAAGCTTATACGGTATTACACTATTGTGGCTTTTTTTACCTCTATATCTGAGCACCAGTCGCTAGATGCGTTTATGTACTGTACCCTTTTGAATCTGAAGAAGTGGAGAGGCATTTTTGAGTTCATACAACAATGTATATGATGTACCCCAAATTATCTTCACGCGTGGTGGTTCTGGTGGAAGAGGATGAGCATTTCAAGCTGTTGAGATCTCTTTTGCTTTTCTTTGAACACGGACTCTTGTCTCTACTGTTTCTTACCTGTTAATGATCTTCACCGTCTTCACTTTTTTAGATATAGGCCCGGATTCACAGACAGCGGCTCACATTTATGCCGCCGTAGTGTATCTCCTGTACGCTACGCCGATGCAGCGCAGAGAGGCAAGCACTGAATTCACAAAGCCAGTGCTCCCAAAACTGCACTGGGTTTCCTAGGTGTAAGCCGGCGTAGGTGGAAGTGGGTATGAGCCATGCAAATGAGGCGTGACCCCATGCAAATGATGGGCCAAGCGCCAGACAGATACGTAGAATGAACGGCGCATGCGCCGTCCCGTGGACGCATCCCAGTGCGCATGCTCAGAATCACGTCGGAACTACTCCCTAAGATACGTCAGATCACTGCCTACGGCGTGAACGTAACCTACGCTCAAATATATAGGTCCTCAGTGGGGCCCCGCTGAGGAAGTTGACATAACGCAACGCGTCCGGGGGTTTAGGAGCCTGCACATCACGTCGCTCATCTTCTGTCCATATCGAATGATTGTACTTCATGCCGTTTTTTGTCTGGCCAAATGTGAGTAGCCTGACTTTTGCTTTTCTCAAGAATAAATCTACACATTGCAACAGTGAGCACTTAGTCTGTGATTATCTCTTTTCATGCACCTGTCCTATGCGGTTTGGTTGTCTAATGAGGATCTGATACACCAGCCTGGTTCCTGTTCATTGATCTGCCTATTTGATCTGCCTTACTGACCATTTGTTAATTCAGTGGTCCATACATGAAGGTGAGAGTAGCCATCTTTAACGGTGGAGGGATCACTTTAAATTTGGTGGATTATCACGCGGTGGAGATTTATTTCGTTTACTTCACTTATTTTCTGACACTTATGGACTTTGGACTGTTATTTTGAATTTCATTTAATTCATTTTTTTCTTTTTTTTCTTTTTGGATTTTATATTCACATTATAATGGTACTGGTTGTTTAGCATACCAGCATCATATTTATTTGAGTTTTGCGCTGCACTTATTCTATATATTTTGGCTTTTTTCTTGGATTTTTGCGAATTTCCCTTAGTGTTCAGCTGGCATTACCAGTGATCTGAACCCTGGGGGTCCGTTTCACGTAACACATTTATTAATTTTGATCTATATATTTGCGCTGATTGCACCTTGTTTTATATATTTTTGTAACCTACGCTCAGCCATATTCACGTCCAACGTAAACTACGTAAAATACGCCGGCTTGTGTTCCCTGGTGCAGCCCTTTGCATGGATGCTGCTGAGTTACACCTCCTTTATGAGGCATAACTTTACGGCATACGTATAACTTACGCGCACTTGCGTCGGGACCCCCTCGGGGGTCGAATGACGATTTGCCAGGGATCACCAAATCCTGGACTGTTCCTGAAGCCCGCACAACTCTCCCAGCCTTTTCGCGGGCCGCCCAGCTGGGCTGTTCCTGGAGCCCACGGTGAGGAATGTGAGGTGGGGGGGGCTGAAGGAGACCCAATCTCCCAATTTCGGTATAGGTGTCACTGCTGCGAGACACTGCAAAGTCTGTGACACAGTGAAGCCAGAGACACACTGATTACTACCTGTGATTATAGTTACCATTAAAAGTCCCCACTACAGTTCTCAGATCAGCAGATGACCTTTATCAAGAGCACCTAAGTTGGCTGATCAGAACTCCCCCCAGCACTGCCACTCATCCCATCCCCCTCCCACCAAGGAGTAAGAGAAGGAATAAAAATAGAGAATACATGGAAAGTCGAGGAAAAGGGGGGGGGCAAAGAAAACAAAGAAAAAGGGAGAGAAAGAATAAGAGAAAGAACAAGAAAGATGGCTAGAGGGAGGGATGGGGGGAAAAAACAAGAAATTAGGAGGGAGAGAGAGGGGAAAGAAAGGAGAACAAAGAGAGAGTGGTACATTCTAAAATGTACCATAAGGGGTTGTATTACTGGACGAGTGGAAGGGACTCGGAGCGCCAAATATCTGTGGGTTAGGGGCGCAGATTACTTGTTTTGCCGTGGGAGCTGACAACCCATGCTACGAAAATAATTTTACTGTTAGGTGTCCCCACAACTTGGGAAATTTTATCCAGGGGTCACGGCACTTGAAAGATTGAGAACCACTGTCCTAGAGGGAGGTGATTATAGTCCCTCTGTGTGTTTTAATTTAGTTTCTCTCCTCTCTTCCACAAGCGCTTTGATTTTAGGAAGGGCTAGTCATTTTGTTTGCATTGTTCAGTTCATATTTATATCCCCATTTTGTTTTTTGCTACACTATTTGATTTACAAGCACTTGACACAGAATTTACACAGAATTGTCAATAAATAAAACATTTATTTTGACTTGTCAAAGCCATTGACTAAGTTATTGTCAAAGCAAAGTGGTGGGGCTTACAGATGGAGAGGTGGAGTTGTTGCCATAGAAACATTTGTAAAGGGGAGGAGTTAGTAAGATGACCACGTGGGGGGCGCCAGAAATATTTCTGCACCCAGGCGCCTTTGACACTAGGATCGGCCCTGCCCTTTCACACTGGCAGTGCCCCGCCATTAGCACTAAAGCAGCACTCGTCTTTGCAACGCTTTTGAGGTGCTAGCGGGGCGCTCTTTATCAAAACAAAATGGTAAAAAGTCCAGTTTTGTGGCACTTTCAAAGCACTTTTCAGGTGCTTTGGAAGTGTTGTCTATTCGTTGCAATAGGCAGGGCATTTTAGGAGCGCTCCCAAACCGCCCAAAAGATGCTGCTTGCAGGACTTTTTTTGAACGTCCCACAAGCGCCTTTCAGAGGCTATTTCTAGCACAAAAGCGCCTGAAAACCGCCTCAGTGTGTAAGTAGCCTTAGGCCCCGTATACACGGTCGGACAAAACCGATAAGAATGGTCCGACGGACCGTTTTCATCGGTTCACCTCTGAAGTGGCCTGACGGCCTGATGTGTGCACACACCATCAGTTTAAAATCCGATCGGGTCAGAACGCGGTGACGTAAAACACACAACGTGCTGAATAAAACGAAGTTCAATGCTTCCAAGCATGCGTCGGCTTGATTCTGAGCATGCGCGGGTTTTGAACCGATGCTTTTCTGTACTAACCATCGGTTTGGTCCGATGGGGCAGAGGTCCATCGGTTCGGTTTTAAAGCATGTTAAAAATTTTGGACCGAAGGAAAACAGACCGATAGCCTATACACACGGTCGGTTTGGTCCGATGAAAATGAACTTCGGTTCATTCTCATCGGACCAAACCGACCGTGTGTACGGGGCCTTAAAGTGCAAAACTGTCTTTCTGTTCAAATAAAGACAACACTTTGTTAGTAAGAATGATGCAAAAGTTATCCAGCACTTTATCTAACTAATCATCACAAAATACCAATTTAAATAGTTTTACCATTTAGGAACACAACAGGTGTTTTTATTGCACACATGTCTAAGTACATGTAAAGCCACACTGCTTCATCAAGGCATCTCTGCAGAATATGGTTTGTGCATGAGACTCCAGTATTTAGGTGAGGGTGGAAGGCACAGGTGCACCATCCAGCCACGCTCTTGGCAGCATTAGAGGCTGACAGCTGCTGCGTTGGAATCGGCGAGTGGTGCACCTTGCAGTACTAACATTTAGTGAAATTGTGCCAAGAGATGAATGCTCATAAAGCAGACTGCTTGCATTATACCTTGAATATATGAAGCACTTGGTGAACCATTCAGTCCTGCCAGCTGCAGCAACTGTCAGCCTCTCACAGAATTTTAAAGTCTGTCAGCAGCAGGGCTGGATGGGTGATCTGTGCCTTCCACTAGTGCCTAAATGCCAGAGTCTTATGCACCGGTGTAGTAATAAACAGTATGTAATTTCCTGGCATCATTGTGTGATCTGTGTGATTGGTCACAAAAATCACAAGGTACAGGGCCAATCACAGCATCCCTGTACCGTTTGATAGCTGTGGTCAATTACAGCTATCACAATATTATTCAATGGCTGCAGAAATGCAACCAGAGAAAGTGAGAAATAAATACCACCAAAAGAAAGCTATACCTGTCTCAAAAATGATAAAAATGTAATTTGGGTGAAGTGTTGCATGACTGAGTAATTGTCATTTACAGTGTGATGGCACTGAGAGATGAAAAATGACATGGACTGGATGGGGGTGACTTGAAGAGGATACAATCCAAGAACTGACATCTTGAAAGCTCTTGTTTCTGTGTCTAGTGTCTCTACTATTAATAGTACAGGTTATGCAAAGCAAAAAAGAGGACAGCTTCTAATGCATATTTCTCCTGGTTTAGATTTGTTTCCCTGCAAAGAAGAGTAATAGCGTCAAATAAATTATATTAACCCCCCTAGGCGCCGACGGTACACAGATATGTGGCCTCTTGGTGGGAGGGCCTTGGCACAGAGAGGCCGCATCTTTGCGTACCAATTTGCAGACACAGCTGTGCCAAGAGAGCACACTCTGAATGATCCTGGCACAGTCACCGGCGGCTAATGAAAAGCTCATGTGACCGCCCTGACAGCCAGTCACAGTGGTCACATGATCATAAACCCCACCCTGCAAAGGGGTTAAACATATTTTTTTAACATTCTGCCTGTTATGGCATAAGGACGTTGGCTGCTTCTTGGTGGCACGACTGATTTTTTTTTTTTTTTTTGCAGAATGAGTTGTTCCCTATGGTTAGATTGCTCTACACATAAAACAACTAAAGTTACATAAGCGAATGAACATTCTCGAACATCAACACTGGTTTAACCAAATAATAAATTAAGGGCCAGATTCAGAGAGAATTACGTTGCTCCACGGCGGCGTAACGTATCTGATTTACGTTACACCGCCGCAAGTTTACAGCGTAAGTGCCTGATTCACAAAGCTCTTACCTGTAAACTTGCGGCGGTGTAACGTAAATCCGCTCGGCGCAAGCCCGCCTAATTCAAATGGGGCGGGCACCATTTCAATTAGGCGCATTCCCGCGCCGAACGTATTGCGCATGCTCCGTCGGGAAAATTACCCGACGTGCATTGCGCTAAATGACGTCGCACGGACGTCATTTGTTTAGACGTTAACGTAAATGGCGTCCAGCGCCATTCACGGACGACTTACGCAAACGACGTGATTTTTTAAATTTCGACGCGGGAACGACGGCCATACTTAACATTGCTTAGAACACCTAGGAGGCAGCCCTAACTTTACGACGCGTATCGCTACGGAAACAACGTAAATTTAGATCGACAGGCATCGCGGACGTTCGTGAATCGCCGTAACTCGTCATTTGCATATTCTACGCCGATCGCAATGGCCTCGCCACCTAGCGGCCGGCCTATAATTGCATCCTAAGATTCGACGGTGTAAGTCAATTACACCTGTCGGATCTTAGGGCTATGTATGCGTAACTGATTCTATGAATCAGCCGCATAGTTAGGACAGGCGGATCACAGAAATATGATGGCGTATCAGGAGATACGCCGTCTTATCTCTTTTGTGAATCTGGCCCTAAGAATCTACTTGTGCCGTGTAAATGTCCTCACCGACATTCCATTTTAGTTAACAAAATGGTGCAATTGTGTTGATTGTCCAAATGAATGTTAAATACTTGTCTTGTCTAATCACACTTGTCCGACAAACGCTCCGACATTGAGAGCTCATGTCGCATGACGTGTGAAAATGAATGTTTCTCTATGAGAGACGTCTTAACTGGTCCGACACAAGTCGGTCCGACTTTGAAAATGCTCCCTGTACTACTTTGGTCCGACATTGATCCTACTTCAGCGCATTGAATATCATTGAAGTCGGATCAAAGTAGGAGCCTTGTCCTTATTATCCGACTTTTGACATCTGACATGTGATTACAGCAGCAGTAAAAGGAATTTATCTCACTCTGGGATTGTTTTGATTGGTCTAAGGACAAGTCAGACTATCACAAAGTCGGATCAAAGTAGTATCCTGTTCATGAAAGTCGGATGGATGTAGGACCAATGTAGGACCAATATAGGACCAATGTCGCAGAGCAAAGTAGGATGAAAGTTGTACTACTGTAGTATAGTGTGAACCCAGTCTCAGACAAATTCTCCAGATAAATGTAATGCCAAGGGTATAGGGACCATGTCCTAATTTTGTTATATAAAGAGAACTGGCTCACAGGGTTATTCTCTGTCCTAGACACGTCTGTCTCAAAATTGCCTTATGAAAGCAGAGTTTATGATATACAATTTTTTTTATTTCAATAGATAGAAAGGAAACATCCTTCCGTTACAATGTAAATTTGGATGTGAAGCTCATCCTGTTTAATCCCTGAAGCAGCAGTTCCATTTTTAGACAGAAGCGAGGTCTCCAACCTTTGTCAACTCCGATGGCACTGCTCTAACAAGTGGCACGGAAGGGTATCAAAAACATGTTAATAATAGAGTTTAAAATTATCATGAAAACACAGAGAACATTTATAATTGGCTTCGTGCTTATGGGAATGGTTCAATGTAGTAAATGTTTTAAAGTATTAAGCTCCTGATTAGAAACTGCTGTCAGCAACACCGATGTAAGATAAGAGCTACATGCCTCTGGCACTGCACAGGTCCCACTATTTTACAGCAAAATATAGCATAGCTACAGCAAGATTATGGCAGCCCCTGTGCTGCCAGACCTCATACAGAACACTTTGGCTGATGCTTAATATCTGAAACAATTTAAATCAGCACAAAACTGGAGGTATCCATATTGGCTGAAAAAATTCTCATTCCTTTTTTTTGTTGCTGTTACTGTTTGCACCAATGCTAATTATGTACATATTTTCTGTTTGCTCATTTTAATTTCCACTGTCTTTTTCTTGGGGGAATTTTTAGCTGAAACATCATCACCACCAGCAACTATCACCTGGTGAGAGGCCTGATAATGAAGAGAAAGAATTAGACAAAAACACATCATTATTTAATCTATTCTTCTTATTGCAGGGTTCAGCATTAAAACAAATTAATATGTCGCACACTTTCAATTTTGGAACGAACAGAAATGCCATTAATTAATTACAGATGTTTGTCTATATTGTGCAGTCACAGCAAAACAATGCAAAGCATTTTGAAATTCCTGACTAATCAGTCATTCATTGTTACTTGTACGGTCAGCAATAATCCAGGCTGCAGGTACAGGTATGATGGATACCTTAATGCCGCGTACACATGATCAGATTTTCCGTCGGATGTTTTTTCTGATGGAATTCCGCTCAAGCTTGTCTTGCATACACACGGTCACACAAAAGTTCTCTGAACTTTCGACCGCCAAGAACGCAGTGACGTACAACACTACGACAAGCCGAGAAAATAAAGTTCAATGCTTCCGAGCATGCGTCAAATTGTTTCCGAGCATGCATCAGAAATTTGTGCGTCGGAATTGCTACAGACGATCGGAATTTCCGATTGGAATTTTTATCACCGGAAAATTTGCGACCCAGCTCTTAAAATTTTGTTGGCAGAAATTCCGACAGGAAAAGTCCGATGGAGCATACACACGGTCGGAATTTCTGACCAAAAGCTTACATTGGACTTTTCTTGTCAGAAATTCCGATCGTGTGTACGAGGCATAAGAGTCAACACATCCATAATGGCATAAAATGCTAATATCCTTATTAGCTGGAATACCCTTTTTTTTGTTTATTTTGTGATTGGTTGCACTTTGAAGGATCTAACTTGGGTAGTAAGATCAAAAGCCATTTCCTTGTCCATTCATTGTGTAGCGCCCTGCTACTTTCATGCCTGGTGCTGCCTTAAATTTAGAGTTTGATCAGAGACTTAATTACTGTACCTCTGACTGTATTGTTTTACCAAATTTGGGCCTCTGTTTCAGCCATGGCTGTACTTTGAGTGACCACTATTGCTGTTTGGGGTGTTGGTACCACCCTAGGCCAAGGGTGGCAGCAGTCAAGTCAGGGCGTATTGGGTGTTTTTCCTCGACAGCCAATCAGTAGGGGTTGATCGCCTTGCAGTGCATGCTAGGGAGAGTACTTAAAGGACAGATGTCATTAGTTTGTAGTCGTCAATCGCTGGTCTGTCGTCCCACCACCCCAGTGTGTGGCCCTCATGGCCAGGGGTCGTGTTCAAGTGTTCCTGGCTCCGGGACCACGTTGGTCCGGGGTTGTGATCTGCTGTGTAGGCTCGGTAGTTAGACTGGGTCTACAATTAGGAGTGGTCCTGTGTTGTCCGTCCTGAGGGAGGAAGCCATCCGATGAAGAACCTGACTGGGAGAGCACCGAGCACGAGGCTGGTATCTCAGGAGAGAAAAAAGAGGGGGATGTAGGTATGGTGCTGTTATGATGGAAAGAATGTCTGTTACTGACAATGTATCAAAAAATCCTAACTCCCGATGACGTCAGATAGACGAAATGAGTAGGGTGGAGTCACAGGCACGTCGGTTCAACACTTCTGGTCTGGGCTGCAAACACTGGGTGTTCAGCGCCAGTTTGTTTTCTTCTTTTCTGCCTATTTTTGTTTATGTGCAATGTGAGTATTCATACGTCTTTCACATTAAACTTTATTTTAACGGATTCACACTATGGGCATCCTTTCTTCTTCCGCATAAAACACCTTAGAGGATCGTAATCAGTGCCTGGAGTGAGCCCCATTTGTCCTCAGGTTGCTACACATTTATGCACATTGATTTATGCATCCCATGAGGATTCATTTACCTATTTTTACACCTAATTTCAGCATTTTTTCACTTATACAATACCCGACCTTGGGTTCAATAGTAAACACCCGGAAGGGGGTTCATTTATTTTATTGTGTTTTGATGTTACACTTTGTTTATTGTGTTTTGATGTTACACTTATAATCAGCATTAGTTCAGCACTTACCTATACCAGGCCGAGGGTACATTGCATCCACAGGCGTGCGCAAGGGGTGTGCCAGGTGTGCCTGGACACACCCTAATCCTGGGGTTGGCAACCTGTCAATGGTGGGCAGGTGACAGGTAAACCGCAATCCTTCTTTGTTGACCCTCAGAACCTGGACAGGAGAGGTGGCAGAGGAGGAATTTAGTGGAACCGATCTGTATTTCCCTCCTGCAGCAGCTGAAAGTAGGCTTCTCCTCCTCCTCTCCCTTTTGTCAATATTCAGCTGCCACAGGAGTTAAATATAGGGGATCGGTACTAATATATGCCACCGCTTCTTTCCCTGTTACTCTTCCTTCTGTTGTCTGAATCCCCCATGTGCTCCCTTGCCCCCCCCTTCCCCCCATTGTTTCAGGATGGAAAGCAGGAAAGAGGCCAGTAAATATGTCAAACGCATATGTGTTGGAGCTTTAGGGTGCACATCCTAATGCAATAGGCTGCGCACACCTATAATTGCATCAGTAAACACCCGGCCGAGGGACCAACATATTTTATGTTATTCACACTTCACGCTCCTTACCTCTCATTGAATCACACATTTTTCACAGCCAATACCCAGCTGGGGGTAATACCACATTTATTTTGAATTTAGTTAGGATTTTTTGATACATTGTCAGTAACAGACATTCTTTCCATCAGAACAGCGTCATACCTACATCCCCCTCTTTGTTCTTAATATTTTACTCCACCTAGTGGTAGCAAAAAGTAGGGGCAGCAGTTCTTTTTTACCAGCAATTTCCATTCGGTGTTTTGTGTTTGTTCTCCGCTGCGCAGATCCAACCTATACCTTCTTTCTATCTCAGGAGAGGCCTTGAACTTAATCGAAGGATGCACTATTACTGAGAGGCTGAATGATGGTCGCCTGTCAGTTCTGAATTCGCCAAAGTTTATTCAAGAGAGATCCGGGTGCTTAATCCTGTGTTGAGAAGGATTCTGGACCGAATACATCTCCACCTTTGGGAAGGTCGGTGGCAGAGACTTTGCTAAGGTTTCCGTGTGAAACCCTGTCTGCTAGGCTAGTGAGAGAGGCATATCCAGGTGCACAATACCCACTTTGGCTAGAGTGGCAACGAAAGTTACATTGCTGGAAGCAGGACTGTTTCCGAACAAAGTTATACACCTGAACCTACTACCTATTACTTTTTCTACCTCTTCAACTACTACTACTTTTATTCTTTTACCCCATTGGGTAATAAAGCACAGAAAAAGACATCTAAAGTGTGGACATTGCAGTTCTTCTCAACTCTCATCGTATACCCTAGACGGCACAATACCCACTTTGGCTAGAGTGGCAACGAAAGTTACATTGCTGGAAGCAGGACTGTTTCCGAACAAAGTTATACACCTGAACCTACTACCTATTACTTTTTCTACCTCTTCAACTACTACTACTTTTATTCTTTTACCCCATTGGGTAATAAAGCACAGAAAAAGACATCTAAAGTGTGGACATTGCAGTTCTTCTCAACTCTCATCGTATACCCTAGACGGCGAAGGAAGAGAGGTAATATGCTACCCAAAACAAACCAGCAGCTCCTTCGGGGGTAATGCTACAATTGTAATTGTCCAATATGGGCACTCTGATTGCACACCAGAATCGTTGGTTGAGCGTAGTCTTAAAAAAATGAGAATTAAGCTCCTAATAATAACTAGACACAGAAACGACTAGATTCAACAAGTTGCAAAGGTTAGGGATTTCTAGTTAATTAAAGCGGATGTCCGCTGAAAAATAAAATATTAAAAGTCAGCAGCTACAAATACTGCAGCTGCTGACTTTTAATATCGGCACACTTACCTGTCCTGGAGTCCAGTGCCGTCTGCAGCAGAGGACGAGCGATCGCTCGTCACTCTGCTGCCCCCCTGCCATCCTCGGTGAGGAAACCAGGAAGTGAAGCGCTCCGGCTTTACTGCCTGGTTCCCTACGGCTGCGCCTGCTGATTGGCTGCCGCTGTGCTCTGGGAGCCGATTGTTCCCAGAACACAACGGGGGGGACGGGAGGTGACTTGGCCGGAAGTGGGTGCAAATACCTGTCTTTAGACATGTATCTGCACCCCCCTCCCCCCTGAAAGGTGTCAAATGTGACACCGGAGGGGGGAGGGATCCGATCAGCAGGAGTTCCACTTTAGGGTGGAGCTCCGCTTTAAGATAATTGCAGTTATCTTGTGACGTCTGCCCTTGATCAAAAACTTTATTTAAAAAATTGTATAATGCAACAGACTAGCAGTAAAGCTGATCTGCAACTCTTTATATTTCTATTACCGTGTAATCTACTTTAGGGCTTGCTCACATCAGAATGTGGTGCATGAAAGGCGCCTTTCAATGCACGTTTCCTGCACCACACGGGATTGCGCTGCTCTTGCTAGACATATGTTAGTGCCATCAATGCATCTAACAAATGCATCTAGCAAATGTGGCGCATTTGCAGCCAATAAACTGCATGGCATCGCAGAGTGAGTTCCCATGTGGCCCATGGCAGCTCATTGAAATTGTCGGAACCCTTGTGAACCCTCATTATGATTTAAAAAGAGTAAACACAGTTGTTTGGTAATAAATGGCTTTAGCCAAGCACTAACCACAAGTGAAATAAATGTTTTTGTGTTATCATTCATATTCTCTGAAAAAAGGCCAAGACATCATAAATTCTTCCAGGGTATGTAAACTTATGAACACAACTGTATATGGATATCTACTGGGCAGTGTTGCCAACCTCCCGCAGCATATTTTTTACTGACAAAACATGGGGATTTTACTGATGGAGCAGAACTCCTTTTAACAACGAAGACAATCAATATTTAAAGTGGAGTTCTGCCGAAAAAAAATATATTATAAGTCAGCAGCTACAAATACTGCAGCTACTGACTTTTAATATATGGACACTTGCCTTTCCAGGGCACCCACGATGTCGGCAGCCGAAGGGCTTTCACACTGGAGAGACAGCAGCGGCTGTTTCAGGGCGCTTTGCAGGTGCTTTTTTTTGCGTTATAGCGCCTGCAAAGCGCCCCAGTATGAAAGGGGTCTTACAAAAGTCAACAGCATGGCAAATGATCACCCCCTGATATTTACAGACAGCTGTAAAAGTCAACCCTGGTTGGCAACCCTGCTTCAGTGCTGGTGCAGCCAGCTCAAAGTAATTTGGAAGAAGGATATACTGTACACTGAGCGACCCATGGCATAGAGGAAGTTATACACCTAAGTAAGTGGAAGGTACAGTAATGTATGATGGGGAGGGGGGAGGGGGCAGTCGAGAGTGCACTTGTTTGAAAAGAGCACATATCCTGTAAATGTGTGAAGGTCATAATGTAAATTCCTTTCAAGGTAAACATTGCAAAAATAACGGAACATGTGTTGAAAAAACACTATTCTTTTTATTTAACCACTCCCTACTTATAGATACTATTATATACAGTATATATACTGTGTATATGTATACTGTATATTGCTTATTCTGAATAAATCCAACTGTATTAATAGAGTCAACAAGGTTTTGGAAACATTTCTCAGAGATTTTGGTCCATATTAACATGATAGCATCACGCAGTTGCTGCACATCGGCTGTACTGTTGGCTGCACATACATGATGAGAATCTCCTGTTCCACCACATCACAAAAGGTGCTCTATTGGATTGAGATCTGGTGACTGTGAAGGTCATTGGAGTACAGTGACCTCATTGTCATGAAACCAGTGGTGAGGTGATTTGAGCTTTGTGACATGGTTCATTATTCTGCTGTAAGTAGCCATCAGAAGATAGGTACACTGTAGTCATAAAGGGATGGATATGGTCAGCAACAATACTCAGGTTGGCCATGACGTTTAAATGATGCTCAAATGGTACTAAAGGGTCCAAAGTGTGGCAAGAAAATAAATATCCCCCAAACCAATACACCACCAGCCTGAACCTTTGATAGAAGGTAGGATGGATCCATGTTGTTCATGCCAAATTCTGACCCTACTATCTGAATGTCACAGCTGAAATTTAGACTCGTCAGAACAGGCAACATTTTTCCAATCTTCTATTGTCCAATTTTGCGAATTGTAGCCTCAGTTTCCTGTTTTTAGCTAACAGGAGTGGCACCCGGTGTGGTCTTCTGCTGCTGTAGCCCATCTACTTCAAGGTTTGATGTGTTGTGCGTTCAAAGATGGGATTCTGTATAATTTGGTTGTAATGAGTGGTTATTTCTATCATCTGGAACCAGTCTGCCCATTCTACTCTGACCGCTGACATCAACAAGGCATTTTCGTCCCCACAGCTGCTGCTCATTGGATATTTTCTCTTTTTTGGACCATTCTCTACAAACCCTAGAGATGGTAGTACGTGAAAATACAAGTAGATCCGCAGTTTTTTTTAAACTCAGACCAGCCTGTCTGGCACCAACAACCATTCCACGTTCAAAGTCACTTATATCCCCTTTCTTCCCTATTCTGATGCTTGGTTTGAACTTCAGGATGTCTAGATGCCTAGATGCTTTGAGTTGCTGCCATGTGATTGGCTAATTAGCAATTTGTTTTACCAAGCAATTGAACAGGTGTACTTAATAAAGTGGTCGGTGAGTGTGTACCATGATACAATGAAGCCCTGTCACACCAAAAAAATTATTAATACAGTATACTGTCACCCAGGGTTCTCACCCATGCAGGCTTCGGGGCTTTGGGATGTGCTTCATATTAGGAGAAAATTGTTTTGTCCAGGATTCAATTTTTTTGTTCTGTTGGCTGAACCAAAAAAAGACAGATTCCTCCATCTACCTCATAATATACTGATCATTATCTACAGCTAATAAAACAAAAGTTTTCCAGGTCATCCGTTTGACAGAAGTTGAACTAACAATCGACTCCCTTCTGAACCACTCAAATGTTTATCCATCTATGGTCACCGTAAGTATGTTTCACTTGGTCAACTTCTAAAAGTGTTGTTTTTTTTTTTTAGTTTAGGACAGTGAAAATTTCAAATAGAGAGGACAGTTATTTTCTCTGAAAGTGCCCTAGTTAGAAACCTATTAAAAATGTACATATTGGACTAATTACTTTACCAATTAACAGAAGTTATTTTCTCTTTGTAATTGGGGACATTGAAATTTGCCCTATATAATTTTTGAAAAAAATGCTACATAGTTAAAGGTAGTTTTAATAGGCAAAAATGTAGTTTGGAAATACTGTACAAGCAAATGCACTCAGATCAAAGTCAGTGTTGAAGCTGGACATGCAGTATTTTGTTACTGATAGGTAGATTCAGTAAGGCCCCATACACACGATAGAATTTATCCGCGAATACGGTCCAGCGGATCTGGAGGTGGCTCATCCGCAGGTGGCCCAGTCCTGGCCTCCAAGGCAACGGCTATCCGGCTGAGGAACTGGTTAGTCTGGGCCTGCATCCTCACCTGGCGGGTGAGGTTTGCCCTCTCAGTCCGCTGCCTCTGTCTCCCCTCCTCCTGTACGGCAGTGGTATTTGCCTTAACAGCCTCAATAAGGCAATCCACTTTGGTGACCAGGTTGGCAGTGGTGGCCTGCAGGTCAACCACACAGGTGGCTACTGCAGAGCTGTTGCATCTCACCTCCTGCACTGCCTCCCTTAGTTGTCCAGCATTCTCAGCCATCTTCTGGAGATGGCCGGCGATAACCCACATATGCCGGGTCTGCTGGCTTTGATCCTGGGCAATCTGGTCCTGTACATCCACCGCTACACCCCTGGTTGCCTTCCTGGGGCCAGAAGAGGCGACTGAGCGGGTGTATGGGGAGCCCCTTGAGGTGGTTCCCCTGCTGGTGGGTGATGCAGAGGGGCTTCCTATCATGGGGGTGGAGGTGTTAGAGGGCCCAACCATCAACATGGACTCTTCAATGATAAGCCCAATCTGGCCAAGGTCCACTGAATCATCCAACACCACCTCAATAGGAGAGGTGTGGACAGTCCCCACCACCACAGCATCTTGGGGGTCTTCCTGAGGCTCCTCGGACGATGTGGTGGGACGGCCACCGACACCAGATGTGCCCGCCCCTTCCTGCACATCTGTGGATGACATAAAGCAGTCACATGTTGGGGGACCCACACACTTGTCACATGTTCCCTTCCCCTACCCACACATGCTACACACCAGATAGGAAATATAAAACACACTTACCTGTCCTCAAGACCTCTTCCTGGGAATCAAACCCTTCAACACCCTCCACCTGCTCCCTATGCAGACACCGGGCGATCCTCTCATCCTCCGGGGTCAGCTCTACATCACAGGGTGGTCCACCCCCAGTGCCAGTGCGGTGTTTGTTTATTTTGGCCAGCTTCTCCCGCACACGAAGCCGCATGTCGTTTATTTTTTTGGAGATGTCCTTTGCAATGCGGGGGACATTGCCAAGGGCATTGACCCTAGTGGCTATGGTGTCCAGGATCTCCTGCTTCCTGGCACGGGTGGTATTTCGACTTTCAGGTCCATGGAGGAACTCATCAAACTCCTCCATCCCAGAGATGATGATAGCCCTCTCCTGGGCAGTAAAAAATTATTTTCGCTTGCTGACAGGAGCAGCCATTAGACAGAAAAAAAAAACAAGCCGGGGGCAAAATTACCACGCTCAGGGGGGGGGGGGGGAAGCAGGATGTAATTTTGCGTCGGACGGACGCATGTCTGGGCGTATTTATGCGCTCGACGCAAGCCAATAGGCCGGCGTACAACGGAATGTTCGGCCGACCTAGATGCGCGCATGTGCACAAGAAAGCTCTCCGGCTTGGAGTTATCGCGGGATTTAGAAAGAACTTGCTTCTTTCTAAATCCCGCGATAACTTGCGGCAGACCTCCGCAATGTCTCCTGGGAACAATGACAAAAGCTCCCAGGAGACATTGCGGCATCGAGGAAGTGACGGAATACCCGCACACTACCTGATGAATCCATATACAGGAAGCGGCCAGTAACATAAAGGATTACTAAGGTACAGTGGATCGGAAAAAAAAAACATGCGGTTTAGTAATTATGCATATGAGCGTAACATTTTTTTTTTTTGGTGGGGGAGTGGATCTTGGGTGGGAGTTCCCACACCCCTGACATAGACCCCAAAACTAAGTCTGCTTTCTGGGCTCAAATCAATCATTACTGCTGTGCATGCCAGTGACACACACTTCCAGGTGATGAACAAAAAGGCAACGTGTCTGTATGTGAACCACATCAAAATGCTTACAAGCCACAGGCATATAGGCGTTATCATTCTTTTTTTCAGGTATTATATTAGGAAAACATTTTTCTAGATAAAAATTTAATTTCTCATGGTAGAATGTCATTATCTTAAGACATATATAAGTCTCTAGTCACTTGTGCAATTAATTGTAGCGTTGTCTTGGGGGTCCCTAAGCATTTTTAGCACAGTGTTTCTCCCAACAGTAATTATTCACTACCAGCAGAAACCCATGTTCAGTTGTTTCTCTAGAGGATAAGTGCAGAAGCTAGGTTAGCCTAGTTTCGATTTTATAACCATTACACTACTATAGGATATCTAGTATCTACCTATCTTGTAGTGAAGTGCATTTGCTTACCATACTCTGATGCAGGCATAGGCCACCTTAACTTCATTTTCCACAACTCCGTCGATTCCTGGACATGCCTAGGAAATATATAATCCTCAGCTTCCCTCCCTAAGCACCTGATGAGACAGAGGTAGCTGGGAAAATGATCTGCTAACAAGTGAGAGCATAGTTGCCAACTTTCCCGGATTTACACCCTTTTCCCGGATTTATTTTGTCCCAGGAAATAATTTTTTCCCGATTTTTCACCGTCACGAGCCACCGCCGCTAGAGGTCCATGGGCAGCGCAGACAATGTCATTTTTAAAAAGACCCAAACACAGATGGCTAGTATAATAGAAAATAAAGCTGCTATGGTACTAGCCATTCATGTTTTGGCTGCAATAGAAATTAAGCTGCGGCGCCACGCACCCCCCACCCCGCTGCATGTCCGTCTGTTATGAAAAGGGGCGGGGGTGGGCGGCGCCGCAGCTTAATTTCCGCTGGGTATGCCTAATGTATGGAGGGACTCCGCTGGGTATGCCTGATGTATGGTGGGACTCCGCTGCGTACACTTGATGTAGGGAGGGACTCCCTACATCTTCTCTCTCCTTCCCTCCCTCTTTATTTCTCTCTTTCTTCCTTTATTTCTCCCTTTCTTCCTCCCTCCTTCATTCATCTCAGACTCTAACCACACCCCATTTGAGACATGCCCATTTAAGCCACTCCCACTACCGCCATAAACCACACCCATTTTCCGCTGTGGCGTGCTTCGTTTTTTTTTTTTGCAATGTTGGCAACTATGTGAGAGGTCCTCTATTGTCAGAACTGGCGTGTGGGTAACAGGGCAAGAGTCTAATTTCGCAGATTCTCGAGAAGACCCAGTTACTGTGTGTGGATACTTAGCAATTGCTACCAGAGTCCTCCAGTTCGTCGGGTATTTACCTGACTTAGACACAGAGATATTGCTGTGAAGAGTCCAAATCTGTGCAGCTATCATTATCATTTTTTTTATTATTGTATACATGCTCTTCTCTAATTTCTTATAACGTTTCACACTTTTAGTATACTACAAGTTGGGGCTTGTTCTCATCAACCCGCATGCCTTATGGCCTGTAAAGGGTCCCCTGACCCTGGTAGGGGCCCTTTCCTCTGAGCCCAGTCCCTTCCCACTGATCCTGGGGTCCTTTATTCCCATCACAGGACCCTATATTACAGCGTATCTCCCTCATTTGCATATGTGCATAGAAAATCAATGGGAGCGCCAAATACATCCAGCGTAAATAAGCGCCCACTCTACTCCGGCGTAGGCAAGTTATGTTGGTCGGATGAAGCCTATTTTAAGGCGTATGTTAGTTTCTGAGTCCGGCGCATAGAAACGACGGCGCATATTTGCACTTACGCAGAGTATCTCGAGATACGTCGGCGCAAGTGCTTTGTGAATCCGGGCCATTGTCTAAACCTGAACTGGTAATCAAAAGAGCTAACAATATCAAAAACATCATAGCCCCCGTAAATTGCGCAATAACAAGAAACCCCTTCTGCACACCATTCCCAAAATGTTCTCACTTGTTGGAATGTATAAGTGTCACAAAAGAAAATGCACATGTGACCCATGGACAAAAGACCTTTTTCGACCAAAAAGGCAATACTTTTGCCATTAATGAATTCCCAACATGTACAAATAATTTTGTGGTCTACCTCATCAATTGCCCATGTAAAATGTGCTATGTAGGGCATACCGTTAGACATTCTTCGTACCAGATTTGGGGAACACAGGAGAAGCTTGAAAGAACTCTACCCCAAATGCAGTATTCCAAGACACTTTCTAGCCCACCACGAAAGAAACCCTGCATTACTGAAGGTCATAGCCATTCAATCTATTCCCCATTCCCTACCTGATGGAGAACGATTTAAAAAAGTGTGTGCCCAAGAGACTTATTGGATATTCAAAATAGTCTCTTGCCTGAAAGCCTGAATGAAGAGTTGGAAGTCAGCACCATAATCTAATCTTCCTCCCTCCCATTGGATGATCCCCAGGACCCCCCCTTCCTTCCCCCCTAGTTCATGCTGTCCCTTAAAATACCCCCCCGGGCATTTTCACATGCACGCTTCTTGTGCACAGGGTATCTTGTTATGCACACATGTGTAATTTGCCATGTGCAACTACCGTATATATCTATATACCATCTCTCTATATATATATCCTTTCATGGGTACATACTAATCGATTGATTGATTAATTAACTCACTCATTTATTCACTCATCTATGGCCACAGTCACGATATTATTATACTCAGGGCCGCTGATAGGGGGGGACCACCAGCCCTCCTGTAGGGGGCCCGGGCACACAGGGGGCCCGGACAGCAGGAGGATCGGTGGAGCAGAGAATGACAGCGTTACGTCACGTTACGAGGCATCATCTGAAGGGACTATTTTTCTGCTTCCCCCGGCTCCCAGGTGGCCTAAGATATATTCCCTGGGCCCCATCAGTTTATTTAGAGGGGCCCAGTAGTGTCACTATAGGGGTGGGGATTGCGGTGACACCAAGACCGCTGCTACACACCTGCAGAGTAGCAGCAGAATGGTGCGAGTGATGCTTCACTTCCCTGTCAGGCGGAGTGATCTCCACCCGACAGGAGCTTCCTAGTCCCGGCTGGTCAGACGTCATGATTCAGAGGCTGGGAGCGCGGGATTGAAGAGAAGATGCTGGCAAGAGTCAGGACCTGTAGCCAGAGCTCAGTGTCTCAGTGTCTGCAAGTGAGTAATCACGTAGCTCATTTGCATAACAATGCCGTATTTAACACCTCCGTCTTAGATGTGTGAAGTGGACTGGTTAATGCTTTGGGGGAGGGCCCTACTATAATTCATTTTGAATAATGTTTTTCATTAAGATTATCTAGTATGTTCCCTTTCCACAGTCCCATTTTTTCATATACATAACATTTCTACTTCTATTTCACTTCATAAAAAAAGGATACATTTCTTTTTTCTTTTTTTTTCTTTTGAAATTTCCCTCTTCATGGTAATTTTTTTTTCTCAATATACCTTATAGACCCTTATGGATTCTCCAAAATTATTATTATCCCATTCGAATAACAAGCCAACCTTTATTTTAATTAGTCACACCACGTGTATACTCATTGCTGTAACTTTCTACCTATTGGTATAGTTATTCCCCAGCGGCGACGTGTGCATGTGTATATATATTTATAAGTATACACATGTATCACTGTTGCATCTATTTCATTTTATGCATTCTTTTCACCTTTTTTACAACTAGGTACACACTCAGACATTTACTCACCTTAGACCAATCCTTCCGACCGTTAACTTTATTTCTCATTTTCATCTTTATATATACAATGTAACCTCGGATTGGGAGTAATGCGGTTAACAAGCGTTTCGCAATGCGAGCATTTTTTTTTACAAATCTTGACTCAGTTTGCGAGGGTTGTCTCGTAACACAAGCAGGATTCAAGCCACTCGTGTGCAATACCGAATTTGACCAGAGGTGCGGGGGCGCCGGAGCTGTGCAGAGCCGGTCAGAGGTTCCAGAGCCTTTCTGAGGTTTTCCGAGTTCAGCCTGGATGCCCCCAGCCTTTCTGAGTATTTCCGAGGCTCTCTGGTGCCCCCCCACCTCTAAACACATGCGGTATTGCATGTCATAGAAGTCAATGCGGGACAAATTATTTTCGTTTTCCATTGATTTCTATGGGGAAACTCACTTTGATATGCGAGTGCTTTGGATTATGAGCATTCTCCTGGAACAGATGTGTATATATATATAATTATATATATATATATATATATATATATATATATATATATATTATATATGATTCTTACATATTTTTCACACATATATTAACGCATTTTAAATTATGTCTCTAAGGCCCCGTACTCACGACCAAACATGTTTGCTGAAACTGGCCCGCGGACCAGTTTCAGCATACATGTTTGGTCGTGTGTAGTTACGAGCGTACAGAATTTCACCGTACATTTGCCCGCCGGGCCGTTTTTCAGCAGACATTTATTTCCAAACTTGTTTTAAAACCGTCCGCTCAAATCATGTCCGAACGTACATGTTTGGTGGTGAGTACACAAAACCAACGTACAAAAACCCCGCGCATGCTCAGACTAAATGAGGCCACGGGAGCGCTCGTTCAGGTAAAACTCACGTTTGTTTGGGATATGGCACATTCGTCAATAGAAAGATTAATTCTAGCAATAGAACACTGAAGCAAAACACACAATAACCAATGCTTGATGCCGTCGTTTTATTCATTCTTCTCTTGCTATAACTAATCAGTTATTTAGCTCATGTTATTTCAACTGAGTTGTTCCATACTGAAAACTGACATTTGTTAGCTGTGATGTAGTAAGATTTTTGCAAACTTTTATTGGCCCGACGTATCATATTTTTAGTGGTCCTCCACATTTCAAATTTTTTGCTTTTAATGTTTAATGGTTATCTTTCCCACTTTCTTTAGGTGTTTATAGTTATGTCACCATTTAGAATATTTTAATAGGAAATAGTTTTGATTTAGCTTTTGTTTGTATATTTAACAGGATTTTTTTGAAGGTTGTTTACATTGTCTACCATGTTGGCACACCAAATGCCCCCCCCCCCCCACATGAGTTAGTGAATATTTTAGATTAAACATTTTATTTGTTTGTAATGTTTGATGCCTAAAATAATACCCACAGTATTACAAACAATAGGCACGTTTTTCAAATCAAAAAAAAGGCTTTTATTTGAGCAAATTATAAAAAGGATCAAAAACAGAATGGCAGCACTTGAACAGCTAGCAACATACATGCAAACTTGCATTTGAAACATGGTGAAGGATAAACTAGCCAACCTCAGGAAGCACACAAAATAAAATCTGAAGCAGCAGCACATAACCAAAGGAACCCAAGCTGTGGTAGTCCAAACAAGATGCCATTTGTGGGGGATCAAATGGAAGGCAGGGCATCAACGTCTCCTCTTCCTTGCAACCTTCCTTCCAGGCTGCCTTCCAGCGGGTCTTCCCTGGGCCCTTGCAGGTGGGGATGATGTGGCAGCAGGAGAATGGTGTTCAGCAAGCCGGGCCGGGTCACATAGCCCAGTGTCTGGGGTCAGCAGCTCCCTCTGCATCCACCAAAGGGCCTGGTTGATGATGCCCTTGGCCAATTGCCTCTGCTCCTCCGTGCCTTTATTGAGGTCATGTGCCACGGAGGCACTGTAGGCCTCAGTGGGGTTGAGGGGGGCCCTCATGATGGCACTCGCCTCCTGAATCATTTTCAGGCTGGCTTCCTCCACTGCCCCCAATTTCTTCTTACGGCCTGGTGGCCTAATATAAAGGGGAGGAGCCTGGCTGGTGGTGCTTGTCCTGGGGAGCTGCTGAACGCCACTGGGCCCGGCCTCCTCCTGGCTGCCACTGACCCCTTCGGCCTGGCTGTCAGTGAGGAGAGGATCTGCCACCTCCTGGCTGGTCTCTTCTTCCTGTGTAAAAAAAAGGGACATGTTGTAATATATTTAGGAATATACTCACTCACATTTTCATGCTTGAATATTATTTTTGGCCTTGAATTTAAACTTGAAAACTGACTCACCCTCTGACCCCTGCAGTTGTCATCCCTGACACCTATTTGTTTGCCCACGATTTTAGATTTTTACTTCCCAGCTTGTATTTTATTAACCAATATCAAGTCAAGAATCAAACAATAATTAAGATTATTACATAACTAGTTATGAAACTACTATACCTCATCATCGTAGAGGCGCAGATCTGCCTCTCTGTCAGCCAGGCCCTCTTCATCCGACTCTGCAGGGCTGTGGTGATCTTGGGAAGTCCCGCTGGGAGGTAGCGTGGAGGAAAGGTATGGATTCAGACTCGACATTGATGGCCTGCCTTCCAGTTGATCCCGCAAAAATGACATCTGGTTGTAATACCACAGCTTGGGTTCCTTTGGTGGTCTTGCTGCTGCTCCAGATCTTAGCTGCTTTTGGTGAGCTTTGTACGCTCTCCTATATGTGCCCCTGAGGTTGGCAAGTTTATCCTTCACCATGTTGGCACTGCATTCTGGCACCCATGTCCTCATGTATGCTGCTAGCTGTTCAAGTGCTGCCGCTCGTACGTCCTTATTGTGGTAATGGTCCTGCTTTGAATCCCACAGGATGGGCATTTCCCGAAATTTATCCAGCAAATGCTGGATAATGTCTTGGCTCTGCAGGAGATCCATTGTGAATTTATGATTTTCTTTTTTTTATTCTAGATTGAAAAAATGAAAAGAAACCAAAAACACAATTAAAAAAAGCCTCAGCATTTACATTGATAGAATATGTTGTTAAAAAAGTAGTACCTATATAGAAATACAAACACAGTGTCTCTTGTTTAGAAAATGCTGGCCAGCTCTGCCCCATTGGTTGGTTTTAGCTAACATTTTTTTTTAACATGCCGCCCCTTTGGTTACATTGCAGGAAATAATATAAATCTACAACCATACACAATTATTACAAATGACAGCATTCATCAAGGCACTATTGCATGTGTAGATATCCTGCCCCTCAGCATTGATTACATGAAAGAAACTTCCTAATGACCTCTGTCCAACCAACACAGAACAATACTTGGCCTGATCTGAATACACCCTACATAATTGATAATGAGTCACAGCATTTTTGATCTCTCTATTTTGTGATGTCTACAAAAGCATTTGGGTACGAAAATCACATTCTGGTATCCAAGAGACATAATAGCTTAATAAAACTGTGCAACCAACAGACCAAACCCCCATCCCATTGCTCTACATTTTAGAGCCCGCTGCTGATCCCATGTTTAAATTTCTTACCTGCCTCTCTCACAATCCTCGTTTCTTCCGCTCGCTGAATTAACACGTAACCTACGTAATCACGTCAAGCGCCTTTTATCCACTCCGCGTATGTATGAAACGCCGCCCTCGTCACCTTTGCCATGCCCCTAATCAATTGAAAAAGTAAATATGGCGTTAACTGTGTAGGTTCTGGAATCGCGCGAATATTCTCCGCGTAACCTACGTCAATACGTTGTTGGCATTCGCGACACTCCGCATATGCAATAATCCCCGCCCTCATCTCCGCCCCTGACGGGACATTTCCTCGTTTCCACGCCCCTAATCTCTGTGGGAAGGAAAGATGGCGATGTCACACGAGCGGGCACGGAGCTCTCATGGCGCAAGTGAAGGGACAGAGGCTGGACCGTCCCGATCCAGGCCTAAAAGATATAAAGCCACTAATATGGCGTTCGAAGAAATGGTGGAGTTGGTTTACATCATGAGGAGGAAGGATTATGATGGTGAATGTGGGCCCTACAAAACACCGAACCGTAGGAAGTCACACATAATGGACAAGGTGGCAAGGAGAATGAGGAGAATGTTTGGTGTCACCAGGTCAAAGGAGCAACTACGGAAGCGTTGGTCCGATTTAAAATTGAGGGAGCCACATCACATGAAGAAGATACTCAAAATTCTGCGTAAAAGTAAGTCCATATTATTTAAGGGGGGGGGGAAATGTCTGCAATAATGTGTTGACATGTATTTTTTCACATCTGCCTCCTTGGCCTGCTTGTACTTTTGAACACGTGTAGATACTGTATTGTGTTTATGTCAAATAACAACCTTCAACAAATTTGGTGAAATAGTAAACACGCGTAATATGACATTGTTTAGCAAAAATGTGACGTTACTCCAGGAACAACACACCTGGACATGGCTGACTGGCCCCAAACTTGGTTTTCCAACATTGTTGAATAGCAAAATCACAGAAATTAAATTGAGTGAATGTGACAGGCAAACAAGATTCATTCTCCAAAATGCAAATAAAGCTGATGTTTTAACATCTTGAAATGCAAAGCACCTGTGTCTCAAAAATCAAAGTATATTTATTTGGAGGGTCGACGAGAATTAATGTTTTGGGGGGACATCCATTTGTGTCACTTCTTTGCAAAAAAGGGGCAGGATCAGAGCTTGGCCTAGAACTACGCCAAAAATGGAGGATTGCTGAAAGAATAAACAACCAAAAATCATCATAAATGTATCGTCTATGCAATGTGTGCGATTTATGATATCCAATATCAGTGTGCTGATGAGTATACCTTTTGTTTTTGATTATTTCTTATAGGGGAAAGAAGACGCCAGCAATTGGAGGAGGCAGAGAGGGCCAGACACCCGGAAAATCAAACACCTCCACATGTTGAGCAGGAGGAGGCTGGGGAAGGAAGAGAGGAGGATGTGGAAGGAGAAGAGGATGTGGAAGGAGAAGAGGATGTGGAAGGAGAAGAGGATGTGGAAGGAGAAGAGGATGTGGAAGGAGAAGAGGAAGGAAGAAAGGAGGAAGGAAGAAAGGAGGAAGGAAGAGAGGAGGAAGAAGTAATTTTGGACTTAGAATTAATAGCAGATGACGGGCAAGTGGCGGAAGAACAATTTAGCGAATTGAAAGAAGGTGGATTGATGGATGAAGGAGGAGTCGAAGATGATGGGGAGGTGGTGGAAGAAGGAGGAGTGATAGAAGATGATGGGGAGGTGGTGGAAGAAGGAGGAGTGATAGAAGATGAAGAAATTGGGGATGTGGAAATTATCAGGCCATCAGGTCAGTGTCACCCCTATATTAATAGGGCCAAACATATGCAGATAGGCTGGAAATTATTTACATATTTTGAATGCCAATTTGTTTATTTTTAGGGGATGAAGATGGAGTAGCACAATTTTCACGTGCAAGTGCTTCTATCATTATACAGCAACTAATGGAGTGCAGCACGGAAATGGACATTATGCGGGAAAGGATGCTAGTCATGGAGCAGAATGTGCGAAATGTCATTTCAGAGTGTAGCACGGAAATGGAGAACATGCGACAAAGGATGCTAGTCATCGAACAAAATTACAAAAATATCATTGACATGATGGGCCGTGTCAAAGACTGAACCACAGAAGCCCATCCCCCGCCCATCCCCCGCCCACAAAACCCTTTTTAATTTTTCTACTTTATAATACGCCAAAATTTCTAAATGCACACACAGTGTGCCAATATGTGCTATCTGCCATCACAGACTATCTATTGTCTGTGCTTTGTGGGTACAAACCCCTCCTCGATCCTCAAGTAGTTGAGAGGAAGGGTTTGCTCCCACAAAACACAGACATTGATCACCCATGATGTCAGATAGCACATGTGGCCATTTGTCTGTTTAACCAATGACATTTGGCGAGTTTTCACTGAATGTGTGCATTTAGAAATTTTGGCGTGTTCCAGTGTGAAAGCACACCATCCATATGACTGACTGCTGTTCTTTTTTTAAATTTTTGTTTGGTGTTGATCTTTTTTGGTTTGTAAATGTTTCCAGTTTCAGATCACAAAACGAACAATAAATCTCACCTAAAGAAAGAAGTTAACTAATTTTTGTAAAAAAAATAAAAATTTTTGTGTTGTGTTAAAATCTTGTTTAAAAAATTAGACACAAACAAATGACAAGCCCAAAAATTCTTGCGTATAGTTTCAGTGAAATTATTCTTACATTGTGTTTCGATCATTATTATTGATAATCACTGTCAATAAAGACAAAAAAATAAATAATTAAAAGCCAATATTTTGTCTCAAGAATTTGCAGGAAATGTTTTCTGCCTAAAAATACACATTTCTTGTTAAAAAATGACTAAAATAAAAAAAAAAAAATGAGACATCAAAAGCAGAAAAATGAGTGGCTTCTTATTTCTAGACTGAATACCCAGTTAGTAGATGAGTGAATAATGTGCAAATGTGGTTAGTTAATACATCTGAGTAAGTAAATCTGGCACTAGAAGTGCACTATTTTTGGAGATAACCTGGAAGACAGAAAAATAGAGAAAAAGCAGTAATGACAAACAACTGTATAAAGTCCAATGGTCTAATTATTTATTAGTTGTGAGAATATTCCTTTCTTTGGGGGCCGAATTAGAAAGAAATATGATCTGGCATAGCAATGGCCCCCCGACCCATGAAGTACTCAACATATTTGTCGCGTACCTCACGAGCAGATTGGGGGGCCAAGCCAGCGCGACCAGTGTCCAGGCCAGGAATGTTCTCTGAGGGTAGTCCTGCCTCAGAGCCCATGGAGGCTAGGTACGTCTGGGAGTGCCTGCGTAGAAAATTGTGCAAAATGCAGCAGGCAAATATAACGGTGTTCAATTTATATTCCGCCAAATGTATCGATGTCAGGAACAGGCGGAACCGGTTGCTGAGGATCCCAAAGGCATTCTCGACTACCCTCCGAGCCCTGGACAACCGAAAATTGAACACACTCCTCTCTGAGGTGAGGGTCCTCTGGGGAAAAGGCCGCATTAGGTGAGGTCCAAGGCCGAAAGCCTCGTCCGCTAGGAACACAAACGGAAGTCCTTCCACATTATCTTCATCTGGTGGCAATGCCAGACCACCAGTTTGGAGACGATCATAGAAATCAGTCCGTGCGAACACTCCCCCATCTGACATCCGGCCGTTCTTCCCCACGTCCACATATAGAAACTCATACTGTGCCGACACCACCGCCATCAACACGATACTATGATAACCCTTGTAGTTATAATAGAAGGACCCCGAGTGGGGTGGGGGCACAATGCGGACGTGTTTCCCATCTATTGCTCCACCGCAGTTAGGAAAATCCCACTGCTCGGCAAATTGGGAAGCCACAGACTGCCATTCCTGTGGTGTGGAGGGTAGCTGTGGGGACAAACAAAAAAAGAGATTTAGTACTTTGGCACATAAACATTGCAAACATAATCATACAAGCATCCTTGTGCAACTTTACATTTTTAAAATAGCATTTGCAAATTATGAAGCGAGAATTTCGGGGCACAAATATATAGGCCCACTTAATTAATAAGAGACTCCACAGCCCTCTGATGGGGACAAAAACACTTTGAAGGGGGGGTGGGGGGTGTTTAAACTGTTTTTAGAAAACCAAAAAAATAAAAAAAAAGTGGCATGGTGGGGGTTGGCCCGAAGATAGCATGCTGGACAGGTTAATATTGGGTAAGATCAAAATATGCAGGTAGGCCAAAATAAAAAGAACATGTAAAAGCTGATATCAACATGCATAGTGAGAAAAGGGAACGTTCGTTAAACACACAGCATATCTGGGAAATAAAATAAAAAGTTAGTTTGCCACATTATTAAAGACACATTAGGGTTGATTTACTAAAGGGAAATCCACTCTACACTACAAGTGCACTTGTAAGTGCAGTCGCTGTAGATCACTGTAGATCTAAGGGGAAACTCTGAAATGAGGGGACGCTCTGCTGATTTTATCATCCAATCATGTGCAAGCTAAAATGCTGTTTTTTATTTTTCTTGCATGTCCCCCTTAGATCTACAGCGACTGAACTTCCATGTGCACTTGCATTGCACTTGTAGTGCAAAGTGGATTTGCCCTTCGTAAATAACCCCCATTGTGAGGTTAAAATGAGGAAACTTACCTTCATATACTCCTCGTGCATAACTTTAATGATGGCAGCACACGTGTCCGGTATGATGACCCCAAGCGCCTGCGGAGAGATGCCTGTTGAGAACTTGAGGTCCTGCAGGCTCCTCCCAGTCGCCAGGTACCGCAACGTGGCAATAAGCCTCTGCTCGGCCGTGATGGCTTGGCGCATCACAGTGTCCTGCCTCGTGATATAGGGGGACAGAAGATCCAGCAGACTGTTGAATACGGGGTCCGTCATGCGGAGAAAATTCCTATAGTCATTAGGATTATTCTCCTGGATTTCCCTAAGCAGAGGCATATGAGAGAACTGGTCACGCTGGCGCAACCAATTCTTGGTCCAGAAACGCCTCCGCCCCCTGTTTCTGGCCAAAGTACTGGAATGATGAACATATCCAGCAGCCATCCCATAAACAGCACCAACTCGCGAAAATTGACGCTGCTGCTCCATCATGGCTTCAAACCGGCCGGCTGGTCAGTCAAGAACACACTCCAACAGAAAGCACAATCAAATCCAGTGGTACCTGCAAAGAACGCACGACACACAGATACGAACGCACAGTACGAATCTGCTAACAGAACGAACTGCACGCCTGTACCCGAATGCCAACTACGTACCCACAAGCACACGCACTGAACGAGAAAATACTACCTGCTAAAGCCTGGAGACCGAGAAGCGCGAATCAGCTCTAACCAAACCTTCACTAACACGAGCAAAGCCGTAACTAGCAAAAGCGGAACAGAGGGCGTCGCCATTGACTTTGGCCTTTCCCTTTATAGTGACGTCAAACGTGGATTACGTGCACGCGTTCAGGTCCGCAGGGAAATATCGTCCGCTGGTGTGTACAAGCCAGCGGGCCAAATGAAAAAACAGCCTTGTACGCCGGAAACAGCCCGTCGGACATTTCGAACGGACATGTTTGCTCGTGAGTACTCGGCCTAAGTCGTACACTTGCTTTTTAACATATACAGCATATAGCTTTTTAATCATTATGTTCCCAGCTGACACCGCTGAATGACTGTTAGAGGATCAGCTGATGAAGAAGGCGAGGCCATGCCTTTGAAGTGTGTTCTGATTGGCTAGACAGAGTGTGGACGGCTCACCAGTTTGACAGCCCTGGACCACTCCCAACCAGAGACACACAGCCGACGTCTCCATGAGGCTTACCAAGGCTCCAGCTGCGGCTAACACACGGTGTTCCCCCTTACATCAGAGTTCTTAGTCTTCTCCCTTAAATCAGGGTTCCCAGAGCATCCCTTATGTCAGAGTCCCCAGAATTCTCCCTTACATCAAAGTCTGCAGAGTCCCCTCTTACAGTGTAAGGAAATCTGCAAGTTCAGATGTAAAAGGGGAACTCTGCAAACTCTGATGTAAAAGGGGAACTCTGTGGATGTTGATATAAAGGGCGACCTCTGTGGACTTTGATATAAAGGGGAATTCTGCGACCTCTGGTGTAAAGGGGAACTATGATGTAAGGGGTGCTCTGACTCTTGTGATTAACTCCATATGATTAGAAATGTTATTTAATTGCAAAATATATGTATAGTTTATACTATAAAAAAAAAATGCTGAGCGCTGATAAAGTGTTCGGGTTTGACTTGAAGTAAATGTGGCAACCCTAGGGACCGACCAATACTGGTTTGCCACCTTTTTGGATCTTTGTTACATCGGGAATTGGCAAATCCCAAACTACTGTCCTGGAAGAAGCAAAACATGTTATTTAGAAGAGGTGCTGCTGTCCAATATGCCTCCAACCAACCAGTCGCTGAAAGGAGGAGCGGTGGTTGTCTCAGCGATTCTTTTAAGTCATTTTTCAAAACACATCAGACAGGCCTGGCTGTAGACTATATGGGGTCCTGGGCGAATGTGGATTGTGCAGGAGGCTGGCTTTCTGACAGAAAGACATATCCACCTGTCCCCTATCACAGTTGACAGGCATACTTTCATAAACATTTAGTTGTTTCATACTGGGCTACTGTTATTTTATGTCTCTTGACTAGGGATGAGCTTCATGTTCGAGTCCAACCCATGTTCGACTCAAACATCGTATGTTCGACCGTTCGTCGAAATACGAACGTTATGGGCCGTTCGCGCCAAATTCGAGTGGCGCGTCACGACCCATAATTCAGTGCATTGCTGGCTGATGCTTGGCCAATGACAGCGCGCAAAAAACGGAGAGCCATAATTGGCCATAGCCAGGGTGGCTTTGGCCAATTATGGCTCAGGGGGTTTAGTACATGCCCCACACTATAAAAGGCCGCCTGCAGGTCGGCCTTGTGTAGTGTGTTGCGGCGGTGGTCAAAGACAGACAGAGAGAGAGACAGTGTCCTTTTTCTAGGTAGATAGAGCAGGCAGGCTAGTCAGTTAAAGTTACAGCGTGTAGAGGATATATATGCATCCCAGGTGTTGTACATATATTTATACACTGTATAGTTTAGCTAGATCAGCTATTCCTAATTTACTGGCAGGCAGTTGATTGTGCTAGCTGCAGTATTCTCACGTGGTGTATTGCCTGTGTCCTCTGTAGTTTGCACCTAAAGCTACTTGGTGTGTACTGCACGTGTCCTCTGTAGTTTGCACCTAAAGCTACTTGGTGTGTACTGCACGTGTCCTCTGTAGTTTGCACTTAAAGCTACTTGGTGTGTACTGCACATGTCCTCTGTAGTTTGCACCTAAAGCTACTTGGTGTGTACTGCCCATGTCTTGTGTAGTTTGCACCTAAAGCTACTTGGTGTGTACTGGCCGTGTCCTCTGTAGTTTGTACCTAAAGCTACTTGTTGTGTACTGGCCGTGTCCTCTGTAGTTTGCACCTAAAGCTACTTGGTGTGTACTGCCCGTGTCCTCTGCAGTTTGCACCTAAAGCTACGAGGTGTGTGAGTGAGTGAGAGACTTGTAAAACGCAACACATGCAAACTGAATTGCCTCTGGGCGCTGTATCCATTTCATGGGTAAGGAACCCCTTGACCTCAGAAGAGATGGGTTTTAATCTTTCTCCTGAAGGCCAAGTGGTCCGACTCCAGTCGGATGGTGGTTGGTAGTGCATTCCACAGTCGAGGTCCCTGGACTGCAAATCTTCGATCTCCTTTGGACTTGTATCTGGCTTTGGGTATCTGGAGTAGGTTTTGATTGGTGGATCGCAGAATGCGATTGGGGTTATGGGCTTTTTTTTTTCCACATAGATATTGGGGGCATTTCCTTGAATACACTTATGTATTAGACAGAGAGCCTTGAAAGTGTGTACTGCCTTTGTCCTCTGCAGGCCATTAGTATGTCTGGAAGGACAACAAGGAGAGGCAGAGAGTCACGAGGAAAAGCAGGCTCTGCATCTAGAGGCAACAGTGCTGGTCATGGACACAGTGCATCCTCATCAGCACGTTTTCTGCAGCTGACCGTGTTGAGCCGCAACATGCAGAAGACTTGGTAAAGTGGATGACCAAGCTGTCCTCATCCTCCTCATCCTCTCTCACCCAGGCTCAGGGTACTTTGTCTGGCAAAGCAGCTGCCAAGGCGTCCTCTTCCTTCTGCTCAATGGCATCAGTCACTCCTTCCCTAGCCCCACCATGTCCTCCTGAGGAGTCCCCCAAACTGCTTGAACACAGTGTTGGGTACATGCTGTATGAGGATGCGCAGCGTTTTGAAGGCTCGGATGATGGTACACAGCTAGAGGAAGGCAGTAACGTGAGCCCAGAGAGAGGGGTGACCAAGAAGGACAGCAATCTGGCAGTCATATTCACCCAGCTGCAGCATACTGCCAGGTTTTCTACAGTGATGAGGAGGTAGGGGATTATGAGGTCACTGACTCTACATGGGTGCCTGATAGGATAGAGGAGGAGGAGGAGAAGGCACAGGCACATCTCCAACGAGGCAGGATGCCCTCCAGGGGCCAGCTTAAGGGCAGCACACCGACTGCATCACAACGCAGAGCTACGCATGTGCAGGGCGCTGCTGTGTCTCAGCGTTTTTCCAAAAGTTTTTTGGTGTGGGCCTTTTTTGAGATGAGTGCATCAGATCGCACCGCTGCTATTTGCAACATATGTCTCAAGCGTATCTCGCGTGGCCAAAACATCACCCGCTTGGGCACCACATGCTTGACCAGACATATGTCGACCTGCCATGCAGTTTGTTGGCAAGCGTACCTCAAAGACCCACACCAAAGAACAAAGCGGACTTCCCCTTGCCCCTCATCAGCTGGGATCTCCAACCCCACTATACCCTCAGTCCTCTCTGAAGACTGCACTGATAGGACTGAAGTTGTAGAATCAGGTGTGTCACAGCCTAGTACATCTACTATCGGTACACCGATGGCAGATTGTACCAGGCAAATTTCCCTGCCCCAGCTGCTGCTGCGCCAAAAGAAGTTCTCTCCCAGACATCCACATGCCCAGCGGCTGAATGCTAGCTTAGCTAAATTGCTAGCACTTCAACTGCTGCCTTTTCAGTTGGTAGATTCTGCCCCTTTCCATGAGTTTGTGGAATGTGTGGTACCTCAGTGGCAAGTTCCCAAATGCCACTTTTTCTCACGGAAGGCGATTCCGGCTCTCTACCGCCATGTGGAAGGCAATGTCCATGCCTCGCTTGATAGGGCGATCAGTGGTAAGGTGCATATTACCACTGACTCATGGTCCAGCAGGCATGGACAGGGACGTTACCTATTTTTCACGGTGCATTAGGTGACTCTGCCGGCAGCTGGGAAGGACGCAGGACAAGGTACAGTAGTGTTGGAGGTTGTTCCGCCACCACGCCTCCAAAATGCTACTACTGGTTGTGACACACCTCTCTCCTCCCCCCCTCCTCTTCTTCTTCCTCTGTGGCCTCTTCCTGTGCTGATGTGTCCTCGGAACCAGCGGTGCTCCGGCGGCGTTCAAGGGGCTACGCAGGTACGCAGGCAAAGAGATGCCATGCGGTGCTTGAGCTGGTGTGCTTGGGGGACAGGAGCCACACTGGGGCAGAGGTTCTGTCAGCTCTGCAGGGGCAGGCTCAGAGGTGGTTGACGCCACGCCAGCTTAAGCCAGGAATGGTGGTTTGCGACAATGGCACCAACCTCCTCTCCGCCCTGCGACAGCACCAACCTACTCTCCGCCCTGCGACAGGGACAACTGACCCATGTGCCCTGTTTTGCTCATGTTCTATGCCCGTTTAACAGGGGCATGTAATTACAATTTTTCATGCAATACTTTGCAGCGGGCTCATTCCTGCGCTCCACCTAGAGTATCTGTGAGGGGTTGCAGTGTTGTGGCACAAGCACCAGTGCCTAATGCCACGTACACACGATCATTTTTCGGCATTAATTTAAACCACGTTTTTAAGAACGTCATTTAAAATTATCGTGTGTGGGCTACTCATCATTTTTCGGCTTCTAAAAAACACCAATTTTTTTTTCGAACATGCTGCATTTTTTAACGTCGTTTTAAAAAATTTAGTTTTTCAAGCCGAAAAATTATCGTGTGTACGCGGCATAAGGCTTTTCTGCCCCTGTTTAACAGGGGCGTGTAATTACAATTTTTGATGCAATGCTTTGCATCGGGCTCATTCCTGCACTCCAACTAGAATATCTGTGAGGGGTTGCAGTGTTGTGGCACCAGTGCCTGGTTCTGGGCACCGCCACCAGTGCCTAAGGCCCAATTTTTCTGCCCCTGTTTAACAGGGGCGTGTAATTACAATTTTTGATGCAATGCCTTGCAGTGGGCTCATTCCTGCACTCCAACTAGAGTATCTGTGAGGGGTTGCAATGTTGTGGCACCAGTGCCTAAGGCCCAATTTTTCTGCCCTGTTTAACAGGGGCGTGTAATTAAAATTTTTGATGCAATGCTTTGCAGCAGGCTCATTCCTGCGCTCCAACTAGAATATCTGTGAGGGGTTGAAGTGTTGTGGCACCAGCACCAGTGCCTAAGGCCCAATTTTTCTTCCCCTGATTAACAGGGGCGTGTAATTACAATTGTTGATGCAATACTTTGCAGCGGGTTCATTGCTGCGCTCCAACTAGAGTATCTGTGAGGGGTTGCTGTGTTGTGGCACCAGTGCCTAAGGCCCAATTTTTCTGACCCTTTTCAACAGGGGCATGTAATTACAATTCTTGATCTAATATTTCACAGCAGGGCGTTCCAGCGCCCACCAAGACTAACTGTGAGGGCTTACAGTGTTGTGGCAACACCAACACCTAGGGCCCAAATTTATGCAGAGTATATACGGCAGGCCCCTACTTTCAAACATCCAACTTACAAACGACTCCTACTTGCAAATGGAAGGAGACAACAGGAAGTGAGAGAAAATCTACCCCTAGGAAGGGAAATTCTCTTCTGTAAAAGGTGTCTCCTGTCCACTGATGCTTTATCACCAATCCTTGTTTCCGAAAAAAAATTTTTTTTTCAAAAAATCATTTGTCATTGGGACAGAAACTGAGGTGCAATCTTCTGAACAGATGCACACAGACAGCAAAACAAATGTTACAGGTGTGATAACCCTTCTCTATGTTTTCAGAAAAGCTTAAAAAAAGATTTTATGGCTGAAGCTACACTTTAAAGAAGTACCAGTTGAAAATTACAAACAGATTCTACTTAACAACAAACCTACAGTCCCCATCTTGTTTGCACCGCCTGTATACTGCTGTTCAAAGTATATAGGGCCAAAGGGGCTTGTAATGACCTGGGGGGAGGGGGGTGGGGAAACCCCACGCTATTTTTCTCAGTTATTTTCATCCATATTGCAGGGACCAAACATTACATTAAAGCCGCAAGCAGTCTTAAATTACTTTTTTCTTATAGTAATCTCATTTTGTGCAGGGACAGTTCTAAACACATGCCACTTCACAGGCATACTATAGACACCCAGCAGGTACGATATTTAAAGGAATTTTGAATTTTTTTTTCACTTTAAGCATCATTAAAATCGCTGCTCCAGAAAAAAACGACCGTTTTTAAAACTTTTTTTCCATTGATGCATGTTCCCTGGAGCAAGACCCGGGTTCTCAAACCCGTTTTTCGACAATAACTTGCATATTAGGCTTTAAAATGAGCACTTTTGAATTCGACCATTCGAGTCCCATTGACGTCTATGGGGTTCTAAATGTTTGCACGAACGTTCGGTCCGTTCAAAGGTTCTGGTGCGAACAGAACGGGGGGGGGGGGGGGTGTTCGGTTCATCCCGACTCTTGACTGCTGTATGTCTGTACATAGGCTCACCAGAAGTAGGAGTGGCGCATACAAGACTAAAACATAATAGTTTCTAACCTTTTTTTCACTATGATATACTGTTTGAAAATACCGTTGCACATACTGTTGAGAATAACTGTTAAAGGACTGAGTAAAGCCCACTGCTTTGATAAGGGAAGAGAGAGCACACTGTACAGGCATGGCTTTTGAAACAGGGAGGTGCTTTAATTTGTTATACTGGCAGATACGCCTAAAAGCTGTAGCATCCCTCAAACTAGCCAGGATGAATGGAAACAAATTTGAAGCCTCATTCACACCTCAGAATTTTGTAGCTTAAAGTGGATGTACACCTGTAGGTAAGCCTTAACATGGGTGTACAACCCACAGAGCTGGAGTTTGCGGCCCCGGAAGGAAGAGGGGTGAAGATGGACGCTCGCTGCCAGTGGGGACAGCGGTGACATCGCAGGCTTTGGTTTCAGGTAAGTGACACATAATGGGCAACTATGCGATGCATAGTAGCCAATTATGCTTTACCTTTGTAAGGATTTACTTCCTCTTTAAAGCTTGAAGCTCCAAAACGCTTGAAGAGAAAAAATCAATTATTCTCTATGGAGCTGGTTCACATCTGCATCCAAAGTCGCCTGAAGTCAAATGTCTGAAGCTCAAAAAAGTTCTGGAGTTGATTTGCACTTTTTTTGTGTTTTTGTGCATTTAGTCATGCATTTCTGAGTGTTTTTCAGCTCAAATGCAAATAAAAAATAAAATACATAAACGAATAATAATCATTACAAAATAATAATAAATGTATAAAAAATAAATAATAAATAGTATAACCCTTATGCCCGATACACAATCTGACTATCGGACGAATGATCGTCCGTTTTTTTTGTATGCTAATCTCACGTCGAATCTGATGAGTTTACTAAAGTCATGAAAATTCTCGTACGGCAGAATAAAAATTCAGAAGTGATGTCATGTGTTGTAATGCATTTGTATTGCATTTTCGAACGACGGCTGTACTGATTAAACGAAGATCGTATGATCTAGCATTGTACGAAAAACAAATCTGTGCATGTCCGATAGAATAATTTCGGATGAACTGTCCTGATTGGCTCTCGAAAGCTCTGTACTAACGATCCGATTATCGTACGATCGGTTTGATAGCGTAATTTTTCATACCAAAAGGCCCCTTTCACACGATCAGACCTTTCAGGTCCGCCTGTCAGTTTTGACGGCGGACCTGAACGGCCACTCCATGCAGTCCTATTAAGTGTCGGATGTCAGCGGAGACATGTCGGCTGGCATCCGACCCGATCCAATCCGCCAAAATTCGTCCATGGCGGATTGGATCGAGTGAGATCTGATGAAAACGGACATGCTGTCCGTTTTGCAGCAAAATACATTCCAATTGTAACATGCTGTCCGTTTTCATCAGATCTCCCCATAGGAGACACTGCACAAGCCCCTTCCCGCCCAGTGAGTAGAGAGGGACTTGTCATCCGCCGGCTCAGCGGAGATCAACGGAGAGATCACCCGCTGAGCCGGCAGGAGCAGGCGGACCCCGTAGCGACGGTGTCCACCTGTGTGGAAGAGGCCTTACTCCAACCCCAAATCATAATATTAAACCCTAATAATAACCCCTGACCCTAACTCCTAACCCTAATATCTAACCCTAATCCAATCCCCTAACCCAAATACTAACCCCTAATCCTAACCCCAACCCCTAACCTAAATAAACAATAATACTAATGATTAAATAAAATAAATAAAGTAACCCCTAACCTTTAACCCCTAACCCCTTACAAAAAATAAAAATGATGACACAAATAATATTTTTCTCTATTGGATAATAAAAAATGCCACAGCTCAAAAATCCTTAAAAAACGCAGTCCAAAAATTCTCAAAACCGCCCATGCAAGGGACTGAAAAAAAACACTGGAAAAAAACTCTGAAAACGCAACGCTCAGGTGTGAATGCAACCTGAGTGTGTTTTAGCTACACTTTACGGGGGCAGAATATGGCCAACATGTATTTCATCTACAGTAATTACAATATTTTTAAAAGCTGAACTGTTTGTTTTAAACTACTGGGTGCCCTTTGTCTGCAGAGTCACTTTATTGGAAAAGGTGTGTCAAAGATAAGTTTAGCCTTTAAGGGAATATTATACTTTTGAGGAAATGCTGTAGAATTTTACAATCTGCTTTACCATGTAAATTCACAAAGGTGGAGAAAATAGATGCAATGGAGCATTACATTTATTACATCCAATGTTTTTATATTTTATTCCCCCTACTGTGTACCTACACAGCTACCAAAATGTGTTTAAAGAAAAATCCTAAAACACATAATTTATCCAAAAAAACAAACATGAGTGATAATAAATAAAATATATGATAAACATCTGCTTGCAGCAAAATCCATTCCAATTGTAATACATTTTTTTCCATCTCATGCAAGAATTATGCAGGATATAAATCTATAGTTATATAGCGACATCTAGTGACCATCTGATAACATTTGTATAATTTTCTACCGTTTGCATGATAGAATGTTCCCAGTTGTAAACAAATATCCTAGAACACTGTGTGTGTATATATATATATATATATATATATATATATATATATATATATATATATATATACACACACACACAGTATCTCACAAAATACACCCCTCACAATTTTGTAAATATTTTATGATATCTTTTCATGTGACAACACTGAAGAAATTGCACTTTGCTACAATGTAATGTAAATTAGTGAGTGTACAACCTTTATAACAGCTTGTATATGTAGCGCTACCCCAGCAGGAGCCGCTGATTTGTTGTTGGGATTGGCGTATTTAGTTACCTTATTGTGGTCTAGGAGTGCAGTTGGAGAAGCAGGATAGTGAGCGAAGGTCCAGACAATGAATAAAGGGTTTTCCAATGCTTTATTTCCAGGCCAACATGGCCACAATCAACATCAAATAGGAAGAAAAGGTTGATGAAGAAGAAAAGAGTACCTTGCAGTATCAGGCCTGGATATGAACCGAGCAATCCTGCTCTCAGTAGTATCAGATTGTGATTTGTCGCCACTCTAGCCAGAGTGGGTGAAGTGCCCCCGGACAGGCCCCTATCGTAGGCCTGGCAGCCGAGGTGTCACTTTAGATTTGCTGGGAGGAACAGGTCTATTACTTTAAGCGAACTAGATGGATGATTGGAGCGAATCCCCCCAGTAAGTTTTAGCATAGGTCACCGGATGACAGCAAAGCATACCTATCAGCATTCCAGTCACCAGATCCCCGATTGGTTCATTCAAGCCCTGTTGGACAACCTGTCTCTGGGTTCTTCTCAAGCCGACCCCCCAATCGAACGGCACCCAGCCTGGGATCCTCTCAATAGAACTGGGGACCCAGTCCAGTAAGTCACTGGAGTCCCCTTTTTCCTCCAGGTGAGGTTCTGTGTAGCCTGCAAATTTGGCCAGGTGGGCAACGCTGGCGGGGCAATAAATGCGCTCACCATAAAGGTGGATGCCGCACCTGGAACCAGGACCCTGCGAAGAAGAACACAAATCAATGGCGTCTGTCACAGATATACCCCTCCCCAGCATGCCCAGCGAGGGAAAAACTCCTCTAATTGGCTGCTGGGGAAAAGTGGCTGTGTCAGAACCCCTCTAGCGCCAACTGTCGCCCAGGGGTGGGATCGCACCCCTGGAACGCAGACTGACCCACAGGACAGTTCTAAAAGGACAGCAGCCCCAATTTAGCAAATTGCGATTGGGAACAAAATAACTCTCCCATTCCCCACTAACTTTAGCGTAGTGCCCATACTGAAAGTAAGGGGGCGCTACATATACATTTGCTGTCTCCTCAAAATAACTCAACACACAGCCATTAATGTCTAAATGCTGGCAACTTTAGTGAATACACCCCTATGTCCAAATTTGGCCCAATTAGCCATTTTCCCTCCCTTGTGTCATGTGACTTGTTAGTGTTAGAAGATCTCAGGTGTTATTGGGGAGCAGGTGTGTAAAATTTGGTGTTATAACGCTCACTCTCTCATACTGGTCACTGGAAGTTCAACATGGCACCTCATGGCAAAGAACTCTCTGAGGCCATAAAGATGGCCTAGACCAGCGATGGCGAACCTTGGCACCTCAGATGTTTTGGAACTACATTTCCCATGATGCTCCACTACACTGCAGAATACACAAGCATCATGGGAAATGTAGTTCCAAAACATCGGGGGTGCCAAGGTTCACCATCACTGGCCTAGGCTATAAGAAAATTGCCAAGACCCTGAAACTAAGCTGCAGCCCGGTTACCAAGACCATACAGCGGTTTAACAGGACAGGTTGCACTCAGAACAGGCCTCGCCATGGTCGACCAAAGAAGTTGAGTGCACGTGCGTCATATCCAGAGTTTTTTTGGGGAAATAGAAGTATGAGTGCTCCCAGCATTGCTGCAGAGTTTGAAGGGGTGGGGCAGCCTGTCAGTGCTCAGACCATATTTGGAAAACTGCATCAAATTGGTCTGCATGGCTGTCATCCCAGAAGAAAACCTCTTGAACCCTATGAACTAAGACTTGGATGCCATTAAAGTTCATGTGCATGTAAAGTCAGGTGCCCCCAATACTTTTGACAATATAGTGTAGGTAAGTCAAGTACTTTGGTTCACAGTCAATATTGTAACAGCATATTAAACTGTATGTAAAGCCAACAATTTTTTTTATATATAGTAGGGAAGGATTAAATTCCCTATTGTGATATTTTTTACAGCTTGTGTGTTTCACATTAAATTTCCCGTTCTGGAGACACAACAAGAAATTTGATTATTTTTCCGTACAGTGAACAGAACTCTAATTTTCGAAAGTGTCACAAAAACAGGTTTTCCCATTAGAAATGTTCTCCCTTTTGCCTTGCTGCACTCATTGTTTACTGATTTTACCTACACATCTGATATTAAAGGTTACTGTGAAGAAAAGTAAATAAAACCAAAACCCACAGTGCACATGTACACAATTATACACACTGCTGCCCATTAGAGATGAGCCAAACACCCCCCCCCCCCGGTTCGGTTCGCTGCAGAACATGCAAAAAATTTGTTCGAAGACGCGAACACCGTTAAAACCAATATGCAGGTTAAGGACCTTGCCCCTTTTTGCGATTTGGCACTGCGTCGCTTTAACTGACAATTGCGCGGTCGTGCGACGTGGCTCCCAAACAAAATTGGCGTCCTTTTTTTTTCACAAATAGAGCTTTCTTTTGGTGGTATTTGATCACCTCTTTGGTTTTTATTTTTTGTGCTATAAACAATAATATAGCAACAATTTTGAAAAAAAATCAATATCCCCCAAAAAGATATATATATAAAAAAAAAAATTCCACAGTTTAGGCCGATACAGATTCTTCTACCTATTTTTGGTAAAAAAAAATCGCAATAAGCGTTTAACGACTGGTTTGCGCAGAATGTATAGCGTTTACAAAATAGGGGATAGTTTTATGGCATTTTTATTAATACATTTTTTTTTTACTACTAATGGCGGTGATCAGCGATTTTTTTATTTGGCGCAGGGTTCTCCTTAATATCCATACCAGACCTGAAGGGCCTGGTAATGGAATTTGGGAGGACCCCCACGCATTTTTTTTTCAATGACTATCAATGACTTTTATCTGTATTGCCGGGACCCGACAATTCATTATAGCCACGGGTAATTTTACATGACTTTTTCCTTTAGAAATGTCATTTTGTGCAGAGACTGTTATAAACACAGGAAACATACTATAGACACCCCCCCCAGGTACGAAATTTAAAGGAATATTTCACTTTTATTGTTTCACTTTAAGCATTATTAAAATCACTGCTCCCGAAAAAACGTAAGTTTTTAAAACTTTTTTTGCATTGATACATGGACCCGGCCCCAAACACTTTTTATAACAATAACTTGCATATTAATCTTTAAAATTAGCACTTTAGATTTCTCCCATAAACTTTTAAAGGGTGTTCCGTGGCCTACCTGGCCTATTCTGGCACTTCTCTCCTTCATGTAAAAATCGTTTTTTTGCTAGAAAATTACTCAGAACCCCCAAACATTATATATATTTTTTTAGCAGACACCCTAGGGAATAAAGTGGCGGTCATTTCAACTTTTAATCTCGCACGGTATTTGTACAATAATTTTTCAAACACTTTTTTGGGGGAAAAAATACGGTTCCATGAATTAAAAAATAACAAAACAGTAAAGTTAGCCCAATTTGTTTGTATAATGTGAAAGATGATGTTATGCCAAGTAAATAGATACCTAACTTGTCACGCTAAAAAATTGCGCAAACTTTGGTACTTAACCACTTAAGGACTGCCTAACGACGATATACGTCGGCAGAATGGCACCGCTGGCTACAATCACGTACCTGTACGTGATTGTATAAAGCCCAGCGGTGGGTCGTGGGTGCGCGCCCGCAACCCGGTCCAAAGCTCCGTGACCGGGGCCGCGGGACTCGCGGACCCGATCGCCGCTGGAGTCCCGCGATCGGTCCCCGGAGCTGAAGAACGAGGAGAGCCGTGTGTAAACACGGCTTCCCCGTTCTTCACTGTGGCGCTGTCATCAATTGCGTGTTCCCAATATAGGGACGCACAATCATTGACGTCAGACCTACAGCCACACCCCCCTACAGTTGTAAACACAAATGAGGTCACACATAACCCCATCAGCGCCCCCTGTGGTTAACTCCCAAACTGCAATTGTCATTTTCACAGTAAAACAATGCATTTTAAATGCATTTTTTGCTGTGAAAATGACAATGGTCCCAAAAATTTGTCAAAATTGTCCGAAGTGTCCGCCATAATGTCGCAGTCACGGAAAAAATCGCTGATCGCCGCCATTAGTAGTAAAAAATAAAAATGCAATAAAACTGTCCCCTATTTTGTAAACACTATAAATTTTGCGCAAACCAATCGATAAACGCTTATTGCAATTTTTTTTACCAAAAATAGGTAGAAGAATACGTATCGGCCTAAACTGAGAACATTTTTTTTTTTATATCTATATATATGTTTTTGGGGGATATTTATTATAGCAAAAAGTAAAAAATATAGATTTCTTTTCAAAATTGGCGCTCTATTTTTGTTTATAGCGCAAAAAATAAAAACCCGCAGAGGTGATCAAATACCACCAAAAGAAAGCTTTATTTGTGGGAAAAAAGGACGCCAATTTTGTTTGGGAGCCACGTCGCACGACCGCGCAATTGTCAGTTAAAGCAAAGCAGTGCCGAATCGCAAAAAGGGGCCTGGTCCTTTACCTGCATTTTGGTCCGGGTCTTAAGTGGTTAAAAATCTCCATAGGCGACGCTTTAAATTTTTTTACAGGTTACCAGTTTAGAGTTACAGAGGAGGTCTAGTGATAGAATTGTTGCACACGCTCTAACGCACGTGACGATATCTCACATGTGTGTTTTGAACGGCGTTTACATATGTGGGCGGGACTTACGTGTGTGTTCGCTTGTGAGCGCAAGCTACTGGGGACAGGGGCGTTTTTATTTTTTTTATTTTTTTCTAGTTAATTTTTTTATTTTTACACCTTTTTCTTCATGTAAAAGTCTTTTGGATCACTGGTATATCACATCACCATTAGATATGTATATCCATAAGATGCTGTGTCTTCACTTTTCACCGTTGTGACACCTCAATATCATTCTTGATTATGTGAATGAAAAAGAGACTTCCCATAGTGAAATAATGTTTTAATGGATTTATTAAAGTGGAGGTTCACCCAAAAAATCAATTTTTAACATTAGATTGAGGCTAATTACGGGAAGCAGAATCAGTGTTTTGTTTAACCACTTCCATACAGGGCACTTACGCACCTTCCCGCCCAAGCCAATTTTCAGCTTTCAGCACTGTCGCACTTTGAATGACAATTGCGCGGTCATGCTACACTGTACCCAAACAAAATTGGCGTCCTTTTTTCCCCACAAATAGAGCTTTCTTTTGGTGGTATTTGATCACCTCTGCGATTTTTTTTTTCTGTTATTTTTTTTGTAAATAAGTAAGTTTTCTCTTTCAATTACGGGCACTGATATGGCGGCACTGATGGGCACCGATGAGATGGCACTGATGGACATCGATGAGGTAGTAGTACTGACGGGCACAGATGAGGTGGCACTGATTGGCGGCGCTTGTATGCGGCACTGATGGGCACACATAGGCGGCACTGATGGGCACACATAGGCGGCACTGATGGGCACACATAGGCGGCACTGATGGGCACACATAGGCGGCACTGATGGGCACTCATGGGCGGCACTGATGGACACTCATGGGCGGCACTGGGCACTCATAGGTGCCACAGATGGGCACTCATGGGCGGCACTTATGGCTACTTATGGGTGGCACAGATGGGCACTGATAGGTGGGCACTGGGCATGGATGGGCACTGTGGGGTGGCACTGATGGACACTGTAGGGTGGCACTGATGGACAATGTGGGGTGGCACTGATGGACACTGTGGGGCGGCACTGATTTACCTATGTTGCCAGTCAGTGCCCATTTGTGGGCACTGATTGGCATCTTTTTTTTTGAATGCTTTTTTTATTTTTATTTTTTTTTTACAGACTTTTTTTATTTTTTTTTACAGACTTTTTTTATTTTTTTTTACAGACTTTTTTTTTTTTGGGGTTTTTTTTTTTTTATCTGCCCTTCCCTGGTGGTCCAGGGTGGGCTTCCCTGGTGGTCCATGTGGTGATCCGAGGGGGGCTGCGCTGATAAACAATCAGCGCGAACCCGCCCTGTCGGGATCGGCTCTCCTCTACTCACGTCTGTCAGACGCGAGTGAGGAAGAGCCATCAACGGCTCTTCCTGTTTACATCGTGATCAGCCGTGGTTGGACACGGCTGATCACGTGGTAAAGAGTCTCCGTGAGAGACTCTTTACCAAGATCGGTGTTGCGGGGTGTCAGACTGACACCCCGCAACAACGATCGCCGCGATGCGCACCCCTGGGGGCGCGCAGCGGCTCAGAATCCTGAGGACGTCATATGACGTCCAGTCAGGATTCTACAACCACTTTGCCGACGTCAATCTGTCATTGGAGGGCGGCAAGTGGTTAAAATCAATGCAGTACTTACCGTTTTAGAGATAGATGTTCTCCGCCGCTTCCAGGTATGGGCTGCGGGACTGGGCGTTCCTATTTGATTGACAGCCTTCCGACCGTCGCATACAGCGCGTCACCATTTTTCGAAAGTAGCCGAACGTCGGTGCGCAGGCGCCGTATAGAGCCGCACCGACGTTCGGCGAAACGTGACGCGCTGTATGCGACCGTCGGAAGGCTGTCAATCAAATAGGAATGTCCAGTCCCGAAGACCATACCCGGAAGCGGCGGAGAACATCTATCTCTAAAACGGTAAGTACTGCATTGATTTAAAAAAAAACACCCGATTCTGCTTCCTGTAATTAGCCTCAATCTAATGTTAAAATATTTTTTCGGGTGAACCCCCTCTTTAAGGTAAAACAGCTCTTATTCACATTTTAAAAATGCATTAAAATCCTTAAGTGCCAAACTCGTATAGATGTTGGCGTCACTTCTGGTATGCCGCAGTTTATGCCCTACGCGTTACATCACGCCCAGCGTGTTAGCTGTTTGAGTTTAATGGCAGTCATCGAGAGATAATTGTTCTGTTAGTGTATAGGACTCATTCTGAGGACAATCCTTGCATAGTATTTTTCAATTTGAAGGTATTTATATGTCATTATAGAAAATGTTCCTTTGTGCTCCTCTGCATCATTAGCTATTGCTTTATAGCAAATCTACAGCCTAAATATTTATCTCACAGACAGATATTTCAGATATGTTAACCCTCAATAGTCCAGTATTTGAACACCATGACTTTATGAAAAAAATTGATATATAAGACCTCAAATACTAAAAATACTAAATATAAGGATTTTATTGCTTTTTTGGAAAGACAGTGGGCCCGATTTACAAAAAAAAATGCATGTACGACACTGATGCAAAAAAGCAAATTCTCACAGTGTTTACTATGTGTAGAGAGACATGCACATCATGTACATTGTATGTACATCAAATTCTTCAACAAATGTTTGCTAAACAGTTTACATTCCAGTGTCTTAAAAGTACATTAGCTAAGTGATGGCTTACCTAAGATGCAGTAAATCTGAGCTATCTAACATCGGTTAGCTGTTATGCATGCACATTTTATGCAGGAGCTCTTATAAAGGAACTCTATGGTGACAGTATACACTTTCATTTCTTAACATCAGCATTCTAATAACAATACAAACAGTAGTTATTATTGATGATCCAATATAACCTTACTTGTAAAATCTCATTTCATGGTTTGAATTCTGCCTGCCTGCTGGTCATCTCTTTCTACAACTTCCTAGATTCCTTGCATGATTTACAGCTTTTCTCCTGCTGTTTAATTTTTAAGAACTATATCCCATGGTACCTTACTGCCTGAAAACAGTGATTTCTGTACTGACTCTGTCTCCTGAAACTCCTCCTCTCAGTACATATGTAGTTCAGAAGGCAGGCTCTGATAACTGTGTGACACAGCAGTGCCTACTCACACACATAATTAATATGTGTCACATAATTCCAGGAAGTGTGGGGATCTTCACAAAGCAAGTTTACAAGCTTCAAAATAGCTGATTAATAGGCTAGAAATAATTGAAATACAGGGTGGAAATGAATATATGATTTACAATGTTACCTTAGACTAGGGTGACCACATTTCCAAACTACCATTCAGGGACACCCTCCCTTCCCAAAAATCAGCTTGTGCTGTAATGAATCACAGCACAGTGATTGGACACAAGAGGCGGGATTTATGATTTCTCCATTTACAAGCAGGGGGCGGGATTGTGCTCCCCCAGGCATTCCTGGCCAGGACAAGTACGGTAATGGTGATGTGGCTGCCTTTTTTGGGGGCATAAGTGTGCCCTGGGGGGTGGGGTGGCTTGTATCAGTTTCATTCCGGGACACTGTATTGTCCTGGAATGAATGTGCCTGGGACAGACCTGCAAAATGCAAAATGGACACGTGGTCACCCTACCTTAGACACGCTTTACAATGATTGTAGAAAAAAATAGTCCATGCTTTGTGGCGAGTACTACAGTGTGATAATATGAATTCAGAGCTGACACTTAGTAGTGCTGGCTTAGACCATGGCACTGATAGATAACATTCAGACTAGCGGTTGATGGAATATAAAAACCTCAGATTGAGCTGCGCTTTTACCACCACTACCCCTTTAGCTGCAGAGTTATACCTCCATACGCTTTTGGCGAGGATATTGCCCACCAAATACAACCCATTGGAGTGAATGAGGCCACTGGGTTCAAGGGGTTAAAGCAGGCAGAGAGGAGGCAATACAATTCATCTTCACCACATTTCAAATGCTGTCTGAAGAGCAATTCAAATGAGTGAACAAGCCTATAAACTCTGAAATGCACTCTTTGTAAGTTGTAATGACAAATACCCAGATTTACCCTGTCTTATTTGTTCTGTGAACAAATGGTCACCATGGTCATAACACAGGAACAAACAAGCAGACATTTTGAAAAGGAATACAACAATTTGTTACACTATTTATTTGCTTTTCAATGTTGGATCCCTGATTACACCAAATTAATAAATATAGATATACTGTAAAATACCTCCCAACATTTTGAGATGGGAATAAGGGACACCTACTAGTAAGCGTAAGTGGTCATAGGACACGCCTCCTGCCCCACCCACGTAAAAGAGAATGAACCCATGAAAGGTTTAGCACTGAGAAACAATTTTGAAAGGTAAAAAGTGCATTTTATATACAACTATATAGATCAGACCAAAATGAGGGTTAAAGAGGGACAGAGGGACATTGCTCCAAATCAGGGACAGTCCCTCCAAATCGGAGACAGTTGGGAGATATGCTGTAACCTCTAACTAGGTGACATTTAGTATTCTAAAGCACTGTGCATAGTAAACAACTGCTATGTGCACCTTAATGAAATATTTTTTATCTCAGGGTTGCTGATCTTCTGCAGACACCTCCTTTCTCAGTGCAAGTTTTATGATGGTGACAACGGTGGACAATGCCTGTGCAATGTGTGAGGCCCCGTACACACGACCAAACATGTATGCTGAAACTGGTCCGCGGGCCAGTTTCAGCATACATGTTCGGTCGTGTGTAGGCGCGAGCGGGCCGAATTCCAGCAAACATTTGCCCGCCGGGCCTTTTCCCAGCAGACAAATATTCCTGGACGTGTTTTAAAACCGTCCGCTGGAATCCTGCCCGCTCGGACATGTACGGTCGTCAGTACAGACCTACCGTACATGTCCGAGCGCCCGCCGTCCCTCGCATGCGTCGAATGACTTCGACGCATGCGTGGAAGCCTTTAAATGGCAGGCACGCCCACGTCGCCGCGTCATCGCCGCGTCATTGTCGCGGCGACGACGCGGACACGCCCCGCGTAGTGCTTACGCGCGGACTTCTGTACGATGGTTAGTACAACCATCGTACAGAAGCCCTCTGGCAGGCATGTACGGTGAAAACGGTCCGACGGAACCGCTTTCATCGTACATGTTTGCTCGTGTGTACCGGGCCTGAGGTTACAGCCTCTTGTAGTCCTCATCAGGGTGCAAATGACAGAGTGATAACAAAGGGACAGCAACTGGGAGCCCATACCAGGAAGAGCCTAAACAAGGACCTACATGGCAGGATTACCAGTCAGGCCTCGTACACACGACCGAGAAACTCGACGGGCGAAACACATCGTTTTGCTCGTCGAGTTCCTTGTGAAGCCGTCGAGAAACTTGACAAGCCAATTTTCTCCATTCCCGTCAAGGAAATAGAGAACATGCTTTCTTTTTGGCTCGTCGAGTTTCTCGACAGTTTCCTCGACGAAAATGTACACACGACCGGTTTTCTCTGCAAAAAAATATCTCCCAGCAAGTTTCTTGCTGTTTTTTGCCGAGAAACTCGGCCGTGTGGACGAGGCCTTATACTTTTAATGAGAACAGCAGATTTTAATTACATTAACATGTAAAAGCTTATATACGATTTTTAGTGATTAGATTTAGAGCTACTTTAAGGTGTACAAATGCATCCTGCGTTAAAAAAATACATATGTACGGTATCTTATGTTTATTTAATTCATCATGAGTTGTATTTCTAGTTATAAAATACGTAACATGAAGGATAATTAAAATAATGAACAAAAATGCACAAAGTTGCAGCTTATAGTCCTTAGAGGTGGTGGCTATGTTGGTTGTCTTTTTTGTACCAAGGTTAGAACATTTTTACCAAATACAGGAACAAATCGTGATCTTGCCAAAAATGCCATGTCCTTGTCACTTCCTTTGAGCTGCACTAAAGAATATCTTTTTTCCTAGCTATCTCTTATAGATAGACTACCAATCCCCCCCCCCCCCCGCCAATGAAATGGAGATGAAGAGATGTGGGCATGTTTGGAGTCCAATATCAGGAGAGCAGCCTAGGGTGAAAACCATAACTTACTCCATAGATATAGTGGAGGAGTGACATAGCCATCCAGCAATAAGGCTACTTTCTCACTGAGGTGTTTTACCAAAATTAGCACCTGACAAGCGCCCGTAAACGTCCTCTTCTGCAGCCCCAGTGTAAAAGCTTGAGTGCTTTCACACTGGAGCGGGAAAAAGAGTCCTGCGAGCAGAATCCTTGGGGTGGGGGGGGGGTGCGGGAGCTGTGTATACAACTCTCTTAAACTTCCCCTGCCCATTGAAATCAATGGGCAGCGTTTTTTTAGGGAGCTTTTAACCCTTTCCTCATCCGCTAACAGGGGTTAAAAGCGCCCCACTTTCGGTCAAAAAGCGCCACTATAACAGGGGTAGAGCGCAGCTAAAACTAGTGGTGCTTTTACCGCTAACGTCCCCCCGCTCCAGTGTGAAAGTAGCCTAATGCCGCGTACACACAATCGGAAATTCCAACAAGAAAACCGTGATTTTTTTTTCCGACTGAATTTTGGCTCAAATTTGTGTTGCATTTACACGGTTACGCAAATGTTGTCTGAAATTCCGACCGTCAAGAATACGGTGACGTACAACACTACAACAAGCCAAGAAAAATGAAGTCCAATGATACCAAGCATGCATGTTTTTTTGTGCATCGGAATTGCATACAGACAATTGGAATTTCTGACAAGAACTTTTCCCGCCGCAAAATTTGAGAACCAGCTCTCAAATTTTTGCTGTCTGAAATTCCGACAGAAAATGTCCGATGGACGGACGGAATTTCCGACAAAAGATCACATAGAACTTTTCTTGTCGGAAATTCTGATCGTGTGTACGCGGCATTAGAGGTGTGTTATTTGCAGGATTATCAGGTGAAAATAAAGATAAAGAAGCTTGACAAAGAGCGAAAACAAATGTGGTCACCACACCCAGCACTAATAATCTTCAATGTTTTACATTTTTGATTTTGAGTTTAGATACACTTTAACAATATTTTCTAGTCCTTGGGGACCAACAACAGATAATGTTGAACAGATCTTTCACACACTCATAGGTGAAATAGCTCCTGTTACACTGCAGGGCGTATTTATCAATGAGTGAAATCATAATCAAGAGCTTTACGCAATTTATCATGGTGTTTAACCACTTCAAAACTGGGCACTATGGGCCAGATCCACAAATAGCGGGCGTAACTTAACTTTTCCCATTTAAGTTACACTGCCGCAAATTGTCCAAGTTAGTGCCCGATCCACAGAGCACTTACCTGGAAATTTGCAGCGGTGTAACTTAAATCTGTCCGGCGCAAGGCGGGCCAATTCAAATGGGGCGAGTCCCATTTAAATTAGGCGCGCTCCTGTGCCGGACGTACTGCGCATGCTCCGTCGGGTAAATTACCCGACGTGCATTGCGCTAACTGACGTCGCACCGACGTCATTTGCTTAGACGTTAACGTAAATGGCGTCCAGCGCCATTCACGGACGTCTTACGCAAACGACGTTGATGTTTGAATTTCGACGCGGGAACGACGGCCATACTTAACATGGCTTAAGAGAACTAGGGCTCAGCCCTAGTTTTACGTGGCGTAACCCGACGTAAACGTAGATTTAGATCGACGGGCCGTTCGGGACGTTCGGGGATCGCCGTAAGTCTTCATTTGCATATTCTACGTCGGCCGCAATGGCCTCGCCACCTATCGGCCGGCCTAGAATTGCATCCTTAAGATCCGACAGTGTAATTCAATTACACCTGTCGGATCTTAAGGCTAGCTATGCGTAACTGATTCTATGAATCAGTCGCATAGTTAGAAACAGAGATACGACGGCGTATCAGTAGATACGCCGTCGTATCTCGTTTGTGGATCTGGCCCTTTATCCCTTTCCTGCCCAGGACAATTTTCAGCTTTCAGTGCTGTCGCACTTTGAATGACATACAGCACTGTACTCAAACAACATTTTTATAATTTTCTTCCCACAAATAGATATTTCTTTTGGTGGTATTTGATCACCTCTGGGGTTTTTATTTTTTGCTAAACTAAAAAAGACAGACATTTTAGAAAAAAATAAGTTTTTCTTTGTTTCTGTTATACAATTATGTTTTCTCCTTCACTGACAGGGACTGATGAGGCGGCACTGATTGACACTGATGAGGAGGCACTGATATGTAGAATTGATGGCACTGATAGGCGGCACTGATATGCAGCACTGATGGGCACTGACAGGCGGCACTGATGGACACTGACAGGCAGCACTGATGGGCACTGATAGGCGACAATGATTGGCACTGATAGGCGGCACTGATGGACACTAATAGATGGCACTGATGAGCAGCACTAATGATGAGGCACTGACATGTTTTACTGATGGGCACTGATTGGCACTGTGGTGGGCACTGATTGGCACTTTGATGGGCGCTGACAGGCACTTCTGATGGGGCACTGACTGGCAGATGATGGGCATTGATTGGCATTGTTGGTGGCACATCTGATGGGGCTGTGCTGATAATCAATGTGCTGATTATCAGCACAGATAGAGGGAGTTAGTAGGTGGTGGCGCCTACTGTGTCAGTCATAAACATAAACATAATAATCAGCACAGACCCCACCTCTGACAGGGAGAGCGGCCGATCAGCTCTCCCTGTCAGCGCAAACCAAGGAAAGCCTTTTACCGGAACTTTGTGGTTCACGCTGTGATCAGCTGTGATTGGTCACAGCTGAGCACGTGGTAAGGAGCCTCCATCAGAGGCTCCTTACTATGACTGGAGATGCACTGTGTCAGAGTGACACAGCACAACTGATCGCCAAGCTGCGCGCCCTCGCGGGTTCGCACTGGCATGTTGTCCTGCTGGATGTCATATGACACCCAGTCAGGATAACTGAACCACCACCCGGCCATTCTGAAGGTGCTGAGGGTGCTGAAGGTTAGAGTTTCCAAGCGTCGGCCTCGAAACCTTAATAAATTGGACAAAAACCCTTCTGAGTGTGCAAACCTGGTGGCCAACTACAAAAAACGTCTGACCTCTGTGATTGTGTACAAGGGTTTTGCCACCAAGCACTAAGTCATGTTTTGTGAAGGGGTCAAATACTTATTTCATTAAAATGCAAATCAATTTATAACTTTTTTTTATGCGTTTTTCTGGATTTTTTTGTCTTTATTCTGTCCTCACTGTTAAAATAAACCTACCATTAAAATTATAAACTGATCGTTTCTTTGTCAGTGGGCAAACATACAAAATAAGCAGGGGATCAAATAGTTTTTTACCCTCACTGTATATTTAATTAATCCTCCAAGTGCTTCACCACCTATGTGTGCAGTTAGGACCACCAGAGAGTTAGCGGACTCTTTAACTAAAAAGAGTCAAAAAGACAATGGGAAATTGAATTCAAATACTTACCGTAATTTTCCTTTCCTGATGAGCTCCATGTCAGCACAGCTAGGTGAGGCCCCGCCCACCCCCACATGTTTAGGGCTTAACTATACATTTTTCACTCACCCCGGCCTCAGCGTTTCGTAACTATTACTACTTAACTGGGCGGGTTCTGTGCCGACATGGAGCTTGTCAGGAAAGGAAAATTACGGTAAGTATTTGAATTCAATTTTCCGTTTTCCTGACGGCTCCATGTCAGCACAGCTGGGATTTAACTAACCAAAACAGGGGAGGGATAATGCTACACACTCCACAACTCTGACGAAACAGTAACAGAAGCCATGATGCCCCAGACAAACTCAATAGTCATTAAGCCATGAATATGACTATCTTAGTGTCCACATAGCTGCATTGCAGATAGTTTGAGACACCTGGCCTGCTGTCACTCTAAAGGTCCGGACCCTCCTAGTGAGAGCCTAGTGAGAGGCAAAGGAGATGAGGTTACCAACCAAGAGATAATGATCTTGCTGGAAGCCATGAAATCATTATGTGTTCCACCTGAAAATGACAAACAGATGCACAGACTTCCTGATGGCAGGAGTCACCTTGATTAAATATTTTAGAGCTTAGCCCACAACCGATGGGCCAACTTCTTGAATACTCCCCAAAGAGAACGTAGGAGGAAAAACCTCTTGTGGTATATGGACTCTGAAGGTCAGTTCAGGCACAAATTCAAGCACTGGCATGAGCACCGTCCTTTCTGGGAAGTACGCGAGTATGGGATCTCTAAACCCCAAGGACACCAATGCTGATGTCATAGCCACAAGTAAATCAGTTTCAGTGAGAGGTACCACGGGCTGATTAAAGGCATCTGATGAAATAATTAAGCATTGGAAGCCAGCTGAATGCCAGTGATGACAAAGATAGCCAAAATGCATGCCTATATCATGCTTGCTCAAAGAACTAAGTCAAACCTCCCCTGTAGGCATTCTGAAGAGGCCAGCGTAAAATCTTGATCAGCAAAATCTACTGGGCATATATGCCATGTTCCACTACAGCTATGCTTAGATTATTCAAATCTTCACAGATCATTCGACATCCGTTAGCCTCAGCCTCCCCAGATCCCAGCCATCAGCCTGAGCCTATCAGATTCCAGATGAATGGGACTAGAGATTTGACCTACCAGGTAAATGTAGTCACTACTTGACACTTATCAGGATGAGTAGTGGGAACCAGAACTGTCGCCTTCCTTTGCCACAGCCTAGCTGGAAGCTGAAAATCCGAGGGAGCAGCAGAAAAGGCATAAGCCGTCTAAGCGATCCATTCTGTGGTTAGCATCTCCACTCCGAGAGCTTGTGGATCCTGGGCCCTGGAATGGAACTTCAGCAACTTAGTGCCGACTGGGAATGTAAGCGGTCTAACGCTGAGGCCGAGGTGAGTGAAAAATGTATAGTTAAGTTCTGATCACGTGGGGGTGGGCGGGGCCTCACCCAGCTGTGCTGACATGGAGCCATCAGGAAATGTATATTTTAATGCACCCTATTACAAGGGATGGATATCCTCTGGAATACCATTGTATTCACATAAGTCTCTCATTGGCAAGCATAATTAACCAGCAAGAAAGAAAAGCTCAAAGGGCCACATAGTGTAAAACTGTATGGATATTTTATATAAAACAATTACAGACTACTTACAAAGACATGAAAGATAAGCGCCTGACTCTATTGAAATGGGAGAGAGACCTAGACTGTCATTTTACTTCGAATGAGAAAAAACGGATAATTCAGTTCACTCATAAGTCTTCCAGGTACTCTAAATACCAGGAAACCAACTATAAACTTCTTACACGTTGGTATAGGACCCCTGCCCTTTTCCACAAATTATTTCCGATGTCTTCAGACCTTTGTTGGAGGTGCCAGAATAGTAGGGGTACCCTTTTACATATAGTCTGGTCGTGCCCTCGCATTGGGGGGTTCTGGGAGGGGGTTTGTGAAATTGCACAACAATTTACGGACTGTACGATTCCGGAAGACCCGGCATTTTTCCTTTTGCATGCAACTGACATTGCGATGCGAGTTTATAAAAAGTCAATTATCCGTCACTGGAAGTCACCGCATCCCCATCTATAGCATCCTGGCTGCAGAGGGTTGACGAAATCGGTCGTCTAGAGGACCTGGTTCTCACTGGCCAAAAGCGACAAGAGACCTACAAAGACACCTGGCAACCCTGGAATACATTCAGGTACTCAATAGAGGGCCAACGCCTCAGAGAGACCGACACACCAAACTGACAGTTCCATATACATCATTACCAGGTTCACATAAACTAGTCTAAGAACACCTGGGAAGTGAACTAGGACAACATCGCATTAAAGGACTTACACTTAAATCTCCATGCCTGCAAGCCCCCTTTCCTCCCTCCCTTCCCTTTGACTCCCCACCTCCCTCCCTTTTGCCTTTTTATTTCTTTACTTTCTGATCTTCTTTCCGGGGCCTTGGTCGCCCCTCTATTTTTTATTTTTTTTATTTTCACTTCCTCAAGAAAATGGAAAATAAATATAATTTCTAAGTTTATGATATCCATGTAGGTGCACGAGCAATGTGGCTGATTATCTGTTCTTATTGTTATATTTTCTTTGTTTGTAATCCTTGTGGACCAGTTCCCTTGACATAAATAAAAAAAGAAAAAAAAAAAGAAAGATAAGCGCCTGTAAAGACAGATAATCCCAGGAATTGGAAGACTGTTTCCTGGTTACAGAGTACGTGATGACGTCATTAGCAGTAGCTACAAATATACATCATGGTATTTACCCGCAAAAGGTGTCCTGTCAAAAATTAAAATTTCCCTGAAATTTTTTCTACTTTTGGCATGTGTAAAGATAGCTTTATGTTAGCAAGTTACGGTATTTATTTCCTGTTTTTTTTTTTCTTTTTCAATGCAAATGTTTATTATCATTTTTACCTAAATTGAACTGGTAAGGTGGCACTGATGGGCACTTCCCTTAATATCATCATGCCATTGTTAATTAAAAACCAGTGGCAGATTTAAAAAATATTTCAAAAGAGGGGACCTTTGTACAGCTTATCTAGTCTTCCATACAATAATATTTTTTTTCTTTTTCTTTACAATGATAGCCTACATTCTTCACTCTCCAGTCTCTGGCTAGGGTTGATTAAATAAGAGCAGGAACCGATCAAAAAGGAAAACTTCTTTCACCTTGGGCTGTATTCACAAAGATTTTTGTTAATCCTTATTTATATTTGTCACTTTACTGGACTGTGCTGAAAAATCACTTCACTGGCCTCATGTTCACTATTTTCATTACTTACCCCCAAAATCATGATCAAAGTAAAGTGTAAGCTCAGCAAAGTCTGGAAAAGCAAAATGATTGTTCTCTTGATCTTGATAACTATGCCCCTGTGATTAATTGCTAATGTACATGCTAAAGCATTTGTGTTTTGTTACTGACATCCATTTAAGAGGCAATTTGATGGCTGTGGAATGCAGTGTTTGCGTTTTGAATTGGAATTTATCAAGCTGTGTACACTGTATGTATTGATGCATGACTACAATAACTTTTGGGAATGGACATGTTCTTATACATGTGCAAAACATAAATAGATAAGCAATCCACCTTATTGGATCTTTTATTTGTTTTTATGAGATTTTATTTAATTTTGCTTATTGTTACAGAAAATTTACAAAACATAAAACACAAACACCAAGTAAACAAAATACATAGGGAAAAAAAAAGACACAAAAATGCAAAAAAGCATATCCAACTGCCAGCGCAATAGGAAAGTTAAAAGGCACAGTATAAACTTTAGAATAAGTGTACATATTCGCCAGCACAACATGGATCAGCAATCATCGTCCAAAGGTTTCTTTAATTAAGAGAGATCACAACACAAAGATATGCAACATGTCGGAGCCGCGCAGGGCCCCTGCTTTTAGAGATAGGTGTAGGAGCAAGTGCTTAGAAAAGAATTAAAGACTAAGGTGTTTCAGAACTCATATGCTCTAACCAAGGTGTCCAAAGTGCTTCACAGTTCTTTAGGGAGTTCCTGAGAAAAAAGTGTGTCTCTCATAAGAAATACATCTATTGAGATCCAATATCCAGTCAGAAAGGGTCGGGGGGTGAGGAGAAGTCCACTTAAGGGCAATTTGTCTATGGGCCATAAACATGGCTTGCACAACAGTGATCGGAGCTGATGACTTAAGCGCGGAGTGATCAACTTAGCCAAATAAGCATAAAAGTGGATCCACTAAAAGGGTAACATCTAGAAGCCCATTTAACATGCCCACAACCTTCGCCCAATACCTCTCTAGCTTGGGGCAGCACCAGAGTAGGTGTATCAGAGACCCACGAATTACCACATTTTGGACACGCTGGGTCTGAGAGCACACAGAAATTCTGGGGTCCTGTAAACACTGTGGAGAATAAAAAGTTGTGTTAGCTGTTGTGAAGGAGAGAGTAAAACAAGGGGGAGGGCCCAAAAAATTCTCTCCCAAGCATGGTTCGAAACTGGCTCAATATCCTGTTCCCACTTTGCTGCACATGCCAAAAGAAACTTATCCAAAAAGTTCCAAAATAGGGCCAAATAGGTGGCTAACGTGAGGCACTTCGTGGGAATCGCTTTTAGCACTCTGTCCAACACCAGCGGAAAAAAGCCTGCAAAGCATGACAAAGCTGCAAGTATTGATAAAACCACTTAGGGTTCAATGAAAATTCTCTTGTCAATGGAGCAAACAGTTTAATTACACAATTTTCGAATAGTTATGTTAGAGTATGAATACCTGTCCGCTCCCACCTCTGGAAACAATGCGTATCTCAGGGAACCTGTCGTTACCCTATATAGGGTTATAGATACTGGGGAAAGAAACCCCCATTAGCTTCTTAGCTGCATCCCAAACCTTAAACAGTAACACGCATGTAGGTATTTTAGCGAATGCAGAGCATCCTGACAACCACTCCAGGGAGTACAGAGGAGACCGTCCCTGAAATATCCAAGAAATCAAGCCGTAAGAAGCACTAGCAAAAGTCCCACAGTACCAGATGGTGCAGGAAAATTTGTTTAAATATTTAACACCAATAAACAATATAGGTATAAAGTTAATCAATGGAAAAAGTTAGGCATTCACTATTTCAATTCCTGTATATCCAGAACATTTCTAGAACATCCAGAACAAGGGTTCACAACTACGCAGTTTAGAGGGAAAAAGTATAGAGGGAAAAGAGAATGAACTTTTGCAAGTCAAAACTAGAACAAGTTTTTGTAAAAAAAAAGTGTGATCTCTGATAATTTTTTTTGTGATTTTGAGTGTCAGTTCACACTAGTTCAATGCCAGACATTGCATGTGATTTGCACAGCATTGCTGTGCAGATCACATGCGATGTCTTGCGATGCGATTTCAGCCATACAAACTGTATGGCTGAAATTGCACCACATTTGCAACAAAATGGTGCAGGGCCATTTTTTGGTCCGCACTGGAATCGAATTGCATGGGTGTTCACAATAATGCAATCCGAGTCCTACACTATTTTATAGTTCGCATTGCGATTTGCAAACCAATCTGGGGGTGTCATTACCTTTACATTAACACCCCCAGCAGTTTGCAGATCCCAGTGTGAACCACTGTGCAATTTGATGTGATGTGGGAACCGGCACTGAATCACAGGGTTTCCCATGTGTGCATCGTTGGGACAATGGCACACTTCCCATAATTCCTATCATCCCCAGTGACGCAGGAAACAGCTTGTTTTCCTCCCTCAGCAGCCAAGCAGCAGAGAAATGCATGAGCACTCCCCAAATGAAAACCTCAGGCATACGTTGATACTGCATTTTATTGAGGAGGGGGTGTTTTTTTAATAGTCCTGTCCTGAGCTACTTACTATAATGAAAATAAAATAAGAAATATGTTTTTGGCCTTAATATCTCTATTATCACATTGTTAATTGCATATTGTACTTGTTTGTAGCTGTAGCACTACCCCCGAAGGAGCTGCTGGTTTGATTTGGGCGGCATGTTACCTCTAATGCTCCGCCGTCTAGGGTACTGGATAAGAGCTGTAAGAAAGTCAATGTCCACACTGTAGATACCTTTTTCTGTGCTTTATTGCCCAACGGGGTAAAAATGGTAAAAGTAGTAGTAGGTGAGAGGGTAGAAGAAGTGTTAGGTAATGGATTCAGGCGTGTAACTGAGTTTCAGAAGCAGTCCTGCTTCCAACGACAACGTTCGTCACCACTCTAGACAGAGTGGGTATAGTGCACCTGGATAGGCCGCTCTCACCGACCCAACAGACAGAGTGTCACTCTGAACTTTAGCTAAGTCTCTGCCACAGACCTTCCCAAAGGTGGAGATATTACTCGGTCCAAAATCCTTCTCAACACTGGATTAAGCACCTGGATCTCCCTTGAACAACTTGTATTATTTCAGGACTGATAGGCGACCTTCGTCCAGCCTCTCAGAAATGATGTGTCCTTCGATGAAGCAGTAGGCCTCTCCCGAGATACCAGCCTCATGCTCGGTATTTCCCAGACAGGTTCTTCATCGGTCGGCTTCCTCCCTCAGGACTTACAACTCTGTAAGTTTGCCCCGGACCAACGTGGTCCCGGAGCCAGAAACACTGCAACACACACCCCGGCCAGGAGGGCCACACACGGGGGTGGTGGGACGACTGCCCAGGCGGATGGCGGCAAAGACGACCCCAACCAATGGCGTCTGCCCCATAATACCCCTCCCCAGCATGCACAGTGAGGCGATCAACCCTCCTGATTGGCTGCCGAGGAGAAATATCCATAATACCTTGACCCTACTGCTGACACCTATCGGTCTGGGGTGGGATCAACTCCCCAGGCAATGACAGTGTACACACACAGTACAGCCAAAGCTGGAACAGAGGCCCTGAATTTAACCAAATAAACACAGTCAGAGGCAACTAACCCTCTGGCCACCCTCTAAATTTACAGCAGCACCAGCTATGAACAGTAGCAGGGCGCTACATAGCCTACATACTGAAATTTGCACTTAAAACAAATTTTGTAACTTTGGAAATGCCAGTAAAAACTTGGCTGTGCCAGTAAATTTTGGGTGTCGTGTCAATAAATTTCATTCTGGTAGGTTGGCAACACTGGCTGCAAGTTTGAAAAGGACTTGCTAAGCTATTGCTAGACATGCCAGGCTTCACAACTTGCAGCTAGTCTGTGTCGGCCAGTGCATTGTGGGTGCACAGCGCCGCCCCCCTAACATCTCCGTCGCCCTCCCTATCCATGTGCCCGGCCCATTTCAGGACATCGGACACATGGATTCCTATGGTGGGGTTGGGTGGGGGGAGTGTTTTTTGAAGCACCTGATTAGAGCAAGAGGCTCGAATAGGCTTCAAAATAGGGTGGCAATATATTTTCGCTGTTTTCACACTACACTGCCTCCCCGTCAATCAGAAGGCACGTCAGTGAGACCTGTTTCCCGATTGGCCAAAGCACCAGGCAATCCTATTGGATGCCTAGCGTTGTGGAAGAGGAGACATTGAAGCTGGACCCACCGCTGCCGCTACCCAGAGGACACAGCCAGCAGGGAGAGGAGGACACAGCCAGTGAGGAGAGGATGACATAGCCAGAAAGGAGGACACAGTCAGCGCGGAGAGGAGGACACAGCCAGGCTGCCTGTCGCATAGTAAGTGATGGACTTGGGGGGGGGTTTGCTGGCTGACAGTGCCTCTAAAACACGCGTCCGCCCCTGGTGCATGGGGGGTGCATCAGTGTCGCGCCGCCCTGAGGATGGGGTAGTGCCCCCAGGAGAAAATCCCACCAGCCGCCACTGCATCAAGTCCACATTGGATGACCCGGATCTTTCTTTGCAAACATTTTGCAAGTCTGCTGCAAGTTCTGATTCAGTTATGATGTGCAATAGTCAGCCCACCACTGTGACTTGCAGAGCTCTTGCTGTAGACTCACGACTGCAACTTTGCTCTTGCTAGGGACTTGCCATGCACATTTGCTACAAATTGGAAATGTGTCAACTAGAACTTGTGCTTCAAGTGTACAACTTGCCAGTGAAAGTTAACAAGACTTACAATTTAACACTGCCACACATTTGTGGCAAACTATTCTTGTTGTCTAGGATGATAATACAACAGAGGAGAAGAGCTACTAAAAAAAGATATTCTCACTCATTGTTTATGCCATTGTAGTGGAGTGAAGCACATTTTTCATCCTACAACATTTGATCACATGACATTTCAGTGCAAATTAAATGCAGGTCTAAGTGGATAGAAAATAGCTTTATAATGTCTATCACATGTCACTTACTGCAGTTTTCACTGTTGTTGATGCATGAATGATTGATTGATAGTATCTCCATCCAGAGTGACAACATATCTTATTGGTATTGGCCTGGGAAGCAAATGTTTCCTAGAAAAGAGACAGGACACTATGGTGGAGAGAATGTGGCTGCTCACCCCAAAAAGAGTGATGAAAAGAATTTTCCCAAATGGGGTTATTGCGCAGCTCGAAAAAAGAGAGGTAATACCATGTAATAAAAAATTATATTTATTCACATGTTAAAAATTGGACAGAAGTGGACAAAAGTTGGATAGCAAAAAATGGATGGAGCATGAGTTGTAACAAGTACACAAACAGCGTTTACATAAATGTATAAAAAGCAGTACACAAATAATGTTTATACAGTCAAAAATGTGCATTGTAGTAAAAACAATCTAACGAACGTTTCGACCTTTAGAGGTGTTCTTCAGAGAATTTGTGTGGCTGAAAAAGGAACACATAATGATTAGGCATCTCATGATTATCATTTAGGTAATAAGAGGTACATTGTTGGTTTTACAAAAGCCCTTTGGTTGGGAGAGCAGTGTGCAAAGAGATGCAATGAAAGCAAAAAATTAAGCAAATTCATGTACATCATTGCAAACAAAATTTTTGTCCAATTTTTAACATGTGAATAAATATAATTTTTTATTACATGGTATTACCTCTCTTTTTTCGAGCTGCGCAATAACCCCATTTGGGAAAATTCTTTTCATCAGCAAATGTTTCCTTGCCCCCCAGCCCAGTCCTCATTGTACTGGGAGGCAAATTCCCCATTGCCCCCAGGCCCAGTCCTCCCCTTAACCACTTAACCACCAGCCGCCGTCTACAAACGGCGGCAAGGTGGTTGCTTAACTGGGGGTCGCCGTTCTGAAACGGCGCCCACCAGAAGCAGTAATGCGCGCCGCCTCGGGCGCGCACACAGAAAATTCTGTGCGCGCCGGGTCTATGAGACCCGGCGCTACACAGATCACGGTAACTGACCGGCAACGCCGGTCTTTTACCATGTGATCGCGCCGTCCAATGACGGCGCGATCACAGGTAAACAAACCGGCGTCATCTGATGACGCCGGTTCCTCCCTCCTCTCGCTGTACCGATCGGTACAGTGTGAGAGGAGAGCGCGGATGGCAGCAGCAGTGTGGGATGGATCTGTGACTATTGCAGTCACAGATCCATCCATCCCTGCTCAGCCATCCCTGCATTAACCCCTGCAATACTCTGCCTTCCCTGTGCAATACTCTGCAATGCTCTGCCTTCCCTGCGCAATTACTCTGCAATACCCCCGCGCAATACTCTGCAAAACACCCGCGCAATACTCTGCAAAACACCCGCGCAATACTCTGCAAAACACCCGCGCAATACTCTGCAAAACACCCGCGCAATACTCTGCAAAACACCCGCGCAATACTCTGCAAAACATCCGCGCAATACTCTGCAAAACACCCGCGCAATACTCTGCAAAACACCCGCGCAATACTCTGCAAAACACCCGCGCAATACTCTGCAAAACACCCGCGCAATACTCTGCAAAACATCCGCGCAATACTCTGCAAAACACCCGCGCAATACTCTGCAAAACACCCGCGCAATACTCTGCAAAACATCCGCGCAATACTCTGCAAAACATCCGCGCAATACTCTGCAAAACACCCGCGCAATACTCTGCAATACCCCCGCGCAATACTCTGCAATATCCCCGCGCAATACTCTGCAATACTCCCGCGCAATACTCTGCAATACCCCCGCGCAATACTCTGCAATACCCCCGCTCAATACACTGCAATACCCCCGCACCAATACTCTGCAATACCCCCGCGCAATACTCTGCAATACCCCCGCGCAATACTCTGCAGTACCCCCGCGCAATACTCTGCAGTACCCCCGCGCAATACTCTGCAATACCCCCGCGCAATACTCTGCAATACCCCCGCGCAATACTCTGCAATACCTCCGCGCAATACTCTGCAATACCTCCGCGCAATACTCTGCAATACCTCCGCGCAATACTCTGCAATACCCCCGCGCAATACTCTGCAGTACCCCCTGCCAGTACTCTGCAGTACCCCCGCGCAATACTCTGCAATACCCCCCGCGCAATACTCTGCAATACCCCCCGCGCAATACTCTGCAGTACCCCCCGCGCAATACTCTGCAATACCCCACGCACAATACTCTGCAATACCCCCCACACAATACTCTGCAATACCCCCCACACAATACTCTGCAATACCCCCCACACAATACTCTGCAATACCCCCCACACAATACTCTGCAATACCCCCCACACAATACTCTGCAATACCCCCGCACCAATACTCTGCAATACCCCCGCACCAATACTCTGCAATACCCCCACACCATACTCTGCAATACCCCCGCACCAATACTCTGCAATACCCCCGCACCAATACTCTGCAATACCCCCACACCAATACTTTGCAATACCCAGAAAATACTCTGGGGAAAAAAATGCGTTTTAACCACTTCCCGCCCACGTCATATGACGTCCTTGACTTTGTGCAGGGATATCTAAATGATGCCTGCAGCTACAGGCATCATTCAGATATCATTTTTTTCAGCCGGCGATTCTCTACACCATAAGAATGATCATGGCGGCTGTTCCGCCTCTTGATCGTTCTTACGGGAGGCAAAAAGGGACGTCCCCACTCCCTTCGCCCTCCGGTGCTTCTTCTGACTCACCGCTGCGATCGAAGCCAGGATAGTTTTTTTTCTTGTTTTTTTTCAGGCTTCCCAGCCTAGAGGTGAGATGTGGGGTCTTATTGACCCCATATCTCACTGTAAAGAGGACCTGTCATGCTATATTCCTATTACAAGGGATGTTTCCATTCCTTGTAATTGGAATAAAAGTGATCAAAACATTTATTTTTGGGGAAAAACGTGTCAAACTAAAATAAATTAAGTAAAATGAACAATAAAAATAAAAAATAAATATTTAAAGCGCCCCTGTTCCCGCGTGCTCGTATACAGAAGCGAATGTGTACGTAAGTCCCGCCCACATATGAAAACGGTGTTCAAACCACACATGTGGGGTATCGCTGCGAACGTTAGAGCGAGAGCAATCATTTTGGCCCCAGACCTCCTCTGTAACTAAAAACATGTAACCAGTAAAAACATTTAAAACGTCACCTATGGGGATTTTTAAGTAGCGAAGTTTGGCGCCATTCCACAAGCGTGTGCAATATTGAAGGGTGACATGTTGGGTATCTATTTACTCGGCGTAACTTCGTCTTTCATATTATGCAAAAACATTGGGCTAACTTTAATGGTTTTTTTTTTAAAAAGCACAAAACTGTTTTATTTCCCAAAAAAATGCGTTCGAAAAATTGCTGTGCAAATACCATGCGCGATAAAAAGTTGCAACGACCGCCATTGTATTCTCTAGGGTCTTTGCTAAAAAAGCATATATAATGTTTTGGGGTTCTATGTAATTTTCTAGCAAATAAATGATGATTTTTACATGTAGGAGAGGAATGTCAGAATTGGTCTGGGTGCTCCAGAACGCCTGATGGTGCTCCCTGCATGTCGGGCCTCTGTATGTGGCCACGCTGTGTAAAAGTCTCACACATGTGGTATCGGCATACTCGGGAGGAATAGCAGAATGTGTTTTGGGGTGTAATTTGTGGTATGCATATGCTGTGTGTGAGAAATAACCTGCTAATATGAAACTTTTGTGGAAAAAAAAAAAAAAAAAAAAAAAAACCTTGATTTTGCAAAGAATTGTGGGAAAAAATGACAACTTCAAAAAACTCACCATGCCTCTTTCTAAATACCTTGGAATGTCTTCTTTCCAAAAAGGGGTCATTTAGGGGGTATTTGTACTTTTCTGGCATGTTAGGGTCTCAAGAAATGAGATAGGCCGTCAGTACTTCAGATGTGATCAAATTGATCAATTTTCAGTAATTGGTACCATAGCTTGTAGACCCTATAACTTTCACCCAGACTAAATAATATCCCAATTTTTTTTTTTTTTTTACCAAAGATATGTAGCAGTATACATTTTAGGCCAAATTTATGAAGAAAAATTCATTTTTTGCAAAATCTTATAATAGAAATGAAGAAAAATTCATTTTTTTACAAAATTTTCGTTCTTTTTTCATTTATAGCGAAAAAAATAAAAACCGCAGAGGTGATCAAATACCACCAAAATAAAGCTCTATTTGTGGGAAAAAAAGGACAAAAATTTCATTTGGTTACAGTGTTGTATGACTGAGTTATTGTCATTCAAAATGTGAGAGCACCGAAAGCTGAAAATTGGTCTGGTTATTAAGGGTGTTTAAGTGCCCAGTTGTCAAGTGGTTAATGTAGAATCATAGCATGTAATCGCACAATGCCACTACAGATTTTCAGACCCAGAGAGAGCATACAAAATATCTGGAGAGGCTGTGGTTTACTCCACAAGCTTCCCAAATACAATGACCTCAAAGGCAAAACTCCCTCTGCTTTAGAACTTGAGCAAGTTTTGTATTATTTAACAGCCCCCGCAATCCCCCTATCCTGTTTAAATCAAAAGATTTCCTGGACATCACCATTAAGCACCAGTCAAGTCTTTTTCTGGAACTTCATGAATGGCAGTCGCTTAAAATGTCACTGAACTCTGTAGAATATGTCTTGTTGGAAGTAGGATTATTACAACCCTGTGACGTTTTGTAATGTCCTTTCTACTTTTTACGCCATGACAGAGCAGCCAAACGATTTATGTAATCCTGAATACAAATCGAAACATGGCATCCAAAGGGTATGTCTCCACACATCCACTAGGCCATAGGAACAGGTCTTGTGGGCAATCTAACCCTGGTTCATTAACCTCCCTGGCGGTATGATTCTGTCTGGAATTACGTACCAAAAGCGGTACATTTATTTTGCAAGGAAATTTGGCGTTTTATACTGTAGGCCTGTAATTTTTAGAAATAACTCACTTAAATCTGACCAAACAAGAATCTTGTAGGTATCCCGGGTATGATTTTTTTTTTAAAACAAAATTATAAATTATAATATAATAAATAATTATAACAAATAATAATATAATTATAATACAAATTATTCAATAATGTAATCAACTCAAAATCACTGAAATTTGCTCAGTTGCAGAATTGTCGCTGTCATTATTTTTTTTTTTTATGACGAATTTCCCCACAAATCGCTATCGCACATTTCTGCAAGTGATTATAATTTATTATCGCTGTTTTCTAGCTGATCTAAAACCATTTTTGACATAAAGGGACACTTTTGGACAATCTACATTTTTTAGGCAGAAATTACATTTTTTATTTTTATAAAAATACATGTAGGACACTGGGCAGACCACTAGGGACAAGGGGTGTGTGTATTTTTTACATACAGTACTGTAATCTATAAGATTACAGTATACTGTATGTAAAGTGTTTGTTTACTTTTTTGAATTTGGCGCCGTTCTCCGCTCCCGTGCGTCGTAACGTCGCAGGGAACGGAGATCGGCGGCACACGGGGACTGTGAATCGAGCGAGGAGGTCCCGCTCGCTCACACAGCGGGGTGGCATCGCTGGATCCAGGGACAAGGTGAGTAATTTGCCTGTGGATCCAGCGAAAGGTAAGCCGCGCCGCTGCACGTCCACCCCGAGCGTGACTCGGGGATACCGATTTTAGCATTGAAAACCAACCCCAAGTCACGCTCGGGTTTACCGCCAGGGAGGTTAAACATTTTCTGATTTTGTTTTCCTAACTACATGAAAAGATTCAAATAACCAAAAATACCTGATGAGGGAACCACATTCACCTCAAATGTGTTCCCTGTGTTCCCTGAAGTTTTCCAATTGTTTAGAAAGACTCAGACTATGCCCTGAGGTGACATGACAATCCTGAAAAGCATTCATATCCCTGCTAAGAATGCAGAGAAATATCAACCTTTCCTGAACTTCTGATGGAATCCAGCAGCTTTACTTATGTTTACATGATTATTCCTGTAAAATGTATCCTGATTTGGAATATAAATCTAGAGATACTATACATATAGCTCTGTGTGCAAAAGAAGGGATTAACAAATTTATTATTACATTTTGATTTAGACAAGTCATTTCTTAAGCATGAAAATATGCCGGCATTACATGAAAGTTTTCAGCTGGATTGGGTGACATTATCCTGTTTATAGAGTGAAGCAGACATCTTCCAGCTAACTACTCTGGAAAAGAATATGTCCGTTGTATACTGATATCAGTGTGATATAACATTCTCTTTTTGAAAGGTTTCTAAACCTGCAGATCAATGTTTTTATGCTGGTGTCACCACTCATGCCCTGTACACACGATCGGAATTTCCGATGGAATTTTGGAATGCTGTCTTGCATACACACTGTCAGACCAAATTACGACCCTCCAAAACGCGGTGACGTAAAACACTACGACGAGCCGAGAAAAATTAAGTTCAATGCTTCTGAGCATGCGTCTACTTGATTCTGAGCATGCACGTTTTTTTCTCCGTCGGAGTTCCACACAGACGATCGGAATTTTTTCTATCCAAAATGGAAAAAAAGTTTTGCCTATAGTTTTACTTTAACTCCTTAATGTCAGTGCATTTTGTTTTCTTTTTTGGGGAATCAGGGGTGTCTGCTGTAATCTAACACTGCTGTGCACCAGCACCCACATCACTATGCCTACTGTGTGCTATACTGATATAGGGACCAGCATAAGAAACTGCAGAGCACAGTGGAGGGACAGGGGCTTCCAACACTCCTCCACCAAGATTGTCTCTTCATCCCAGCTCTTTTCTTTAGCTTTAAAAAAAAAAAAAAAAAAAAAACACTAACGGGCAACTAATGAAACTATGGACACAATTAAAAGTTACCTATATAATTCAGTCTGATGCATGCATTAACACAACAGTTTTTGTTCTTCACCACTGTAGCATAGTTCCATGTTCTTTTGATCCTGCCAGTAAACTTTTGTTAATGTTCTACTTGATGTAATAAGGTGATAACACTGTTCCAATAAATTGCAAAGAATAACTGTCACCCTATGGACTCTGTCATTTTTTATTTTAAATTGACTTTAGGTACGAGACTGACAAATTGAAAATACACTACAGGTTGTTAGGCAGATACAGAATTTTTTTTTCTTTTGAAAAACATGTTTAAGCCATGCGAATAAAAGCGGACTGTTGTAGGTACCATTGTCAGTGTTGAGTAGTTTGTCTAAACCCCTCCTAAAACGTTTGCTGGACAGCTTGGCCTGTTAACCTCCCTGGCGGTATGATTCTGTCTGGAATTACGTACCAAAAGCGGTACAATTATTTTGCAAGGAAATTTGGCGTTTTATACTGTAGGCCTTCAATTCTTAGGAATAACTCATTTAAATCTGACCAAACAAGAGTCTAGTAGGCATCCCTGGTATGAATTTTATTTAAAAACAAAATGATTAAATATAATAAATAATTATAAATAATTATAACAAATAATAATATAATTATAATAAAAATTATTCAATAATGTAATCAACTCAAAATCACTGAAATTTGCTCAGTTGCAGAATTGTCGCTGTCATTACTTTTATTTTTTTATGACGAATTTCCCCACAAATCGCTATCGCTCAATTCTGCAAGTGATTATAATTTATTATCGCTGTTTTCTAGCTGCTCTAAAACCATTTTTGACATAAAGGGACACTTTTGGTTGCTATGGACAATCTACAGTTTGCAGGGAGAAAGAACAGTTTTTATTATATAAAAGTACATGTAGGGCACTGGGCAGACCACTAGGGACAAGGGGGGTGTGTATTTTTTACATACAGTACTATAATCTATAAGATTACAGTATACTGTATGTAATGTGTTTGTTTACTTTTTTGAATTTGGCGCCGTTCTCCGCCCCCGTGCATCGTAACGTCGCAGGGAACGGAGATCGGCGGCACACTGGGACACTGTGAATCGATCGAGGACCCGCTCGCTCACACAGCGGGATGCATCGCAGGATCCAGGGACAAGGTAAGTAACTTTGTCTGTGGATGCTGCGAAAGGTAAGCCGCGCCGCTGCACGCTCTGCACATCTACCCCAAACGTGACTCGGGGATACCGATCCTAGCATGGAAAACCACCCCGAGTCATGCTCGGGGATACCGCTAAGGGGGTTAAAAGGTGGGGGAAAAAATCTACAAGATCAACAGGTAGAATCATTATGTTACAGGGGAGACTTAAAAGAAAAAACGTGTGTTTTATGCTAGTGAAAGCCTGGATCGTACAGTATCTCACAAAAGTGAGCACACCCCTCACATTTTTGTAAATATTTTATTATATCTTTTCATGTGACAACACTGAAGAAATTATACTTTGCTACAATGTAAAGTAGTGAGTGTACAGCTTGTATAGAAAAAGTATGGAAAAAAACTGCGCTGAAAGGAATATAAAACTAAATCAATGAACACAAGCAGCAATTCTCCTGTATGACATAAAACACAGTATAACATACATTAAAGAAAAAATAGAATCGCGCTAGATCTGTATTCCACAAATCAATCTTTCAGATTTATAGATATGAAGTTCATAAGAAAGTCCACCAGTGCTTGTAACTAGGAGCTTTTCAAAGTTTTTGATGAAATAATCACCCTGTGTGAGGAATCCGCCACCAAATCATACGATTTACCAGCTCCAAATGATCCCCCGTTACAGGGAGGGGATCAAACAGCGCGTTTAATATAGATCCAGCCTGGATCTTTCTCCCAATGTAAACGTATGTCTGCACCTCTCGTTCACTCATAAATATAGATGGCTTGAACCAAGGAAGAATCTGTCCGATTCAAACATAGAATGAGCTGCCCCATGAGGGGTGAATCACACCATTGGCAACTTTTGTTCACTTGAGCTATTGAGCTCTATAAAATAGAACGTTAAATTCCTACTAAGCAGGAGCTGTAATCTCTACGTGTTTCATGGGACAACGCCCACTTTATCAGGCGACAGCCAAAGTTGGTTTTTGATGTATATTTGAATCCTAAGCAGTAGAGCCAACAGAGTCACCCGGAAACAGGGCAAGTCAGGTGATATAGGAGACACCAGAGGAGAAATCAAAGGGCAAGCTGGGTGAGCAGGTCATGTCATGTGAAGCTATTCCCAGGACCAGCTGAACAATCACTCTTGTATAACAGTGTAAATTTGCTGTCCCCTCAAAATAACTCAACACACAGCTATTAATGTCTAAACTGCTGGCAACAAAAATTAGTGTGTGTCATTTTTCATATTGCTTATCGTTCCATTTTATGTTAGTATTTCTGGTTAGGATTGTTAAGGCCATATTACAGCTTTACAACTTAGATCGGCCCTATTATAATCCACCAGCATATTGTTAACTTTTGTTGAGAAAAATAAAAAACAATCCACTCTGGCTGATTTAAAAAAAAAAAAAACTTTGTTGCAGAGTCCTACCTGTTTCTGCTCTGAAGAAAAATATGTTTGTTGTGTGCAGAGAGAATCTGAAAGGGAGTGACTTTTTCGTTATTAATCAACTGATGCACTTGCAGTCAGGAAAAAGCAGGGTCTCCATTCCTTTAGAAGTAATTAGAGTGGACCTTCAGTCATTTTGTCAACTTTTCATCTATTAATTCTTCTGCCCTTGTTGTTTTAACTTTGGATAGTAAAACATTTTTTTTTCTGCCAGTAAATACCTTATACAGCCCAACTCCTGTTTCTTGTCTGGTAAAAAGCCTAGGCTTATGACATCATGCACAGTTCTCTCTCTCATTCTCATGAGAGCTTGCCAGGAAGGGAGGGGGGAGAGGGCCAATGATAACTGCAAAGCTGGAGGTGTGCCTCTGTGTGTCTGTGTAAATCTAGGAAGTGAACAGGCAGCAGCTTCAGCCAGTGGCATCTTAAGAGAATTATAGGCCCCCGGGCAATACAGTGCACTGGGGCCCTGTCTACACAATCGTGCACGAGAATTTACTGACAAAAATCATGAAATTTATTGGCAGAACCACATTTATTTTACTGGCACTGCAAAAAAAGTACCTAAAATTACAGTTTTACAAATTTCTTCATTGACATGAAGGTTAGGTTACTATAACCCAGCCTTCTCAGAGTTTCCTCTTACATCAGAGTCTGCAGGATTCCCCTTTACAGTGAAAGGGAACTCTTATGTAAAGGGGAACGCTGCAGATCATGATGTAAGGGGGAACTCTGATGTGGAGGGGGACTCTGGTGACCAGAGACTACCTTATATCAGAGTACACTGCTTTCTCTTTACATCAGAGTTCCCACTTACATCAGGGTCCTTGCACTGTAAGGGGGAATCCTGCAGACTCTGATGTAAAGGGGAACACCAGGAACTCTGATGTGTGGGGCACTCTGGTGACCAGAGACCACTTTCCGTAGAGTAAATACACTAAGGTAAGGGGGGGTCACTAATATTTTTGTATACACTCCCCCCTTACATCAGCAACCACCTGCCCCTTAGACTGGCCTGGCGGCGCTATCACTGATCTCCTCTCAGGTGCAACATGCACGGCTCAGTCAGATGGCTCCAGCTTGGCTGCTCTGGTTTTATCCTACTGTCTCCTCATGTCTGACTTCTCCCGTGACCCCCATCCCGGAGGCGCTCCCACTCTTGACTCTCAGAGACTGTAGACACGATACAGTTCTACAGTTCTGTCCAGCTGCTCTCCACCATTTTTTTTACTGGGGTTGCTGGGCAGCCGATGGGGGCCCCCCAGGCAAGGGGGGCCCCCGGGCAACTGCCCAGCGTGCCCAATGGAAAAGACAGCCCTGGCTTCAGCTGCCCACAGTTAAAATGGTTGCAGACAGACTCAGTGGAGAGAGATTTCTGCAGCATATTTGGCAAGTACAGAATCACAGTATATATAAAATATGCAAAGTGGTTGGAGGGAAGCTTCAGAATGGCAAAGATGTTTTTATTACAAATTATGTGAGCAGACTGCAGTTCTTCTTTAAGCCTTTGGGATTATCTCACCTAAAATAAAAATAAATTGTTGCAGTGGATGCCTAAAATCTGACTCGAGGGGGTGTTCCATACACCAGTGGTGTATGGAACACCTCCAGGTTGCCATATTGCATTGAATTAAAAAAAAAAATTACAGCTCTGCAGATCGAAATGCAAAAGGTAAATTACAATATGACTTATGTAGCTATTGTATACGCTATATATATATATTTTTTTTTATTTGCTATTTTTTTCCCCCACATAAGTAAAGTTACCCTTTAAGCAAACTCTGTCACTCACATAAAAAGCCTTAAACAGCAGAATTTTAATAATTAGACAAAATCAAATATTATTGCAATACTGAATATTTCAGTTTCCTGATCAATCTTACAATGTAATACTAAATCTACTGTAGGTGCTACTATACTGAATAACTTCCTGTGATGTTCAACAGAGCCGTATGCTCCAATTCCTTGCAGCACACACTGTATGCAGCTGATAGGCTGATCCTTTTAAAAGTACTTGGGAGTTTACTAAAAGGTACTAAAGTACTAATTTTCGTAGGTGTACGTTGGGTGCTTTAAGAGGTATAGGAAGCCACTGTACCTGGCCGGTGGCCGGCCCGCGATGTCCACCAGCCACCCGCGATCGCTCCATGGAGAGCCAGAACAGACCCCCTTTCTGACAGGAGAGTAGAGAGGAATCTGCTGTTCCTAGAGATTAGGAACAGCGATATCTCTCTACTCCCATTCACCACACTGCCTCCACAGATGGAACACCTCCCTAGGGAACACTTAACCCCTTGATCGCCCCCTAGTGTTCACCTCTTCCCTGCCAGCGATATTTATACAGTAATCAGTGGCTATTTTTAGCTCTGATCTCTGTATAAATGTCAATGGTTTCAAAAAAGTGTCAAAAGTGTCTGATCTCAGTAGTAAAATACTAAAAATGGCACCAATATAGCCCCTATTTTGTAGACGCTATAACTTTTGCGCAAACCAATCAATATACACTTATTGCGATTTTTTTTTACCAAAAATAAGTAGAAGAATACATATTGGCCTAAACTGTGGAAGAAATTAATTTTTTACATTTTTGGGGGGGATATTTATTATAGCAGCAAGTAAAAAAAATGTTTTCAAAATTGGCGCTTTTTTTTGTTAATGGTGCAAAAAATTTAAACCGGTGATAAAATACTACCAAAAGAAAGCTCTTTTTGTGGACATAAATTTTGTTTGGGCACAACGTTGCACATCCGCGCAGTGGTCAGTTAAAGCGACGCAGTGCCATATTGCAAAAAATGGTCTGGTCAGGAAGTGGGTAAATCCATCTGGGCCTGAAGTGGTTAAAGAAAACCAGAAAGAAAGAGGAATAGGGCTGCCATTGCTACCTCTCTCTGTAAATGGCAGTTTTATGTCTCTTATTGTGACCCACTGACATTAATAATTATTTCAGAACCAGTATGCAAAACCAAGGAAATTGGACAAAGTCAGAAGTCCTAAATTGCATACTTTTTTTGACTAAAAGTATTGAAGCAAGAGGGTTAGGAAGAAGAGGCCAGTTATGACAGCTGTATATTACTCTTACAGGCAAGTGCCGTATTCTCAAAAGAAAGTTGCGGCGGCGTAGCGTAAACAGGCTGGCGTAAGCCCGCCTAATTCAAATGTGGTAGATGTGGGCGTGTGTTATGTTAATTTACTGTGACCGCACGTAAATGACGCTTCTTACGAACGGCGCATGCGCCGTCCGTGAAAGTATCCCTGTGCGCATGCTCCAAATTAACCCGCAAGAAGCCAATGCTTTCGACGTGAACGTAAATGACACCCAGCCCTATTCACGAACGACTTACGCAAATTACGTAAAATTTTCAAAATTCGATGCGGGAACGACGTCCATACTTAACATTGGTACGCCGCATCTACGCCTCATATAGCAGGGGTAACTTTACGCCAGGAAAAGCCTAACGTAAACGGCGTATCTGTACTGCGTCGGCCGTGCGTACGTTTGTGAATTTGCGTATCTTGCTCATTTGCATATTAGACGCTGCAAACAACGGAAGTGCCACCTAGCGACCAGCGTAAATATGCAGCCTAAGATACGATCGGATCTTAGTGAAATCTATGCGTAACTGATTCTATGTATTAGTCGCATAGATACGACGGCTCAGACTCAGAGATACGACGGCGTATCTGGAGATACGCCGTCGTATCTACTACGAGAATCTGGCCCGCCTAAAAGTGATTTCTTTGATGCCTGTTTTACAACACTGATCTAACATCACCTGTAACAATTTTATTTTAAATGATAATGGAATAACGTTAATTGGAACCTCCAATCAACACTAACATTTCCTGTCTTTTTTTTTTGTTTTATATATTCAATGAAATGTATCAATGAAATGTTATCATAATTAAAATATATATTTTTAAGCTAAAATATAAATATATATATATATATATATATATATATATATATATATATATATATTAGATTTTGTATTTTCCCTTACAATATTTTTTTTCTTCTTTTTATTATTTTCACTGACAATACTTTTTTATTAATATTTTAGAAAACAAAGAAATCGGACCAAGTAATGAGGATCTCAAAAGGTATTGCATGTACGAGTGGGTATTCGTAGAAGACTTTTGCGTTTAGAATCAGGACAAGGAAACATGCTAAATAAACATCAAACCCCAGATCAAAAAAAATAATACAGCAAAAAGTACTAATTAAAAAACAAAAAAAAAAACAAAGATCATTAAACCATAATAAACAGCTCGTTGTCTCTTCAGTTAATAGCAGTAAAAACACACAAAGGATACTACTGACTGGTTACTGATATTTGTATATTGATCAGTGTCTTAAAAAAACAAGTCGAATATAATATATAATCTAACAACAGTAGTTTCATATGTTACATATTTCTGAACCTATTATTTTTGATTTGTTTGCAACCTAAGAAAAAAAAGAACATGCAAATGAAAGCACAGAGCTGTACTTGTTTACTGTAATAATGTGTCAAGGCAATAAATGAATACAAAATATACGAAACATGGTAGTAAAAAAAAATATATATATATATATATATATATATATATATATATATATATATATATATATATATATAAAATTAGTACTGCTAAACTTTACGGTCTAGCAGACGGAGTCATGTTTGTTCCATGGACAGAGCCATGAAGCAGCTCATAGGACCACAAGCCAGCTTTACATTATTAGGTACTTCTCCTTAATGGAAAACATCTGGAAGTGAGGCAAAAAAAAAAGAAAACAAAGAAAACTCCCACAAGTTGAAAAAACTAAGTCCACTTCCTGAAGCACTGAAATAGTTTAAACATTTTTACAGCAACAAAAGAATTTACATTTAAAAAAAAAAAAAAAAAACCTTACTTTTAGTGAAGCATCTGACACAATCCCTTCTTCGTGGCTGGACTGACGATGAAGGTAACTCTTGCTCAGAAAAGATTCCTTTCACACATTTTTACAATGAATGAAACAACTCAATAGGGACCAACCAAGTACGAAGGGGAGTAAATGAAGCTTGAGCCTTGGAAGGAGCCAGGAAAATCATTGAAGAGTGGGAGGGCTTATCCCCCTCCGCTTCCAAATTTCAGGACTTCTAAAAAGAGACATATCAGTTATGCAATGGGTATTAATAGCTAGTGCTCTAAGGCAAGCTGCAGCAAGCAGCATCTGATATAAGATGTTTTAACATTCAGATATAATGATATAAAAAACAGTATGTTTCTTAGAATGCACCAAAGTATATGTAGTATGTACTATGCAGTACAGAAGAGACATAACAGTTTAAAACAGTGAATTTCTCAAAGTAGTATTGTTTCCATATAAACTACAATCCATGTTGCTGAGAAATTTCTCCTTATTTATGAAAAATGGACAAGACAACCGAAGAAGTACAAATTGGTATACGTAGGAGAAAGTTGATTCTATTGCAGCAAAAACACAGTAACAATCTTTTTGTTTACAAGTTTAAATCAGTATTTTTGGCTAGAAAACTACTTAGAACCCCCCAAACATTATGGGCCAGATTCACAGAAAAAGTATGCCGAAGTATCTGCTGATACTCCGGCGTACTTTCAAATTTGCCGCGTCGTATCTTTATTTGTAATTCACAAACAAAGATACAACGGCATTTGGCTAAGATCCGACAGGCGTACGGCTTCATACGCCTTTGGATCTTAGGATGCAATACTTTGGCGCCCGCTGGGTGGAGTTTGTGTCGTTTTCCGCATCGGGTATGCTAATTAGCTGTTTACGGCGATCCACGAAGGTACGCGCGTTCGTCGCATTCTCTTACGTCGTCGCTAGTCGGCTTTTCCCGTCGTAAAGTTGCGATTGCTATTTAGGTGGTGTAAAATTAGACAGCCCATGTTAAAGTATGGCCGTCGTTCCCGCGTCGAATTTCAATTTTTTTTTTTTTTTTTGCGTAAGTCGTCCGGGAATAAGAAAGTACGTAACGCACGTCGCCGTTCAAAACATTACATCGGGTGACGTCATTTGGCGCAAAGCACGGCGGGAAATTTCAAAACGGAGCATGCGCAGTATGTTCGGCGCGGGAACGCGCCTAATTTAAATGGTACACGCCCCATTTGAATCAGGGGGGCTTGCGCCGGACCGCTTTACGCTACGCCGCCGCAAGTTTACAGGTAAGTGCTTTGTGAATCAAGCACTTACGCTGAAAACTTGCGGCGGAGTAACGTAAACGGGATACGTTATGCCGCTGTAATTCTACATGAATTTGGCCCTATATTTTTTTTTTAGCAGAGACAATGGAGAATAAAACGGTGATCGTTGCAATTTAAAAAAATGTTTGGAACATTTTAATGAATAGTAAAAAAAAAAACATAATACATACCACAATAGTTTTTTGTAAAATATGAAAGATGATGTTACTCTAAGCAAATAGATACCCAACATGTCACGCTTTAAAATTGCACACGCTCGTGGAATGACGACAAATAGGCGACGCTCAATAGGCGACGCTTTCATTGCTTATTTTGTTTTTACAGGTTACCTGTTTAGAGTTACAGAGGAAACTTTAATAAATACATCACTAAATGTATTTTTTGAAATTAAGGTGCTGAATGTGACCTGATATCAGCTTTTTGCAATCCCCTGTACAGCAGACTAGGAAAAGGAGAAACCGCACAATGAACCAATAAGTTGTGCTGCAGGATTTATGTGTCAATCAGGGACATGCTGACAAGAGAAGAGGAGTGACAGAGAAGTGAACTCAACCTACTACCCGTTGTTCACAGTCATGGACTGACATGTACAAAACCTGTAAAGCTGCGTACACACGACCATTTTTCATGTCATGGAAAAAAACAATGTTTTTCTCGACATGATTCTTGTCAAGCCTGCCTTGCATACACACGATCGTAAAAAAAAAATGCTCAAGCAAAGCGTGATGACGTACAACATGTACAACGGCACTATAAAGGGGAAGTTCCATTCGATTGGCGCCACCCTTTGGCGCCAATCGAATGGCGCCTTTCCCTTCTCATAACTTGCTTCTGAGCATGCGCGTTTTTTCCCTCGTTAAAGCCTACACACGACCGTTTTTCATAACGTGAAAAACGACTATGTGAAAAACTACGAGAAAAAATAGAGCATGTTCAAAATTTTTAGTGCCCATTTTTCGCGACGAGAAAAAATGCTCTGGAGCCTACACAATGACCAATTACATTTTTTTTTTTCTCTTCATGAAAAACAGTCGTGTGTATGCAGCATAAGTGTTACTTAAAGTGCATTCTCTGCATTAGTGTAATGCAGCCGCTCCTTATACTTACTTGAGCCAGATCTCAATCTAGCGATGGTCACAAGAGCAGCATTCTAGCTCTCCTCATAGGCTCAGAGACAGCTTTCAATCACAGCCAGTGGGGAGGAATCAGGGGGTGAGACCAAGCCATGCTCTTTGTGTCAGTGGACAACCAGAACACGGCTCTGGTGTGAGCCTGTCTGAATGCCCCCATAGCAGTGGCATGCTATGGTGGGTACTCGGCTGGGGAGGGGGAAAGCCAGGAGTGGAGGCGGGGGACCCAGGAAGAGGAAGATTGGGGCTACTCTGTGCAAAATCATTGCACAGGGCAGGTGAGTATGATATGTTTATTATTTTTTTTAAAGTTTGGGTTTACAGTCACTTTAAAGGAGAAGTACAGCCAAAAGGTTGATCACAGGAGTGCAGTCTGTTTTGTACTCCTGTGACCCATTTTCAGCAGACAGCCGGCTCTTGGCTGATGTCACAGAGCCAGTACAGGCTCTGGAAATATCACGACCATATGGTCAGGGTCCTCCCACATATGCCTGGACCAGCACCCAATTCAGCCTCTCAGCAATCCGCTGAGAACCTGAGGTAGCCGCGCCCACTCCCTCCACAGCCCAGCAATCCAGCAGTGGTGTATTTAGGCTTTGTGCTGTCATAGGCCTGACTAAACTCGTGCACTCCCTAATTTAAATATGACCCAACCCCTTCCTGTCAAGGCCACACCCTTCTTGTTTGAGACCTGCCCAATGGATTCCGTTAAAGCGGTTGTAAACCCGCCTAAAAAATTTTTTTATTTTTTTCTGCTGCAAGGCAAAAGTCATAATGAGCTAATATGCACCGCATATTAGCTCATTATGAAATACTTACCTCGGAACGAGGTTTGTAGCACTTACCTGGTCCACGCCGAGCGAGATGTCCTCTTGCCTGGCATGTCTTCCGGGTATCGCCGCTCCAGCTCCATGACGTCACTCCCGCGCGTGCGCGCGGGAGATTTAAATTCGGCATGGTCCGGCGGCTGCCGGTCCTTTCGCCGTAGATCTCCCCTGCGCATGCGCCGCGGCGCATTGCGAGGGGAATATCTCCTAAACCGTGCAGGTTTAGGAGATATTCTCCTTACCTACAGGTAAGCCTTATTACCGTATAGGCTTACCTGTAGGTAAAAGTAAAAAAAAGGGTTTACAACCACTTTAATTTGCAGAAATGTCCTCACTTCATGTTTACTATGGGCCAGGAAAAATAGAGAAAAGTCTGCAATGGGACAGGGATGGCAAAAAATAAACTGACAGGGGCTATAACCCTCCCTTACTTTATCCAAAATGAAAAAAAAAGTGTTGCCTATAGTTCTACTTTAAGGCCGAGTACTCACGGCAGGACATGTCCGATGAAAACGGTCTGCAGACCGTTTCCATCGGACATGTCTGGCCGGGGACTGCCCGGGGACTTCTGTTCGATGGCTATACACACCATCGAACAGAAGACCGCGCGTAAACAATACGCGGGGCGTGTCCGCGGTGTCGACGCGTCGATGACGCGGTGTCGCCGCGACAATGACGCGCCGGCGTGGGCGGCCTGCCTTGAAAATGCTTCCACGCATGCGTCGAAGTCATTCGACGCATGCGAGGGATGGCGGGCGGCAGGACATGTACGGTAGGTCTGTACAGACGACCGTACATGTCCGGGCGGACAGGTTTCCAGCGGACTGTTTTAAAGCAAGTCCGGGAAACAGTTGTCTGCTCAGAAACGGTCTGTCAGACAATTGTTTGCTGGAATCCTGTCCGCGCGGCTGTACACACGACGGAACATGTCTGCTGAAATTGGTCTGCGGACCAGTTTCAGCAGACATGTTTGGTCGTGAGTACGGGGCCTTAGCATACAATTCTGCTAAATTTATGGAGAGAACTAAGAGGATATAACCATGCCAGTGGTGCAGCAGAAAACACATCGCACAGTGATGAAGGTATGTGGTCCAGGCATTGAGCAAAAGAAGGATTGGTGGCAGGAACAAAAAAAGAGCGCAAGCCGGCCGGGGACCAGGGTTGCCAACTTTCAGTAAATTTACATACAGTTTGTAAAATCCATAACTGTCGCATCTGTCCATGAATGTCAGTTACAGACATGCAGCCTACAGCATAGGCATGCGCACAGAATGTGCCAGGTGTGCCCAGGCACACCCTAATCACTCCCTGCAGTGCAGATTCCCCTTGCTGCCCGGTGTTCCCTCCCACAGCATGGCTGGCTTCCCTCCTCTCCCATTGGCTACTACAGTGGGCACACATAGATGATTTTTCAGGATGAGTGGGGGAAGGGGTAATGTCATTTACCGGCTTCTTCCCTTTCTGAATGAACACAGTGAGAGATCGGTACCGTGTTTCTGAGCTTTTAGGTGCACACCCTAATGCAACAAGCTGCGCACACCTATGCATGTCAGTAATGGACATTCAAGGACAGATGAAAAATGTACGGATTTTACAAACTGTTCGTAAATTTACTGAAAGTTGGCAACCCTGGCTGGGACACTTTCTGTCCCGCCCCCTTGCAAAATGCCATCCTAGGCATGGATCTTGTTGGCCTAGGCCAAGATACAGCATTTCACTCCAGTGAGCACTCCACTGATAGTCAGGGAGCTCTGAGAATTGAGCGACTGGTGGTGTTTGATAGCTCGGTTTTCAGTGTTAGAGCCGGCGGGAGACAGATGCAGCATTAGACCGATGCTGCATCCACCTAGGTAAGCAGGATTCTAACTAAAAACCCCGGGCCAAATCCACAAAAGAGATACGCAGGCGTAACTGCTGTTCAGCCTGCGTATCTCTGTGCCTAACTTTGGAAACGATCCTCAAAAGGATTTTTCCAAAGTTAGGCAGAAGATCTGACATCTGTAAGACACTTACACTGTCAGATCTTAGGATGCAGTACCGCATCCGCCGCTGGGGGCATTTCTCATTGAAATGCCGCTTTGCGTATGCAAATGAGGACTTAAGCAGATCCACAAAGCTTTTAAGCATTGTGGTTTCTGCGTAAGTTCCGATTTTCTTGCGCAAAATTAGGGCTGGTTTTACAATGTGGAAAGTTAGTCCACCATGTAAAACCAGACCATTTTTTCGATCGCCGCGTTTTTTTTTTTAAATTTGAATTTTTTTTCCCGACGCGTATTTTTTTTTCACCCGTCGCAACTTTATTGTCCCGTCGCAATCCACAAAGCCCGGCGTAAATTACGTTCGCGCGCTGCACGTCGGGAAAATTACGTCACACGCATGCGCAGTACGGCCGGCGCGGGAGCGCGCCTCATTTAAATTGTAATCGCCCCCCGGAGAGGAGGACCGCCTTGCGACGGAGGCACTTAAGTTACACGGCGTGTAATTTCTAGGTAAGTGCTTTGAAGATCGGGCACTTAGGTAGAAATTTAACGCCTGTGTAACTTAACTGCTGAAAGTTAAGTTAGGCTACGTTTTTGGGAATTTGGCCCCCCATTCCCATGCTTCTCTTTTACCTACAACAGAAAAAAAGGTCTCTTGCCCTGCCAGAGAGGGCTCACTCCTATATGGCAGAGCTATGTAGATCTCAGAATTGCATGGACAGAAATACAAATATTTTCAAAGGTAAAACAACTCCCATATATGTGGAGCTCAGGCAATGTTTGTGAGATGAGCATAAAAGTACAAATACATACTGTAACATACATAGTATTTAGTTTAGTTGCCAAAATTCTGCATGGAAATACAGCCTTACATGGGCATTAATGATCTAAATGCATGCTTTCGAAGTATATGACATAATATTTTAGTTATAATATCATTTATATCTAATTAATAATAATTAATATATATAATGTGTGTGTTTTTTTATTTACAGTACAATTAAAAACTGAAATAACTGTAAAATATCTAGCTATTTAAATAACTAAGGCACTGAGCAGACTGTGTTAGAAAAATTTAAAGAATGTATTTATAAAGGCACTAGTGAAATTTATGTTAACAGACAAGGAAGCAATATATCGTATAAAAAATAAAGTTCTATTTAGGGTGACATTATAATTACAGATTGTATTGTATTACAACCATAAAATACTGAAGTGATTAAACTTATGCGGCGTACACACGGTCAGAATTTCCAACAACAAATGATCGATGTGAGCTTGTTGTCGAAAAATCTGACCGTGTGTATGCTCCATTGGACATTTGCTGTCAGAATTTCCGACAACAAATGTTTGAGAGCTGGGTCTCAAATTTTCCAACAACAAAAGTTGTTGTAGGAAATTCCGAAAGAGCCGCATTGCCTATTGAACTTCCTTTTTCTCGGCTCGTCATACGTCTTGTACGTCATCGCGTTCTTGATGTTCGGAATTTCCGACAACATTTGTGTGACCGTGTGTATGCAAGACAACAACCGTCGAAAAAAAAAAATCCATGGTTTTGTTGTCGGAATGTCCGATCGTGTGTACACGGCAGTCTATGAAAATACTAAACATCAACTTTGTAACTTGATATGTTATCAAATGCACCAGTGCACTAGAAGTAGATGAAGAATTTTAGGGGAATTAGTGTAATGACTTTCAGTCATTTTGGTAAAGGGTATAAAATCCATAGCAGAGGAGTACAAACATGTACAGTACACAAGCATTCCTTTAGATTAGACAAAATAATTATATACCATGAGCTGACATAAAACTGCATTCCAGGCAAAACGCTAAATACATAACTGAGCTGTATTTTCTTCTGTCTGTCCATCCATCCTTATATACCGTATTTACTGGGGTATAGCGCGCTCCCGCGTAAAGCGCGCACCCCTAAACTTGACCCGGATTCCTGTGAAAAAAAGATTTTTTGTACTTACAGTTTTGGTGTCTTCCGCGGCGTCCATCGGCGGCCTCGTCGTGTCCGGCGTCTGCGGCTTCGGGTGTCCTCTTCGTCGGGTCCGGCGTCCTTCTGCGGGGTCCTCGCGTCCTCCCCGCTCGTTTCCCGCGCCGAGCTTGAATACTGCGCCGACATATACCGAGCGCAGTACACTCGTGTATCGTCGGGCAGGCTCGGTTACTCTCGTGGTGACGTCCTGTACGTCCAGGACGTCAGCGCGAGAGGTGCCGGAACTGCCCGAAGATACACGAGTGTACTGCGCTCGGTATATGCCGGCGCAGTATTCAAATTCAGCGCGGGAAATCGGGTATCGGCGTATACCGCACACCAACGATTTTGCCCTGATTTTCAGGGCAAAATAGTGCGCGGTATACGCCGATAAATACGGTACATCAAGTCCTTAGTTTTACACAGCACAACCAGGTTGGTGACCTAATTTTGTCTACTGCAGGTAATACAGGTAGATTACCTCTCTGCTGCCAACTTATAAAAAATATTTTTCTGTGTTGCCTACTTAAACAAAACCATTCTAAATAAGTTGCTACAGCAAATTAGTGTGAAATAAAACACTGAACTAACACTAAAATATTAGAAACTGCAGATCTACAATAAAATCTTATACTGTAATAAAGTAAAGCATAAACATCAACCAAAATATTGTTGAATGGGAATGAGCTTCGAGTTCGAGTCAAACCCATGTTCGACTCGAACATTGGCTGTTCGACTGTTCGCCGAATTTCGAACATTATGGGCGGTTCGCGCCAAATTCGAGTGGCGCATCACGGCCCATAATTCACTGCGGAATTGCAGTGCATTGCTGGCTGATGATTGGCCAAGCATGCACTATGACCAGCATGCTTTGGCCAATCACAGCACGGAAAAAACAAAGAGCCATAGTTGGCCAAAGCCAGGGTGGCTTTGGCCAATTATGTCTCAGGGGATTTAGTACACGCCCCACACTATATAAGGCTGCGTGGCGGCCTTGTGTAGTGTGTTGCGGTGGTGGTTAAAGACAGACAGAGAGAGACAGTGTCATTTATTTTGAGTTAGATAGAGCAGGCAGGCAGTCGAATCAGTTAGCTTCAGTTACAGTGTGTAGAGGATATATATGCATCCCAGGTGTTGTATATATATATTTATACACTGTATTCAGTTTAGCTAGATCCGTTCCTGTTATTCTCTTCATAATATACAGGCAGGCAGGTGATTTTGCTAGCTGCAGTATTTTCACTTAGTGTACTGTGTCCTTTGCACAGTGTGCACCTAAAGCTACCTGAATACAATTGCTGGTGTTCTCATACAAATACAGGCAGGGAGCTGCAGTATTTTGATTTAGTGTCCTTTGCACAGGACCAGACATTACATTAAAGCCACAAGCAGTTTTAAATGACTTTTTTTCCTATAGAAATTTTATTTTGTGCAGGGACAGTTCTAAACACAGGAAACATGTGCCACTTCACAGGTATACTATAGACACCCAGCAGGTACGATATTTAAAAGGAATATTTCACCTTTTTTTTTCACTTTAAACATCGTTAAAATCACTGCTCCCGAAAAAACTTCAGTTTTTAAAACTTTTTTTTGCATTGATACAAGTTCCCTGGGGCAGGACCCGGGTCCCCAGACCCTTTTTAGTACAATAACTTGCATATTAGCCTTTAAAATTAGCACTTTTGATTTTGAATGTTCGAGTCCCATAGACTTTAATGGGGTTCTAAAGTTTGCGCGAACTTTCGGTTCAAAGGTTCTGATGCGAACCGGGGGGGGGGGGGGGGTGTTCGGCTCATCCCTATTGTTGAACAGGATTATTCAATCAGTGGCCTTTCTTGTCATTAAAGTGTTATTAAACCCAAAACCCCAAAAATTGTATATATTGCAGCTTACCAATTATTAGTTGTGATGGCCACATTCGTTTTCTTTTTTAGGCTTTCCCTTATTTTCACCTTAACCGATTCTGGACCGCCCACTGCACATTTACTGCGGCAGGGCAGCCCGGCTGTGTGAAACAACGTAGTAGTCTCTTCCTGGGTCTGGGACGCGCATGCGCCGCCAGGACCTGCTGGATGCGATGTCCGCCGGGACCTGCTGATTGTTGCAAGGAGAGGCAAAATGGCAGTCTGCCTATGTAAACATGGCAGATCGCCTTTCTGTCAGAGGAAAATAGGGATTTTGTGTTTCAGATCTCTCTTTTCCTCCAGTTAAACCATGGTCACGGGAGACGTCCCATCCCTACATGTTTCGCCATATAGGTAGCCTATATGGCGAAACATGTATGGATGGGACATCTCCTATGACCACTACCTCATATAATTTGGGAACACCAGCGACCCACAAACTTGAATATCTGCTTGAACAATTGGTTTTAATTAACCTTTTTTGTATAATTTACATGTATATGTTATCCTAATAAAAATTGTATATTTTTTATATAATATTTGTTCATTTTTGAATACATTGTTCTCCCACTTTCCTCCGCTATCACCACCAAAAGAAAGCTTTATTTGTGGGGAAAATGGACATCAATTTTGTTTGGGTACAGCGTCGCACGATCGCGCAATTGTCAGTTAAAGCAACACAGTGCCGTATTGCAAACAAATGGCCTAGTCATTACGGGGGTAAATCCTTCCAGGGCCAAGTGGTTAATAGAAAGTGTTAATTGCTCACTTTTAGGCAATCATCTCACACTCCCTGGTTCATAATGTAATACATGGAGATATCGTTTTTTTGGCAGGGCTGCCAATAAGGGGGTACCCCCGGGCCGCCTGTAGAGGTCCTGGGCCGCATTACTTAACAGGGGGGCCCAGCCAGCACTTCCCGAGGACTGGGGCCAGTGGGGGGCCCCATGAGAGGCTCGGTAACTTTACCTCTACTTGTTGCGCAGCACTGATCATACTTTCCTGCAGAGCAGTGTCTGTTCACAGTGCTCTTCTCAGCAGTACAATTTGTTATCAGTCCAGTTTCCTAGATTGGTGGCATGTGATTGGTTCCTCTATCCTTCCCACACACATGGACAAAACAGGGCCATGCATGACAAGCCCCATCCCTCCTCCGCTCATCGGCTACCAGTATCATTGCCCTGACTCTGAAGCCCTGATCCCACTTTCATTCTGTCGTGTCCTCGGCTTGGAAGATAAGGAGCTGATCCTGTGTGTAGATGGAGGATGATCTTTAAACTCCTGTGAAAAGGGGCTATGGAGGCAGCAGATTTAAATATACAGCACACAGCAGCAACTCTAAATCCTGGCTGCCTGAGCCTACAAAATAGCAGCCTGGGGCTCTCTCTTTCTTACCAGCTCTCTCTCTCACTCTCCTCTCTATAACCCCCTCTCTCTCTCTCTCTCTCTCTCTATCTCACCATGTTTCTCTCACACCCTCTCTCTTTCATCCCCCTCTCTCTCACACCCTCTATCTCTCCCCCTCCTCTCTCCCCCCTCCCTCTTACTCTATCTCTCTCTCACCCCCTCTCTCTCTTCCCCCTCTCTTTCACTCCCTCTCTCTCACCCCCTCTCTCTCTCATCCCCCCTCTCTCTCTCTCTCTCACACCCTCTCTCTCACTCCCCCTCTCTCTCACTCCCTCTTTCCCACTCCCTCTCTCTCACTCCCCCTCTCTCATCCCCTCTCTCATCCTCGCTCTTACACCCTCTTACTCTCTTACTCTTGCTCTCTCTCTCACCCCCTTTCTGTCACCCTTCTCTTTCTCTCCTCCCCACTCCCCTCTTTCACTCCCCCCTCTCTCTCTCTCTTTCACCCCCTCTCTCTCACCCTTCTCGCTCTCTCCTCCCCCACTCCCCTCTTTCATTCCCATCTCTCTCTCTTACCCCCACTCTCTCCTCCTCTTGTCCTCTTTCATCTCCCCCTTTCTCACTTCTCTTTCCCTCCACCCTCCTCTTTACCCCTTCACAGGGTGTGGTCGGGGGCAAGAATGGGGGCTCCATCAGGAAGGCTGTATGGGGCCCCATGATTTCTAACATCGGCCCTGGTTATTGGACCGAAAAGGAACAGCATCAGACTGATGAGATTATGGCTTTGCTCACTGTGATTTCTCCTTCTGTTAGCATGTTCCGTGTCAGCACGTGTTGATGTAGATGAGACCCCTGACACAATTTCTCAGGGCGAAACCCATTTCTGCCGTTTGACCCAAATCGTGAAAGTATGCAGAGACCTGAGAGAAAGCTCTGTTCCTTTCGGTGTCCAGCCAGAGAGAGAGACCGAACCCACTTTATTGGTCCTTTTAAAAACAACATGACATCACACACATAAGCACATTTGATTGGTTCAGTCTATACATTTCAGTCCCTTATTACACCCCCCCCAGTGACGTCTGATCTTGGCATGGAGCCCTCATAGGTCAGTTCATATAAGGATGGTTTCTTCTTGGAAGTCCATTTTTGGGCATGCTGCACACATCCTTCTTCTTGCCATGTGGCATAAAAGTCTCCTTGTGTCAAACAGGGATTCCCATTGAAGCCCACAGAGGCAACATTCTCTTCAAACCCATATAAGCTCATATGGAGAGAGACAAGGAGGGGGGGGGGGGTTTGGAGTGAGGCTGTTTAGGAGCAAGGGTGGGGGGAATAGCAGCTGAAAAGCTCTTTGTCTTCCATTTCAATGCTGAGTTGTACTGTATCTTTAAAACATTATCTGTTTCTTCATGTAAGGATAATAACAGTATTGTGATATATATATTTCACACATGCATATATAGATAATGAATATGAAAACAATATAAGAATATAAAAGAAACTAAAACAATATAAGAAGAGAAAACATTTCAGTGGTTCTAATAAAAGAATTAGCTTAACATAAAATAGCATAGAATAAAATGATGGCCCGGATTCAGAAAGCACTTACGCAGACGTATCTCTATATGCGCCGCGTAAGTGTAAATTAGCGCCGTCGTATCTGTGCCCCGTACCCAGAACACAAGATACGCCTGAAAACAGGCTTCTTCCGACCAACGTAAATTTCCTACGCCGGCGTATCGTAGGCGCATATTTACGATGGACGCATCTGGCGCTCCCATTGATTTCCTATTCAAATATGCAAATGAGTGAGATACGGCGATTCAGAAATGTACGTTTGGCCGGCGCAGGCTACGTGCGGTCCGCGTAAGTGCATCGTCCGGCGTAAAGTTACCCCTCATAAAGCAGGGGTAACTTTGCACCAGAGTTGCACAGGTCAGCTGGAGAGCAGCTACAGCAGCACCGTTACGGACGAGCTGAGCAACCACACTTGCAGGACAACACATCTGTATGCCAACATGCCAGGGGCAGCCGTGGTCATAGCACTACTGCGTCTATGGTCACGTAGGAGGGCACGGGAGAGGATATACCGCACGCGCATAGACGTCTTTGACATGGGTGATTTGGAGGTGTATCGCATCTTTAGATTCAGCCCTGATGCCATCCTGGAAATAGCCACAGCCCTGCATGATGACATCACCAGCAAGACACAACGCGTACATGCAGTGCAGCCACTGGTCAAGGTACTGGCAACACTGCATTTCCTCGCCAGTGGATCTTTTCAGCGTACAAGTGGAGTCGTGGCTGGGATGTCACAATCCACCATGAGCAGATGTGTGCACCAGGTTGTCCCCGCAATCCTCAGACGCATGTCCCACCACATCATCAGACCCACCCATGAGCATCTGCGGCAGAAGGAAATGGCGGATTTCTTCAGAATTGACGGATTCCCACGCACAGTGGGGGCCATTGATTGCACACATGTGGCACTACGGCCCCCCCAAGCCACAGAGCACATATACCGCAATCGGAAGCATTGGCATTCCATCAACGTATCAACGTGTCTGCCTCCCCTTCTCTTGTACGGAAGCTGCCAGGCTCCTCCCCTCCACCTGCATGGCAGCCGTATTGGCCTGGACTGCCTCTGCCAGGCTCCGGACCTCCGTTACAAGGCCTGATGTGGTGGCCTGCAGCTCCCCCAGACACGTGACAATACCTGTGCAATTGCCACTCACATCCTGCAGGCTATCATTGATGGCAAAATTCTGATCCGCCTGCTGGGTGAGGGCCTGCTGCACAGCTACGGTACAGGCAGCCTGGGTCTGGGCCGAGGAGGCCAGGCTCTCTGCCACATAGTGCAGGTCCCCCACTAAGGCAGCCAGATGGTGGGTTTGGCAGGCCTGGTCCCTCGCCAAATTCTCCTCCAATGCCTCGGGAACACCCCTTGTTTTTTGTGTAGCCTTCCTTGGGGCAGGAGAGGCTTGGGGCAGGCTGGATGGGGTGGCCCTGGAGGGGCTATCCCTGATGGGGGGTGGCCCTTGAGGGGCTATCCCTGATGAGGGAGGAGGTTTGGGAGGGTACAGGTATGGGGGTCTCCTCCACTATGATAAAACCTTCCTCCATAGTGACCTGCTCCTCCTCTACTTCCTCTCCAGGTGAGGTGGGGGCACTCTCCTCCAGGGATGTCGTCGGTCGCCCAGCAGCCGACGACGCTGGTGGACCCACACACTTGTCACATGTTCCCTTCCACCCCCTCACATGCTACACACAGGAGAGAAGATAAAACACACTTACCTGTACTCAAGGGCTGATCAACCGAATCATATCCCTCCAGGCCCTCAACCTGCTCCCTCTCCAGGCATCGGGCAATGACCAGCTCATCAGGAGTGAGGGTGATGTTGGTGGCTGGTCCACCTCCTGTGCCACTGGCGTGCCTCCGGATCTTTGCTAGCCTCCACGCCAAGGGCATTCACCTGTGTGGTTATCTCCAGCAGGATCTGATCTTTTTCCACCTTGCTGGTAGTGCCAGTCAGTGCCCCATAGAGGCACGCGCCGTACTTATTGAGGCCCTCGATAATAAGTGCCTTCTCCTCAGGGGTGAAATTGAGCTTCCTCCGACCCTTAGCAGTCACCACTGGTGCAGACATGCTTCAAGAAAATAACAAAAGTACTACCAGAAAAAAAATGCTTGTGTACTTTTGCACTTGACGGGCGCATGTCTGGGCGTATTTATGCACTGGGCGTAGGCGTTGGGCCGGCGTATCTTAGGGGTTACACCGGGTATAGTTGTGAGCATGCGCAGATGGGTGCAGTCAATTCGTCCATGTCACAGCGCATACGCCGTTTAGGATACGCCCGACGTAAACCACTGCGACACGGTCGGACTATCATTTGCATGGGGTGACGCTCACTTACACTTACGCTGCCCTACGCCATCAAAAATACGTTATGCTGGTGCATCTTGGTGAGTAATAGCTTTCTGAATACAGTACATGCCTCTCCGCGCTGGTCCGGCGTAGTGTAAATAAGGAATGCTACGCCAGCATAAATATGCGCCAATGTATCTGAATCTGGGCCATTCATTTTATTTCACTTCCATCACAGTGTGTATGCATGTGATTGGTTCATAGTACTGTACTGCCTCACCCAAGTGCTGTGGTACTGGGTACTGGGAATTACAGGAGGCTTGTACCAAGTCAAATTCCGGTACTTACACTAGTTACATTTCCATATTTTTTTATAAAACACCTAACTGCACTAGTTGGTGTTTTCTTTTTTTTTTTTTTTTTTTTACATCTGCCTAGTTGGTGTTTTGTTCATCTGCCTGGAGCTCAGCTTTAAACAGCTAATTTAAAAGTGATTCACAGCTTTACTCTCTGCTGGTCTGCTAGTATTTAGCACTTTTAAACTGCCCAAGGCCATGCACAGAAGGGGTAAAGAATAGCAAATCCCAACCTTTACAGTCTCTAGAAAGTTATACAAATGTTTCATTCATATGACTGTATTCGTCTTTTTTTTTTCTTGTATTTTTGGCTGCATCCCAAGAATGGGGGATCACATAGCATAGATAAGCATTGAACCAAAGTTTAAATAAAATCCAGCTGGAGCCAGAAGTGCAACTATTACATACTATATAATACTCCCACAATGTTTACACTTGGTATATGACTATGAATTGATAGTAACCTTTGAAGATTCTTTTTTTTTTTTGCAGAAATTTAAGCCAAATATTTAAGCCCAGTAAAAGTAAGCACTCTCATGAACTGAAGTCTACTGTAGTGTGAGTTTTAAATTGCCTCTCAACTATGTGCCAAAAATTATTTTATGTTCTCAGTATACATGATTCATATATAGCCATGAATTCTTTCAAGTGATATATTTTCAGTTGAAAAATTGGTTTCCTATTATACTCATACAGAAAAAAAATGTGTGCACATGTGAGTGAGGATTGTATTGATTCATTAATCTTTTACAATTGCAAAAAAATAGGCAATTTTGAAAATCGCTAACTCTTCTGATTTTATTATTATTACTTTTGAGTTTTTATTTATTTCAGTTTTTTTCAACATCTGACATTTGAATTGTTTTCAGTGTAGCTAAATATCGTAATTAATAAAACCAGTAAAATGTCTGTTAATAACATTAAATATTGGCATATATTGGTTGCATATCTATCTTATAATCGTCATTTGTGTATATAAGCGCTGACTTTGCTAGCAATTCTGTGGCTAATGAGATGCACCTTGGCATTTTTTGTACTGTAGCAAACAACTATTATTGGTTGCATAGTTACATAGTCAGGTTGAAAATAGACACAAGTCTATCTAGTTCAACCATACAAAATAGTTGTACAATACCCAATTCTATACCCACAGTTGATCCAGAGGAAGGCAAAAAAAAAAACAGCAGAGCATGATCCTATTTGCTACAGCAGGGCAAAATATTCCTTCCTGATCTCTTGAGAGGCAATCAGACTTACCCTGGAGCTTTACCTATAAATGTTAGTACTAGGGTTGTCCCGATACCACTTTTTTAGGACTGAGTACGAGTACCGATACTTTTTTTCAAGTAGTCGCCGATACCGAATACCGATACTTTTTTTAAAATGTGTCCCCAAATGCAGCGATGTCCCCCCACAGATGCAGCCATGTATCCCCCCATCCAGCCATTGGCTTCCCCCTATCCAGCCATTGTCTCCCCCCCATCCAGCCATTGTCTCCCCCCCATCCAGCCATTGTCTCCCCCCCATCCAGCCATTGTCTCCCCCCATGCAGCCATGTATCCCCCCATCCAGCCATTGTCTCCCCCCATGCAGCCATGTATCCCCCCATCCAGCCATTGTCTCCCCCCATGCAGCAATGTATCCCCCCATCCAGCCATTGTCACCCCCCATCCAGCAATGTATCCCCCCATCCAGCCATTGTCACCCCCCATGCAGCCATTGTCACCCCCCATGCAGCCATTGTCACCCCCCATGCAGCCATTGTCACCCCCCATGCAGCAATGTATCCCCCCATCCAGCCATTGTCACCCCCCATCCAGCAATGTATCCCCCCATGCAGCCATTGTCACCCCCCATGCAGCCATTGTCACCCCCCATGCAGCCATTGTCACCCCCCATGCAGCCGTGTCTCCCCCCATCCAGCCATGTGTGTCTCCCCCCATCCAGCCGTGTGTGTCTCCCCCCATCCAGCCGTGTGTGTCTCCCCCCATCCAGCCGTGTGTGTCTCCCCCCATCCAGCCGTGTGTGTCTCCCCCCATCCAGCCGTGTGTGTCTCCCCCCATCCAGCCGTGTGTGTCTCCCCCCATATGCAGCCGTGTGTGTCTCCCCCCATATGCAGCCATGTGTGTCTCCCCCCATCCAGCCCAGTGTGTCTCCCCCCATCCAGCCATGTGTGTCTCCCCCCATCCAGCCGTGTGTGTCTCCCCCCATCCAGCCGTGTGTGTCTCCCCCCATCCAGCCGTGTGTGTCTCCCCCCATCCAGCCGTGTGTGTCTCCCCCCATATGCAGCCATGTGTGTCTCCCCCCATCCAGCCGTGTGTGTCTCCCCCCATCCAGCCGTGTGTGTCTCCCCCCATCCAGCCGTGTGTGTCTCCCCCCATATGCAGCCATGTGTGTCTCCCCCCATCCAGCCGTGTGTGTCTCCCCCCATCCAGCCGTGTGTGTCTCCCCCCATCCAGCCGTGTGTGTCTCCCCCCATATGCAGCCATGTGTGTCTCCCCCCATCCAGCCGTGTGTCCCCCCCATATGCAGCCATGGCCCGCTTACCTGCTACCGCCGACTGTGTACTACGGCCGGCCAGGAACATTACAGCTTTGAATAGCTTTGTAATGATTGGCGCCATGCTGCGTGTATAGACACTCCCCCTCGCTCGGGATTGGACAGTTCACCCGAGCAAGGGGGAGTGTCTATGCGTGGCGCAAATCATTACAGCTATTCAAAGCTGTAATGTTCCCGCCCGTATTACACAGTCAGCGGCGTAACGGCGGCGGATCGCAGCGGCGAATTGCGGCTCCGGTGGCGGCGGTCGGCGGTGGTCGGCGGCGGCGGCGGCGCGGCGCGGGGGGGGTTAAGTATTCTATTTGTGTATCGGGGCGGGGTATCGGCGTCTGACTACCGCCGAAAAAACTCGGAATCGGTCCCGATACCGATACTAGTATCGGTATCGGGACAACCCTAGTTAGTACCCAGTTATATTATGTACATTTAGGAAAGTATCCAGGCCTTTCTTAAAGGAATCTACTGAGCTGGCCAGAACCACCTCTGGAGGGAGTCTATTCCACATTTTCACAGCTCTTACTGTGAAGAAACCGTATTTGGAGATGAAATCTTGTTGCCTTTCTCCTTATCTTATGGTGACCAAAAAAATACAAACTGATTCAATATACAGTACAGACCAAAAGTTTGGACACACCTTCTCATTCAAAGAGTTTTCTTTATTTTCATGACTATGAACATTGTAGATTCACACTGAAGGCATCAAAACTATGAATTAACACATGTAGAATTATACATAACAAAAAAGTGTGAAACAACTGAAAATATATTTCATATTCTAGGTTCTTAGTAGCCACCTTTTGCAGCAGACACATCTCTAGAACTGGTAAGAGGAGACTGTGTGAATCAGGCCTTCATGGTAGAATATCTGCTAGGAAACCACTGCTAAAGAAAGGCAACAAGCAGAAGAGACTTGGTTGGGCTAAAGAACACAAGGAATGGACATTAGACCAGTGGAAATCTGTGCTTTGGTCTGATGAGTCCAAACTTGAGATATTTGGTTCCAACCCCAGTGTCTTTGTGCGACGCAGAAAAGGTGAACGGATGGACTCTACATGCCTGGTTCCCACTGTGAAGCATGGAGGAGGAGGTGTGATGGTGTGGGGGTGCTTTGCTGGTGACACTGTTGGGGATTTAATCAAACTTAAAGGCATACTGAACCAGCATGGCTACCACAGCATCTTGCAGCGGCATGCTATTCCATTCGGTTTGCGTTTAGTTGGACCATCATTTATTTTTCAACAGGACAATGACCCCAAACACACCTCCAGGCTGTGTAAGGGCTATTTGACCAAGGCCCCGTACACACGAGAGGATCCATCCGCTGGAATTGATCCGCGGACCGGCTCCAGCAGATAGATCCCCTGGTGTGTACAATCCAGCGGATCTGTTTCCGCGGATTTTTATCCCCTGGGATGGATTTCAGGCGGATAAAAATTTGAAGACATGCTTTAAAATCTATCCGCTTGAATCCATCCCAACGGATTGATCCGCTGGTCTGTACAGACTCACCGGATCAATCCGTCCGAATGGATCCCCCGCATGCGTCGTAATGATTTGACGCCTGCGTGGAATTCCTTATATGACAGCGTCGCGCGACACGTCATCGCGATGGGATTTCGGTGCGGATTTCGATCCGATGGTGAGTACACTCCATCGGATCCAAATCCGTGGAAATCCTCGAGAGGATTTATCCGCGGAAACGGTCCAGTGGACCGTATCCGCGGATAAATCCTCTCGTGTGTACTAGGCCCAAGAAGGAGAGTGATGGGGTGCTGCGCCAGGTGACTACCTCTTGAAGCTCATCTCTAATCTTCATTAAATTAATAGGTACGATGCCCGGTGGGTGTGGCGAGGCGACTCAGTGTACATCTTGCGCCATTTATGCGTTCCTTGATCATCTGATCGAGGGAGATTACTACTGTGCAAAATGTAAGCACATTGTTTCCCTGGAAGCCAAAGTTCTGAATCTGGGGAAGCAACTGTCAGCACTGGGAAGACCCTCCACACTAAAGGAGAGCCAGAAATGTACCCAGCAGGTGATGGTAGGGGCCAGCACAGAGGTGGGTGGAGACAAAGGGGTCCAGGCACTAGAAAATAGTAGATGGGTGACAGTCAGGAAGGGTAGAGGGGCAAGTGCCAGGGAGGCCGATCCAGGGCTGGAGCATCCCAATAAGTATGCTCCATTGAGTGACATTGGTGAAACTGCTGGAGCTGAGGGACTCTCCTAGCTGCCAGGTGAAGAACTCCTCCAGTGAGAGTGGGGAGGAAGCGAAGGGAAAGGAAAGGCAGATTCCGGTGGTAGGGGACTCAATTCTTAGAAAGACAGAGAGGGCAATCTGTAACAAAGACCTGAAGCGCCGAACTGTATGTTGTCTACCGGGCGCTCGGGTTTGGCACATCACGGATTTGGTGGACAGATTACTGGGAGGGGCTGGGGAAGGCCCAGGTGTCATGGTGCACGTTGGCACCAATGACAAAGTCAGAGGCAGATGGAGTGTCCTAAAGAACGTGAGCTAAATTGAGGAAAAGGACCTCCAAGGTAGTATTCTCAGGAATACTACCGTACATCGAGCCACACCAGAAAGGGAGATTAGGGAAGTAAAAAAGTGGCTGAAGAGCTGGTGTAGTAAAGAGGGGTTTGGGTTCCTGGAGGACTGGGCCGACTTCCCAGTCGATAACCAGTACTATCGAAGGGACGGACTGCACCAAAATGAGGAGGGTGCAGATCAGCTGGGAATAAGGATGGGCAAAAAGTTTTTCTTTTAAACTAGGCGACGGGGGGAGGGTCCAGAGATAGCGATAGTCAGTGTGGAACATATTCAAGAGGGTAGTATTAGGGGCATTAGTGGTAGGGTAACCAAAGCACATAAACGCAAGGTAAGTAGAGTAGCAGGTCCTAGTTGCAATCTCGGAACACCCAAGAGGATAGTATGTGACCGGTCAAAATATATTAATGCAGTAAAGTGTTTGTTCAGCAATGCCAGAAGTCTGCCAAGCAAAATAGGTGAGTTGGAAGCTCTGGTGCATCAGGAGAGCTATGATGTAATCGGTATTGGTGAAACTTGGCTTCATTCCTCACATGACTGGGCTATTAATATTCCTGGCAATGCACTCTTTCGGAAAGACAGGGTAAAAAGGAAAGGTGGAGGGGTCTGTCTCTATGTGAGAAGTGATCTTAAAGCGAGTGTAAAAGAGGACATGGTGGATGGAGAGTGTGATGAGTCTGAAGCATTATGGGTGGATCTGTATAAAGATGTGCATAGTTCAAAGTTAATCATTGGAGTTTGTTATACACCACCCAATGTTAATGAGGAGGTGGAGACTCCTTGCACAGATGGAAAGAGCTGCAAGGGCTGGGGCAGTGATAATAATGGGTGATTTTAACTACCCAGAAATTAACTGGAGTAATGGCACTGCTGGGACAGTTGAAGGGCAACAATTTATAAACCTATTGCAGGACAATTTTATGGTCCAGCTTTTTGAGGCCCCAACTAGGAATGATGCTCTGTTGGACCTGGTAATCTCAAACCATGCAGAGGGTATTACTAATGTTCAGATAAAAGAACACCTGCGTAGCAGTGACCATAACATGATTTCATTTGATGTTAGCTGTAAGCAAAAACCACATATGGGAAAGATAAAAACACTTAATTTCAAGAGAGCAAATTTTCCAAGGATGAGGGCTGCTCTCCAGGACTTAGACTGAGAGAGAATATTGGCATCAAAAGGCACAGAACAGAAATGGGAATTCCTCAAAAAGACTGTTTGTGAACTCACTGCAAAGTATATTCCCATGGGCAATAAGTTTAAAAGGCTAAAAATAAAACCTTTGTGTCTCACGGCCAAAGTTAAAAAAGCTATAAACTATAAGAAAAGCGCCTTTAAAAAATATAAAAATGAAGGAACACTAGTGTCATTTAAATGTTACAAAGAATATAACAGGATATGTAAAAAGGAAATCAAGGATGCAAAAATTCAAAATGAACGACAGATTTCAAAAGATAGTAGGATAAACCCCAAGAAATTCTTCAAATATATTAATATTAAAAGGGTCAAGTCTGAGCATGTAGGCCCTTTACAAAATAATCTAGAGTGGGTGACTGGGGACAAAGGGAAGGCTAATTTATTACATTCTTTCTTCGGCTCTGTGTATGCAAAGGAGCATGGGGGAGCTCATGTCCATAATGGGGGTGGTAGTGACAAAGCCCCAAATGATACACAATTGCTCAAAGGTGATATGGTCCAGAAAAATTTAGACAGAATAAAGGTGGATAAAGCACCTGGGCCTGATGGCATCCACCCACGGATCCTAAAAGAATTGAGCTCTGTAATTTCAAAGCCAATGTATCTAATTTTTAGGGACTCATTAATGACAGGGATAGTACAACTGGATTGGCGCAGGGCCAATGTAGTGCCCATATTTAAAAAGGGACCAAAGTCTTTACCAAGTAACTATAGACGTGTTAGTTTAACTTCTATAGCTGGGAAGATACTGGAGAGATTAATAAAAGACCACATAGAGGAGTTCTTGCTGGAAAAAAAGCAACAGACGGCATGGATTCATGAAAGACAGAAGTTGTCAGACAAACCTGATTTATTTTTCTGAAGAGGTAAGTATAACCTTGGACAGAGGGGCGTGGCAGTGGACGTGGTATACCTGGATTTTGCAAAAGCGTTCGATACAGTTCCCCACACATGGCTCATGTGTAAGGTAAAGTCTACAGGATTGGATATATCAGTTTGTAAATGGATAGAAAACTGGCTAAAAGGCAGAATTCAGAGAGTAGTGGTTTATGATTATTACTCTGAATGGTCTAAGGTTATCAGTGGTGTACCCCAAGGTTCAGTGTTGGGACCCTTACTTTTTAATATCTTTATAAATGATATTCGATCTGAGATCAAAAGTAACATTTCTGTCTTTGCAGATGACACCAAGCTATGCAGCGAAATAATGTCTTTACAGGATGTCGCCAATTTACAAGCCGACCTCAATGCTCTGTCTAATTGGGCGACTAAGTGGCAGATGAGGTTTAATGTTGATAAATGTAAAGTTATGCACTTGGGGGCTAAGAATATGCATGCGTCATACATACTAGGGGGAGTACAACTGGAGGGATCTGTAGTGGAGAAGGATCTGGGGGTTTTGGTAGATCATAAGCTCAATAATGGCATGCAATGCCAAAGCAGTTTCCAAAGCGAGCAAAGTCCTTTCTTGTATTAAGAGAGGTATGGACTCCAGAGACAGAGATATATTTTTGCCCCTGTACAAATCATTAGTAAGACCTCATCTGGAATATGCAGTTCAGTTTTGGGCTCCAGTTCTCAAGAAGGTTATTGGGGAACTGGAGAAAGTGCAGAGAAGGGCAACCAAACTGATAAGAGGCATGGAGGAGCTCAGCTATGAGGAAAGATTAGAGGAACTGCATTTATTCACTCTTGAGAAGAGGAGATTAAGGGGCAATATGATCAACATGTACAAATATATAAGGGGTCCATATAGTGAACTTGGTGTTAAGTTATTCACTTCACGGTCAACACTGAGGACAAGGGGGCACTCTTTACGTCTAGAGGAAAATAGATTTCACCTCCAAATACGGAAAGGTTTCTTCACAGTTAGAGCTGTGAAAATGTGGAATAGACTCCCTGCAGAGGTGGTTCTGGCCAGCTCAGTAAAGTGCTTTAAGAAAGGCCTGGATACTTTCCTAAATGTACATAATATAACTGGGTAGTAACATTTATAGGTAAAGTTGATCCGGGGAAAATCCGATTGCCTCATGGGGGTTCAGGAAGGAATTATTTTTCCTTTAATCATCTCACATAAATGCTGTCTGAGGACAGGAGTGTTAGCTAATAAAGAGAGGAAATACCTGGTTCCCAGTAGTAGCCATATACCTACGATATATACTTTCCCAAAAATACATAAAGATCCCCAAAACCCCCCTGCCAGATCTATAGTCAATGACATAGGTTCGGTAACATCAAGGATGGGACAATATTTGGTAAATTTCTATAAAAAAAGTGTCACACAAACTAAGGCTTATCTTAAGGATACAAACTTCCTACAACTGCTACAAGAAGTGGAATTAGGAGGAAGAGATGAGGTATATCTAGTAAATGCCAATGTGTCATGTTTATACACAGCGATACAGCATGACGACACTTTACTGGTCCTGAATTTGGCTTTATGCTAGAGAGACAACTTGTCATACAATCAGAAAGTCTTTTTGCAAAAGGCATTAGACTTCTGTCTAGCCCATAACTACTTTTGGTATAATTATAACTTTTTCCCCCAGAAAAGGGGAGTTACTATGGGTGCAAAATTCGCCCCCAACATTGCAAACCTCTTTATGGGAGGATAAATATATATTTAATATGACAAGAGATTAATTTATCTTTTACAGAAGGTATATTGACGACCTGTTTTTTATATGGTCAGGATTAGCAGAATCTCTCCAACAATTTATTGAGGAATTTAACACCGATGGAAATAATATTAAATGAACAAGTCAATGGGGCAAAGATGAGATTAATTTTCTGGATGTTAATGTGTATAGGCAGAATCACAAACTTGATACAAAAGTATTTTTTAAGCCCACTGACCGTAACAGTTATCTCCCAGTACAAAGCGGAGATCATCCACTCTGGCTTAAGAACATTCCCAAGAGTCAAATTATGAGAGTTAAAATAAATTGTTCAATGGCTAATCATTTTATCTCCCAGTCGGAAATAGTGAAAGCTAAATTTGAGGATAAGGGATATATCCCACAGTATATGGATAATTTAGTAGAAGAGATAGTAGCAATACCAAAAGTGAGTTGTTTGAGCGACACAGTACAACCTAGAAGTGATAACAGTCAGCAGTGGGGTTTTATTACAGGGTTTCACTAACAATATAAAGAAGTGGAAACAATATTTAGAGCCCACTGGTATGTATTACTTTTAGATAAAATGCTCAAACCTGTGCTCCCCCTTAATCCTAAATTCATTTATAGAAAAGAACCCAGTTTTGGGGATAGAGTGGTAAAAAAAATATTGAATCCACCCACCAGACCTCCGTAGTTTTGGGATACGGGTGTTTTTTTTGCATGCAGGAGATGGAGAGCATGCAGAGAAGTAGCTAGGCCCATGAGGGGTCTGGAGAGGTTTATCTCCACCCCTAACAATAGGGTATTTTCTATTAAGGATATCATCATGTCTAATTCCACTCATGTGGTCTACGCCTTCGAATGTCCACGTGGGTTTATGTATATAGGCCGCACAAGGAGACTTCTAAGGATTAGAATAGCTGAGCATATCCAGAATATTAAAATAGGGTTTAAGAACCATAGTGTGTCCCTACACTTTAAAATGTTCCATAACCAAGACCCGTCAGGCTTAAAAAAAATTGGTGTTGACCCTGTAAAAACCGTGTGGAGGGGTTCAAATATAGTTAGGGAACTATCAAAACGTGAAACACACTGGATTTATCTGACTGACACAGTTTCTCCTAAGGGGTTACATATAGAACTGGATATCAACTGTTTTATTAGCGATTCCTGAGGTCAGTCCTAATAGTTTATTAAATTACTTGCAGGTATATGTAAAGTATAATAATTTGAAAGGATTTGTGTATTAATGCATTGAAATGCGATTGATTTTAATTACATGATTATGAATTTATTAAGCATGCATTAATATGCAATTATTTTAATTAGATTAATTGCATTTTATGAACTTTATTTACTATGTGAATAATGGAATTGGATGTTTTTTTATCCTGATTGTAAGAAGTAATTGATTATTGGAATTGCGTATATTAACATTGTCATATATGTTTTTTATGTGATGTTTATATAACCTTGATCCATATAGTATAGGGGTATATGCGCAATTATGACAATATTGTGTAATATACATTGCTGATGTTTAATGTAGGTAGTATATATCATGACTGGTTTATCATATTGAGTTGTAGTGTGTTTTGAGTATTCAATCTCTCTGCCCTTAGATATCTTTGCCTCTACGTGCCGTTATGTCGCTTGCGTGCACCATTAAAAGTTTAAGCAATTGGCACATGAGGAGTAAATAGGCTGAATGATGGATTTATATAAACCGTGACATTGTGCCGTGAGATCACGCCCTCAGTTGAAGTCAGAAGTGACGAAACGCATCAGTTGTTATCTCCACGGCAACCGGAAGTGACGTTTGCATGTCACCATCGGTGAGAGACTAGGAAAAAACAGCATGGCCGTATGAACTACATTGATGCTCTCCTATACAGCAGACTGGTGAATATGCTTCTGTTACATGCTTACTTGTATTTAACAGCTAGTACGTATAATCTGTATAGGGGGTCGGGTATGCTACAATAAAATTGTTAAACGGGATCACGCTATGTGGTATCTCTCTTTTATATGATCCTGTATTATTGGAGCAACTTACATCTTTAACCCAGCCTATATGGTGGATGACCTTTTTCTAAAGTGATATGAGGATTACTTTGAGGCTTGTGAATTACTTATTTCTGGTGAGTGTAACCCCTTGGGGGAGTGTGACTCACATAGTGGTGTCCAGGGTTAAAGGTGCATGCTTTGACAACTACTAGGATCACCAACTATTTCAGAACTGTTCGTCAAGTGTCATCACACCATTTCTTATATGTTCAATCATATAAATGCTTGTCATATTCCGATGAACTGACATGAGTGCTGCTATAGCATTAAATGTATACAGGGTTGGAACTGGACTTTTTAATGCTACTTTATAAATTAATAAAAGTAGTCTGGAGATATCAGGGGATTGATGCTTTCATTCATTCTATAAATATATTTGTTTGTTTTTATTGATTGCAATAATTAATAAAAGTATTCTGGAGAGACATCAGGGGATTGGTGCTTTCATTCTTTAATTTTCTTTATGTTATTTACCCACTTAAGTTTCCTGTAGATTAGAGAGCTGTCTGCCACAAACCTACATCCAAATAAGATTTGAATAGTACATAAAAGTCCAGTACTTCTTCACCTCACAAGTGGAACTATGTATATCAGGAGTACTGATCTTCCTTTAACTGCATACTTGTTTTGGGCTAATGGGCTTGATTTACTAAAGACAAATAGCCTGTACACATTGCAAGGGGTGAAATTTCACTTTACAAGGAATAACTAATCCCGTGCAAGAAATATAAAAAAAAAAAAATCACTTGCAAAGTGCACCTTCCCTTGCTAAATGAACAGCCATTTTTCCTTAAATCAACCTCATTGACTTTTGAGGAAATGTTGAGTTCCTAAAAGCCTGTGATGGTGAATCCCTGGTGATTTTATAGGCAAAAACAAACTTTGTGTGTTGTTGGCCAAGCCTGGTCCATCTTTTTACTAAATAGATTTTTAGTTTTACTTTGATTTTACAATTCTATTTCATTGTTGATCACATCTCTGCCTGCTGCCAACCCCAATCTCTCAGCATGGCCGTGCTCCTGCCAAAGCACTAGTCTCCACCATCCTCAGCAGACATTGTTATTTCCTTTGTACCACAGGTATCTTTTTGTTTTACATTCACTCAGCCTCTTTTGCTACCTGGCCAGAGAAAATATCATCATGTAAAAAGTCCTAAAGGGCAACCAAGTAATGAGAGATGATACCGCTCTAAAAACTGCTGATCCCTTGACTTTGCACAGGTGCATTGGATAGAAGAAGATCCTGGACTGCCGCAGTCCTTAAAACGATGTCTTTATTGTACAAATGAAATCCAAAATAAAAACAAAGCGGTGCAGTCAAAATGAAGTGAAAAACAGGAGAAAGGTGGCTGACATGTTTTACTTCATGTGATGCTTTCTCGTAGCTTAAGTAAGCATCATATGATGTGAAACATTTCATTTGTACAATGAAGACATAATTTTAAGGAGTCCCGCAGTCCAGGATCTTCTTCTTTCCTAGCCAACCAAGTAATGGTAGGTCTGCCTGCTTCAAAGGAACAGGGGCTGCCATATATGAGACTAAACTAGTCATAGAGCTATATTCTCTGGCCTCTTATACAAGAGTGAACATTATGTTATCCAAGTGACCCAGCAGATATCTTTATAGCAAATTTACCAATAAGGGAGTAAGAGGCTCAGAAGCAGACAATCCATGGATCACAAGTACAATAACATTAGCCAATTTACATTGGTATTATAAAAATAGTGGCATATTCATTGGCCTCATTGTGACTTAGAAACATGCTAACACTTCTATCTAAGCCAATGGCCAAAGAATTTATGACAGAGAGGAACTGTTAGCTATTAGTGCTTCCAACAGCAACCAGTCTGCTGAATGGTTGTCTAAATCAAGTAAGGAGTATAGTTCAAAACTGGAACATCACTTTTTGCTGTACATCAGCTGTAAATGTCAAGCTATGGTCTGTGACTATACTGGATATTTTTAAGAGTTACCTATATAGGTTCAAGCTTTGACCTATAAAAGATAGAGCTTTGAGGGCTTTGTTAATGCCCACTGAAAGTTGCCAGCCCTAGAAGGGTACAAAGGCTTGGTTAAAGCAAATCCAATCCCAAAAGCAAAAACGTAGCACATTGCAGCTTACCGATTGTGGTGTCTTTTTTAGGCTTTTTTCACTTTGTTTTTACTTGGTGATCAGACCTTTATCTGTTGTCAAGTACATCTACATTAGCTAGTGCATCTAACACCACGTGCTCCACAGTTTGACAAAGCTGCTGCCCATGGGTGTCTATCTTGCTCCTCCATAGGGTGGAGCCAATTTATATTACATTTTTGAACTTGAGGTTAGATAAGTTAAGTACCTAAGTATTTACTTTGCTTTTCTCTACATAATGTATGCTGGAACATTCCCCACTGCATCTAGGCTATATCTGATGACCTTTTCAATAAGTGTACCCCCTCTGGAAGAGTGTTGCTGAGCCATCCATGTGTACAAGCTATAATCTATAAAGTTATTATATAGATAAACATTGTTTTTTTTTTTTTAGGGCCTGCAAACAGCTGAATATAAGGATTCCCCAACAGGCTAGAGATAAAACAATTTAATTCTCAGAACAATTACCAGGATAGATTATTTAGTTTATACACTTGGCAACACCTTATAAATAGACACTGAAGTAACACCTCACATTTATAAAAAAAAATATTTCTATGGATTTATACAAAATAAAATAGTAAAGTCATCAATTTAATATGTCTTTTTAAAATACTCACCAGGATCCAGTCTCCTAAGCAAGGTTAAGATGTCGTTTCTATCCTCTAGACATATAATTCTTCTGTTGTTTATTACACAGATTGCACAAGGTCCATAGGTAGCTTTCTTGTGTCCCAATCCTTAATAAAACCAAGATTATCTCCAATAACAGTTAGAATTAATTTGATAATTTTATAGATAATTCTGTTTTATGGGGCTTCTTTTGCACAGGAAAAAAATGTGTAAGAACTGATTGCATTGTTACAAATTCAGACTGCAGGAAGCTTCACAGATAGTAGTTACAAATGGAATAGTCCAGGGATTTAATAGAGAAGCTGCCGTCAAGTTGATTATTCATGGTCTGATAATTTATTTTACCCTGCTTTCATAGGACTACATGCAAAGGAAATGGATGAGGCTGCAGTATGTAATTAACATTAATATAGTTCCAGTGTCTCACAGACAAGACAAATGATTTTATATGAGTATAACGTACAAATGAGTATGGTTGGACAATAGAAAATATTGTTTTTTATACTTAAAAAAGTATAGAAAGCTATAAGATTGTAAATTGAGTATTATAATTTGTACCACTAGAGATTCATCTAAAAATACTCCTTAGACATGATACACCCCCCTCCCCCCAAAATAAATAAATAAAATAGGAGTGTGCCGTCCAAGACCATCTTGAAGTATGTTGTAAAAACTGTTATTTTTTTATAGAGAATTGCCAGTTGGGGGATATGGGCATACCGACAGGAGAGATTATTTAATCTACCTAGACTGGGAATACCTTGAAATTATCTTTAAAGAGATGAACTCTACAGGTGGGAAAAATAAGATCCTTATTTACCATGTTAAACATGCCCTGGCATTAGATATATTTGTTCTTGTTAAGTAATGTTAAACACTAAAAATTCAGGAAATTAAGGGACCAAACTGTCATAAGTGGTATGCAGAGTCAGGTTCTGAGCATGCTGTTGAGAGCCTCAGCCAGTCACTCCTGCCCCCTCCACAGCCCAACGCCCCAGTGATTGCCGGAGGGGCAGAGTACAGAGCTGGACTAACAGTCACCTGGGTAAGTATAAATGTTATTTTTTTTTCAAATCCTGCACTTCTCTTTTAACACCTCTCTGTTCAGCTAAGACTTAGTTTTTAGATAGTGCCCTTAAGTGATGGATGTGCCTATAATGTCTCTCTTAAAATGTATTTTGTGGGCATCATTCCCTTAATTCATTGCCTAGTCTGCACAACCATGCTGGAGAAGAGAAAGACTTCATCTGGATCAGTCACCTGCAGCCCTAAAGCCAAGAGGGACCGTACCTGGACCCCAAATACAAGAGCAGGAATGGCCTTTAATGTTGCTGTTCAGAGCTGGATCCTGTGGACATCGCTCTTCAGGGTACTTTTCATCTGATGACCTTGTTGTCAGTGCTGTACAGGTCCGGGGTGCTGTACAGGGCAGTGATCCTCTTGGGGGGAAAGAGTCACTGTAGGTGAAGGGTGAAGATTGGGCCTTTTGCCCATGGCAAGAAATAGGAACTGCCTGTGTGATGGAATATGTGACAGTTTCTCTGGTGTTCCCTGTTAATTTGGATGAGTACAGGTGGGTTACTGTGTGGAAGTGTTCAAAGGGGAGGGGGTATTGGAGAGAGAGGGGTAAAATGTGTGTGGAGAGTATGGGGGATGGAGGTAAGTTAGGATGGAATGAGAAATAATTAACAAGGGGAAAAACTGCAGAAATATTATTAAGTCCACTTTGCCAGGAGTGTCATTTGGATTGAAAACAATGGAGGTTACAAATTATTAATAATCAACAAAAACATTTCATGTCTCCCCTAAAGTAAGCATGACCTGATCTTGTGATCTGTTTAACTGAGTTGATCTTCAGTGCATGGAAATAGAATTGGTCAGTAAAGAGAATGATAAAGAGAAAATAAAGAGAGTTTTAGGGTAATTACTACAATCCTTGCTGGCGGTGTGGTGTTGGGATATGGTGTTGGGTGTTGGGATCTTCAAAAGTGGGAACCCAGTCGACCACTGAGTTCCCTTCCTGCTCGAATGCTCCGGACCAAACTAGGCCCGAAACCAGGAACACTGCATAGCACGCACACTCCGGCCAGGTAGGCCATAACGCCTGAGTGCCGTGATGTGGCCACCCTGAAGGTGGGTGCCACACAGGAAGAAGACAACCCGCCTAAAATGGCGTCTGTTCCATAATTACCCTCTCCCAGCATGCCCAGTGAGGCCCAAGCCTCCTGATTGGCCGCTGGAGGAGAACACCCAAACCTCAACTCCACTGCTGCCACCTACCGCACCGGGGTGGGAAAAACACCCCAGCGCAACAGAATGAGCCCACAGCACAGCCAAGCTGAAACAGAGACCCTTTTCTAGAATTGAAATTGAAATCAGAGTCTCTTAGACTCTGATTATCCCTTAAATTTTGTCAGCACCAGTACTTGGAAGTAACCCGGTGCTACATAAATAACTGGCATTCATATGTAAATAGCGATGCCATTAACCACTTCCAGACCTTAGGTGTTTTTCAGATTTGGTGTTTGAAAGACTAAAACAGTTTTTTCTGCTAGAAAATTACTTAAAACCCCCAAACATTATATATATTTTTTTTCTAACACCCTAGAGAATAAAATAGTGGTCATTGCAATACTTTTTGTCACACCGTATTTGCGCAGCGGTCTTACAAGCGCACTTTTTTTGGGAAAAAAATTCACTTTTTTTAATTAAAAAATAAGACAACAATAAATTTGGCCCAATTTTTTTATATATTGTGAAACATAATGTTACGCCGAGTAAAATGATACCCAACATGTCACGCTTAAAAATTGCGCCCGCTCGTGGCATGGCGTCAAACTTTTACCCTTAAAAATCTCGATAGGCGATGTTTAAAAAATTCTAGAGGTTGCATTTTTTGAGTTACAGAGTAGCTCTAGGGCTAGAATTATTGCTCTCGCTCTAACAATCGCGGCGATACCTCACTTGTGTGATTTGAACACCGTTCAACACCGCGTATGCGTTCGCTTCTGCGCGCGAGCTCGTCGGGACGGGGCGCTTTAAAAAAGATTTTTTTTGTTTTCTTATTTATTTTTATTTATTTTATTACTTTTTACTCTGAAAAAAAAAAATTGATCACTTTTATTCCTATTATAAGGAATGTAAACATCCCTTTTAATAGAAAAAAGCATGACAGGTCCTCTTAAATATGAGATCTGGGGTCAAAAAGATCTCAGATCTCATATTTGGGCTTAAATGCAAAAAAAAAAAAAAAATTTGGAAATGTAATTTTTTCAAATGACAAAAAAAAAAAATTGTCTCTTTAAGAGGCTGGGCGGGACTGACGTTTTGACGTCACTTCCGCCCAGCAGAGCTATGGGGACGGGCGAAGGAGATTTTTCCTTCAGTCTCGTCCCCGCTCAGCTGCCGAACGGTCCCGATCGCCTCCGCCACTACCGACGGCTCCGGTGAGCGGCGGAGGGCGCGGGAGAGCGGCGGGAGGGGGGGGCCCTCTCCCGCCACCGATAACGCCGATCTCGCGGCGAATCCACCGCGGAGACCGCCGTTATCGTTTACCAGACTGCGCACACTAAAGATTGATACCTCGGTTGTGGCAGCAGCTGCTGCCGTTACCGAGATATCAATCTTTAAAAAATTGAAAAAATGGATATTACCGCGCTTATCAAAGGAGGTGAAAAAAAGAAAAAAGGAGGGGGGGGAATGAAAGTGAGGAGAAGTGGAAGTACAGCTGCGGCACTGAAAGGTGTATCAAACCATAAGCAATTGATATTGGGGAGGGTAGTGCTGCGCTAATCAGTGGTGAATGGATAGGTGAATAAGCAAGTGAGGGAAGGGAATGAAGATAACCTGTAATTGAAATGAGGAGCGGTATAGCCCAAATGGCATCAGCATAAAATTAAATATAAATAATAAATAAAAAATGATCAGTGAACAATAACAGTACTGGTGTAAATCATATGACTCCACAGGTTCCTCTTAGTGTTGTAAAATACACTATAAATAATGGTGCAAAAATTCCCAAGTAACTGTGCTAAGTGACACTTCTATACTGGTGAATAAACAGTCCATCAACAGGGCTTGAAAAATATCAACAAAAAAATATATATATGTAAAATTTCAACAGTCCAAGAAAGCAAAAGTGCAAGTGTGGGTCCGCAATAAGGAGTGAAAGGGGAATGGGTATCCAGTGATCCTTTTAGGGTAAGTCAGGCTGTCCCCTTACCTTACTGCTGTAAGGTAACAGCATATAGGTCCAATCACATTAGATGGTTCTCTCGATGGGCTCTGATCCAACAACGGCAGGTGCTCCTTGGAGTTCGCGTCCCAGATTGGTCAGTTTCTCGCTCCTGAGGAAGTCACATGATAGTGACGAATGCGCATGAGTCCACTGAGAGGTATCGGAGGTGACGTTGGCGACAGATTGCCCCTCTTTTTTACATGCTCAATTGTATTTTGGATTATGTGAGTACCCCTGTCTATTTTCTTTGAGAATTAAAATCTTTTAAAACGGTATCACACCATCGATGCTTTATTTCTTTGGGGCGAGAAACTGACCAATCTGGGACGCGAACTCCAAGGAGGACCTGCCGTTGTTGGATCAGAGCCCATCGAGAGAACCATCTAATGTGATTGGACCTATATGCTGTTACCTTACAGCAGTAAGGTAAGGGGACAGCCTGACTTACCCTAAAAGGATCACTGGATACCCATTCCCCTTTCACTCCTTATTGCGGACCCACACTTGCACTTTTGCTTTCTTGGACTGTTGAAATTTTACATATATATATTTTTTTGTTGATATTTTTCAAGCCCTGTTGATGGACTGTTTATTCACCAGTATAGAAGTGTCACTTAGCACAGTTACTTGGGAATTTTTGCACCATTATTTATAGTGTATTTTACAACACTAAGAGGAACCTGTGGAGTCATATGATTTACACCAGTACTGTTATTGTTCACTGATCATTTTTTATTTATTATTTATATTTAATTCTATGCTGATGCCATTTGGGCTATACCGCTCCTCATTTCAATTACACGTTATCTTCATTCCCTTCCCCCACTTGCTTATTCACCTATCCATTCACCACTGATTAGCGCAGCACTACCCTCCCCAATATCAATCTTTAAAAAATGGACGTACATCGTCGTGCGCAGGTCTGGAAGTGGTTAATATGTAAATAGCAGCAAACGCTGCATTGATATGTATATCATGGCCCCCCTATACTGAATGCCGATCACTGGGGAGGTAAAAGGGCATGCTTAAAAGTACTGCCTGCAACTGTGGTCATTAAGCATAACATCAGCCTGTTCTGCAAAGCTCAGCAAATTGGTGGGGGGGGGGGGGGGTAGTGTGGGGTGTGCAGAGGCAGGCAGAGAAGAAATTTGAGTATAGGGTGCACAGATGAGCAAGGAGTGGATGTGTAGGGGTAAGGAAGACGGGTGCAAACATAAACAGAGGAGGCAGGTAGAGTTAAAGAGGTGAAAGGTTGTAGTGGAAAGGATGGGGGAGGTTTGGGGTGTAGAGATTAGCAGGGGTTTTCGGATGCATAGGTGTACTGACAGGGTGGATAAAGATGTAGGTAGCATGTAGGGCAGCCAATTAGTTTCAATGGGCTGCTCTATGCACTAGAAATGTGGAAAAAAGTCCCAAACCCGTTTTCAAAATCACACAGTGCCACAGCACATGTCAGCAGAAGCGTGAGGGTGTCATTAACAATTAATGGCCCTGCTGTGTATCTGATAAAGGGCAGCATGTTTCTGAAAGTGATGTTGCATGCATTCCTGACACACTAATGTGAACGCAGGCTAAATGTCTCAGTAACATTGGTGGTCAGTGTAAATCTTCTCATTACATTGGGGCTTGGTGTACAATCCTTTCATTCACACTAACGGCCAGTGTAAATGTTTCCCTTACATTAGTGGTCAGTGTAAATCCCTCCTTACATTGGTGGTTACTGTGAATGCTTCTATTACATTAGTGGTCAGTGTAAACCCCAATTACATTGGTGGCCAGTGTTGAAACTCCTCTTTATGTTGGTTGTCAGTAAAAAAAAAAAAAATCAGCATTGCCATTGATCACATTATCCCCCCAGCACTGCTACTGATCCCAGGAGTCCTAGGATTCCAAGGAATTGTCTGTCTATTGATGGGTCCGCTCACCTCTCCAGTCCATGGTGTGCAGGCAGTGAGGAGATGATGTGTTGTAACCTCTAGCAACCAATCAGTGAGCAGTATTATTCCGGGTACACACGAGAGGATTTATCCGCGGAAACGGTCCTCCGGACCGTATCCGCGGATAAATCCTCTGGCGGATTTTGATCTCCTGGTTGTACTAACCAGGAGATCAAAATCCCCGCGGAATTCCGTCCGCGGTGACGTGTCGCGCCGTCGCCGCAATGATGACGCAGCGACGTGCGCGACGCTGTCATATAAGGATATCCACGCATGTGTCGAATCATTACGACGCATGCGAGGGAGGGAATCGGACGGATCGATCCGGTGAGTCTGTACAGACCACCGGATCGATCCGCTGGAGCCGATTCCAGCGGATAGATTTCTTAGCATGCTAAGAAATTTTTATCCGCTGAAAAATTGGTCGGCCCGAAATATATCCGCGGATAAATATCCGCTGGATCGTACACACCAGCGGATCTATCCGCTGAAACCGATCCGCAGATCAATTTCAGCGGATCGATCCTCTCGTGTGTACGGGGCCTTACTGTAACCTCAGTAATCTCTAGCAACCAATCAACAAGCAGAAATCATGTGCTGTAACCTCTAGCAACTAATCAGTGAGCCGTAACGTGTGCTGTAATTTCTAGCAACCAGTCAGTAAGCGGTAATGATATGCTGTAACCCCTAAAAACCAATGGCAATTGCTGCCTGATTTTCAGTCTAGCTGCTATTTATTGTCTGTCTCAGAGCAGTTAGAGAGTGAAATTGAAAACTTTTGCCCAGGGTCCAATCAATATTAAAGATGGCCCTGCTGCAAGCGCACCGCCCCAGTGTGAAAGCACTTGGGCTTTTACTCTAGGGTGGCTTGAGAGGCAGTTTTCAGGCTCTATTTTTAGCGATAAAACGCCTGAAAATTGCCTCAGTGTGAACAGAGTCTTCCAGTTTTTTTTGTCAAAGCTTAAGACCCCTTTCACAACAGGACGGGCAGGCGTTGACGGTAAAACGCTTCTATATTTAGTGGCGCTTTACTGTCATTTTAGCGCTAGTGGGGTACTTTGAACCACCGTTAGCTGACGAATAAAGGGTTAAATGCGCCCGTATAGCACCACATTCATTTCAATGGGCAGGAGCGGTGGAGGAGCAGTGTACACACCGCTATTTTACTGCACCAATGATGCTCCTTGCAGGACATTTTTTAACGTCCGGCCAGAGCAGCGCCCCAGTGTGAAAGCACTCAGGCGTTCACACTGGGATTGCAGATGAGGCGCCTTTTTCAGGTTCCTTTTTTTAGCGCTAAAGCGCCTGAAAAACACATTCAGTGTGAAAGAGGTCTTGTATATCAATTGTTACATAGCAGGGCTCAAGTCCTGAGGGAACGCGTGGGAACAGAGTTCCTGCACTTTTTCCACAGCAGGAACTCAGTTCTCTTTGCAGGACTAGAGCAGCCGAGCCGCCCGAGCCAATCCTTCACTAAGCGGCGACGCCCAGCTCGAGTCACTGCCAAGGGCAGGCGAACCTTAGTAATCCTTTATGTTACTGGCAGCTTCCTGTTTATGGATTCATGAGGTAGTGTGCGGGTATTCTGTCACTGCCTCGATGCCACAATGTCTCCTGGGAGCTTTTGTCATTGTTTCCAGGAGACATTGCAGAGGTCTGCCGTGAGTTATCCCGGGATTTAGAAAGAACTTACTAAGGAACAGTGGATTGAAAAAAAAAAAAAAAGAATAGTAATTATGCATATGAGCGTATCATTTTTCTTTTTTTGGTGGGGGAGTGGATATTGGGTGGGAGTTCCCACACTTTTTTCCCCAGGACTTGACCCCTGTTACATAGACATTCCTAAAGCATTTCGTTAGCCTCTAAAGAGCTTGTTAGTTCATAACATCTGCACTCTGTTATCTTCCTAATTTATCATCCACTAGTTTCTGTACTACTTTTTGAGATTTCAGGCTGTGATTTATATTGACCTCTGTGCTATTTTTAGTGCTAAAACTCCTGAAAACTGCCTCAGGGTGAAAGTAGCCTAACTATTCACACTCACATGTATACAATTTTACTCAGAACTATTTACAAGTAAGAACATTATATCAGAATCAACCATTTTGTTTAAATTTCAGCCATTTTAGCTCACTGCCACAATTTCACTGCAGAATGAACAGTATTCCTTAACCCCTTTCCAACCAGCCACTGTACTTTTACTGCGGCAGGTCGGCTCGACTACGCGAACCGACCTACCTGTACATCGGTCCGTGCATGTGAGGTTGGGTGCGCCCCCCTGCTGCGAGCCGCGGGAGCGTGCCTGCGGGCCCCCGACCGCCCGCAAACGTTGTGCACCGAAGCAGAACGGGGATCCATTTTGACAGGGGACATATCAGATCTTCTGTTCCCAGTGATCGGGAACAGCGATCTGTCATGTGCCAGTAAGCCCACCCCCCCTACAGTTAGAACACACCCAGGGAACACACTTAACCCCTTCATCGCCCCCTAGTGTTAACCCCTTCCTTGCCAGTGTCAATTATACATTGATCAATGCATTTTTATAGCACTGATCAATGTAATAATGTCACTGCTCCCAAAAAAATGTAATTTGGGGTCAGATTTGTCTGCTGCAATGTCGCAGTCCCGCTAAAAATCGCAGATCGCTGCCATTACCAGTAAAACAAAATTAAGGTCCATAAATCTATCCCGTAGTTTGTAGACACGATAACTTTTGAGCAAAACCAATCAATGTACACTTATTGCGATTTTATTTACCAAAAATATGTAGAAGAATACATATTGGCCTAAATGTATGAAGAAATTCATTTTTTTTTACTTTTTTGGGGGATATTTATTGTAGCAAAAAGTAAAAAATATTGTGTTTTTTTTTTTCAACGTTTGCAAACTATGTAGTGCAAGAGCATGCCTGACTATGGGGCCCCTGGGCTTACTGATGGCCACCTCGCCAGGAGGCAGTGCAGAGGCGGGGCAGCTAAAACCTCTGGATTTTCACATTAGAAGCATGTTGGTTTCAGACATATCAGGGACAGATGTAAAAAAAACATAGATTTTTACATACTGTCCCTGGTTTTACTGAGCCTGGCAACCCTGATGGGGCCCGCTAGTGACATGGGGCCCTCGGGCAGTGCCCGAGTGACTCAATGGTCAGTCCGCCCCTGTTTGGGTACAACCGCGCAATTGTCAGTTACATTGACGCAGTGCGATATGGCAAAAATGGCCTGGTCATTAAGAGGGTAAAACATTCCGGGGCAGAAGTGGTTAAAATCAGGTAAGTCAGTTGACCTACTGACAGAATCAACAAAAACAAAAACTGCAGCAGTATCCTAGCCATAGCCAAACACGGTTTTAATTAATTCAAAAGAGCACAAAAAAAAAACTTTACAATGACTTTAATGATAAATGCCTGAAAACCAGTGGAAGGCTATTTACTTTTGTAGATGCATTGCTTACAGCTCCTGAAAGCGATGCATACTTGGCTGCAAGAATTGTATTTGTTTTAATACTTTCTAATCAATATTGATGATGTCATGGTGAGTTTGCTTGCTGCATGATTATCTAGGTTTAGTGACATACACACTATTAAGCCTCGTACACACGATTGGATTTTCTGACAGGAATTGTGTGATGGCAGGCTGTATGCTCCATGGAACAATTGTCAGATTTTCCGCCAACAAATGTCTGATAGCAGGCTTTAAAAATGTTGGACAACAAATGTGTGTTGTCGGATTATCCGATTGTGTGTACACAAGTCCTTCGGAAAAAAATCCAAAGTACAAACACGCATGCTCGGAAGCAATGCTAGCCATAACACAACATTAGCAGAAGTTGCCCAAAGGGTGGCGCTAAAGAGCTGAAAAAACACATCGTTTTGTGTTTGTTGGCCAACAATTGTGTGCCGTTTGTATGCAAGACAAATTCCTGGCCAACGCCCTTCGGGCAAAAGTCCTACGCTTTGTCCGCGGAAAATCCGATCGTGTGTACGAGGTTTAAGATTGTCTGTCTGCAGATTTTTGTCTTCAGATTTACCAAAACTATGTAGTGCAAGAGCATGCCTGATTGGATACAAATTGAAAATCTTAAGCCTCGTACACACGATCGCATTTCCAGACAACAATTGTGTGATGGCAGGGTTTGTTTGTACGCTCCATCGTAAATTGTTTGAATTTCCAACAACAAATGTGGGATAGCATACTCTCAAATTCTCCGACAATTAATGTGTGCTGTTAGACGCTTGCTCCGAACCAATGCTAACAATTAAACAACATTAGCAGAAGTTGCCCAAGGGGTGGTGCTAAAGAGCAGAAAAAACAGGTAGTTTCGTGAATGTTGGCTGAAAAAGATCTGCCGTCTGTATGCAGAACAAGTAAAAGGCCAACGCCCTTCGCACAAAAATCCACGGCTTTGTCCGATGGAAATCCGATCGTGTGTACGAGGCTTTAAGGTTTGACCTCATTTTATATGGTTTCGGTAAAGTGTTTATGGGGCTTTAGAAATCCACGTCGCCCTGTATGCCGGCCGAGGTTCGGAGATTTCCGTCGGCAAGTTTGCGCAGTCCAGAACCATCTCGGCAGGTCAGATTGCGGAACCAGCTCGGCAGATCACCGGTTTACACTGCTGCGATGCCAGATTTTGTTTGTGATTCGCACTGTGCTGTGCAGATCACGTGCGATGTCTGTGCAATGCGGATTTCCGCCATACAAACTGCACGACTGGATTTGCATCGCATTCAGACCAAACTCGTGCAGGACCCTTTTTATTTTTTTGGTCCACACCAGAATCGGATCGCATGTCTGTTCACTCCTATACGATACGATTCTGCAAATCGTGCTGCGTTTTTGCAAACTGATTGTGAGATGTCATTAACTTAACATTAGTTTGCATGAACAGGTTTGTGATTTAGACGCGGTGAGAATTTGCAGCGAATTTGCGCAGCATTCATTGTGAAAAGTACGATAATGTTTTAAATTCTATTGGTGTCTGCTTACACAACCATCCCCTTTACATTTTCTGGACAATGTAATACCACAGTCATCCAGCAGATGGTGCCTCTGATCAGAGAACTCCTAACAATTGGAATTGTTACTCAGTAGTAGGCAGTCCTCTGGAGTGGAAGTATGCATGTGGAAATGTTTTGTCCAGCCCAACAACTCTAATGACTTGTGTGCACTTCCTTCACTCTGAATTGTTGCTCTCATAGATCTGGCTGCAACACGGTTGTGCAGTTTGGGGTAAGTGAACTTTCTTGTGCTTTTTGTCACCCTTCTTGTACTTTGACCAAATCCTTTTATTGTATTTGTAACTTGTACAGGCTCGTGTCCTTGCCTTTGTTTTCATGGGTGATTAGGAATCACAAACCAGAGAAATAGTACAAGCTATGAATTGAGAACTGTGTATGGACAGCTGTTTGACTTGTTGTTTGGGAAAAAACGAGTTTATCTATCAGTCTGGTGGGAAAAGAGTGTACAATGTTTAATAAACATGGTATCAGTGTGTATCTAAATAGTAGGGTGCGAGATTGTGGCAAACTAGAATAGTTTATATTGTTGTTTATACAATTATACAATTAGTACTATTTTACATGTTACAGTAAAACCTTGGTTTGAGAGCGTTTTGCAAGACAAGCAAAATGTTTTGATAAATTTTGCCTTGATATACAAGCGATGTCTTGATATAACGTCATGTCACAACTGAGTATAAATAAGAAGAGAGGAGCCTCTAAGAGCCCATTCACACAGGGGCGACAGCCGCCTGACAAGTCGTGTCCCGTTCTATTCAATAGACGCAAGACGCTCCGACTTAGAAAAGGTTCTTGTACGACTTTGGGGGCGACTCGTCAGGGGCGACAGCCGCCTGAGAAATCGTGTCCCGTTCTATTCAATAGACGCAAGTCGCTCCGACTTAGAAAAAGGTTCTTGTACGACTTTGGGGGCGACTTGCATTGACTTCTATACAGAAGTCATTTTGCAAGTCGCCTCTGAAGTCGTCTTCAGGTCGCCTTGCCGAGTCACCCCCAAAGTCGTGCCGCCCCTGTGTGAATGGGCATTTAGTGTAGCAATATGGTTACATTTAATGAAGGGACAACATTTAGCAACTTATTGCTACGCTTAGAGGCGCCTCTCTTCTCTTTTATACCTTGTAAAAAAATAAATGCTTTGATATACAAGTGCTTTGGATTACAAGCATTTTCTGGAACAAATTATGCTCTCAAACCAAGGTATTACTGTACTGGGCGAGGAGAGAAGTTCTCCAGCAGGAGAGTTCTTCAGATGTAAACAAAAACGCATGAATCCAGCATCTACAGCAGCTCTCATTGAGGTCTATGACGCCCATAACACCTAAAACAGCAGAATATGTTAATAAAAAAAAAAGCTCATGAACTTAAAGCGGGGGTTCACCCTAAAAAATTTCTAACATTACATCCAGCATACGAACGACATTTACAGTATGCAGGTCTTTTTTTTCTCCGTACATACCGATATATTGTGATTTTCTCCACGGCTTCCGGGTTGTGATTCACGCGGGACTGGGCGTTCCTACCCCTGGGTTAGATGATTGACGTGTTGTGAAAAGGTTCCCATGTCGCACAAGGCGCGTCACCAGTTTTACATAAATAGCCGAGCTGCGAGTCGGCGCTATACGGCACCTGCGCAGTCAGTTCTACACGGCGAGCGCAGGCGCCGTATAGCGCCGACTCGCAGCTCGGCTATTTACGTAAAACTGGTGACGCGCCTTGTGCGACATGGGAATCTTTTCACAACACGTCAATCATCTAACCCAGGGATAGGAACGCCCAGTCCCGCGGGAATCAGAACCCGGGGAGAAAATCACACTATATCGGTATGTACAAAAAAAAAAAAAGACCTGCATACTGTAAATGTCGTTCGTGTGCTGGATGTAATGTTAGAATTTTTTTTTTTTTTTTTAGAGTGAACCCCCGCTTTAAGAGTAGGGTGTAGAACAACTGAGCATAAAAGTGTGAATGGTATTCTGCGTGTTGAGCGTAGTTTGGCATAAGAAAATGAGTAGGAAAAAAAAAAACATGAATGGGGGCTAACAGATAACAATGAGTGAGTAAAGCCTTGTACACGTGATTAGATTTTTGGACGACGGCTCGTCTGTTTTTTTTTTTTTTTTGCCATGCTAGTCTCATTTCGAAAGTGAGGAGGTTACTCGCCATGTAAAAAATTCTCATAAGACAGAATACAACTTCAGAAGTGACGTCATGTGTTGACTAGTTTTTGTATGTATTCTTTTGTTTCTGAGCATGCGTAGTACTGCTCTTACAAGTTATTTATTTTTTGGACGAAAGCCGTACTAATTAAACGAAAATCGGACGTTGAATTTACGTACGACAAATTTTATAGTCTGCTCATCCCAGCTTTTGTCAAACAAAAAATTTAAAATCGGCTGTCGAAAGCACCGTGCTAACGAAAATTGGCAGATCGTTCGTTGGATGGATGAAATTTTCTACCAATTTTTCGTATCGTTTCAGGCAAGCCATAGATGGGTTGAACCATGTGTGTGTAGGTAGGCTGAATGTAGCCAAGGTGATCGAACGATCAATTTGGCTACAACCAGCTTGATGGATTTTTACATACGGTTATCGCTAGCAGCTTGTATAGCTGTTAGCAATAATCACTGTCTTCTCCCGGCAGGGGCAGCTTCCCCAACTCCCCACCGGGAGAATACAATGACTGGGAGGGAGGGAATTCCCAGTCAACACTGTCTGTGTTGATGCGGGAATCAAGCAAATTTCTTCTGCAAGGAAGAAATTTTGCTCTGTGTATGGCCTGCCTAAGGCTCAGGGATGGACTGGCCATTGGGACTACAGGGAGTGGCCCGATGGCTCAGTGGGCCGGCTTTAGTGACAGCGGACTGCCGCTCACCTCCTCTCCCTTCCCGCAGCGCTCACCTCCTCTCCCTTGCCGCAGCGCTCACCTCCTCTCCCTTGCCGCAGCGCTCACCTCCTCTCCCTTGCCGCAGCGCTCACCTCCTCTCCCTCGCCGCAGCGCTCACCTCCTCTCCCTCGCCGCAGCGCTCACCTCCTCTCCCTCGCCGCAGCGCTCACCTCCTCTCCCTCGCCGCAGCGCTCACCTCCTCTCCCTCGCCGCAGCGCTCACCTCCTCTCCCTCGCCGCAGCGCTCACCTCCTCTCCCTCGCCGCAGCGCTCACCTCCTCTCCCTCGCCGCAGCGCTCACCTCCTCTCCCTCGCCGCAGCGCTCACCTCCTCTCCCTCGCCGCAGCGCTCACCTCCTCTCCCTCGCCGCAGCGCTCACCTCCTCTCCCTTCCCGCAGCGTTCACCTCCTCTCCCTCCCCGCATCGCTCACCTCCTCTCCCTCCCCGCAGCGCTTACCTGGAGGGAACAAAGAATCAGGGGGAGGACCAGAGGAGCAGGGGGGACGACAGAGAAGCATGGGGGAGGGGACAGACAGCTGACTCAACAGCTATGGCCTGGGAGTTTCTCACTTCTGCCTAATCTTGTCCCATAAGGTGGGGCACCGAACTGATTATTTCCCCCGGGTGAAATAATGTCTAGCTTCCCCACTGCTACTGCCTATAAGTACCAGTACCAGCCGTTCTACTCTAATAAAGTAGAACAGCTAGTGGCTAGTGAAGGGGGAGAGGGGGCTTGGGTGGCAGGGGGGTGCAGGAGTTGTCCGGCCGCCATGGGAGAGACCTGTCAAAGTGGGCCAGTCTGGATGAAGTCCAGGGCCAAATTTTTGTCCCAGTCAAGCCCTGCTAAGGCTCATTCAGATCTGAAAGAAGACATCAGGTTTTCAAAGTGTACTTTCAAGGTGGGGATATGATGCCCTTGGTAGCTGCTGCACAGAGGGATTTAGGACTGCATGGTCACAGCTATAGGTGTGCACCCCAAAGCTCAAACACACACTACCGATTACTCACCATGTTCATTCAGAAAGTGAAGGGGCTGATAAATCCATATTTACAAGCCCCTTCCCTCACTCATCCTAAAACATGCCCCCAGCAACAGCCGTCAGGAGAGGAAAGGAGGGGAGCTGGCAGTGCTGCAGAGGGAAGGAGGGAGGGAGCCAGGGCAGTAGGGGAAATCTGTGCTAAACCGGGTGATTAGGGTGTGCCTGGGCACATCCGGCACACCCTGTGCGCACGCCTATGGTCACAGCACACTACATGTAACCACAAAGATTGTGAACTGATGTACTGATGGTCCTGTTCTCATATTTGACTATCCAGTGCATTGCTGTGCTAAAACGCTCTGCCTCAGCCATTCCTTCACAAATTCTAGCCGGGAAACTTTGCCAGTACTAAATATGTTTTCAGTTAGATAAAGGGAACAGATTGCAGTGGGTGTAACTACCAATAAAGCGAAAGGTGCGTGCAGCTTGCTGACATTCACAAGAGAAAAAAATATATAGATATGCTCTTCAATCTTCATTAACACAATTGGGGTTGCTTCACTAACGGCAGACTCTGCAAGGGAAATTACCCTTTGCAAGGGAATTTTTCCATGGAGCTAAGTGAAAGAGGTGAAGCTCTGCTGACTTCTATTGACCAATCATGTGCAAGCATTTAAAGGAGTTGTAAAGGAAAACATTTTTTCACCTTCCACCAATCTATGCATTAAGGTGAAAAAACATCTGATGATTCTGCCCCCCCCCCCCCCGAGCCCCCGTTTTACTTACCTGACCCGTCGAAAGTCCCGCACTCGGTCCCGAGATCCTCTTCGCCACTCAGCCTGGCCACTGATTGGCTAGAGCGGATGGATTGAGAGCAGCGCAGCCATTGGCTGGCGCTGCTGTCAATCACATCCAGTGACGGGGAGTGCCGAGGGGCGGGGCCGAGTGATACAGTGACTATGTCCGCTCGCTGTATCACGGGAACCCGCCCGCAAGGACTCATCACCATGTGAGCTCTCTCGCATGAATGTGATGAGTTCTAGCGGGGAGGACCAGAGACAGCTGCTGAGGGACCCCAAAAGACGTAGATCGGGGCCACTCTGTGCAAAACGAACTGCACAGTGGAGGTAAGTATAACATGTATAAATTTCCTTGTACAAAAAAATTTTAACTTTTTTTTTTTTCTTATTGATTGGGTATTCTTTGTAAGTGAAACTTTACCATATTAACTAGCTTACTGTAATTGGATAATATGCTGTTTATCACTCTGTAGGGGGCAATGAACATTCCAATAAATACCAGCAGGGTTCTCATTTTCAAGCATCACTTGACACTGTCTGGGGGTCTCTGAGGTCATTTAGGACAGGGCACTTCAGGCAGTTTAAAGCGGAGGTTCAACCGCACATGACCCTTTTTCCCCTTAGATGGATGCTCATTTTGTCTAGGGGAATCGACTAGTTGTTTTAAAATATGAGCCGTACTTACCGTTTTCGAGATGCATCTTCTCCGTCGCTTCCGGGTATGGGTCTTCGGGAGCGGGCGTTCCTTCTTGATTGACAGTCTTCCGAGAGGCTTCCGACGGTCGCATCCATCGCGTCACGATTTTCCGAAAGAAGCCGAATGTCGGTGCGCAGGCGCAGTATAGAGCCGCACCGACGTTCGGCTTCTTTCGGCTACTAGTGACGCGATGGATGCGACCGTCGGAAGCCTCTCGGAAGACTGTCAATCAAGAAGGAACGCCCGCTCCCGAAGACCCATACCCGGAAGCGACGGAGAAGATGCATCTCGAAAACGGTAAGTACGGCTCATATTTTAAAACAACTAGCCGATTCCCCTAGACAAAACGAGCAGGAATCTAAGGGGAAAAGAGAAAAAAATATATAATTGGGTGAACTCCTGCTTTAAGAGTTTCTTATCACACAGGGAGATTTTTCCAACCTTTGGACTGTCTCCTTGTGAATGGGACCTGATCCATTTCTGATTAATTTAGATTAGGGTTGTCCCGATACCACTTTTTTAGGACCGAGTACAAGTACCGATACTTTTTTTCAAGTAGTCGCCGATACCGAATACCGATACTTTTTTAAAATGTCATGTGACCGTTTTCAAACCACAATACAGACCAAGGAAATTTTCTTTAGAATTATGAAGAACTGGTACATCATGTGTGGGGCTGTTTTTTAGCATACGGTACTGGAAAACTACATATCATTGAAGGAGTGATCACTGCCAGTGCCACCTATCAGTGCAGCTCATCGGTGCCAGTGCCCAAAAGTGCAGCTAGCCAGTGCCACCTATCAGTGCAGATCAGTGCCCATTAGTGCATCAGTGCAGGGAGGCAGATTATTAGTGCATCTCATCAGTGCCACCCAATCAATGCCAGTGCCACCTATCAGTGCCATCCATTTATGAGTGCCATTCAATCAATGCCAGTGCCATCCAATGTCACTGATAGGTGGCACTGGCATTGATTGGATGGCACTCATAAATGGATGGCACTGATAGGTGGCACTGGCATTGATTGGATGGCACGCATAAATGTGGCACTGATGAGATGCACTAATAAGCTGCCTCCCTGCACTGATATAGCACCCCCCCAAAAAAAAAAGTTAACCACTTCAGGTTCGTTGCAGCCAGTACTGTACCCACACTTCTTCTGCACAATTAAACATTATCTCATCTGTATGACAGTGACTTCCCCAGCGCTCAGCCTACAGTCAGTGTCTGTGTTCAGTACAGTACTGAAGGGGAGGAGCACGCTCAGCCTCGGCGCACTGGCACCGCCCGCGCTACAAGAGGCTGTGTTGTTGTGGATAGCCGCGGCTCTGCTGTGAATCATAGCAGCGGCCCACGGCCCGTGATTAAATGTTGTTCACTGCGTCAATTGGGCCTATATCATAATGCAGGCTGCAGCTGCCTGGACGTGTGGATTTATTATATAGCGGTCGTCGGCCGGCCGCCGGGCCCTGGTGAGAGAATTAAGTTTGGGCCTATATTATGATGGGGGCCTGGAGCTGCAGCTCCATCAGCCCCACGGTTAATCCGGCCCTGCCTCTATGCACCGCTCGATGTCACAAAAAAAAAAAAAGTATTCTATTTTGGTATCGGGAGTATTTGCGCGAGTACGAGTACTAGCGCAAGTACTCGGTATCGGTCCCGATACCGATACTGGTATCGGTATCGGGACAACCCTAATTTAGATAAGTGAAGTATTAGTGTGCATAGGCCATTGTCTGTGTTGTGTATGAAATAAAGTGGGTGCAGGTGCTGAAATGAGACACTCAAAGTTGGGCATGTATCTCCCTGGTTGTCATTAACAGGGAGATACACTAACCAGTCACTTTATTTGGCACACCTGGCTAGTACCGGTTGGACCTCCTTTTGCCTTCAGAACTGCCAAAATGTTTTATTTATTTTTCTTGATGTCACAATGTAGAGTATAAGATTTTCTATCCTCTGTGCCCAGTCGTGCCACACAGAGTTAATCCAGCTCTGAGCAATCCTCTTTTATTGTTCAGTGAAATACAACAGACTTCCAGAGAAAAACCTTAGTCCGTTCCGCCCCCTTGCTGTGGGTGACAATTTATTTACATATCTCATGCACTAGCCTGGAGACGGGCATTATTTTTTAATTCCCACCCCCATTCCTTTTCTGAAGTCATGTGGTTACTTTTCTGGATTTTGACTGGATGTTAGTGATCATAGCAGAATTTAGTGTAAAGAATACATAGGAAAAAATGCATGTGGGCGGGGAGTCTACTGACATCACGACTCCACCCACCGAGCTCCAGACAACAGACCCACCCACAGAATCTGCAGTTTTTCAGTTCTTATAACAGACAGAGGGGAAACATTTGACAGGTAAGGATGCATGCAGGAGGCATCTATATCCTTATAGATCAGCACTATGGCAGTAGTTTAGAAAGATGAGAGTGGATTTACAACCACTTTAATTCTTTGTGGCATAGATTCAACAAGAAGTTGGAAAACGCAGAGAATATGGTCCATATTGACATGATGGCATCATGCAGTGGCTGCACATCCATAATGCAAATCTCCCGTTCTATCACATCCCAAAGGTGCTCTATTGCAGTGGTTCTCAATTCTGTCCTCAAGTACCCCCAACAGGCCATGTTTTGTGAGTTTCTCTGATAAAATAGCTGTCCAAAATACCAAGCTAGATAAAGGAAAACCTGCAAACGTGGCCTGCTGGGGGTACTTAAGATCAGGTTTGAGAACCACTGCTCTATTGGATTGAGACATGATGACTGTGGAGGCCATTGGAGTACAGTGACCTTATTGTTATGTTCAAGAAACCAGTGGTGAGATGATTTGAGCTTTGTGACATGGTGTATTATCCTACTGGAAGGAGCCATCAGAAGACGGGCACACTGTAGTTATAAAGGGATGGGCATGGTCAGCATCAAGACTTGGGTAGGCTTTCATGTTGTTTATGCCAAATTCTGACCCTAACATCGGAATGTTGCAGCTGAAATCGAGACTAATCAGACTAGACAGCATTTTTTTGATTGTCTATTGTCCAATTTTGGTGAGCCTGTGCAAATTGTAGCCTCAGTTTCCTGTTCTTAGCTGACAGGAGTAGCACCCGGTGTGGTCTTCTGCTGCTGTAGCCTATCTACTTCAAGGTTCAATGTGTTGTGTGTGTTTAGAGATGGTATTCAGCATACCTTGGTTGTAATGAGTGGATATTTGAGCTACTGTTGCCTTTCTATTATCTCAAACTAGTCTGCCTATTCTCCTCTGACATCAACAATGCATTTTCGGCCACATAACCGTCGCTCACTGGATATTTTCTCTTTTTCGGACCATTCTCTGTAAACCCTAGAGATGTTTTTTTGTGAAAATCCCTGTAGATCAGCAGTTTTTTAAATACTCAGACCAGCCTGTCTGGTACCAACAACCATACCACATTCAAAGTCATTTAAATCCCCTTTCTTCCCTATTCTGATCGGTTTAAACTTCAGCAAGTCGTCTTCATTGAGTTGCTGCTGTGATTGGCTGATTAGCATTTTGTGTTACCAAGCATTTGAACAGGTGTACCTAAGAAAGTGTCCGGTAAGTGTATATTACCATGTATGGGCATTTTATTGTAATGTAAGTAACAATGGAATTGTGCAAAGTGTAGCTCTTATTGTATCCCCATGAATACATTATTATGATATCTGACATGCTATAAAGAACTGCAACTGGCACACCTTCTCTAATCCAGAACCCCTCATCCAGGTGCTTACTTACCTTTTCCCAATGACAGGGGGTCTCTTAAAACGTATGCAGTCTTAAAGGATCACTAAAAGATTTTTTTTTTAGCTAACTAGCTTCCTTTACCTTACTGCAGTACTGGTTTCATGTCCTTATTGTTCGTTTTTGCTTTGAAGTTGCTGTAATTCTGCTGTGATCTCCACACTTCCTGGTTGTCTGTTTCCTTATAACCACAGTACTGGAAGCTTTTCACGGTGGTCTAAGCTGTCATTACTGTGTGTCTAAAACTTAACAGAACCAATCAGATTAATTTTAAAAACAAAACACTGCCCTCGATTTGTTTGTTTTTGTTCTGTATGTCTCTCTAGTTCACAGGAACATGAAACCAGTTTAAAAGTGAAACTAACCTGCAGGCACATTATATGATTGATTTGTATCTATTTGTAATCATTTTTAAAAGGAATCAGTTACCGTATTTATCGGCGTATAACACGCACAGGCGTATAACACGCACCCTAACTTTAAGAGGGAAATTTCAGGGAAAAAAACTATCCACAGCCCCTGCGTATAACACGCAGGCACAGTTTACCCTCTATTTTCAGGGTAAAAAAGTGAGCGTTATACGCCAATAAATACAGTAACTTGTATGTCTCTATACCCTGTAAACAGTCATTTCAGCAAAAAAAAAAATTTCCTTTAGTGACCCTTTAACCTCGTACACACGATCGGTTTATCCGATGGGAATTTTGCGATGACAGGCTGTTGTCGGAAAATCCAACCTTTTTTATGCTCCGTCGGACAATTGTTGTTGGATTTTCCACGGACAAATGTGGGATAGCATGCTTTAAAATTGCCTGCCGACAAATGTGCGTTGTCGGATTGTCCAAACGTGTGTATACAAGTCCTTCGGAAAAAAATCCAAAGTAAAAACACGTATGTTCGGAAGCAGTGCTAACCGTAACACAACATTAGCAGAAGTTGCCCCCAAAAAAAAGCTGAACAACCATGTCGTTTTGTGTTTGTTGGCCGACATTTTGCAGTTTTCTATACAGGTTCCTGGCCAATGTCCTTCGGACAAAAGTCCTACGCTTTGTCCGATGAAAATCCGATTGCGTGTACGAGGCTTTAGTGTTGAAATCTTCTCCAATACTGCACAGATGTTGGTAGTGTCAGATTGGTTATCGGCACAGAGACCATGGGAGAAGGCTTCTGCCATTAAGAAGAGCTAAGTAAGCACCTGGGTGGGGGTCATGTTTGGCCTGATCTAAGGTGGCTGATCTGATCCATAAATATCACTTTATTACTAGGTGTAACAAAATCCTCTTAATTCTATTTAATGTACCATTTATGAGATGTACTTTTTAATACACCCTTAATGAGTACTTCCATAATTTAGTGCTTAGGAGATACTTCATGCAATAAGAGGCTATAAAAGGTATCCAAATATAAGCTTGGGGTATTTTAACCTTAAATCAAACTAAATTGTCCATTCACTGCAAAGTGACAGGTTTGCTTTACTCCTTTCCCCATCCAAAAGTGTATACATACAGTACCTTTCCGTCGTTCCACTGCTGCTTTATTTACTGCCAGTAGCTAAAAGAAGTATCCTGTACACTCAGGTATGGAGGAGCAGGTGACCAGTGGTGGTGCATCCAAAAAGGGTGCCGCCCCCTCTCTCCTGCCACCTATCTATCTATGGTCGCCGCTGCCACCCCCTATTCAGGTGCCTGGCCCCTTTTCGCACACCGGGCGCCTGGATTACAGCGGTGGGGAATTTTTTGGAAGGACCTGATTAGGTGAACAGCGGGCACCATGCTGGCCGCTCGCGAACTACTCAGCGTTGCGTTAGAAAAGCGAATGACACTGAACCGCCACTCTCAGCCAATCAGGTGCTTGGGTATGTTATCCGTCACCGGATTGGCTGAAACGACAGGCGCTGTGATTGGATGCCTATCAGACGTCCAATCATAGCAGAGGACGGGAAGAGAGGACGGGAGAGGACATCAAGGAGCTTGGAGGACATTGCTGCCCTGACCCGCTGAACCACCGAAGCAGGTGAGTGCCAGGCGGGCGGGGGATGCACACTGGCAGTCTTTAATGGGCACACTGGCAGCATTTAATGGGCACACTGGTGGCAATTGATGGGCTACCGTGGCTGTGTTTGATGGGCTACCGTGGCTGTGTTTGATGGGCTACCGTGGCTGTGTTTGATGGGCTACTGTGGCTGTGTTTGATGGGCTACCGTGGCTGTGTTTGATGGGCTACCGTGGCTGTGTTTGATGGGCTACCGTGGCTGTGTTTGATGGGCTACCGTGGCTGTGTTTGATGGGCTACCGTGGCTGTGTTTGATGGGCTACCGTGGCTGTGTTTGATGGGCTACCGTGGCTGTGTTTGATGGGCTACCGTGGCTGTGTTTGATGGGCTACCGTGGCTGTGTTTGATGGGCTACCGTGGCTGCGTTTGATGGGCTACCGTGGCTGCGTTTGATGGGCTACCGTGGCTGCGTTTGATGGGCTACCGTGGCTGCGTTTGATGGGCTACTGTGGCTGCTTTCGATAGTTTTTTTTTTTTTTTTTTTTTTTTTTTTTTTTCTGTTTGCTGGCACCTCCCCAAACATTTTGAGCACCAGCCGCCACTGCATGTGACTCACTCCAAGTTACAGTGCTGAGCCAATCAGCGTTGTCAAATGGGGAGTTCCTCTAAAAGCTTACACGGCTTTCCTTTCACTTCCAGTGACTGAATGGAGCATAGACGGAGGGATAGAAAATTAGGTGTTTGCATCTGTGAATGTCTGTAGTAAAACTTCACTGAGCTAAGTGGAGAATGTACTCCTGTCAGGAAGATATTTGTAATTAATACTTATTCTATTTAAAATGTATGCATCCCCAAAGCTTATAATAGTTTTGGATACAGCAGGGAACTATTAGAACCCTGTGGGGTTTTTATTGCTGTGTGTGGGCCCCAACCTTTTATAGTTGTCACAACAGGACAACATGTGAAGGCAAAACTCAAAACTTCTGATTTTGTTAAACTTTTTTTTTGTAACCCATTGGCTGAAAGTGAAGGTTTTAAACGATCCCCCTACTATAACCACGGCTAAATAAATAAATAAATAAAAAAGCCAATGAATTCATTTTATTTTAAATTTTTAAGATAAATGTAATTATGCATACAAAAAACATCAGCCACTTTTTCTATAGCTTTATGGTTATAAGTTAAGTTCAGAGCTTCATTTGCCTCTGGGCCAACCCAAGGGCCCAGTTCTGTGCCCTTATTCTAACGGCATGTTAGATCTCATGCACACTAGGCGCTCCTGAACTGCTTTTTCCTGACTGGAGAAAAGCAGCGTTAAAAACCTGTTTAGACTCTATTAACACTTGTGCGACATGGAGTGTCACACCCCATGTTTTCCAATGAGTACTGTTCATATCTTTCTCAATATTTTTATTGAATTTTCAATTCTCAAATAGAATTAAAAACTGCAAACATACATCTGTAGTTACACAGTGAATGAGTAATTTGCAGAAGTGAGTATTGTTACCAATAACAGTACGCAAACAATATAAAATAATTAGAATGGATATGAATATTATTTTAATACTTAAAGCGGAGTTCCGGCCACAAATTGAAAAAAAAAAACTTTTTAAATATAAATACCCCTGTAATACACAAGCTGAATGTATTCTACTACAGTTAGTCTGTAAACTAAGGTCCGTTTTGTTAGGTTGTTACAGCATTTAGACACTTTATAAAATAGAAATTGACTGGGGCCATCTTAAGTGTGGGCATCATGAAGCCAGACTGTATGACTTCCTGGATTTCAGCCTCGCACATGCTCAGTGCTGTAGAAGCAGTGTAATGGTTTCAGATCAGTTTTCAATAGCAACGGGAGTGTCAGAGGAAGTTACCGCCCCTTATCTATGCAAAGCAAACCTCTCCTCCCCTCCTCCCCTTCTCCTTCCAGGAACCAGTAAATATACAAAATAATTTGTTCCTGTGCAGATATATCTACATAACAAGATGATATATATCTCTTGTTATATATGTGGTGTGTATACATATACCAGACATGTGCACTGTCAATAAATTCATTTTGTTAGTGCGGTGATGTTAGTGCGGTGATGTTAGTGCGGTGATGTTAGTGCTGCGATGTTAGTGCTGCGATGTTAGTGCGGTGATGTTAGTGCTGTGATGTTAGTGCTGTGATGTTAGTGCGGTGATGTTAGTGCGGTGATGTTAGTGCTGTGATGTTAGTGCGGTGATGTTAGTGCGGTGATGTTAGTGCTGTGATGTTAGTGCTGTGATGTTAGTGCTGTGATGTTAGTGCTGTGATGTTAGTGCTGTGATGTTAGTGCTGTGATGTTAGTGCGGTGATGTTAGTGCGGTGATGTTAGTGCGGTGATGTTAGTGCTGTGATGTTAGTGCTGTGATGTTAGTGCGGTGATGTTAGTGCTGTGATGTTAGTGCGGTGATGTTAGTGCGGTGATGTTAGTGCGGTGGTGACATTAGTGCGGTGACGTTAGTGCTGTGATGTTAGTGCTGTGATGTTAGTGCGGTGACATTAGTGCTGTGATGTTAGTGCTGTGATGTTAGTGCTGTGATGGTGCGGTGATGTTAGTGCGGTGATGTTAGTGCTGTGATGTTAGTGCTGTGATGTTAGTGCTGTGACATTAGTGCGGTGATGTTAGTGCGGTGACATTAGTGCGGTGACATTAGTGCTGTGATGTTAGTGCTGTGATGTTAGTGCTGTGACATTAGTGCGGTGATGTTAGTGCGGTGACATTAGTGCGGTGACATTAGTGCTGTGATGTTAGTGCGGTGATGTTAGTGCTGCGATGTTAGTGCTGCGATGTTAGTGCTGCGATGTTAGTGCTGCGATGTTAGTGCAGTGATGTTAGTGCGGTGATGTTAGTGCGGTGATGTTAGTGCTGTGATGTTAGTGCGGTGACATTAGTGCGGTGACATTAGTGCGGTGACGTTAGTGCGGTGATGTTAGTGCGGTGGTGATGTTAGTGCGGTGACATTAGTGCTGTGATGTTAGTGCGGTGATGTTAGTGCTGTGATGTTAGTGCGGTGACAGTGCAGTGATGTTAGTGCGGTGACAGTGCGGTGATGTTAGTGCGGTGACAGTGCGGTGATGTTAGTGCGGTGACAGTGCGGTGACAGTGCGGTGACAGTGCAGTGATGTTAGTGCGGTGACAGTGCGGTGACAGTGCGGTGACAGTGCGGTGACGGTGCGGTGATGTTAGTGCGGTGACAGTGCGGTGACGGTGCGGTGACAGTGCGGTGACGGTGCGGTGACAGTGCGGTGACGGTGCGGTGACAGTGCGGTGACGGTGCTGTGACAGTGCGGTGACAGTGCGGTGACAGTGCGGTGATGTTAGTGCGGTGACAGTGCGGTGACGGTGCGGTGACAGTGCGGTGACGGTGCGGTGACGGTGCGGTGACAGTGCGGTGACGGTGCGGTGGTGACAGTGCGGTGACAGTGCGGTGACGGTGCGGTGACGGTGCGGTGACGGTGCGGTGACGGTGCGGTGACGGTGCGGTGACGGTGCGGTGACGGTGCGGTGACGGTGCGGTGACGTTAGTGCGGTGACATTATGTGCAGAGTGGGGGGAGGTACAGATGATCAGGCATACAGAGCACATCTCTGTCTGTGTAGATCTGTATGTGAGTACACTGATCATAGTACAGCCCCGCCTCCCTGCACTAGAATTGTAACACACAGTGCAGAGCGATGTTTCTATGTACAGGGAGGCGGGGCTGTACTATGCTCGGTGCTCTCACATACAGATCTATCAGACAGAGTGAGATTCGCTCTCTCTGCCTGATGATCTGTATCTCCGTGCATCGGAGACAGATGGCAGGTGGGCGGGTGGTGGAGGGAGGAGGACGGGGGCGGCGGTGACGGACGGGTGGAGGAGCTAGGACGGGGGCGGTGCTAGGACGGGGGCGGAGCTAGGACGGGGGAGGAGTTGGAGAGGGAGAAGAGGAAGGACACCACCTCTATGGGCGGCACTGCCCGCCCTCCCTCCCGCCCCCCGAGATGTTCATCCACGGCTGCGATGTTCAGCCCAGCCTCCTGGGATTGAAGAGACACATATCCCAGGAGGCATAGCAGCGCTGGATGCGGCGGGGGGGGGGCCATTCCGCCGCGGCGGGGGAATAAGAGACTCACAGATAAAAACGTGAGTTTTTAAAAGACAAAAATAAAACATCCCTGACGGGGAAGAAACTTTAACTTAAAGTTTCTTCAGTAACGTTGACTGCTGAATCCAAATTGATTTAAAAAAGATGTATTTAATATACAAGCAAGCTTCCAGAAAATCTGAAAGCTTGGAGAACAGTGTGCAATGCATACATTTCAAAATAAACTGTTCTATTGAGTTCTAAGCCTCTATGCAATTTATACACTTTAGAAAAAGGGAGGCACTCTGATTGTGGCTTCATTCAAACCACAGATGGTCATTTTAGCTTCTACATGTCACTTCCAGATTTCTCTGGGAAAAAACCCAGAGATGAGCCTATTCACAGCTAAAGGTGTGAATGGCTTTTGTTCAGACATAGGATGTTGAATGGTCACATCCCATGTCTGATACATCAAAGTATAGGCTTTTAAACACAGTAAGAAATACATTGCTATTCCAATAAATTTTACCTAATGAACACAACTAATATATACATATACACATACATATATATACATATATATATATACATATATATATATATATACATATATACACATATACATATACACACACATATATACATACATATACACACATACACATACATACATACATACATACATACACACATACATGGACACACACATATACATATACATATATATACACATACACAACAGAAACACATGCTTTGATAATCGTGAATAAATGTTTGATTAAATAAATGGCTATTCTATTTACCCGATCAATCCCATCTCTTGGTCAAATTAGAAATTGACCACATAATCAACAAAACATAACAGCACTATAACAATTCATACATTGGTTGTGGACAGTTCTTGACTATTCAGTGTAAAGATTCTTTTTTTTTTTTTTTTTTTTTTTTGAGACAGTTAAAGCTGTAAAGGGCCAAACTAGACGTGAACATTATTTGTCATGATAATGGGGAAGATGGAAAAAAAACTAAGTTTCATAACACATACAAAACCTAACATCATATACAATTATAAGTCCTAAATTCCAACATGTCCCTCTAACTGCCTAATCTTACGTGAAATATTCATTTGGTTTCTAGTTCATATTTTTCCTAATTTATGTCCCCAATTTACTTCTGCAGAAAAATCTCATTTTGCTTTGTCAAGGCTAAAAAATACAAATAAAAAAATATCAAAAGATCTAAACAAAATGAAAATATTATGTTTTGGTCTAACAATGCATGAACACCAAGTCTATAGTTGATTCCTCTGCTGTAACTGTCACAGGCTATTCTTCCACGAGACGCCACGGAAACACCTTAAGAGCGCATATAATGTACATCATTTTCTTCAGGACTATCGTAGTCCACATAGACCTCCGGTAGGTGTACACCATGTAATCTTCTTCAGGATTTTTTCTCAATCCACATGATAAACAGATTTCTGATAAATGTGCAGCTTTCCTTCAGGATCTTTGCAATCCACACGATAAAATAATTTTTTATAAATGTGCAGATTTTAATCTTCTTTTCTTCAGGATTTTTTTTTTCCAATCCACACGATAAAATACCTTGTTACTGACATGGTAGGTATCAAAGTTCTTTAGACACAAGTTTTTTGAAAGCACTCTTTTTCATCAATGGTGTTCGTGACTGATGGCATGAGGAGGGATGGTGGAGGGATGGTGGAGGGATGGTGGAGGAATGGTGTCAGAAATTGCTAGTCCCAAAACATGATTATCAACAAAAAAATGCCCATAAAGCCTTTTGAGTTTTCTTTTACTGCTGAAGTAAATGTATGTTTTAGAGGCAATACGACCTAGAAGGAAAAATAAAAATAAAAAGTAAATCTTTATACAAGGAGAAACCATTCTCATTTACAATAAAATGTTATTCAACTGTCATCCAACTAAACTGTCCACATTATTCTAAATTCAATAAGACATTTATCATAAACAATAGGCTTCTCCGAAGGGGAACATATGGCCTGGATCAATGATCCTACAGGAACATAGACAAGGGAGCACAGACTACAGGAATAACAGGAGTATAGTGCAGCACTGAGCTTCATGGTTCATAGGAGGTCAGATACACAAGATACAGTTGATGTATACAAGGATTCTAAGGCAGGAATGATACCTAGCACTAAAGGCCAATAAACACATGAGAATCCCTTGCAGTGCTGAGATGCTGGGATCACTAAACAGTAGGGAGTGTGTGCCTGGACACACAGACATTGGAGACACATATGCCAAGACATATAATACAGCTAGAAATGAGTAGCCATATATTGTGACCCCGCACAGGAAACTGGCTTCAAATACACTTGGAGACACAAAGGCAGACTTGCTTGGGACATTATTATGCAAAGCCCAAGGCAATCTGTTTCAGCTTAAAAAGGCAGTACTGGCTGGGCATGTAGCTAATTCAATTACCAGGATGTTAAACTAGTCTTAAACACTTTTTTTGTAATGGAGGAGACAGATCTGTAGAAAAGCTGAAGATCTGAGACATAGGCCTAGTTTAAACTCTTAATAATACCCCAGTAATCTTAACACTCACTGTAGTGACACTAACATGCATGTAGTAATACATTCATTACTTTTTTTTTTTTTTTTTTTTATACTAGAGCAACAGTTATTCAATTCAATCTTATCAAACCTTTTTTTTTATCATAAAATAATATACAAAAACTGTATAAGGCTCAGTTCCCACTATTGCGATTTAAAGTTGCAGCGACTTTTAAAAGATTCCTGCACTACCTTGACGGGGACTATAAATTTGGACCAAAGTCACAATCCAGAGTCTCTGAATCATGTGATTTTGGGGGTCATTATAGTGGAAACGTAGCCCAAGACAGTGGACCTAATTCTCTAGGGCAGGGGTGTCAAACTCAATTTTATCGTGGACTGCATCAGCATCACCCTCAAAAGGGTAAAAGGCTGGTTGTATCTATAAGACTAGATATCCAGCGTATCCCCTCCCCTCACACTAGATGTCAAGAGCCACCCCACCATTAGAAGCTGAGTCCCCCACTCTCCCCCATATTACAGTGCACCCCCCTTTCCCCATGCCGCTGCTGGGGAGAAGCTGGCATTGCTTAAAAACAGAAAGCAAGGGTCCGGCGGAAGACCAGAGGAGGGCCGAAGCTGCAGGAGAGGCATGAGGGCCACATGACATGGCCTGGAGGGCCGGCTTTGGCCTGCGGGGTTTGAGCCTGAAACCTGTGGTTTAGGTCATTAGAACTTGTTAAATCTCATTCATGTCAGATAAAAAAAATGTAGTGCTAAGGGCAGTACAGATTTAGCTAGTGGGGGGGGGGGGGTTGAAACTCATGTTTATATATAAATAGATAAAAAAATACTCCTCAAAAAGGGAATTGTCTTTGAAGGCTGTGGTTTTCTTCTGTTCTGAAGACCTTGAACAAATCAATCCAGGGCATAAGGCTTAATCTGAGAAATAAGCATCAAAATTTTAGTAACAAAACACATTATATTTTCCTCCTGAAAACAAACCAAAGGTTAGAGATATTTAGCATACAGTAAGCATTTTGAACATTTTCTTTAAATATTTTAATAGTGCACGTTTTCTAATACCAAAAAAAATTGTTTGACGTCAAACTATTAAAACCACGTGGTTTTTTCTATGTATGGTATATAAAAAAAAAACTATTATTCACCATGGTTTAAAAATGAGCAACTCAAAACAAACAACATTTTTTGTAAGTTCCCCCTTTGTCTTGCAAGACAAGTATACTTCACCTATACTGAGTACATTGGAAAACTCTTCAACAACTGTTTCTTCTGTAGAAACAAATATTATTGTTAATACAAACACATACATGTAAATATACATTATCCATATATATATTCTATAGATTGGAGGCATTTTATTTTTATTTTTACAACTTCAATCGGCTCACTTCAATTTGCATGATAATACAGCTGTTCACACACTCTTACAGGAATGAAGGGGGGGTCATTTGGGTTGTCAGCAGCTGAGAACATACGTCAATGAAAAGAACTATAAAACACCATTTCTTGTTTGTTTATTTATTTATTTATTTATTTTAATTATTAGTAAAAAAGGTTTATTTTATGTCACTAATCTTTTAATATTTCACTTATTATTATTCTTATTAATGTTATTAAGTGTGGCTCCACTGTCCACATGATACCTTTTTCTTTTTTAAAATAAGTAAATATATTTTTATTATGTTTTATTTCTAATATTTAATTTACCACAGTGCAAAATAACAACACATTGCACACGATTTATTTATTATTTTATACCCCAATTATATAGATCTATTTTAGGATTTTAAGTCAGAAATACATTTTTTTTAGTCCCAATTTACAGACAAAATATTTGTCTTGCTTCTAAAGACAAATGTCCAACGACCAACATGCCACTGACTTGTTACCGTTGATTGTCCTTGTGGCACTGTCACATCACTTTAAAACATACATAACAAACATAAACTAAATCATCATGCCACCAAAATTCATACGGTGTTAGTATTATTATTTCATATTCATCAGTCCCCACCCTTAACGTGGAGGTTCACCCCAAAACACTCATCCAACATCACATCCATGGGTCTCATCATTTACTTGCTCATTTGCATTCTGACAACATGCAGTAACATGCTCACTCATTCTTTGAAAGAACATATCACATGTCTCATTTGCACCCTGAGTTGTTTGCAACAGACCAGCCCAGTCACCCCCCTTGTATTGTTTTTGTACTTGTGTACAGAAGATGTTAATCCATTCCTCACCTTTTTTTACATCAATATTTGGTATGGGTTCTTTAAGACTGTCACTGTTATCAATAATTTGATTAGTGATTTGGACACCCAGGCATGCACAACAAGCTATGTAGATATCATATGCTGAACACTGGTGAGCAATTTGTAATGCTTTTATCTTTTGAGTGAAAGCATGTGGATTTCTCTTAAGGTCAGGCATGGTTTTTATAATTATCTGTAAATCAGAGTTAATGAGGGGTACATGCCTTGCCCCATCATTTGGTGATGTAAATTGAGATCTCACAGGCCCCCAAAAATTTGATTGATTGGCTGCATAAGGGGACATGGGAGACTGATGTGTTATCACAGGTCTTCTTGAGGGGGGGGGGGGGGGTTAGGATGGCTGAGAATCCCTCTGCTAGTGGTATTTTTGAATCTGCACCTATTGTTGGTTCTGGGTGGGGGGGTAGGGGTGGGGGTGCAGATAAGTTATGCACAGTGGAACTGTTCGCTGCCCTTTCATCACTAGTGGTAGGTGGGGGTTGTAATGTAGGGTCTAATCTGCTTACAGTCATTACAGCAATATTGTCATCAAGTTCTTCAGGACTGTATTCACATAACTTTCTCACAGGGCAATAGGTTACTTTTAATCTAGTTTTTAGCATGATTTCACAACACTGACTAGCCCGTCTAATGCCTGCTTGTCTTTTCTTGTTTTAAAAATAGTGGTTTTTACATTCATTCCAGAATAAACCCCTGTGGGCCTCTATTCCATTTCTTCAAGGGATGAACCGTTCCTTTTCCAAAGTTATATATCATATACTCTTTGGCCGACCAGGAAGGTTTCACAATGGGATTTACACAGATCCTCTTCTGGGGTGTACGCAGTGGTACAATTCCCAGACTTCCTGAAGAATTAATCTATACCTAAGACCCCATGTCATACAGACACAGCGACCCCAGTTATAGCAGGAACTGTATTGTTTGGACTCTATCCTGGCCAGGAATATACCAGACAATACACTATAAATCAATCACACAGACTGAGTGAGGTCACACAGATAGTTTAAGAATGTAAAAAAATAAAAAATAAACAATAAAAACACTCCCTTTAGACAGGTCACTTATGCAGGATACACACTTAGCATAATATTAAATAGGAGAAAGTTATAGAGTACAGAATCTGACAACTTGGTTTCCCTAAGAGTCTTCCACAGCAGTTTATAGACACTGTGCGGAATCGGAGAGATAGTATTTCTGCTTATTGTACGATTTTATAGAGAATTGCGCACAAGCGAAAAGAAGACAGTTTTTTTTTTTATGCGAGTCTGGTACTTGTGATTCGAGCAGCACTGTTTTTTAAGCAGGCCATCACCCTGAGCTATAAACTCCGGTCTCCCCACACAAGTACCTTATCAACCACAGCCTATGGTCCCTTGAGTCCGAAAACCCAAATCTCTGACCTGGCTAGTCGCCTAGTCGCAGGAAATGCAGAAATTCTAGCTCAACATTCACTGCATCTGATATAGAGCAGACCGTTCACACAGAGCATTCATACAAAGGACAGTAATAGCACAGATAGTATGAAAGGTAAAAACGTTATAAAGAAAAATAACAAATTTTTCAACAGTCAAGGTTCTTGAAAAAGAGAATCTCTTACAGCACACCTTCTTACACAGACCAGCACAAATGGGAAGATCACAGTAAGCAGGAAGTTTAGCTTACCTTATCCAGTTGCAATGACCTCCCAGCCTGTGTTGTTCCGTTTCTCAGCGGCGTGCTGTAGAGTATTTCTTTCCGGCTCGAAGGACCAAATTGACGGGGAAGAAACTTTAACTTAAAGTTTCTTCAGTAACGTTGACTGCTGAATCCAAATTGATTTAAAAAAGATGTATTTAATATACAAGCAAGCTTCCAGAAAATCTGAAAGCTTGGAGAACAGTGTGCAATGCATACATTTCAAAATAAACTGTTCTATTGAGTTCTAAGCCTCTATGCAATTTATACACTTTAGAAAAAGGGAGGCACTCTGATTGTGGCTTCATTCAAACCACAGATGGTCATTTTAGCTTCTACATGTCACTTCCAGATTTCTCTGGGAAAAAACCCAGAGATGAGCCTATTCACAGCTAAAGGTGTGAATGGCTTTTGTTCAGACATAGGATGTTGAATGGTCACATCCCATGTCTGATACATCAAAGTATAGGCTTTTAAACACAGTAAGAAATACATTGCTATTCCAATAAATTTTACCTAATGAACACAACTAATATATACATATACACATACATATATATACATATATATATATACATATATATATATATATACATATATACACATATACATATACACACACATATATACATACATATACACACATACACATACATACATACATACATACATACACACATACATGGACACACACATATACATATACATATATATACACATACACAACAGAAACACATGCTTTGATAATCGTGAATAAATGTTTGATTAAATAAATGGCTATTCTATTTACCCGATCAATCCCAAATGTATTTAAAGGGGCAGTGTAAAAACGAATGCAAAGAAGTTGTAAAATAGGGTGGAACTCCGCTTTAAAGGTTCATAAATCCAGAAGAGGGAATAAATTGTAAGAATATTAATCAGATGAGTATGTAGAGGAGAAAAGAAAGGAGATTTAAAGCGGAGTTCCGGCCACAATTTCACTTTTTAAATATAAATACCCCTGTAATACACAAGCTTAATGTATTCTAGTAAAGTTAGTCCTAAAAACTAAGGTCCGTTTTGTTAGGTTGTTACAGCATTTAGACACTTTATAAAATAGAAATTGACTGGGGCCATCTTAAGTGTGGGCATCATGAAGCCAGACTGTATGACTTCCTGGATTTCAGCCTTGCAGATCTCGCACATGCAGTGTAATAGGTTTCAGATCAGGTTTCAGCACCTGTACTGTCCGAGTCACATGATTCCCAGGAGTCTGTGCGGTGTAGGTTAGGAAGCTTAAGCACCTAGGTGCAGGAAGTGGGAAGATTAACTATTCTGCATAGCAACAACACTTTGAAGGCATCTAAAAAAAAAAAAAAAAATTTCTTAAAGGACTAATGACATTTTTTTAAAACTACTGATGTAATGTTATATTTATGGGTGGAACTCCACTTTAAGGAAGAAGAATTGAGGTTATCATATCAAAGCAAAGCAGGAGTTATATTCAGGTATCGGGGTGTTTGGATGTAATCCAAGGGGACCACACCTTGTCAAATACAGCTTGTTTATCTTTAAGGATGCTGTTCAATTTTTCATTGACCATGATCCAAGAAATTTTTTTTTTTACCACATCGAGATTAATTGCTAGAGTCTTCCATGCACGTGCTATTGCTATTTTTGCTGCAGAAAAAAATTCTAAGATTTCTTGGGGTCCCTTCAGGCAGATCTGTAAATAGTAGTGCCGTCTTAGAATTTCTAGGTATATTCAGTCCAGTCATGGAATAAATCAATGAAAAAATTCTGGTCCAAAAACGTTGGACTTTGGGGCAGGACCACCAAATATGGTACATGGTTCCCTCTTGTACACACCCTCTGAAGCAAAGGGGTGAATTTTCGGGGTATATTTTTGCTAATTTTGTTGGGACCAAATACCACCTGGATAATACTTTAAAATTTGCTTCTATTAGTGAAGTATTAAGTATTCCTCTGTGCACCATGGTCGACCACTGTTCCCAGATTTCCTTCTCTATAGTTTCACCCAAGTCTAATTCCCATGCAATTTGGTAAGAAGGTTTGGTTTGTGTTTTATTGAATATGGCATAGAGCTCTGAGATCCTTCCCTGTGATTCAAGTTTGTATAAGCAGTTATTTTCAAGCAAGGTTCTAGCAGTTATATTTATTGAATATTTATCCAAGGATTTTATGAAGTGAGTAATTAGATCTAGATTAAATAATTCCTACTGTGGTAAGGTAGTGATCTGATTCCTTTGTGGTCAATGAAGTGTGCTATCCTGTAAAGACCCTTATTAATCCACCATGGAAATTGTTGGGGATTTTGTCCAGGAGGAAAGTGTGGATTATTAAATATAGGGGCCACTGGAGAATGTGGAGATTTTAACCACTTAAGGACCTTGCCTGTTTTTCAGATTTGGCGTTTACAAGATTTTTTTTGGGGGGGTGTACATACGGTCTTATCGGTATTTCCTCCTGGCTTCCGGGTACTCTCTCCCGAGGGACTGGGCGTTCCTGTGCAGTGCCGCAATGTCATCTGGGACTTCGCCCATATGATTGACGTGCCTGGGAAAAACTCCCACTGGCGCATTAGGCGTGTCACGACTTTCCGAAAGTAGCTGAACCGCGAGTCGGCTCTATACGGCGCCTGCGCAGTCAGCTCTACGCGGCTCCTAGTCGGTGCGTTTTTCTCAGGCACGTCAATCATATGGGCGAAGTCCCAGGTGACATTGCGGCACTGCACAGGAACACCCAGTCCCGTGGGAGCGAGTTCCCGGAAGCCAGGAGAAAATACAGATAAGACCGTATGTACACCCCCCCAAAAAAACACTGGCATACAGTACATGTTTGAGGTATACTGAATGTAATGTTAGATACTTGTTTTTTGGGTGAACCTCCGCTTTAAAACCCCCAAACATTATATATATATATATATATATATATATATATATATATATATATATATATATATATATATATATATATATATATATATATATATATATATATATATATATATATATATATTTTTTTTCTAACACCCTAGAGAACAAAATGGCGGTCATTGCAATACTTTTTGTCTCACAGTATTTGCGGTCTTACAAGCGCACTTTTTTTGGAAAAGGTTCACTTTTTTTTAATTAAAAAATAAGAGAACAGTAAAGTTAGCCCAACTTGTTTTATATATTGTGAAAGATAATGTTACGCAGAGTAAAATGATACCCAACATGTCACGCTTCAAAATTGCGCCCGCTTGTGGAATGGCGTCAAACTTTTACCCTTAAAAATCTCCATAGGTGGAGTTTAAAAAATTCTATAGGTTGCATCTTTTGAGCTACAGAGGAGGTCTAGAGCTATAACTATTGCTCTCGCTCTAACAATCGTGGTGATACCTCACTTGTGTGGTTTGAACACCGTTTTCATATGCAGGCACTACTCACGTATGCGTTCGCTTCTGTGCGCAAGCTCGTCGGGACGGGGCGATTTAAAAAATTTTTTTTTTGTTTTCTTATTTTTTTTTAATTTATTTTATAAATTTTTACACTAAAAAATAAAAAATTGATCACTTTTATTCCTATTACAAGGAATGTAAACATCCCTTGTAATAGAAAAAGGCATGCCAGGTCCTCTTAAATATGAGATCTGGGGTCAAAAAGACCTCAGATCTCATATTTAGACTAAAATGCAAAGGCAGAAGTGACGTTTTGACGTCGCTTACGCCCTGCTATGCTATGGGGATGGGTGGGGGCCATCTTGCCCTCACTCGTATCCCAGCCAAGCAGGAGGAAGCACCCGATCGCCTCCGCCGCTGCCGACGGCTCCGGTAAGCGCGGGAGAGCGGCGGGGGAGGGGGGGAAACCACCGTTATCGTTTAAAGGACCGCTCACTGGAAATATGGATATCTCGGTTGTGGCAGCAGCTGCTGCCATTACCGAGATAGCCATCTTTAAAAAAATGACGTATATATACAGTGAGGGGTTCTTAAGTGGTTAATGGGTATAATTTACATACTATGTCCCATAGACGCAGGGAGTGGGATAAAGTGGGACTTAAAATTGCTCAACGTTTTTTCGAAGGAAGCCACATCAGAAGATCTATTGGTAGTGAAGGACTGGCTTGTGTTTCCAATAGAACCCAATCGGGATGATATATTGTAGAAAAAATCTGGTAAAGTTGTACTATTTGAGCAGCTCTATAGTACTTCAAGAAATGGGGAACTCCTAGTCCACCGTTCCATTTGGAAATGTAAAGAGTGGAGTGAGCCACCCTGTATCCACTATTCCCCCCAAATGAATTTATATACTAACGATTGAAGTTTTTTAATGTAAGTGAATTATTGGAATTGGTAACGTGCAAAAGTAGCAGTGGCGGTTCATGCATAGAGGGCGCCGGAGCGTCGCCCCCTCTGGCTCTTGCACCGCCACTGAAATGCATAGATTCATGCATTGCATGAATCTATGTATTTTCGCCGCTGCCGCCTATTCAGATGGCCGGATGGTGAGCGCCGGCTACCTGAATAACGGCAGCTGGTTGGCTGTGTGGAAGTGCATATCAGAGCCTCCGGAGTACAGCCCTCAGGCTGTAGTCGACTTCCGAATGCTTATCTAAGGGACGTACGGGGTGCGTTCCTTGGATGAGACTGACAGGCGTCTCAGCCAATCAGGTTCACCGGTTCTGGTTACCGGTAACCTGATTGGCTGAAGCGTCATCGGGGGTGGGAAGGAGGATGGCTGTCCCCCAGAAAGGTAAGGGGCGGGGGAAGGGGCATTTTACAGGGCATAGTGGCGACAATGGGCATAGTGGCGACAATGGGCACAGTGGCGACAATTAAAGGGCACAGTGGCATCAATTGGCACAGTGGCTGCGTTTGATGGCATGGCACAGTGGCTGCATTTGATGGGATGGCACAGTGGCTGCGTTTGATGGGATGGCACAGTGGCTGCGTTTGATGGGATGGCACAGTGGCTGCGTTTGATGGCATGGCACAGTGGTGACAATTGATGGGCACAGTGGCTGCATTTGCTGGACACAGGGTTCAATTGTTTTTTTTTTCGTTTGTGCCCCCCAAGAATTTTGAGCACCAGCCGCCACTGGAAAGTAGTATAAAAAATGAGGGAGTATTGTCATTTTAATAGCTGATATTTTACGCATCCAGTAAAGACCATGCATCTGCCAGTTCTTCAAGTCCTGTTCTATGGATTTATAAAGGGGAGCATAATTAATTTCAAATAGTGTTGAAATGTTTCGGATGAGTTTAACCCCAAGGTAAGGGAGTGCTTGTGTACACCACTTAAATTGAAAAGATTTTTGTATTGTATCTTGTAACATTGTTGGAAGGTTTATATCAACGCTTCAGATTAAGATTGATTAACATGTAGTACAGAGATAGTTTCAAACTTAGATGAAGTTGCAAATAAATTTGGTAGGGTCTTAATGGGATTGGATATAAATAATAATAAATCGTCGGCAAATAGAGCACATTTATGTGTCTTACCACCACTATAAATACCATGAATGTTGGGATTAGTACTGATGGCCTCTGCAAGCGATTCTATAGCTAGAGTAAAGAGTATAGGCGAAAGAGGGCATCCCTGTCGAGTACCTCTTTTTATCTGTAAAAGATCCGATTTGTGTCCATGTATAAGAATGTTTTCTGAAGGATTGGCGTATAAAGTATGAATAAGACATACAAATTTAGGTCCGCAATTCTATCTTTTCAGTATGTGGAAGAGAAAAGGCCAAGAAATGGAGTCAAATGCCTTATGCAGGTCCAATGACAAAAGCATTCCTTGTGTATCACCCATTCCATCTCAATTAGAATGTAAGATAGAGATCAAGCCAACGGTACGTCGAATCTGGTCAGCGGCTTGTCATCCCTTAACAAATCCCACTTGGTCAATATTAATATATTGTGTCAAAAATGTACTGTATTAAATCGGTTTGTATATATTTTTGTGAGTAATTTTAAATTGTTAATGATTAGTGATGATTAGTGATATTGGGCGATAGTTTGCTACGTCACTATAAGCTTTATTAGGTTTTGGTATCATGCTTATGTGGGCTCTATTGGAGTCTTCATTAAGTGACATTCCGTTATGTAGCATTAAAGAATTTCTGAAGATGGGGTATTATAAGTGGAGCAAATTTCTTGTAATAAGAGGCCGAGAAGCCATCAGGTCCCAGAGTCTTGGAAGTATTGGTTTGTTTTATAGTGGTTAGTATTTCGGATATACTAATGTCCTCTTCCAAAATTTCACGATGAGAATCTGAAAAGGATGGGAGAGTCACATCAGTAAAAAAAATCATTCAGAGTTTTGGGAGGTGGGTCTCCTTGTGCAGAATATAAGGAGGAGTAGTACGATTGGAATATTTCCATAATAATTTGTGGATTTTGTGTCAAATTACCATTTGCTTGTCTAAGTTTAGGAAGTACAGTTTGATGAAACCGAGGTGTAAGTTTGCGAGCCAATAATGTTCCCGGTTTATCTTTTAGAGTAAAAGGAGGCTTGATTCTAAGGTACTTTTCCGCTTTAGTGGTTAAGCAAAGGTTCAATTCCAATCGGGGAGTACTGTTTATATCTATGTGACTTAGTCGTAGCGACTTCAAAGTAGTTTGTGGGCTACTTTGGTCCAACTTTCATGCGACTTGAGGACCATAGACTTCAATGTTAACACTCAAAAGTTGCATGAAAGTCACACCTGCATGTTTTACATGCAACTGTTGTGTATTGTCATTGGTCAAAGCGAAAGTCGCATCCAAGTCTCACCCTTTTAGTCGGCAGATAGCATTACAGGGCTCTGTGATCTGACTTGTTTACTATTGTGAATGAACAGTTAGTAGCTGTGATATGAATGGAGCTGACCCTGACCCTTGCTGTTCTAAATGGTGGCGCATGTCTCCAGTGTGCACCTGCTGCAAAAACAGGTGCTATTAATTGTCCGTAAAGTATTTGTCTCCTTGCTAGTAGAGTAGACATCAGTGGAGGGAGCTGGGTGAGCTGTATGACCATGCTGTGCAGCTTTTTTGCAATTAAGCCAGTGGTCCTGGATGGGGACTATGTGGATGCATCTATATGTAAACTGTACATATCTCCCAACAGTCCCGGATCGGACGGGACTTTCCCACATTTATACTTCTGTCCCTGCTGTACGAGGGCTTAGTCCTGCATCAGTTGATTATATTGTAACTACTAGCGCAAGTAATAACATCAAGCACAGCCAGGATTTGGCCAGAAAACCCACTTGGTGTGCTCTGTGCAGCTGCAGTTAAAAGTAACATCCCTCCCTCACTATAGCAACCTCCATGCTCTGCTCTGAGAGCCTAGACAAGAATGATAGAGGGGAGGTGAGCTGCACTATAATTCTTATCTCCTTCCTGCTGGGTCAGGGGAGTTTGGGAGCCAAAAATTAGAAGAGTGTGCACTGAAAAAAAAATTAAACGGCTACAGAAAGGTACTTTTACATAGGTAATCATGTGGAATATGGTAGAGCTTTGGGGAAGGGGAGGGCAGAAGAGGTGTTTGTATATGTATGTATTTATGTGTGTGTGTGGGTTAAAGCTGAAGGGAGGTGAGATGTGAATAGATGAATATGCTCTCTCTCTTGAACCCTGCGACCTGTGCATAACTTACTCCAGAACCCACCTTTCTGTACGAACGCACTCCAGAACTCTGCACTCTGTGCCTAGAACTCTCCTGCACTCTGTACATAATGCACTACAAAACCCTGCAGTTAGTGCATAACATACTCCAGAGCCCTGCACTTTGTACATAGCACACTCCAGAACCCACCTTCCTGTACATAACACACTACAGAACCCTGCACTCTCCTAAACTCCTCCCACTGTTAAGAGTTTGGTCACACCCACTTTTGCCGTGATGCACGTAGCGTGCTGCCTGTTGCTTGCTCCCGTAAGCAGGGGAGGACTGGGCCAGGGGGCAGGGTGGCAATTGCCCCCCAGGCCGCCCTAACTTATGTTCAAAATGCCCGCTACCATTTTATTTTTTATTCTGGTCTTGGAAGTCGGGCTGACCATTAGCTGTTGCATTGCAGGAGTTGTAGTCCACGCTCAAGCTCCCGGTGGGTGGAAAACAGAGCAGTGCAAACTACAACTCCCTGGGACTGGATTCTTGGAAGCAGGCAGGGCATGTCAGGACGCAGGGCTGCAGGGTTGGGCGCTGGCTGCAACTTGACCCCAGGAGCCCATGGCGTGCAAGGACCTGCTGAGATGAGATCACTGAGGTGAGAGACCCTACCACCCCTAGCTGACCCCCACCCCCCATACACCCCATGTAACCTGTCCCAGTGATCAGGCTGCATTGAAAAACCAGATGGGCCATGGATGGTGAGCTGATTCAGCGGTTCAATGGGCCACTTGACTGGACCCCCAGGCTTAAGGCTGCCAGCCCTCCCCTGCCCATAAGTGTACCTCATTCTGAAGTTCAAAAGTAGGGAGGTATGCCACTGTGAGTGAGAGAAGCATAATTTGGAGCAGTACTACATGTGTAGGAATTTGAACCATGCTGCTTAGCAACCACATGACATACTGAAATGGGACAAAATACTGCATGCACTTGGTCCCCTGGTGCATTTGATACACATTTAAAATGTGTGGTGATACTTCTTAAAATGAAAGAGCTACATGACAAGTCTCCTCCCACCCAGTGCCATGGACACTAAGCGACAGATAGGACGCTTGGTGGCTCCTATTAAATAGGAAGTAGGCAGTATACAACATGTGGGGTGACTGGTACACAGTATTTATTGCTTCAGTAGGCTGAAAAAAAATAGTTCTCTCACATCACAAAATCATGTCATCTTGTTAAAGGGGTTGTAAAGGTTCATTTTTTTGCACCTTTAATGCATCCTATAAAAAACTGGCAATGACCACCCCCCCCCCCCCAGTTTTACTTACCTGAGACCATTCACTTTCTGCGATCGCTCCCAACGTCCTCCTCGCCACTCAGTCTGGCCATTGATTGGCTAGATTGGATGGATTGATAGCAGCGCAGCCATTGGCTCGCGCTGCTGTCGAACACATCCAATGACGCAGCGTGCCAGGGGCGGGGGCTGAGTGATACAGTGGGCGGCTATAGCTCCCAGGAAGGGGGTTAGTTCATGCGGGGAGGAGCCAAGACAGCCGACGAGGGACCCCAGAAGACCAGGATTGGGGCCACTGTGTGCAAAACTAGCTGCACAGTGGAGGTAAGTATAACATGTTTGTTATTTTATTTTTATTTTTTAAACGGGAACCTTTAGTGTTCCTTTAAGAAAATAAAGTTTGTAAAACAGGCCTGGATAAAAAGTCCAAAATATACTAAAGTTAACCTCAAGCTTAGTTCTGAACTTGGACAACAAATTAACTGACTTAAACACAAAGTATTTTTGGTATTCTGATCTGATGCTAAGCTATAAACCTTTCTATAGCTATCAATGACTTTGTCTGTGTTCTCAAAGGTGCAAAGTAACCCACCCTTAGGGCTCTTTCACACGTCCGTTCAGTTTTTCAGATCAGTTTTTTTTTGCATCAGTTGATCCATTTTTCCATCAGTTTTTCGTCAGTTTTTCGTCAGTTTTTCGTCAGTTTTTACATCAGTTTTTTCATCCGTTTTTTTTTTTTTTTTGGGCTTTTTACATAGAAAAACGGATGTTAGCGGAACGGATGATAAACGGATCATCGGTTAACGTCCATTTTTCGTCCGTTCCGTTTTTTAGACGGAAGAAAAATAGGGTTTTCTTCCGTCCAAAAAAACGGAACTTAACGCAGACGGATGCTAACGGACGCTAGCCCATAGGGAATCATTGCGGTCCGTTAACGGACGTCCAAAAAACGGACGAACGGAACGGACGTGTGAAAGAGCCCTTACAGAATATTCCTCGCTAGAGTAGTCATAAGGTCAGAGAACAAATGTCATCCCAAATACCACCTGGGGTTGATTTGATTTGTTGATACATAATGGAACTCGAAGAAAGGAACTTGTCCATATTGTCTTTAACACGTTTTTCAGCACCAGACAATGACAAGTGAAATATGACTGTTGCTGTTATACATTACTCTCTAATCCAATTTTAGTAAATCTACTCCACCAGCATTTAATTATTAAATTCTTACTTGCTATTCAGGGCAGACCAGACACATTTGAGAACTTAACTGGGGTTATTTGATTCCAAAAAGGTCAGAGAAAATGATGCAACCACTTTAGAACAAGCTGCTTTTGTTAACTTGGTTTTCATTACAGAATCTTAACCTTTGTGAATGTAGCTGCTGGGTTATTTTGTACTATTCAATATACTGTACGTCAGCACGGACTTTCTTCTAAAAGTGAAAACGTCACAATACTCCTAGTAACAGTTTGAGTTTCTATGAAGAATGAGAAATGAGAGCAGAGATCCTAGTTTCTGAAGTCAATAGAAAAGTGAAATGTGAATCAGGGTAAGGCTTATGCTGGGCCCTAAATGGTAAATAAGGACAAATCATTTTTTATTAATTTTTTTAAGGCCTCATTTATATGGGCGGTGCGGCAGGCCTCAACACTCTCATCAAGCGCTGAAAAAATGTGCATCGGGCTTTAAGGGAGTGTTTTTAACTCTTTTAAAATGCCCCATGTTAAAGCTCATTGATGCCAGTCTGATGCACATACCAACTCCATACAAACGCTATAGGAGCGTTTGTTAAGCATAAATTTAGTCAAGTGTGAACAAGCCCTTAACGAATGATACGCAGTGGCTGTATGGACTCTAGTGCACAGCCAATGTTAACAGGCATAAATGGATAGGTGCGTGACCCCAAATGCACATTGTATGCATGTAGGACAGTGCATGCCTGCAAAATAAGCTGTGCATGGTGAGTTAGAGCTGCACCATCATTTCTGTCGGGAGCTAAGACCTGATAGCTGCTGGAGAGAGGGTTCTGCTCTCTCCTCCATCCAATAGCAGCCTACTGCATGCAGAATGCCCTCTGATTAATGATCCACCATGGCTCACTTTTCAGAGGGGTGGCAATGATAGCTGTGTATCAGAATGGACTCTTAGAGCCCTTTCAGCCCCTTCTCCCCCAGAGCTCCAATAGAATCCTCTTTTTCCATGCACCCCTCAGAGCCCAAATTCCAGCTCCCCTCCCCTATACCACTGACATAGATGCCAATCGATCCTACTGACCTCAGCAACACTGAGGCATTTTTTCCCCAAAGAAACAAATCCAGGGCCATTTCATCTGATACCATCACAGGGGGACATAGTTTCCTTTCAGTGACACCACCAATACAGGAAAAACATTTCCTTTCAGTGACACCACCAATGCAGGAAGTTTTTTTCCTTTCAGTGACACCACCAATGCTGGGACATTTTCCTTACTTCTTGTTAGCCTAATTTTTGCTCACTGATTTTAAACTCTTTGCTGCTTTTTGCCATAACTATTGGTACTATTTCAGAGCATGTCAAAAACATTACATACATTTCGAGGCACACACCACCATTGGCAATCCCTTCCACACACACCCCGGATGGCGGGGGGGGGGGGGCGGGCAGGGGGGCGTCACAGTTTGTCTTACCACTGGTTGGTGGGACATACTGTAGGAACAGTTAGGAGATAATGATGCCAAGTGTTCTAAAGGAGGGGGGACACTATAAGAAGTAAAGAATTGCTGATCCAGCCTGCAGCACAGATTTTTATAGAATATGAGCAAGGTATCAAGTATTCTACTATTTGAAGTAGACATGTGCACAGCAAAAATTTTCGTTTATTTCTGTTTCGTTTCTGTTCGTTTATCGTGATTCGTAACGAGTCGTAATTTTGTAAGACGTTGGTTATCGTATTCGTACTCTTTAGTATTTTCGTAACACTTTTTTTTCCGTTTCCGTTTTTTTCTGTTAGTTTATTTTTCGTTGAATCGAGATTAGTATTTTCGTTATATTTTGTATTCTGCCGCGTTCGTATTTTTAAAATGATTTTATTCGTTACTTCGTTTTTACGTTGGTTTAATCTTCGTTGTTTTGCTATTCGTATTTACATTATATTTTTCATCATGCCACGTTCGTATTTTCGTAAGAAATATATCTTCGTTGCTTTATGATCATTCGTATTTTCGTGTCTAATTTTCTTTGATTGTAAAATCATACTTTTGTAGATTTTATTGCATTCGTAATTCTGTTGGAATACATTTTACATTTATTCGACACACTACTCGTCGTAATTTTGTAATTCGTACTTTACTGTGATTGACTTGACTGTCTTAGTTAGCACACACATCCTGTCTAGAATGAAGTCTGACGTAGAAGAAAACTAAAATATGTCAGATATTACAAATACAAATCTAGAAATTAGATGCACTGCAGTCTAACACACAAGGAGCCAGAAGGTAATGAGAAAGAAGCTCATTGGGGGAAGGAACAAACCTCTTCAGAGGAAAGGGACAGCGCTCAGTGGCTATTGGTCAATGTCCAGAAATATTTCAGTACAAACGAAAGCTAATTTACATTATTTAGTATTTTCGTTGTTTTCATTTCCGTTTTACGAAGATTCGTAATTTATTTTTCGTTAGTTTTGATTTTCGTTTTTTATTCTTTGTTCGGCATTTCGGTTGTTTTCTTTTCGGTCTTTGAATATTAGTAAGTTTGCATTTTCGTTCATTTTGTTTTTCGTAATTGTTTATTTTTTTTTGGTGTTCGGTATTTTCGTTGTTTCTATGTTTTAGTTTTTCTTCTTTCGTATCTTCGTTGTTTTCCATATTCGTTATTTTGAAAATATTGTTGTTCGTTATTAATTGCGCTAAACTGTTCGTTCATTCGTATGTTAACGAATCAACTAAAATAATGAAAATTGACAGAAAACGTATTCGTAACTTAAAAAATTGCACATGCCTAATTTGAAGTACTTTACTGGATGTCTAACATTTTTAGTTGGTGCACATGTTTTGGCATTATGCCCATGCAGGCTTCAGATGTAGTCACCATACTCAAGATTTTTCACATTTTTCTTTTTATACAGCTCTGAATTTAGACCCAGAATCTGATATATCTACATTGAAACACCCTTAGGTTCCACAGTGAGCAGTATGACAATCATGTTTTACTGAATATACAGACTGATTTTATTGTTATGGGTTTAGTAACACTTTAATCTCCACCATAAGCACTAACTGGCATTCCCCTTCTAAGAGGGAGGTTACGTTGGACTTGCATAAAACCTTTCGCAGCACTATCTTATTTGAGTTCTGTAATCTTTTGGTTTTGGTTCCTTTTCTCTGACACTGCGAGTCCTTTTATGATGTACTGACAGCCCAGGTGTCTATCAAATCTTCTTTATTACATATACAGAGAGGCACACAATAGGGTTGCCCATTGTCTTCACTTCTCTTTGCACTGGTCATGAATCTTTGGCTGCTGCAATATGGACTAATCCTAGCTGTGACACTCCTTTTTACGTTGAAACAATAAAAATGTATTGAATGTAAAATTGAGTCTTTGTATGTTTCCATAGGTGGTCTTTATTTTATCTGGCTGCTGTGGAAAAAGGGAGGGGGTTAAGGGAAACGCAAAGTGGGATCTTTATAAATACTGTATATGCTTTGTGTGGGATCTTTAAATATGCTGTGTGTATTCGAGGATTTTTAAAATGATATGGCTACATCAGGGTGTCGGATGTTTTATAAATAGAACGCTGCATGGGGTTGTGACCTTTATAAATATTGTCAACGGTATTGCGGCACATGAACTTTAATGGCATCACAGTCTTAGTCCGTAGGGTTCAATATTGATTTGGACCATCCTTTGCTGCTATAAAATGTCACATCAAAGGTGTTTCTGATCAGTTGCGGTCCATTTCACATTTAGAAGGTTTCCCCTCTATGCTCCATCGGCTGCCCAGGGAACTGATGTGCCAGTGCTAGTCTGTGTTGAGGTGGGTTTCGTACAGTAAATATTATAATGGGAAGTATTGCATTAAATAAAATGCTAAACTATGTATTAAAGACAAGGGCCATAAAGACATGGATTAGCGAGTTTGGGGTGGAGGAACTTGACTGGCCTGCACAGAGTCCTCACTTCAACTCAATGGAACATCTTTGGGATGAATTAGACCGGAGACTGCGAGCCAAGCCTTCTCGTCCAACATCAATGCCGGACCTCACAAATGCACTTCTGGAAGAATAGACACTCCTAAACCTTGTGGACAGCCTTCCCAGAAGAGTTGAAGCTGTTATAGTTGCAAAGGGTGGTCGACTCAATATTGAACCCTACAGTCTAATGGTGGCCATACACTATACGAAAATTCGGCCGACATTCGGTTGTTAAGAAAGATCTTTCGTTTTTCGAACAGTTAATGGGCACAAAATTGATAATCGTTTGGACGTTTTTGAGCCAAAAAACAAAGGACAAGTTTGGAAATTTTCTGCCGAACAAACGATAAATCGGAAGGTTAATGTGTTTCCCGTCCGAACTTTCTGCACTAGGTATATGTAAAAAAAAACGTCCACTGAACGATTCATCGGTCATTACATGATGGCACTATCGTTTGCGCTCACGAACGAACTTTTGTTTTTCGAAAATTCGTTCGGACGATTTTTTCGTGGAGTGTATGGCCAGCATAAGACTGGGATGCCATTATTCATGTGCCTGTAAAGGCAGGAGTCTCAATACTTTTGGCAATATAGTGAATGTGGTATTTTTTTGTGGCGATCGGGAACTTGAATGTGCCTTGTTTGTGGACAATGTCTTTCTGTATGTTTCGTACCCCGCAAACTATAGTATTGGCTTTGCTGTTCTCCAATTCTCAAATGTTTGAGACTTGCATTCAATCGTACTAACATTATGGCCTTGCCACAGACTGAGGTGGACTGGATTAAACGCACCTTTGATTTTCAGTGGGCCCATTCTTCAATCCCTTATTTAGGCATTTATTTAAAGCGGAGTTCCGGCCACAATTTCACTTTTTAAATATAAATACCCCTGTAATACACAAGCTTAATGTATTCTAGTAAAGTTAGTCTGTAAACTAAGGTCAGTTTTGTTAGGTTGTTACAGCATTTAGACACTTTATAAAATAGAAATTGACTGGGGCCATCTTAAGTGTGGGCATCATGAAGCCAGACTGTATGACTTCCTGGATTTCAGCCTTGCAGATCTTGCACATGCTCAGTGCTGCACAAGCAGTGTAATAGGTTTCAGATCAGGTTTCAGCACCTGTACTGTCCAAGTCACATGATTCTTTGAGACTGGGGAGTGCACAGACTCCTGGAAAGTTACACCCACTACATTCCCAGGAGTCTGTGCGGTGTAGGTTAGGAAGCTTAAGCACCTAGGTGCAGGAAGAGGGAAAATTAACTATTCTGCCTAGCAACAACACTTTGAAGTCATCTAAAAAAATAAAAAAAAATTCTTAAAGGACTAATGACATTTTTTTAAAACTACTTATGTAATGTTATATTTATGGGTGGAACTCCACTTTAGCTCCTTCTACTAACACCTTTTATATAGGGCCAACTACCCATCGCTTTTTCAACAGGTACGTTTGGATATGGATAGGTGGGCTACATACCCTCTTTCCTGATCTGGATTAGGTGGGCTACATACCCTCTTTTCTGATCTGGATTAATCAATTCTGTTAGGATGCATATACTACGCAAGCTGTCAACCGTAACCTAGATGGGGTAAGTGTGGGGCTGGATGACCGACCGACACAGCCCACGGGGAAGGGGAATGGGACTGACCAATCTATCCGGGGACGGTTGTTTTGCCTCTCCCCCCCCCCCCCCCCCCAAAAAAAACCCCAGCTGCCACTGCAAAACATGCTATTGTGTGCATAAGTATGTGTATCATGCATCGTCCTGTGTCACTTCCGTTAAGCATTCACCTTAATGTTTGTGGAAATGGATCAGGTGTAGGAAAAATGTCCCAGGAAAGTTGCACTTGGGATGTAGGCCCAAAGATATCAAGTATAGGTAGATAATTTGACCACTTTGCATGCATACTGATGCTTCAAATAAACCAATCCACAGAGATGGAAAACAAAACCCAATGTGCCTCTTGTATAGACACCACAGGCTATAAAAACCTGATAGGGGCTTTACCACTTCCACACTTTATCCAAAACAAGATTTTTTTATTTTTATTTTTTAAAACAGACTTTTTTTTATTTTATTACCTCCAGTGCTAAAGACAGACTGAGATAGCAGTGAAAAAATTAAGGTAGTAAGAAATATCATGCACAGTTTACTTCCTTCGGCTACTACGGTCTTGTACCTGAATGGGCCCTGGCAGCAAGTTAAATTTCCTTCCAACCTATATGCGAGTATAAACTCAAAAGTGTCGCAGAAAGGGGTCTTGGATCAATCAATGATGGGACTAATGAGATGCAAGTGTCACCATTTTTGCCTTCTTCTAACATTGAGTGTGCATACATAGTATACAATGTAATTTTGTGATTGATGTTTTATATATCCTGCATAATTTAAATAACACGTTACCCTTTTTTATTTTATTTTTTATTTCAGAGATGAAAAAATAGTTTTCACTATGGAATGGATGTTATACAGTCTTCATGTGTTCTTCGTTGTTGAATCCCAAGAAATAAAACTTTATTTTTAAAAACGCTTTAAGAATCCTAAAAAGATTACCTACTGGAATTGGATCCCAAGGATTTAATTCATATAAACTGGTATAAATAACAGCAGCCATGCTTAAGCAGATATTAGCCGATATGTATATTGACCCAGAACTTTTATCGGAACTTAGTGAAGAACAGAAACAGATTTTGTTCTTCAAGATGAGAGAAGAACAGATACGGAGATGGAAAGAAAGAGAGGCCAATCAAAATGAAGTGTTGGAGAAATGCAACAAACCGAAAAAAGGTAAATACATGATTTTTATTATAGTCGGTTTACATTTTTTATGATTTGGTTTGGGTATTCTTCTGGCTTTGGGGACAATGGTTTTCTTTAGCAATGACCTTGTCTATAAAATGACGTTAAACAACATCCTTATTCACCAAAAATAATCCATACGTATCTACTACTTAAAGTTGAGTTACACCCGTTTTTTTGGGGGGTTTTTTATTCCTAAAATTCTTAAAATAAATAAAAAAAAATATTGAAAAAAAAAATATGTTATACTCACCTGAAAGGGCGGTTGCTATGCAGAAGTAGATCTTCTGCCTCTTCTTCCACCGCTGTGGATCTTCTGGCTCATCCTACGTCGCTGTGTCTTCTTATGAATGAGCCAAGCTGCCTTCTGGGAACTGTGTGTATCCCAGGATGCAGCCGCCCATTCACAAAGCAACGTGCGAGTGGTGCATGCACAGTAGGAAAGGGGCAGTGAAGCCGTAAGGCTTCACTACCTGTTTCCCTTAGTAAGGATGGAGGCACCAGGACCGAGCGATTACCGTCAGGGGACAGACATCGCGGGCGACTAGGACAGGTAAGTGTCCTTATTAAAAGTAAGCAGCTACACTGTTAGTAGCTGCTGACTTTTTTTAAAAAAAAATCGCGGGTGGAATTCCGCTTTAATGGCCCTGTAATCTGTTTTCCATGAAGTTTTCTTATAGTGTTTTTCTGCCTCCTTTTATAATGTGCTTTTTTTTTTTTTTTTTTTTTTTTTTAAACCTCTCTTTTTTTCGGCTTGTAAAAAATTAAGTTTTTCAGCCTCTAGCAAAGCGTGGTAACGTACAACACGTACGACGGCACTATAAAGGGGAAGTTCCATGTGGATGACGCCACCCTTTGGGCTGCTTTAGCTGATTCCGTGTTAGTAAAAGACGATTCGCGTTTTTCATCACAGCGTGATGAATGTGCTTACTCCATACCGAACGCTAGTTTTACCAGAACGAGCGCTCCCGTCTCATAACTTGCTTCTGAGCATGCGTGAGTTTTTCACGTCGTTAAAGCCCACACACGATCATTTTTTACAACCCGAAAAACGACATAGTTTAAAACGTCGTGAAAAAATAGAGCATGTTCGAAAAAAAGTTTGCCTGTTTTTCAGAACCCAAAAAATTCTCTGAAGCCCACACACGATCGTTTTAAATTACATTTTTAAAAAACATAGTTTTTTACAACCGGAAAAATTAGCATGTGTACGCGGCATCACAGTCACTTTTTATCATTTTAATCACAAGATTGTGTGGTTATATTTTGGGTTAAATACCAAGAACTTATGAAATTATGCAAAGTTGCAGTGGAAATGTTTTTTTTTTTAAATTGGTCTCTATTTTCTCCTAAATAAAATGTAGAAAAAAAATCTATCCAAATCTACTTTCAAAATAAAGCCCTATTTGGCGTAATATGATATAGGATGCAGAATTGTGACATCGTCAAAACAAAAAAATTTACTAGGACTTAAAGTGGTCAAAGTCAGAAGGTTTTTACCTTGGAGGGTTTGTAAAGGTAAACAATGTTTTCTCTAAATGGCTTCATTTACCTTAGTCCAGTCCTCCTTCACTTACCTCATCCTTCCATTTTGCTTTTAAATGTCCTTATTTCTTCTAAAAAATCCTCACTTCCTGTTCTTCTGTCTGTAACTCCACACAGTAATGCAAGGCTTTCTCCCTGGTGTGGAGTGTCATGCTCGCCCCCTCCCTTGGACTAAAGGAGAGTCAGGACGCCCACTAACACACAGCTCCTTTCTCTATCTGCAACGTAGGAACTATTTAGGGAATTTTTTTTTTACCTTTTACTTCATTCGGTCCAGTGATGTGCATGTCTCCAGCTCTTCTCTACTCTCACTTCTGTGTCTCACTGGCTTTGCTGGGGCACCAGGAGCTGTTGCTATCAATCTGACAGGCTCCTGCTGCTGCTAATCACAGCCAGTGATGAGGGAGCCGGGGGCGTATTAGTCTGTGTTAGTGGACACAGCAGCGCGGCTCAGGAGCAAACTCACACAAGTGCCCCCATAGAAAGAGGCTTACCATGGGGTAAGCCTCTTTTTAAGTAATGAAACCACCAAGCTACTTATTCACTCCCTTGTTATCTCTCTCCTTGACTCTTGCAACTCCCTGCTCATAGCCTATTTCTTCATAGGCTATCCCCTCTTCAGTCCATCATGAATGCTGCTGTCAGACTCATCTACCTTACCACCGCTCAGTGTCTGCCACCCCTCTCCGCCAATCCCTACACTGACTTCCGATCACCCAGCGAATTCAATTCAAAATACTAACTAACATACAAAGCCAAGACTTCCTGATCTCAAGATCCCTTGTCTCCTCCTCCCATGCTTGTCTCCAGGACTTCTCCAGAACCTCTCCCATCCTCTTAAACTTGCTATCTCCTACTCTGGCTGATTTTAGGCAATCCCTGAAAACTCATCTCTTCAGGGTAGCATATCACGCCTCCAACAAATCTTTTATCACTTCCATCAGCTCATTCCCCATAATTCAAATTTTTTTGTACCACTTGCCCCACCCTATTAGGTTGTAAGCTCTTCTGCGCACAGCCCTCTTCACCCTCTTGTATTTTATTGTATTGTAACTTGTATTGTAAAGCACTGCACAAATTATTGGTGCTATATAAATCCTGTATAATAATAATGGGGGCACTGGACAGAGAGGAGACGACCTGGAGCCAGCGAGGGACCCGACAAGAGGAAGTTCGGGCCGCTCTGTGCAATTCCATTGCAAAGAGCAGGTAAGTATAGAGAGGTTTGTTATTTTTTTTTCCATTTTTTTTTCCCTTTTATAATCCCTTTTAAATGCTGATTTCTTTACATTTAACTGAATACATAATTGCATTAATTGCGTGTTCACGAAAAATGTACTATACTTTTCCCTTTAAATCTGACTGGATCCGGGGCAATCTGAGTCTGCGTGACAGTTATCGCTGATTAAATATCTCACTTCTAGAAAAAAGCAATCCCTAAATACAAAAGCTTCCTGTTTGTTTGTGGAAGTGATTTAGAGTGCCAGGAATTATTACAACGAAGCAGGAAGATAGGATCTAAACAAGTAAAAAATTAAGGAAGTCGCACAAAGGATACATTTAAAAAAACACCAGCTGTTTTCAAAAGGTCAAAATAAAATCCAACTTTTTTTTTTAATATAAGGCTAAATTAGGGTCCTGTGATGATTTTTTTTTTTTTTTAATAGACTACAGCTTTTACTGAATATGCACGTACACCTAATGCCGCGTACACGCGATCATTTTTCGGCTTGTAAAAAACTGTTTTTCAGCCTCTAGAAAACAATTTTTTTTTTCCAACTTCGTTAAAGAAAATGCTCTAGCAAAGCGCGGTGATGTACAACACGTATGACAGCACTATAAAGGGGAAGTTCTATTCGCCTTTGGGCTGCTTTAGCTGATTCCTTGCTAGTAAAAGACGATTTGCGCTTTTATGTCTGTTACAGCGTGATGAATGTGCTTACTCCATTCCGAACGCTAGTTTTACCAGAACGAGCGCTCCCGTCTCATAACTTTCTTCTGAGCATGCGCAAGTTTTTCATGTTGTTTTAGCCCACACACGATTATTTTTTACAACCCGAAAAACGACATTGTTTAAAAAGTCGTTAAAAAATACAGCATGTTCGAATTTTTTTTTTTTGTCGTTTTTCAGAACCCGAAAAATGATGTGAAGCCCACACACGATCATTTTAAATGACATTTGTTTAAAAACTTCATTTTTTACAAGCCGAAAAATGATCGTGTGTACGCGGCATAACACTTACAGAAAAGTATGATCTGCAAACTATATCTGTGCAATGGACACAAGCTCAGCTGAGCTTCTGTGGTCGTGTGACCAGTGTTATCACAGGTTAAAGATAATAATAAATTATATGTAAGGCAGCAAGTGAAACCAATCGGCACCATAGCTATGCCAAAACCAGAACATTCACCTACTTTTGACTTCAGTAATCCTAGATTTTCTATGTTTTGTAGGGAATGTTTATAAATGTTAAAGTGGAGTTCCATCCAAAAGTGGAAGCTCTGCTTACCTGCCTCCCCCCCCCCCCCCGTTCCGATTCCACATTTGGCACCTTTCGGGGGGGAGCAGATGCCTGTCCCCACTCCCACGAGATCTTGCCACGACGAGATCACTCAGAAGTTTGGACCTGTCACGTGTCCCAGGCGATCGCCTACAGGGAGGGGCCGCCAAAAGGTGATATGACATATCGCCTTAGCAGCCCCTCGGCGGAAGGAGGAAGTGGGACAGGATGTCCCACTCCTCCTGAAGCCCTTGCTCCCTCCCCCCCAAAAAAAAAAATTACATGCCAAATGTGGCATGAAAGGGGGCGAGGAGTGGATTAAGCGGAAGTTCCACTTTTGGGTGGAACTCCGCTTTAAGGATAGTCACAAGTAGCCCTTTGTGTTCTGCGCTGTTTTACTGAAGTAATGATTCTCCGCTTGGCTCTTTGTTAGAAATTCTTAAAGGATAAGTTCACTTTTCATAACATGTTACACCCATGTTCGGGGCGTAACATATAACATGATGTTATGAATGCACAGACCCCGCACCTTCCCCCTATCCCCGCTGTGCCAGCTAGTGGGGGTTCTTCTCCACCGGCTAGCTGTCCAAATGTTTTTTTAAACGTGGCTGTGCGGGGCTCTGCCCACCTGGCCGCGTCACTCATTCACAGTGCTCTGTGAATGGAAAACTACAAGGTCCGGCAGCCTTTGCGGTTGTCGGCTTGTTATTTTTTAATGCACTACCATGACACTGAGTGCTGTGGTAGGCCATTCATTCTTTCTATCGGCATGTATCATCAGATACGAAGGAGACCTGCATGTCATCAGTTATCTGTTGATAGCTGGTGCAATGCTTTACAGGCTCCTGCAACAAAAAATAATTTTTGTACCTGCAAAAAAAAATTATATTTATTATTTTTTCTGAAAGGTAAACTTATCCTTTAAGCCAGCCAGAGATGAATTGAAACTGGGCCAGTTCAGCAGGAATCTCTTGCAGGCTGGCTGATCTATCAATTAACTTCAGTACAATCAGCTTGTTCCTGTTGTTGTTGTTTTTTTGTACGATCGCATGATCATTGTATTCTGATGGTGTGGAATACTATAGCGCAGCTGGAGGTATTCCCCCCGCCCCCCCATTAACACTGACTGACTGTGGGGGAATCAAGCGATAGCATTATAGAAAGAGCAAGTCTTATCAAGACTATGCTAGCAGCCACAAGTTAAAGTGGAGGTTCACCCGAAAATTTAATTTTTAACCTTAGACTGATGCTCATTTAGTGAAGGGGAATCGGCTAGTTTTTTTTAAAATCGAAGCAGTACTTACTGTTTTAGAGAGCGATCTTCTCCGCCGCTTCCGGGTATGGGCTGCGGGACTGGGCGTTCTTATTTGATTGACAGGCTTCCAACAGTCGCATCTATCGTGTCACGATTTTCCGAAAGTAGCAGAACGTTGGTGCGCAGGTGCCGTATAGAGCCGCACCGACGTTCGGCTTCCTTCGGCTACTCGTGACGCGATGTATGCGACCGTCGGAAGCCTGTCAATCAAATAGGAACGCCCAGTCCCGAAGACCATACCCGGAAGCGGCGGAGAAGATCGCTCTCTAAAACGGTAAGTACGGCTTCGATTTTAAAAAAACTAGCCGATTCCCCTTGACAAAATGAGCATCAATCTAAGGTTAAAAAAAAAAATTCGGGTGAACTCCCGCTTTAACCTGATTAAGCTACAGAGACATGCTTGTGCAACTTTCAGAATCTTTATTTTATTCTGTGATGTATGGGTTCTCTTGACATTCTGAACCTTTTGCATTTCTCCTTCTAACTTTGCACTTTTATTAAACTGCAAGTTACAGTTACTCCCTGTCTGATCATTCAGCCGATTCAAATAAGTGGCAACCACCCCAATCTATTACTAGTCTTTACAGTAAGGTGCACATGGAGGGGGCTTTGCACATTACAAAAATAAAATTTCCTAGCACACTTACCAGCTAGCCTGCAACAATACCAAATTAGCTGTAATGGTTCACACTAAAACAGAGGCCTTAATTGCACATATTTGCAAATGTATACTGTGGCCCTAACTCTATAGTTTTGTCTCCAAATTGGTGCAGGTTTGCCTGGAGGTAGCCCAATCCTCCTTAACACTTAGCCGACCAGCCGCCGCAGTTATACTGCGGCAGGTTGGCACGGCTAAGCAAATCGCCGTAGCTGTACTTCACTCCTTTTTAAGATGTCGCAGCAGGCGTACGCACACACCTGCTGCGTGTCCCCGGAGCCGATGCGCACCCGTCACCCGCGATCGCTCGTGACAGAGCGAGAACAGGGGTCTGTGTATGTAAACGCACAAATCCTGTTCTACTAAGTATCAACAAATCGGTCTCCTCTCCTAGTCAGTCCCATCCCCCTACAGTTATAACACGCCTAGGAAACACGGTTAACCCCTTAATCGCCTCCTAGTGTTAACCCTTTGCCTGCCAGTGACATTTATACAGTAATCAATGGCTAATTTTAGCTCTGATTGCTGTATAAATGTCAATGGTCCCAAAATGGTGTCAAAGATGTCTGCTCTGTCCGCCGCAATGTTGCAGTCCTAATAAAAATCGCAGCTTGCCACCATTACTAGTGAAAAAAATGATAAATGACAAATCTATCCCCTATCTTGTAGACGCTATAACTTTTGCGCAAAACCCAATTAATATATGCTTATTTTTTTTATTTTTTTACCAAATATATGTAGAAGAATGTATAGCGGCCAGAACTGATGAAGATTATATATATTTTTTATTGTTCAGTGAGATAAAACGGACTTGCAGAGAAAAACCTTGGTCCGTTCCACCCCCTTGCTGTGAGTGACAGGTTATTTACATATCTCATGCACTAGCCTGGAGATGGGCATTATTTTTTAATTCCCACCCCCACTCCTTTTCTGAAGTCATGTGGTTACTTTTCTGGATTTTGACTGGATGTTAGTGATAATAGCAGAATTTAGTGTAAGGAATACACAGAAAATAATGCATGTTGACAAAGGGAGTGTAGAGGAGGGCGGGGAGTCTACTGACATCACGACACCACAGAGCTCCAGACAACAGATCCACCCACAGAATCTGCAGTTTTTCAGGTCTTATAACAGACAGAGGGGAAACATTTGACAGGTAAGGATACATGAAGGAGGCATCTATATCCCTATAGATCAGCACTATGGCAGTAGTTTAGAAAGGATGAGAGTGGGTTTACATCCACTTAAAGCAAAAGAAGAAACGAAAAAAAAAAAAGTAAATGGTGTGCTGTGCTACAATATTGTATTGCACTGCCTTAAAGCCCAACAAAACTGATACCAACCCTCATGCTAAAACTGCTGAACTAATGTGCTTATTGTACTAGGATCTCACTGTGTCATGTTTTATTTTATATTTATACATATATGTGGTTACACTAGATGTATAAAGAGATGTATGTTAACTGTTTCGGAGGATGGATTTTATATAGCTACAAGGAGTGGTTACACCACACCTCTGGAGGGTCAAACAGAAGTGTTTGGTTAGTTGGTGTGTCTCACAGCTTTGATAAAGAATGCTTGATCAACAACTTGAGAATCTTTGTACTCGCATTCCATAAAGTTATAGTTAAGAGATGTTTCACATGGTGACGGCAAGACTTTTCATTTATGTATAATATCAAGTTTGATATATGTTTAAGCTGCATTTGAGGCGTTCCTGCATCAAAATCTTAATGTATTGTAATAATATATCCTAAAAAAACAGCATATTATGATGGGCATTGACATGTGAGTGCTTTATAATAAAACAAGCATTCCATGGTCTTGCGCAAAATAATTTTCAATGTCAATACCAGTATTAAACCCAGGACCCTGCATTCACTATATCTGGTCTCCCACAGCAGACAGAACATGGAAATGCAATTATTTTAGTAAATATAAACTGCTAAACACCTTTTCTCACAAGCAGTTAGAGCACACTTGTGACTTATATCAGTGTCTAGTCAAGTACCGGTTAAAGCTTGAAGGAGGAGTTTCTGACTTTGCTATGAGACTACAAGACCCCTGACCCTCTGTTTGGACAGGGCTGATTGGCTCTGTGCTGATCACATGCACTCTACCAAGAAAAAAAAACCTCTCTTAGCAATACTCACCAAACCGAGCATCCGCAGCCTGACTCCATAGACTCATGTGTAATCAGGAAAATATCAGGGACAGTGGAAGGAGGGGAGGAGCAGAGAAGACGGGATCAAACAGCCTTTTTACACAATGCGGAGGATTAATCCCTTAGGTTCCTCAGAAATGGCAGTGCTGATCAGAGGTTAATTCTGTGTGTGTACTGTACTGTTCTGCACTGCATAGAGAGGAGAATCGCTGTGAGCTGTACTGTGCTAGGTGGAGAGCCTTAGGCAATGGAGAGCTGCTTGCGAACTGAAAGATCCTGAGTGAGAGACTGACTGCAGAGAGCCACAGTGGCAAAGCAATATAGGGCAGAGCTACAACAGAACAGTGTCAAGATTACTGCAGATTAGTGCCCAGAGCTGAGTGAGACTACTGACTCCAGGTAGTGAATGCCACAAAATACAGGCTGGCCTAAGAGAGGATCTTTATAATGTGGCCTGACGCCAGGTCCCAAAGGGACAGATTTGGAGCAGCATTCGGGGTAAGAGGCTTCTTGAGGACCAATGGTCTGAATACTTTACTGCCTATTGCTAACAGATTGACATGTCTATAATAAAACTAGTGTGTCGATGAGTTCTGGGGTAAGTCATCGCTGGGAGCTGCAGAAAGACCCATCAATCCAGCGCTCCTAAGGGGGTAGCACACCTTAATGCAAAAAGATTTAATTTTCTCACACTAAAAATTTTGTGTAGTTCTTGTAGTAATCAAGAGGGTCATTTTATCATATTGGAACATATTGAGCTTGCTGTCCAGTGTCCAATGTCCCAGTTTATTGACCCAAAGCTTCCATGCTAAGTGATTTGAACTTTTTGAAATTTTTGGTTTGTTGAATTTCGACTGGTAAAATACTGTGGGGCAGATTCTCGTAGAATGGCGTAACTTAGGGCGGGCGTAACGTATCTCATTTACGTAACGCCGCTGCAAGTTTTTCAGGCAAGTGCTTTATTGACAAAGAACTTGCCTGTAAAGTTGCGGCGGCGTAGCGTAAATCACCCGGCGCAAGCCCGCCTAATTCAAATTAGTTCCCGCGCCGAACGTCTTGCGCATGCGCCATCCTTAAAATATCCCAGGGTGCATTGCTCCAAAGGACGTCATTGGTTTCGACGTGAACGTAAATGGCGTCCAGCCCCATTCACGGACGACTTGCGCAAACAACGTAAATTTATAAATTTTGACGCGGGAACAACGGCCATACTTAACATTGGTTGCGCCTCATAGACCAAGGGGCAACTTTACGCCGGGAAAAGCCCAACGTAAACGTCGTAACTTTACTGCAACCGCCGCGCGTACGTTCGGGAATTCGCGTATCTAGCTAATTTGCATATTCGACGGGGAAAACTACGAAAGCGCCACCTAGCGGGCAAAAAAAAATTGCAGTTAAGACCTGACGGCGTAAGAGCCTTACGCCTGTCGGATCTAATGGATATCTATGCGTAACTGATTCTAAGAATCCGTCGCATAGATACGACGGCCCAGATTAGGACTTACGACGGCGTACATGGCGTTGCGCCGTCGTAAGCCCTTTGAGAATCTGGGCCTGTCTGTGGTTATGAGACTTTTTTTAGACAATGTTCTGGCTAAATGTTCTAATGGCAGGAATTGATCATCATGGTTGGATTTTCTCAGATGATTTCTATTTGCCACAGGGATAAGCTAATGTGGATGTCTTCCAATATTACAATTCCTTCCGCTTGTACATTGAGGTTTACTCAAGCAATCAAAGTATTCATGTTTATGGAAAGACTTCAGTCAAAAAGATCCCTTTTTCGGGTTGTAAAAAATGGTCGTGTGTGGGCTTTAACGATGTGAAAAATCCGCGCATGCTCAGAAGTTATGAGACGGGTGTGCTCGTTCTGGTAAAACTACCGTTCGTAATGGAGTAAGCACATTCATCACGCTGTAACAGACAGAAAAGCGCAAATCGTCTTTTACTAACACAAAATCAGCTTAAGCAGCTCAAAGGGTGGTGTCATTCGAATGGGACTTCCCCTTTATAGTGCCATCGTACGTGTTGTACGTCACCGCGCTTTACTTGAGCATTTTTTTTCGCGATCGTGTGTAGGCAAGACCGTTTTATTGACCAAGTTGAAAAAAAATCGTTTTTTTCTAAAGCCTAAAAAACGTCCTTTTTTACAACCCGAAAAATTATCGTGTGTACGCGGCATTAGTGGTCAGATTGTCCTGCCTTATTATCCAATGACATCTATTTTGTATCATTTTGGATTTTCTTTTACTTTCACTTTCTATGATAATGGTAAACAGGACAAATGGAGAAAATAAATAAATAAATAATGTTTTGCGTTTTAGTTGTACTTTAAGTTAAAATGTGCATGCACATTTAGTTAAAGTCTAACCATTAGAGCAAAGCTACAGTATATACTATGTTCTGTAATTATTTATGAAATAAGCTTATGAATACTATTACTTTATACTGTATGGCCCAGATTCAGGTACGACTTGCGCGGGAGCAAGTGTGATTTGCGCCGTGCAAGTACGGATTTGCTCCCAGGCAAATTTGCGGGTGACCCAGAAAGCAAGCTAAGCCTGAAATGTGCCATTTTTGCACGGAGGCAGTTTCTCTGCCCCGGCGCAATTAAGGGGCAATTTTGCTCAGGGAGCAACTTGCGCTCTCATGGTTTTCCCTCAGCAAATATGCAAATGAGGAACTGCCACTGATTCATAAACTTGCGCGTGTGAGGAGCATTTTGCTCCCAAAGCGCGCAAGCTGTTTGGCCGGGGCAAATTTGCACTTTATAAAAGCAGGGGCAAGTTAGCAACAGATGGCCACAGGTCAGCTGGAGAGAAACTACAGCACTCCTCACCGTGTGTAGGGACTACAAACAAAAACAAAAAAAAAAAAACTTTGAGCATAAACTAAATATAGAAAAGCTCCTAATCTGAGCAAAAAAAAAATATCCCCCAAAAAAATAAAAAATATAAGCATAATCAAAATAAATAGAAAAGGCTCATTATATGAGCAGCAAGGGATAGGTAAAAAATACAAAAATAAAAGGAAAATAATTATTTTTTTTTGGACATCCTTGTGCCAAGGGTGCCCCGGCTCTGGCTCCTCAGTCTGCGTGGTTAAGCCTGTGGTGGGGATGGAGCCTGGGCTGAGGATGGAGCCTGTGGTGGGGATCGAGCATGGGGTGGGGATGGAGGGGGGGGGAGCATCAACCCCTACTTCCTCACTCCTGGCAGGTGGTGCCTGCATGCCCTCCATGGCGTTGGCCAGGCGGGTGAGCACGCTGTTGATTTGGGCCAACATCCGCAGCTGCCGGGTGGTATTGGTCCTCTGCTGCTGCCGGGTTAATCTCCCCTCCTCCCGCACAGCAGCAGTGTTGGCCTCCACCGCACCTGCCAACCTGCTCACCTCCGCTGTTAGCAAAGCGATGGCGCCCTGCTGCTCAACCATGCAGGTGACCATGGCTCCACAGTTGGCACTGACTTCCTCCAAGCTCTCAGTATCTCGTATCCCCCGGTCAGCATGCAGGGTGAGGGCCTGCTGCAGAGAGGAGGAGGTGGATGCCAGGCTGTCCGCCACCCGCCTCAAGTCTCCCACCATGTCCCCTATATGGCGGGTCTGCCGGGCCTGCTCCTCCTGCAGACCTTCACGGAGGCTGGAGGGTACACCCCTCGTTTTACATAGAGCCTTTCTTGGAGGAGAGGCTGGGGCACGAACTGAGGGAGAAGAAGGGGAGTGGGCCACACTGGAGGGAGGGGCACTGGAGGGGGGGACACTGGAGGGAGGGGCACTGGAGGGGGGGACACTGGAGGAGGGGACACTGGAGGGGGATGATGTTATGGTCGGGGGGTGGTGGGGAGGTCAGGGATGGTGGGATCCTCCTGGAGGTACACAGATTCATCCAGGTTGAGGATAATGGACTCCTCCACCACTTCCTCCTCCCTAGATGGACTATGGGCGATATCCTCCTCCACCAACATGCCCAGGATCTGCAGGGGGCCTGACTGCACCCCATGATGTTCTGGGGATGGCGTGGGTCGCCCTACAGCCAACGACGGCCCAGCCTCATCATCAACATCTGTGGATGACACAAAAAAATATGTTGCTGGAGCAACACACTTATCACATGTTCCCTTCTACCCCCTCCCATGATACACAGCAAATATGAGAAATAAAAACTTTTTACATGTTCACTTCTACCCCCTCATATGTTCACTTCTACCCCCTCCCATGATACACAGCAGATATGAGAAACATAAACTTGTTACATGTTCCCTTCTACCCCCTCATATGTTCACTTCTACCCCCTCCCATGATACACAGCAAATATGAGAAACATAAACTTGTTACATGTTCCCTTCTACCCCCTCATATGTTCACTTCTACCCCCTCCCATGATACACAGCAAATATGAGAAACAAAAACTTACCAGTCCCCAAGTCCCCAACAGTGGAGTCATAGCCTGGCAGTCCCTCCACCTGCTCCAGCGCTAGACTCTGAGAGATGACCTCCTCCTCCGGATTGAGTCGCACAGAACAGGCTGGTCCTCCTCCGGTGCCCCTGCTATGCTTTCTGATTAGGACAATTTTGTCCCTGACTCGACGACGCATGTCAGTAAATTTTTTTTGGATGTCCTCCCAGGACCTCTCCTCAATGCCCAGGGCATTTATGTCCAATGTAATAGCCTCATATATTGCCCTCCTTTGGGCTACGGTGGTATTCTTCCGCTCTGAACCAAAAAGAACGGCAGTATGGCGCGTCAGTGCCGCAAGCAGTATATCCATCTCAGCGGAGACAAAATTTGCTTTTCTTTTTTTTTTCTTATCAGGAGGTGCCATCTCAGAAAAAAGGGCAAAATTACCTTGCTCGGGGGGGGGGGTGGAACAAGCAGGATGTAATTTTGCACAGGACCTGCGCAGGTCTGCCCCTATTTATTTGCTCAGTGCAAGCAGGTGGGCAAAATTTGCCCTGAAAATAGGCGCAAACCACTGCTGAGTGGAAAAAAGATCATTTGCATAGGGCACACCCACTTTCACTTGCGCTGCCTTAGGCCCTGATTTTTGCCTTACAAAGGAGCAAGTTAGCAGACAAAAGGAATCCTGAATCAGGTGGCAATCTTTCCAATTTGCCCCAGCGCAGAGCAAATCAGCTGCTCTTCACATGTGCAACTAAAGGGCAAATCTACCTGAATCTGGGCCTATGTTGATAAGCGCACAACAGTATGCTATGCTGAAAAGTCTACCATTTTATACATTAGAATAAGTGCTGCATGATGGCAATATACAAAGAATGATATTTAAAATAAGGTAACACTATCTTTGATGCAGAAACTTTTGAAACTAACACGTGAATGCATAGTTTCACTGTATTCTATGCACAGGATATACCATATATTTTTTTCACTGTTTATTTAGACCTTTCAAGTTTCCTTCCTTTTTTCTCCCCTATTTTTTTATTTTATTGCTCTCCGTTATATCCTAATTTTTTATGTAACCGGTGCCTTCTTCATTGTGTGTATTGTAAGAAGAAGCGCTATATTAAACTTACCTGCTCTGTGCAATGGCCTCTCCACTCTTCCTCCAGTCTCTGGGACCTTGATTTCCAAATAAAATGCTAAATTTACTTTAATCCGAAAAGATGACTTTGGACCACTGAGCACCAGTTCAGTCCTTTTCCTGGTTAGCGCAGGAAAGTCACTTCTGAAGTTGTCTTTGGTTCAGGAGTTGAACACAAGGAATGCCACAGTTGTAGCCCATGTCCTGGATACGTTTGTGTGTGGTGGCTCTTGAAGCACTGACATAGTTGTAGTCCAATCCTCTCAAGGCTGAGTTTATCCCAGTTTGTGCATCTTTTCTTACCACACTTTTTTTCTTCCACTCAACATTCCATTAATGTGCTTGATTGCAGCACTCTCTGAACATCCAGCTTCTTTAGCAATTACCTTTTGTGACTTACCCTCCTTGTAGAGGGTGTCAATGACTGTCTTCTGGACAACTGTCAAGTCAGCAGTCTTCCCCATGATTGTTTAACCACTTAACGACCCCTTCACGCCGATATACGTCAGCAGAATGGGACGGCTGGGCACATCAACGTATAGGTATATTGTCCTTTAAGCCAAGCCGTGGGGTCGCGGGCGCGCGCCCGAGGCGCGCTCCCGCGACCCGGTCCGAAGCTCCGTGACCGCGGGACTCGCGGACCTGATCGCCGCTGGAGTCCCGCGATCGGTCCCCGGAGCTGAAAAATGGGAAGAGCCGTGTGTAAACACGGCTTCCCCGTTCTTCACTGTGGCGGCGTCATCGATTGTTGATCCCTTTTATAGGGGGACACAATCGATGACGTCACACCTACAGCCACACCCCCCTACAGTTGTAAACACACTTGAGGTCACACAACCCCATCAGCGCCCCCTGTGGTTAACTCCCAAACTGCAATTGAAATTTTCACAATAAACAATGCATTTTAAATGCATTTTTTGCTGTGAAAATGACAATGGTTCCAAAAATGTGTCAAAATTGTCTGAAGTGTCCGCCATAATGTCGCAGTCATGAAAAAAAACGCTGATCGCCGCCATTAGTAGTAAAAAAAAAAATAATTAATAAAAATGCAAGAAAACTATCCCCTATTTTGTAAACGCTATACATTTTGCGCACAAAAAATAAAAACCGCAGAGGTGATCAAATACCACCAAAAGAAAGCTCTATTTGTGGGGAAAAAAGGACGCCAATTTTGTTTGGGAGTCCAATTGTCAGTTAACCACTTTAGCCCCGGGCCTGTTTTTCAGAGTCGGTGTTTACGAGACTAAAAATTTTTTTTTGCTAGAAAATTACTTAAAACCCCCAAACATTATATATATTTTTTTTCTAACACCCTAGAGAATAAAATGGCAGTCATTGCAATACTTTTTGTCACACCGTATTTGCGCAGCGGTCTTACAAGCGCACTTTTTTTGGAAAAAATTCACTTTTTTAAATAAAAAAATAAGACAACAATAAATTTGGCCCAATTTTTTTATATATTGTGAAAGATAATGTTACCCCGAGTAAAATGATACCCAACATGTCACACTTAAAAATTGCGCCCGCTCGTGGCATGGCGTCAAAGTTTTACCCTTAAAAATCTTGATAGGCGACGTTCAAAAAATTGTACAGGTTGCATTTTTTGAGTTACAGAATAGGCCTAAGGCTAAAATTATTGCTCTCACTCTAACGATCGCGGCGATACCTCACTTGTGTGGTTTGAATACCGTTTTCATATGCGGGTGCTACTCGCGTATACGTTAGATTTTACGCGCGAGCTCGTCGGGACGGGGCGCTTTAAAAAATGTTTTTTTGGTTTTCGCATTTATTTATATTTATTTTACAATTTTTAACACTGAAATAAAAAAAATAAAAAATTATCACTTTTATTCCTATTACAAGGAATGTAAACATCCCCTTGTAATAGAAAAAAGCACGTCAGGTCCTCTTAAATATGAGATCTGGGGTCAAAAAGACCTCAGATGTCATATTTGGGCTTAAATGCAAAAAAATAAAAACATTTGGAAATTTTTCAAATGACAAAAAAAAAATGTTGCTTTAAGAGGCTGGGCGGGACTGACGTTTTGACGTCACTTCCGCCCAGCAGAGCTATGGGGACGGGCGAAGGAGATTTTTCCTTCAGTCTCGTCCCCACTCAGCTGCCGAATGGTCCCGATACCCTCCGCCGCTACCGACGGCTCCGGTAAGCGGCGGAGGGCGCGGGAGAGCGGCGGGAGGGGGGGCCCTCTCCCGCCACTGTTAACGGCGATCTCGCGGCGAATCCGCTGCGGAGACTGCCGTTATCGTGTACCGGACCGCCCACTGGAGAGATGAATATCTCGATTGTGGCAGCAGCTGCTGCCGTTACCGAGATATTCATCTTTAAAGTGATGACGTATAACGGCGGTGGGCGGTCGGCAAGTAGTTAAAGTGACGCAGTGCCGAATCGCAAAAAGGGGCATGGTCCTTTAGCTGCATTTTGGTCCGGGTCTTAAGTGGTTAACCTACTGAACCAGACTGAGAGATAATTTAAAGGCTCAGGAAACCTTTACAGGTGTTTTGAGATAATTAGCTGATTAGCGTGTGACACCTTGAGACTACAATATTGAACTTTTTCACAATATTCTAATTTTCTGAGATACTAAATTTGGGGTTTACACTAGCTGTCAGCCATAAGCATCACAATTAAAAGCGATAAATGCTTGACATATATCACTCTCTTTGTAATGAATCTAATGCAAGTCTCCCTTTTTGAATTGAGTTACTGAAATAAATTTAAAGTGGATGTAAACCCAATTTTTTTTTTTTTTTGCTGTCACAATGTAGAGTAAAAGATTTCCTATCATCTGTGCCCAGTCTTGCCACACAGAGTTAATCCAGCTCTGAGCAATCCTCTTTTATTGTTCAGTGAGATAAAATGGACTAGCAAAGAAAAACCTTGGTCCGTTCCACCCTCTTGCTGTGAGTGACAGGTTATTTATATATCTCATGCACTAGCCTGGAGACGGGCGTTATTTTTTAATTGCCACCCCCACTCCTTTTCTAAAGTCATGTGGTTACTTTTCTGGATTTTGACTGGATGTTTGTGATCATAGCAGAATTCAGTGTAAGAAATACATAGGACAAAATGAATGTTGACAAGGGGAGTATAGAGGAGGGCGGAGCAGTCTACTGACCACACGACTCCACCCACAGCTTCAGACAACAGACCCACCCACAGAATCTGCAGTTTTTCAGTTCTTATAACAGACAGAGGGGAAACATTTGACAGGTAAGGATACATGCAGGAGGTATGTATATCACTATATATCAGCACTATGGCAGTAGTTTAGAAAGGATGAGAGTGGGTTTACATCCACTTTAACATTTTGATAATCAAAAAAAAATCATGCACCTGTACATGACAAATAGGGTGCAGAGAATCTCCTAATATAGTGAAAGAATACAGTATATAGCAAGGGCATCCTGAAGTTCGGCTGCATGGAAGGACTAAATTTTCCCTTTATCAGGAGATTGTGTAAGAGAACAAATGACCACTAAACGGAAAGACAGACAAATAGGGGAAGACACAGACCTAAAAGGACACGTAACTAGGATTGAGGGGGGGGGGGGGGGGGGGGGGACTAGGGGCAAGCACAGGAGCAGTGAGAGAGAAAAAAATATTATCAAATGCGATATCACCAATAAGAATTATGCGGTCTGAGTGGGCACAAAACATGGTAATTATTGAGTGAGGTAAGAGCAGTAGTCCTCACATTTTCATGGCCTAGAGGGGCCAAAAAAACAACTGACAGCAATTGTCCGATTGTTACAAACGGTCTGATTTTCCGACAAAAGCCTGCTATCACACAATTCCTGTCGGAAAATCCAATTGTGTATAAGAGCCTTTAGGCTTCCTGTCAAAGCCCCAGCTTTGTCCACCAGTGTAAGAAATAATATAAAGTAAGACAAAATAATACTTCTGTATTTCCTAACTCCTTCCTGCTTGCCCTCACATCGCAATAACTGGGGTATTATGACCGGGGCGTGAGGTCTGCCTAGTCATGTGACCACTGTTATTGGCTGGTCATATGATCATGAGACAGTCTTTGACAGCTCAGTCTCTGCTAGGGGCATGCATTGGACACATTCTGAGCACAGAAACCTTTGCCACCCACTGATACCTATGTGTTACCTCCCTCTTCGCCACTGCACAGGGCTGGACTGGGACAAAAATTTGGCCCTGGACTTCATCTAGACTGGACTACTTTGACATGTCTCTCCCATGGCGGCCGGACAACTCCCGCCCCCCCCCCCCCCCCGGCCACCCAAGCCCCCTCTCCCCCTTCACTAGCCACTAGCCGTTCTACTTTATTAGAGTAGAACAGCTGGTACTGGTACTCTTATAGGCAGTACCAGTGGGGCAAAGAATCAGTTTGGTGCCCCCCCTTATGGGACAAGATTAGGCAGAAGTGAGAAACTCCCAGGCCATAGCTGTTAAATCAGCTGTCTGTCCCCTCCCCCGTGCTCCTCTGTCATCTCCCCTGCTCCTCTGGTCCTCCCCTGCTTCTGTGTTCCTCCCCAGGTGAGCGCTGCAGGCAGGGAGAGGAGGTGAGCACTGCGGGAAGGGAGAGGCAGAGGGGGGCGGCGGTCCGCTGTCACTGAAGCCGGCCCACTGAGCCATCGGCCCACCGGGAAACTCCCTGTCGTCCCAATGGCCAGTCCATCCCTGCCACTGCACGTATGCATTACTTGGGCAGCAAGAGTTTAAAGGCAAATTCTTAAATTGTACATGTGTGAACTGTATTGGCTGCCAAAGGATTTGTAATTCTTTTCAGTCACTTTTGTACTTTTATACATCTCTGCAAGGCAGCACAGACAGGAGGAGCCTTTTTTGTTACAAAAAGAAATACAATGCTGTAATTTCCCCTCCTGCAGCCTTCTTAATTTAAAGTAAGCAATAAGCAACACCATCACCAGTCATTTTAAAACTTTAGTAAATAACTCACCAGTACAAAATTCTTCTCCTAGCTTGGCACTGCTGTGTTTGCTGTTTTTTTAGTTATACGCTGTTAATGGGCCCGTTCTGTAATTGTTCAAACATTTTCTCTCTGCTGAATGATCAGTTCCAGATGTAACATGGTTCATTACCAATTGATTGTTTAGGAGACTTCAAAAAAACAAAAGAACGGTGCTACATATCAAAGGGAACGTATTGTGACATATATTGGCAACAATCATGCTAAGATTTATCTGAGAAGCAACAAAGAATTCTATTGTGCTAGAAACCTGGTACAACACAATTGTGAAAAGGAGCACTCTAACCTTTTAATATTTCCATACATAAAGCCATTCTGTTGTTACATTTTATTTTGTCGTGGTAAAATAAAACCTTCATTCTCTTGTCACTAAGAGCAGAAAGAAAAGTTAATTGTTAGCTATGACTCAGGGCACTAATGCTTTGTGATGAATTGTTTGAGCCTTCTAATTCCTGTTATGCTTCATTCTACTGCTGAGGAATGTGGATCTTGTTAACTCTATCTGTAGTTGGGTACAGTAGCTGCTTTTTGGAGATAACAATATTTTTCTGCTCCTCCTAACCAGCACTAAAATGTAGTTAATCTCATACATGTTATATGACACAACATTATTGTTGCAATTTTTTTTTTTTTTTTCAAGCTACAGTCAAAATTACAGATCTGTAACAACAAATTAGCAAAGTCCTATGTAACATGTTTGGAAAGTATAACATTAACATTTAGGCCTCATGCACAAAGGGCGTTTATATATCTGCTTTTAGCAGCGTCAGATGTTATTCTATGTGTCCATACACACAGGCTTTAAGGGCTCTTTCACACGGAGCGGACCGTTTCTGGGTCCGCTCCGTGTGTCTCCGTCGGCTCAGCGGGGATCCCCGCTGAGCTGTCGGCGGATAGAGCGGTCCCCGCACACAGTGCAGAGACCGCCCTGTCTCAGCTCCGCTCTGCCCTATGAGGAACCGGATACAGACGGACCGTGTGTCCGCCTGCATCAGTTCCGTTCCGCCGGACGGAAGAAAAATAGGGTTTTCTTCCGTCCGAAAACCGGATCCCGACGGATGCGGACGTTAGCGGATGCGATCCCATAGGGATGTATTACAAGTCTGTTAACAGACTTGTAATAACGGACAGGTGGAGCGGACGTCTGAAAGGGGCCTTAGGAGCTGTAAGTGGCACAGACTCCTGTAAAAAACAAACAGGACCAGAGCATTCTGAGGACCGACTTTAGAGCTGTAAAAAGTTTTGACGCTGCTAAATGTGCCCCAAAGTACCCCCCCCCCCCCTTATGTTGAGGGCATGTGGTATTGTATGGTCCAGGATGATGACAGCCATGCCAGGCTGCATGCTTGGATAAAGGTCTGGTATGGATTTTGGGGGGAACCCAATGCCAATGTTTTGGGTGTGGGGGTTCCCCTTAAAATCTATACAAGACCGAAGGGTCTGGTATGCTCTTGGGGGGGGGGGGGGCCCCCATGCTAATTTTTTTCCCCCCATTTTAGCGGGGGTTCCTCTTCAAGATCCTCAGCGCATAAGCTGCACTGCACGTCGGATCATCGTGTTCCGACTTAATCTAAATCAATGGTTTCTCATAGAGAACCACTGATTTTGAAAAGAGGCAGAGAAACGCCGCTAAAAGCTAGTGCAGCTAAACGTGCATTAACGCCAATGCAAAAAGCTAAGTAAAGTACGTTTTTACAGCCGTTTGTTGGTAGTGACTTTGCAGCTCGTTTTTTCCAACGCCCTGTGTACATGATACCTTAAAGTGGTTGTAAACCCTGTTACACCACTTTTACCTAAAGGTAAGCCTATAATAAGGCTTACCTGTAGGTACTGTGAATATCTCCTAAACTTTCACTGTATTCGCATTTGCCGATGCCATTGGCCACATGCGCACTGAAGAAACGGCTCGCTCGTGCTGTTTCTGCAGGAGCCGTACCATGACCGAGCCCGCAAACACGGAAGTAACTCCAGGAGACATGTCACCGGACACAGCGGTGTGCAGGGACCGCTCCAACAGCTTTGATCTATGGTAAGTATTTCCTAATGAGCTAGTATATGAACCATACTAGCTCATTATGCTTTTTTTTTTTCTTGGAGTTTACAACCACTTTAAGATTTAAGCTGAACACTAAGCAAATAAAACACCCCTTAATTTTGTTATGCATTAATAAAAATGTGATTGGCTTCCATTTTCTAGACTTATAACAGGATGTTGGTTGCTCCGTACCTCCAATTTATAGAACATCTTGCATTTTTCCAATGAATACAAGGTTTTCTCTGATTGGGCAAGGTGAAGAGAAGGGGTTGTGATGTCACAAGCTCCACCTTGTCTATTCAGTGAATGTGTTGTATTATTGAAATAAATGCAATATGTTCTATAAATACTGGCGCTTCTGAGTGAGCAACTCCCTGTGGTCAGTGTGCAAAGGGATAGATGCTTGCATGGAACCCATGCAGGACAAAGAAGAGTTTCAGCTTTCCAAGCAGCCCATCATGTATGAGATATGCATACTTACATTGTGCCAAGCTGGGCTAACATAAATATACAATATATGTAATTTCTGGAGTGCAGCTTTAAAGGAGAAGTTTGAGGGGTTATAAAAAAAAAACATCTAAACTCCCCTATATGCTGCGGCATTAGTCTGATGCTACAGCTGTCCCACATTGGCTTTAAGACCAAAAACTTAGCGATCCCATGGCCACTGATCACTTAATTATTGATCAGCTCGCAGCAGAGAGCAGTGAATGTTGGTCACTACTTGCTGATCTGTCCCTCCAGCACTTACTGGAGCATCTGGTCGGAGAGGGTGCAGGTGCAGCTGAATTTGGCTCTCGGCTGTGTGCTGAGAGCTGGAGCCAGATTCAATCAGGCAGCTGGGAGGATCCTGACTATATGGTTGGAATCCTTCCAGAGCCTGGATCAGCTTTTTAGTTTAAAAATAACAAACATGATTTACTTGCCTGCCTTGTGTGATGGTTTTGTACAGAACAGCCCAGATCCTCTTCTTCTCGGGTCTCTCTTCGAAGCTCCTGGCCCTCCCTCCTGTTAAGTGCCCCCACAGCAAGCAGCTTGCTATGGGGACAGTCGAGCCACAGCTCCCTATGTCCATTTAGACATGGCGGCCCGCCCCCACCCCGCACCATTTCTCTTCTTATTGGCTGAGTAACTTTAATTGACAGCAGCAGGAGCCAATGGTGCTGCTCTGCTGTATCAGCCAATGAGAGGGGAGTTCTGGACAGCCGAGACACTCCAGCAACATTGCTTGATCTAGATGGACCTCAGATAAGTATTAGGGGGGCTGCTGCTCACAGAATGCATTAAGATAAAAAAAATCTGCCTTTACAACCACTTTAAGGCCAGGTAATGCAGATTTCTCCAAAAGAAAAACACAAATTGTTGCATTTAGTAGCTTGAATAAAGCTAAATATATAGGGGACACAGAGATATTTGAGAGTGTTATATAGACTAATAGCTCAATGTTTTTATTGAAATTAAGAAAAGTAAAAACTGTAGAAAATGCCAAAAAGATATCATAAATTTCTCAGGTTACCATAACACTAAGAACAATAATACATTGGTGACGCTTAGAAAAACCTACCTAATAACTCATCAGATACCGAAATCTTAATACCAGGGGAGGCACCCTAATGACAATCAAGATTTTTCAAGGTAAAGGCTAGCAAGTACAAATTAGGACCACATTGAACCAGAGTAGCATTAAAATGCATCGCAACATTTGCCTTTGGTAATGCATTGTAAATGGCAATTTCACGGTAGGGGAAAGTAGGAAATGAAAAGTGAGGAGGGGCTACGGCATTGAAGATAATAGGGAACTCCATATAGACAAATACCTGAGAGTATAACCATAATAATGGCAAAGCAATACCATTTGAGTCGGCAAAAAGTGAAGAGGAAATCGGAAGCGGACAAAAAAAGGAAAGGAACATTATTTAAATATATATATATATATATATATATATATATATATATATATATATATATATATATATATATATATATATATATATATATATATATATATATAATTAATATGTAATATATTTTAAAACAAAAATCTGTAGCATAGGAATATTGACCATAGAGGTACGAGAAAGCAGTGGAAGGTCCTCCAACTCCAGCAGTGTATGAAGTTTTATATAAATATAAGCTTGAAATGTGGATCTCTGCAGTTTTATAATAGATTACAATAACATTAAATGTAAAACATTAACATATGTTTGTGTATTTCGTAATTCTAGACCATGTTTTATTATCATACTCCAAGTATTTTCATAGGAAGACAGCAAAATAGTATAATAAAAAAACACTTTATGCTGATATTACTCTACCCTCTAAATATCAACTAAAATGTTTTAGAAAAATAACATGTTAATGCCCAGACTGCTACTCCTACAAGTATAATTTCTAAAATCAATGAGAATTATGAGGAAGAAAAGAAGTGGGTTTATTAGATATGTTATCTATACCAGTAGTTGTATAGAACAATACCTACAGTACACTTTCATTTAGTATTTAGCAGAAAATATACCTTCTCAATGAATTGCATGCTGTTATAGCTACACATGCTTATCTTATGGTGTTTCTTATCACCTACACTACATGTAAAAGCTATGTAGAATGTACTGTATGAAATAAGGAAGTTGTACATAAATTGACACACACCATTTCACATTCCTCTTACATCACACATCATATGTATGTCACGTGCATGCATTTTAAATATTGTATATTCATTTTTCAGAGTATAGTATTGTACATTTCCATAGTTCATACTAAAATAAGTCATTGTACAGACATACAGAACATATCCATGTTGCTGGATTTTACCACTATATTGTTTTTTTTCTTTTCATTTTTTTTTTTCATTGCATTAAAGTGCTGTTTTCACCTAAATTGGCCACATTAAAATGTCCACTGCACTTTCAAATATACATGTGGGCCTTATGTATCAACATGTTCTAAATAAGAACCAAACTTATCTCCATCATAGCCATTATTCAGCATCGGACATGTTATGAAAGTTTGAATCTTGCTGATGACGATGGGGAAAGAACGCTAATTCTTAGTAAGAACATGTTGATACCTGATGATGGGACCCAGAATCCTCTAACAATTATACAAATGTAAGGTCACCTCTTCTCCGCATATTGTTATCACCAGGGCTTATACATTTTGCTCCTCTGTGTCAACTGTTTTGTGCTCCTCCTTTCTATGCCAGTTGCCTTGCTACCTTAGTATCAAACATCATAGCTTTACAAGACATGCTGAGACTGAGGCCTCGTACACACGACCGAGGAACTCATCGGAAAAGACACATCGTTTTCCTCGATGAGTTCCTTGTTAGGCTTGTCGAGAAACTCGACAAGCTTTCTTTGCGTACACACAGTCAAGACAAAATCTCCTCGTTCACTGGCACAACCCTTGGGGCTTCTTTTGCTAATCTCATGTTACTGCGTGTTAAGTAAAAGTTTGGTAAGAGACAATTTGCACTTTTCAGTCTGTTACAGCGTGAAATATGTGTTATCTCCATTACAAATGCTACTTTTACTCATACTTTATTCTGAGCATGCGTGTGTTTCTTAGCATACACACGCTCGAGTTTCTCGTAGAAAACCAGCCCGACGAGGAACACGACAAGGAAATTGAGACTCCCGTCGAGGAAAAAGAGAACTTGTTCTCTTTTTTCCTTCTCGAGTTCTTCGACAGTTTCCTCAATGAAAAACGTATTTCCTCGGCAAAAAAGCTCTCCCACCAAGTTCCTTGATGGATTCTGTTGAGTTTCTCGGCCATGTGTACGAGGCCTGAGAGTCAAAAGAGCTAGCCCACCCACTCTTTTTCAGTTCAACTTAAACCATGAAATAAAATATTAGGGTAAACAGTTTTACTAGGGTGAACTGTAAACAAAATCTGCATAGATCTGATCGGCTTTCAGTTTTCTTTTTTGTCAATGGGTGAAAAAATACTGCGCAAACAATGAGGGTGAAAAAAAACAAAATAATAAAAAACAATAAATAATGAATAGTGTAATAGCAGCTACATAAAAATGTGACACATTTTCTAAAGAAAGGTGAATGGAATGTATCGCTAACTTTTTTGTCAAAGCTTAATTAAACAAGCTGAAGTTAGAGGCTGATTGGCTTCCATGCAGAGCTAGATTTGACACTCTCCAGTTTTAGTAAATCAACCGCCTAATTTTCAACCAAAAATACACACATACGCCTTTGCAAGGACCGCAAAATTGGGATTTTACTGGCAGAAAGGGTAGCCTTCTATAATATTTAGTTATAAACTCAAATATGTGTATAGACAATCAACAACTTAATGTGTTGGTGGCTGTGTGTCACAGCCTGGGTTGTCTATATGCAAATCTGTCACTGACTATATTAGTGTTGGGAGCCACAGCATGGGAGTCATGCTGTGCCTGTTCTTGCCACCAACACCAATTTAGCCACTGCCACCCAGCATGGGTACACAAACTGGCCAACATTCGGTCAGTGTGTACAGCTGTCTGTCCAACAGAAGCCAGTCTAATGAGCGGCTTTTGTCTTAAACCTCGTACACATGATCGGACTTCCATTGGACAAATCCGTGGATTTTTGTCCAAAGGGCGTTGTCCATGAACTTGGTATGCATACAGACGGCAGAACATTTTCAGCCAATGTACGTGAAACTACGTGATTTTTCAGCTCTTTACCACCACCCTTTCGGCAACTTCTGCTAATGTTGTCTGATGATTAGGATTGGTTCGGAGCATGCGTGTTTCTACTTTGGATTTTAGTCAGACGGATTTGTGTACACACGATCGGATGATCCGACGGAACACATTTGTTGTCGGACAATTTGAGAGCATGAACATCCAACATTTGTTGTCGGAAATTCCGACAGCAATTGTCCGATGGAGCATACAGACGGATGGATTATCCAACAAAACCCGTCCAGCGGACAATTGTCAGAATATCCGATCGTGTGTACGGGCCTTAAGGGACATGCTGGAAAACCAGTTTCTGATGACGAGTGTGTTCTATGTTATGGCAATCTGTCTCTCTGGCCTCCCTATCCCTTCTAACCCTGTACTACATACTGTAGTTGGCTGCAGGGAAATGTCTAGTCCCATGGAGCCTATGAAGAAAAGCTCCTTGTCTTTGGTATCTCAAGACGACCATAAAAACATTAGAGCTGCTGTTGGCTCTAATGGTGGTCGTTGAACAATCCGAGGGGTTGTGGAAAATATTGGAAGGGGGCAATTGTCGAAAACATTTTTGAAAAGTTAAGCTATCTTTTTTAAAACCCGCACACACATAAGCATTTCACAAGACATTATTAACTCTAATCTTCCAGCAAAATGCAATGGTACACAGCACCTCTTCATACCTAGCATCATCATCAGTGCTTTCCAAGCTGGAATGTAGACTAGTTCATGATGTATATAACTATAATTCTACTAACATGATGTAAGCATAATGTTTATCCCCTTAGAATGACTGTTATGCAGTAAACATAACATGAATGTGACATCACACACACACACGGGAATGTTACATAAGCTGGAGTAAAACAATTACGTTATCCTCAAAGAGGCTTAATTGCATATCAATTTGATAAAACTGTTACAAGCACTTAAACTTTAAAGAGTTATAAACGTACTTTGTCATGTGCATCCTGTAGCATTGATCCATGTGAACGATGTAAGGAATCTTACATAATTCACATGGATAAACATTTTGTCTCTTCTTCTTTTTTTTTTTTTTTTTTTTTTTTTTAGATCAAATGTTATTTATCTTGAAATAGTGACTGTCAGCTAATTTGAATACTGTGTACATAAACAACCTACTTAGTTTTACAAAGGAGACTATTATGTTTACCGTATTTATCATATAACACGCACCCTAACTTTAAGAGGGAAGTTTCAGGAAAAAAAACTTTCCACAGCCCCCTGTGTATAACACGCAGTCAGTTTACCCTGTATTTTCAGGGTAAAAAAGTGAGTGTTATACATCAATAAATACAGTATATTATGTTTAATTATAAAGGTCATATTATTTTTAGACGCTTTGTGTGAAAGAGTGGGGCATATCGTGATTTCTTGAAAATAAGACTTGCATTTTATCCAAATATTCATTTGGCACTAATAAAATGTTATTGTTGTACAGTTTGTGTAATTTACCAAAATTGCTGAAAGAAAAAAAATAGGCGTGTACTTAAAGTGTAAGTAAAGCCTCCTATCGTTTTCAGCTGCCATTTTTTCCTCTGTTTAATCTACAACTGCCATGATGCTGCACATGTGATCATTTATGACACCAGCCATTGGATGGTTTGACAGTTTGGTTGAGAGGACAGCCAATGGGACATGCAGGAAATTAAAAACCGTTTTATGAATGGGTTTACTTCCCCATTAAAATGTTTGTTAAAGTGGTTCTAAAGGCTCAAGGTTTTTTTACCTTCATGTATTCTGTGCATGATGGTAAAAAAACTGTGTGCAGCAGCCCCCCTAATACTCACCTGAGCTCCCTCTCGATCCAGCGATGTGCACAAGAGCTAAGCTTCTCTCGGGTCTCTCATTCCTCATTGGCTGAAACAGCAGAAGCCATTGGCTACTTTCAATCACAGCTAGTGAATAATTAAGGAGCGAGCGGGGGGCAGGGCCGAGCCGTGGGTCTGTTGCTCTGGCAAGTGTCTTGAAGAGGAGAAGCCAGGAATGTTGGCAGGAGACCCAAAAAGAGGACGATCAGTGCTGTAATGTGCAAAATTACATAGAAAGTATAACAAGTTTGTTAAAAAAACAAAAACGTTTAGCCTAGGTTCAAACTAGTGCGATCTAAGAAATTGCATGTGATTTGCACCCGCAGCGCAGCTGCCAATCACATGTGATGTCTGAGCAATGCGAGTTCAGCCATACAGTTGTATGGCTGAACTCGCATTGTATTCGCAATGAAAAAAGTGAAGAACTTGTTTTTTCCCGGCACTGGAATCGGATCGCATGGATGTTCTCACCCATGCAATCCGATTCCTGTATGAATCCACAGTTCCAACTGTTCTGAGGGTGTCATTAACATTGTATTGACACTCACAGAGGGCAGTGTGAACTGCCTACGGGAAAGAAGCAAAGCGGGAACTGGTGCAGGTTCCCGCATCGCACTAGTCTGAACCTAGGCTTAATGTCGCTTTAAAGTTCTATTTAAAAAAAAATTCACTCATGATTCACACAACTTTTCCCCATGATTCATACTTTATTAAATTGAATATATTTAAAATATTTGTTTTTGGGTGAAGGTTTTGTAAATCTTATGTGACATTTATAACTAGGCCCCTTTAGTATACCTTTTAAAGCAAACCATTTACAGCAGCGCAAATCTGAATTTTAAGCATACACAATATTACAACAAAATACATTTATGTAATTACACGCCACTGATCACCATATACTGCTTTGGTATAATGATAGTATATTGACATTGAAAACAAACCACTCAATAATAATCCCAACAATAAATAAATCAGCGGCTATAACAATATATTGTGCCAAGAAGTATGCTCAGTGATATCTAAAATAAATATATTCCATTTACCTTCCTCTTAGTTAGGTGGAGTTGTTTTTCAGCCTACCTGTCCACTATCGGTGACATACTGATATATACAGGTAACTTCATAGCTCTAGGACACGAGTAGCTTCCTGCACTGAGCAAGACTACAATGATAGAGGGGCACCCATAGGGGTGTATTTTAATTACAGATAGTTTTTCTGGCTTCCATTATTTTGATAAAATTGGCTAATTAATTTAATTCTTTGCGATCACCGCTGTTTGCTCCATGCACCTTTCAGCTGCCTATAAAGCCTTCTAGCCCCATTCAAACAGGGTTCTATTATAGTCGGCCGTAGCCGGCTTGGCTACTTTTAAACATACAAGCTACTGGCATATCCCCTGAACTGAGTAGCAGCGCCAACTGGATCCATGCTACCTCTTGGTTATCTACTGCCTCCTTCCACGCTGCCCATCTAACTGCTGTGGCTGGGGACACCCTATAATATCCCCTACCAGGAGACCCTGCACTGCAGAATCCCAAGGCTGCTGCGATACCTGCTTACTGGAAAACACTCATCCCTGCAAACGGATAAGTACCATTACTACATCACATTTGTTACTGTACAAATACCCGGTTCATGTATAGCTTTATTAAGTACTGTATTTGAATCTGGCTCTAGTAATTACTACGATTATGCTTGCGAGGACTAATGGTGCCTTCATGTAACAGTTGTGGACTATCTTAAAGGGACATACACTTTTAAGACATTTAAACTGAAATTGCCTCTCACAAGTTAATGCTACTTGCATACAGTATTTTCAAATGCTACGTGCTTGACATTTGTTGTTATTTGTATACGGGGCTTCCGCCCTAAAATGCTGAATATGTTCACTCTAACTATCCTAAGGGATAGGATGTTAAGGATAAGGATGTAAAGTGATATGATGTAGAGAACCCCCAAACTCCTGTTCGTTGATTGGAGTGACGCCTGGGGTCCCCGTACTGATAATCACTTGCATAGAGAAGTGCATTGGAACCTTTAATGCAGTTGTGCTCATTCACGTTTGTCGTAGTCTTTCAATGCTAGGGCTTAATGGCATGCTGTAATACCTCCTCCCTTAGTAGCTCATCGCATTCCTATATGTGAAAGTGATATGATGTAGATGTAGCGCTCACCCTTGAAGGAGCCGCTGGTTTGTTTTGGGACTGGCCTGCTAAGTTACCCTGGCGTTGTCTAGGGGTGGAATAGTGAGAGCAAAAGCAGTGAGCGAAGGTCCAGACAGTGAATAAAGGTTTTCTCAATGCTTCATTTTTCTAGGCCCAACACGGCCAACATCAACATCAGTTAGGAAGGTCAAGGATGATGAAGAGAGGGAGAGAACTTTGCAGTATCAGGCCTGGATAATAAATGGAGCAGTCATAGTACCAATTTGTAACACGTCGCCACTCCATCTGAGTGGTAAAGTGCCCCCGGACAGACTCTTTTTTCACAAGTCTGGCAGCCAGGGTGTCACTTAGGATATCTGGAGGATGCGGGCCTGTCTTACGGGCCAAGGACAATAACTGAGCTAGGTAGATGAATAAAGCAATCCTCCCAGTAGATTTCTGCGTTGGTCACCAGATGACAGGCAACATACCTGTCGGTACTCTGGTCACCGGATCCCCAATTGGTTTGTCCAGGCTCTGTTGGACGACCTGCCTCCGGGTCCTCCTCAAACCGACTCCCCAATCGCACGGCATCCAGCCTGGGATCCCTTTTAGTAGAACCGGGAACCCAGCGAGTCACTGGGGTCCCCTTGTACCTCCGGATGAGGGTTTTCGTAGACTGCAGCTTTGGCCAGGTGGGCCACGCCGGCGGGGTCCATGGATGCGCGCACCCTGAAGGTGGATGCTGCACCTGGAATGGGACCCTGCAAAGATTTTAGAACGCATGACAACCTGTCACAGATATACTCCTCCCCAGCATGCCTTGCGAGGGAGAAACTTCTCCAATTGGCTGCTGAGGAAAACTTTCTCTGTCAGAATCCCCCTGGTGCCAACTGCTGGCCAGGGATGATATTGCATCCCTGGACCACAGACTGACCCAGTGGACATTTCTGGAATGACAGAAGTCCCAGAAATGTAAACAATTCGTGAATGGGAGCAAGGTAACTCTCCCATTCCCCACTAACTTTAGTGTAGTGGCCCATACTGAAAGTAGGGGGGCGCTACATAGAGAACCCCCAAACTCCTGTTCTTTGATTGGAGTGACGCCTGGGGTCCAATACTGATATTTCACATAATATAGAGAGGTGCATTGAAATCTTTCATAAACTGCAGTTGTGGTTCACTTCTGTTCACCGTAGTTTGTGACATACAGAAGATTAGAGCTAAAAATAGCCACTGATTACTGTATAAATGTCACTGGCAGGGAAGGGGTTAACACTAGGGGGGCGATCAAGGGGTTAAATGTGTTCCCTGGGAGGTGTTTCTAACTTTGGGGGGGATGGGACTGACTGGAGAAGGACACGGATTGTTCCTAATTACTAGGAGCAGCAGATCTGTCTCTCCTCCCCTGTTAGAATGGGGATTTGTGTGTTAACATGCACAGATCCCCGTTCTGGCATTGGTGCCTGCGATTGGGTTCCCTGTCCTGCAGCAGGCGTGCACGTCTGCCTATGGCTCTTAAAGGAGCCGACTACAGGTATAGCGATTCGCGGGAACGAGAAAACCTGCTGCCGTAAATGTGCGTGAGCTGGTTGGCAAGTGGTTAAAGTAGATATTAACCCCGAATCATGAAATTTGAGCTGGGGCACATGTAGCTGCAGTGTTTTTTTTATATATATATATATATATATTAGTACCTCTCTCCAAAGCACTATGTCCCGTGGCTTTCTTTTGCTCCGTTCTTCTGTTATCACATGATAACTTCTGACAAGTTCTATGACACATGTGATAAAACCATCCTGGAATTTTTTGTCAGGGTGGGTGCTATAAATAGATTAGCAGACAGCCTGGTAAACTTACAGCACAGCTCTGCAAGTCTTTGTCTTTGTGGAGAGGGGGGTGTGCCTTTCCCCCAATAATCTGTCTCACAGTGTATGGCAAGACTCTCCTACCCCTGCTGGAACAGGAAGAGGAAATTCTAACAGGACTTGCACTTTCTAAATGGTATATAAAGCTGAAGACAGTGTGTGTATATATACATGTTAACTTGCGTAGGGAGATTTGTTTATCTCTTTGTATCATCTGAGGCTGTTCACTTCACTGAGTATATGTGAGGGTTTACATCCACTTTATGGGTTCACATATGTGCGACCACAGGTTTGTGCCGCTACGTGTCTGTTTACCGGTTCAGGTCCAAATATTTGCCTGAATTCGCACCGTAAACCTGACCCACACATGCACAGGACCCTTCTGCAATCTGGACTGGTTCCGCCCTTGACCTGTGTGAACCAGCTCCATTGAGAGCCTAGCACACGCTTGTCATGCAAATTGGATGTGGGCACTTCCCATATTTGTGAACCCAGCCTGAGAGTTTGTTTAGGGAATCATGAAAAACATTTTTCACGTTTTTAGTTTCATCTATAAAAGGGTTCAGTACAGACGTGTTGGTAAAAATTATTAACCATTTCATACACAGCATTCCAAAGAAGAAAATGCAAAATTCTTTTGTTTGTGTAGTTCTTAAAGTGGAGGAAAGATAGTTATATTTCGGCATAGAAATTTATCAGTAGTGTGCAAACTGTGGCAATTATGATCTTTAGCTCATAGTTTCCTTGCTGGGGTTATGCAACAAAATATTCCCTTTCCCTTTTAAGACTGCAAGGAGTGTCAATGCTGGCTGGAGAGAAATGTTCTGACCTTTCTAAACTAATAGACTCATTTGTATTGCAACATCACATGAATAAATGTTTATATAAACATGGTACACCAATAATATGTTCATATTTTCTTTGTTATTATGGTATAATTTCAAGCATAAGTGTATAACTTTGTAATATAACTCTAGTTGTGTATGTATGTGTGTGTGTGTATGTATATATATATATTAGTGCTGTCAGTTAAACGCGTTATTAATGGCGTTAACACAAACCCATTTTAACGCCGTCAATTTCTTTATCGCGCGGATTAACGAGGTTCACCCTTTAAAAACATTTTTTCTCTTATCGTCCATGGACGGACACAGCTCCTTAAATCTTGACAAGTGGGTTATGTTCCCTGTTTACAGGAGAGGACTAGGCAAGAAACATGTTAAATAGTTAAATACATGTTACATTAACAGAGTTGAACAGCCCCACCCAGGGGGCGGTCCCCTCCAGACATAACCCTCCTCACTGCAGCTTGCAGCCTCAGTTTCGTTCTGCCTAGCAAAGGAGAAGGACGTATGGCTCCCTTTGGGCCCAGCGCCCTGAGGAGAAATTTTATTTTATTCTATCTTCTTTTATTTTATTTTCACTTTTTCTTGAAGAATCTTCTTTCAACTGTCGGCTGAGAGACAGGCTGGATAATATAGATCCTTGTAGTCTACTCAGTCCGACCAGCAAGCGTGGGCACACCTTTGCAAAGAGGCTTGGTCTGCCACGCCATACCCCCATGACTCCTGGGGTGGGCCGGTGAGCTTTGCTCCGAGGTCCACATATGACTGGGCTGTGGTGTTGTCTCACTCACAGTGGGACCGGGCCGACAGCTACCTCCATTTCGGTTGTAGGTTCTGTCAGGAATGCCTCAGCGAGTCCTCGCTTGGACGGGTAAGTACAGTCCCCTCCTGCTTTCGGTGGGTTTGGTACAGCTGGGCATTCCTGGGGTTTGGGGGTCCCTTCTCCCTTCCCTGCTCCTTTCCCTTGCTGCATTGCTAACATTGCCGCTGTCAGGGGGGAGGGGGGACTTCCTGAGACTGTGGTTAATCTGGCCTTGTGTTTTTTTCTTTTTGTATTGGGCTTTCCTGTGAGGTAAAAAGCCCTGTGATGAGCACAGGATGTTTATGATTATACTTCAGCAGACGCTGGACTGATTGGTGACACCTGTAATGGTTTTGCTTTTTATGCTGTATCTGTGACTTGTCCTTAAATAAAACAGCCCTAGGAGGCTTTCCTGTTTAAACACAGGTCCCTGCTAAAGTTACCTCACGGTTCTTTCCTCACAGGCAGCGCTGGGCAGTCTCCTCCTGAGGGAGTCCCCTGGTTACCCCTGGTCAGCGCAGCAAGTGGGTGAGAGGCCCTGAATAGGGCTCTAGGAGCTTTTGTCTATTTCTATGGACAGGTGTGCATATTATAATACACACTATGTAAATATTGGAGTCAGTATCTGGGTCCTTCCCCACATGCTGGTGGTGGCAGCAGGTGTTAGCACCTGGGATTCCCACAGAGTTTTTTATTGTTAGTCCTGGACACAGTTTGTGCCAGGGTGGGGGGGGACTGCGGGCGGGCGGTAAAAGAGTGGCCCCCTTCCCCGTTATCCCCCTGGGGAATGCTCTGTTATGGAGCCATGGACCAGGTACCTAGTTAAAAAAAAAAAAAAAAAAAAAAGGCAGAATAAGGCATTTATGGGTGGCGCTTTTTACTGCTGCAAGGGACTCTCCTAAGCTGCATAGTGCAGCTGGGTTTCCGTCGAGGGCTCGGTCTTTTTTGGATCACACAAATCAGACCGCTGTGTAGGTCTTTTCCTTCTGTGCCCTTCTTTGATAATTTCTGAGATGCGGAATGAGAAAAGCCGCTGAGGGCTTTTGTAGTCCCCTCACCGCCGGGCGGGAACCCCCACTTCTATGGATCTGACTGATAGAAGATCCGAAGTACTGACCCATTCCATGTTACCATGCTGGGGTCTGGCTTGTGCCCACTACACTGGGGTCTCAGTCGACGCTGGCACCATTTTTTGGGAGGTTTTTCAATTGCATTGAAAACTCCCATTGGCGCCCATTTTGTCGTAGCCCCCGCTATGGCGCAGCTTACATTGTGCCGGCCATTTTCCTGTGGCCTGCGTTCTGAACGCTCGGCGGCCATCCTGGAGTAGTTCTGACCCCTAGTGCTGTATACAACTCACTGAGTGAGCATTTTGCACCAGACAGTGGAGAGCACCGACTCTCTCCTGAGGTTATTAGCCTAGCGACCAGCTGGTCCAGGGCCTCATATAGGTCTGTGATGCTTCATTGAATGCTTTTATGCACACGGTGGTGTAGTGCTTAACTCCATTACTTGGCAGCAAAAGAGTCATTGGTTAGAATCCGCACACTGACGCCAATCTTCCTGGAGCTTGCATTGTCGCTCCCTGTGTCTGCGTGGGTTTCCTCCGGGTACTCCGGTTTCCTCCAAAGACATGTGTGCATACACCTACATAATATACATACACACCATGTGTGTGTATTATTTAGGGGCAACCCTCCCAGGCCGTCAAAGGCCCAGCTGGGGGACTATTTCTGTCCCTGGGTGCATAAGCCGATCACCGCCTCACCCAAATCCCTGCCAATGTATATAGCCTTCCCTCCCTGTCTCTGCCCTGGTTCACACTGGGTGCGATTTGGAACGATTTGAGAATGCGATTTTGACATGTCAAATCGCATCTCAAATCGGCGGCAATTGTCGGCAATGGCACGGTCCTAATCAGTGCGATTTCAAAAAGTAGTTCCTGTACTACTTTTTGCAATTTTGGGCCGCGATTTACATTAAATTGCGGCCGAAATCGCGGCAAAGATCGCGTCAAGATTCGCAGCCGCTAAATCGCGGTAAAATCGCGCATTTTGCCGCGATTTTGAATTCGTAGCAGTGTGAGCCTAGGCTCTGGGTGGGAGGGGCGGCTTGCAGGTTCACAATTCTTCCTCTCTCCCGGCCCGTCGGTCTGGCCTTGGGCAATGTGGGATTTTGCTAAGCTGCGAGGTAATTTTACCTTTCCTGCAGGACGAGAGTTTTGGGGTTTTCTATGGGCCTCAGGCCCTAAATACCTTTGAACGTCGGGTATGTTCTGCATGAATCCATTTGTTTCGGTGGTAGCTGCGCTTCATCCGGGGGATGCCTGACGTCCTCGGACATCAGGAATGCATGCATACATTCATGTCCCGTTTTGCACATGTCACAGTGTTTTTTTCTGTGCTTCGTGATGAGAGAAGGGTCTCTGTCAGCCTGTGGCCCTCCCTTTTGATCTGGCGTCGGCACCATGGGTTTTCAGCTAGGAGCTCGCACTTATTTGAATTTTGTTGGGACAGCGAGGCTTTGCCTCATTGGCTACTTGGACGCCTTTCTTCTGAGAGCAGCTTCTGTCTCCGACCTAGTGGATGGGTTATTCCCATTCAGACCCTCCGAAGATTCGGGTGGATGTTAAACGTTTAGGCCAGAAAGTGTAGCTCGTGGCAGCAAGCCTGCCCTCCATGTGTGCGACCCAGGGTTCAAATCATGGGCATGCTAGGGTTCCGACTCAGCGTTGGAGTATCTAGTGTTGATCCAGACTCCTCACTGGCAAAGGTCCTTCTTCCCCCCTGGAGAAATTGCAGACTCTTCAGTCTGCGGTGAAGGTATTGGCATCACGCAATCGGTCTTCTCTCTCCGGGCGCCTGCTGGTTCGGGTCTGTGGGTAGCCTCCTTCAAGGTGTACTGTATGCCCAGTTTCACACCCTGGTTTTCCAGGGGAACTACTGTCCAGGTGGTAAAAAATCTCTTGTCTCTGAAATCATTAGATTCCTGTGCGCCACCTAGTCAGAGTCTCTCTGAGTTGTGACAGAGATTCCCGACTCTTCGTCCGGGAAGTTGTTCCTTCCTTCCAGTGGTCGGTGTTTACGACGGATGCCAGCTCACGTTTTGTGAACCTCCAGGTTCACAAAACTGGGGGGTCCAGTCGGCCCTGAGTCGCTGGACTTGCGTGGACCTATGACCACACCTCCTTGAATGTGTCTGGTCTCGGTAGCTACCCAGGGTCGGGCCTGGCTAGTGCCTGGTGGGAGACCGCCTGGGAATACCAGGTGCTGTCTACTGTTCATTGTCCTACTATTTTAGGCGATCAGGCTATGCTTCTCCTTGTGGTCGACCGATCTGGTTTCAGCCAGACAACGCCACGGCCTTGTCTTCAGTCTACCATCAGGTATGCCGGCAGGCGGACTACTGGAGTCGCCAGATGCTGGACCAGGGCGATTGGTCTTTGTGCTTGGGTTGTTTCGGCTCCCTTGCAGGAGGTGAGCCTCACATGGCATGGATCTCCTGGCAGCTTGTCTTCGCCGCAAGGGTGTCAAAGTTAGTGGCCAGGTCTAGTGATCTTGTACAGACGCGTCAGTCGCGCTGGTGGCCCTGTGTTGTCTGTATCAGTGATTTTTTGCCATTCCTCCATGGTAGTTGCTTCCTCGGGCCGCTCCACAGAGTGGATGCTGAGGAGATCCCGATGATTCTAATCGCTCCAGATTGACCTCGGTGTCCTTGGTACGCTGATATCAGGCGCCTGGTAGCGGAGGCACCCTGGCGATTGCCAGGGCAGGAGGTTCCTGTCTCAAGGTCCCATACTTCCTCCTGTTGTACAGTCACTGACTTGCTCAACATGGTTATTGGAAGCCAGACTTTAGGTGACCAGGGTCTGTCTGACTCGGTCATCTCAACAGGGCACCGTAGTCTTCTTCCGGAGGATCTACCGTCGCACCTCTCTTGGTGCGAAGGGATGGAGTGACGTCCACGGGCGTACTCTCGGTGTCAAGGGTCCTGCTGTTTTTAAAGCTTGGATTGGATCTAAAAATTGCTTAAAGCACCGTTTGGGGGGCAGATTTCAGCCTTGGCTGTGTTCGTTTAGTGGCCTTTTTGCGGCCCATTCCCTGGTGGGGTCCCCTTTTTTTGTGTGCAAGGGGTTTGTCATATACTTTCCCCTCTTGGCCCATCTCTTCCCCCATGAGTTTTGACTCTGGTGCTCTCGGTTCTTCAGGAACCTTCCTTTTGGAAACATCAGAGACATTTTCTCTTGACACTATCAAGAGAAAGTTGGCGGTCTTGTCTTGCAAGCCGCCATGCTTGATCCCCCATAAGGATTAGGTGATGGTGCGCCCGCGACCTTCCCTTCTTCCGAAGGAGGTTTCGGCCTTTCATACTTTAGGCGTGGTACGCGCTTTGCGGGTATACCAGCCTACTACGGCTCCATTTCGGAGCTTCTGACTCTCTTTTGTGTCGGTGTCTGGTCCACAAAAGGGCCTGGCGGTCTCGTCGACCACCATTTCTCGGTGGATCAGGCAGGCCGTCATACAGGCCTATGCTTCTAAGGGGCGGGCCCCCCTTTCAGGTCACGGCACTTTCGACCAGGGCAATTGGTGCTTCCTGGGTTTTTTTTTTTTTTCGACATCATGCGTCGGTCTCACAGGTGTGCGAGGCGGCGATTTGCTCGTCCGTTCACGCTTTTTTCCAGAATTTACATGGTTGCTGTGAGTGCATCTTATGATGTTTTTTTCAGCCGCTAGTTTTTGCCGGCGGCTGTTTAAAGTTGCACCTCCTCCGTTGAGGAGCTCTGCTTGTTTTGGGGTGAAGTTAAAATTGTTTTTACTGATATATTTCCCACCCCTCGTTTTTTGACACTGCTTGGGGACGTCCCACTTGTCAAGATTTAAGGAGCTGTGTCCGTCCATGGACGATAAGAGAAAATAGGATTTTTTGTACTCACCGTAAAATCCTTTTCTCTGAAGTCCATGGACGGACACAGCTCCCACCCCTCCTTTTTAGGTTGTACTGCTTGTTACGAACTGAGGCTGCAAGCTGCAGTGAGGAGGGTTATGTCTGGAGGGACCGCCCCCTGGGCGGGGCTGTTCAACTCTGTTAATGGTAACATGTATTTAACTATTTAACATGTTTCTGCCTAGTCCTCTCCTGTAAACAGGGAACATAACCCACTTGGTCAAGATTTTAAGTAGCTGTGTCCGTCCATGGACTTCAGAGAAAAGGATTTTACGGTGAGTACAAAAAATCCTATTTTTTTTTGTCAGCACGTACCTCTTAAACCCTTTCACACGCCGACGGGACGCATATATGCGTCCTCGGCGTTTGGGGGTTATAACCGGGATGATGCCTGCCAGCCGCAGGCATCATCCCGTACCGTTGTTTAGAGCGGTGCGATCGGCTATCCAAACATAACAACCGATGCGGCTAAAAGCCGCTCGGTTGTTATGCCGGAGGAGCGGGAGGGGACATCCCCCCCTCCCGCCGCCTTTCGCCGCTCTGACCGGGCCCTCCCATCCCACCGGGAGACCCGATCCTCCATCCACCGCGTTCTGTGTTCAGGCGGAGACTGACACTAAGCCGTTAAACGGCTTTGATTTAGTCTCTGCATTGAAACCACGGAAGCGGCGTCATGACGTCACTTCCGGGTTTCTCGGCTGCCAATGGCGCCGGATTTAAAAAAGTACACAGTATTCAGAATCGCCGTTTTCGGCGATTCTGAATACTTTGAAGTGCAAAGGAGGGCTCGGAGGTCTTTTAGACCCCGATCCCTCCATAAAGAGTACCTGTCACCACCTATTGCTGTCACAAGGGATGTTTACATTCCTTGTGACAGCAATAAAAGTGATCAAAATGTAAAAAAATAAAAAAACACAATTTAATATTGAGAAAAAAAAAATAAGAAAACAAAAAAAAAATGTTTTAAAGGGTGAACCTCCTTAATCGCGCGATTAATCGTGAGTTAACTATGACATTAATGCGATTAATCGTGATTAGAAATTTTAATCGCTTGACAGCACTAATATATATATAAAGTTGTATAATATAGTCCAGATGTATTACTGTTGTCACAATTGAGGCTGTATACATTAAAGGAACACTGTTTTTTATTAGATCAATTGATTGCTGTAAGCTAGAGCATTTAAATATTGCTTACCTCATTTTTCCTTTTGACCTCCAAAATACAGTAATCCAGGTTTGAAAATGCCATTTCCTGTCACTCCTCTTCTTGCTTTCCACCAGCATCTGAGCCGTTTTGCATGGTGGAAAGCAGAATGTGCTCACCCCCCTCCCTATGACTACAGCCCTGCGTGAAGATGATCTCTTATCCCTCACAGGCATGGAGGCTAAGCCTAATGGGAACTGTAGTTCCCATTAGGCCGTGATGTAGCAAGAATGAATGTGCACCGCAAACCAGGAAGTCAGTGAGAATAATGATTCAGGAGTGCTGGAGGTGAATAAAACAGCTTGATTTCAACAGGTATCAAACTAGTTATAATGCAAAACATTACTTTTTACTTTATCAGCTACTGTCAGACTTTAATTTAAGAGGAAAATATTTGTGTCTTTACAACCTCTTGACCACTGGGCACTTAAAGGGGAGCTCCAGCCATTTGTATGTTTATTAAAAGTCAGCAGCAACAAAAAGTGTAGCTGCTGGCTTTTAATAAACAGACACTTACCTGCTCCAGCGACGCGCCGGCCTGGGCTCCGCTCCTCTCCTCCCCCCCCTCCCCGGCCGGCGTCTTCATTCTCAGTGTGGGCACCCGGCCGTGACAGCTTTCGGCTTCACGGCCGGGCACCCACTGCGCATGCGCAAGCGGCACTGCGCATGCGCGAGCGGCGCGCCGTGTAATTGGCCAGGAGATCGCCTAGGACCTGTGACGTATCCTAGGCGATCGCCTACAGCAGCCCCTTCCTGAAGGCGATTAAGCTTAGTCGCCTACAGGAAGGAGGAAGTGGGACAGGAAGTCCCACTCTTGCTGAAGCCCCCACTCCCCCCCCAAAAAAATGACATGCCAAATGTGGCATGTAAGGGGGAGAGGAGTGGGTTAAGAGGAAGTTCCAAATTTGGGTGGAACTCCTCTTTAAAACCCCCTTCCTAACCAGACCAATTTTCAGCTTTCGGTGCTCTCACAATTTGAATGACAATTACTCAGTCATACAACCTTGTGCCCATCTGAAATTTTTGTCCTTTTTTTCCCCACAAATAGAGCTTTCTTTGGTGGTATTTGATCGCCTCTGGGTTTTTTATTTTTTTGCGCTAAAAAAGAAAAAACACTGACAATTCTGTAAAAAAAAAATCTTGTTTCTGTCATATTAGCGGGTATTGTGGAGTATGGGGGGGGGTAATTGTAGAGTATGGGGGGGGGGTTATTGTAGAGTATGGGGGGGGGGGGTTATTGTAGAGTATGGGGGGGGGTTATTGTAGAGTATGGGGGGGGGGTTATTGTAGAGTATGGGGGGGGGGGGTGGGGGTTATTGGGTATGGGGGGGGGGAGGGGGGGGGGGTAATGGGGGGTGGGGGGGGGGTGGGGGGTGGTGTGTGGGGGGGGTTATTGGGGGGGGGGGGGGGGGTATGGGGGGGGGGGGGGGGGGGGGGTATTGGGGTGGGGGGGGGGTGGGGGTGGGGGGGGTATGGGTGGGGGGGGGGGGTATGGGGGGTGGGGGGGGGTTATTGTAGAGTATGGGGGGGGGGTTATTGGAGGTATGGGGGGGGGGGGGGGGGGGGGGGGGGGGGGGGGGGATTGGGGGGGGGGGGGGGGGGGGGGGGGGGGGGGGGGGGGGGGGGGGGGGGGGGGGGGGGGGGGGGGGGGGGGGGGGGGGGGGGGGGTGGGGGGGGGGGGGGGGGGGTATGGGGGGGGGGGGGGGGGTGGGGGGGGGGGGGGGGGGGGGGGGGTTATTGGAGGGTGGGGGGGCTATTGCAGAGTGTGGGGGGGGGGGTATTGCAGAGTATGGGGGGTATTGCAGAGTATGGGGGGTATTGCAGAGTATGGATTTTATTGCAGAGTATTGCGCAGGGAAATGGCTGGATCTTGTGACTGCATTGTCACAGATCCAGCCACAGCAGCTGCTGCTGCTGCCTCCACTCTCCCCCCCTCTCCTCTCACACTGTACCGATACATGACGCCGGTTTGTTTACAAGTGATTGCTCCGTCATTTGACGGAGCGATCACGTGGTAAACCGCCGCTATTAGCAGCGATTTACTGCGATCTGTGATGCGCCGGGGTCTTCTAGACCCGGCGCTCACAGATGATTCCAGGAGCGCGCCCCAGGGGGCGCGCGAGTGAAGGATTCTGGAGGACGTCCCAGGGACGTCCTCCCAGAATAACTCCACCGCGATGTAGACGTCTTTTGTCTATGGCGCGGTGGGGAAGAGGTTAATGCTGTATACATTTATGGAAAGGTGGATTCTATGATGATAAACATATTACGGCATTTGTGAAACCTGTATAGTTTGTATTGTGTTGTGACATTTTTATATTTTGATAACTATACTCTCTCATTCAAAATCCCATTCGTTTCAATAAAAAAAAAGCACTGCAAATTCTCAGTTGTCCTTGGTAATTCTTGAATTGTCTATTTAACAGAGGCCTCATTGGCTGAGATGAACATAAATACTACAGTGACTATTTACTTATAGCATTAAAAAATTAACAGCCGCACTCGCTCTGAAAGTAGAAAAAAATCTTGGTGTTATAAAGATGTAGTAAGTAATTTTTTTCCAAGTAAAATTTCACTATATTTAAATCCCAATTGAAGATATTGCTGTCTGTAGCCCCATTGGGGAGATTCACCCCTCTAGTTGTACCGATGACCAGTCACTGAAACCAAAAGTGAGGACAAATTTTAGAGTTGTGGTCAAAGCAAAAGCTAAGAGGACATCTTTCAATAGAGACGCCTGTTCTGGGAAAAACTGTCTATGAGGGGAATTCTCCTAACTCCAAACATCTGCTTAGCAGCACTAGAATAGTTGGTTCAAATCCCAACCCTGTCACTACCTGCACATAGTTTGCATGTTCTTCCTGTGCCAGCGCTTTTTTTCTCTGGGTACTCTGGTTTCCTCCCACACTATGGCCCGGATTCACAGACAGCGGCGCACATTTATGCCGCCGTAGCGTATCTCCTGTACGCTTCGCCGACGCAGCGCAGAGAGGCAAGCACTGAATTCACAAAGCCAGTGCTCCCAAAACTGCGCTGGGTTTCCTAGACGTAAGCCGACGTAGGTGGAAGTGGGCGTGAGCCATGCAAATGTGGCGTGACCCCATGCAAATGATGGGCCAAGCGCCAGAAAGATACGTATAACGAACGGCGCATGCGCCGTCCCGTGGACGCATCCCAGTGCGCATGCTCAGAATCACGTCGGAACTACTCCCTAAGATACGTCGGATCACTGCCTATGGCGTGAACGTAACCTACGCTCAGCCATATTCACGTCCAACGTAAAATACGCCGGCTTGAAGAAAAATTGAATGCCATAAACATTAAGCTTGCAACGATAGAGCCTGGAAAGAAATTTCATATGTACTGTAAGGAGGAGCTAGAAGAAGTTATAAAGGACATTTGAACATCATGATTGGACTACCAGAGCAGATTGGACCACAACTTCCACATCTTGCTTTCATTTCCTTGCTTTTGTCTGTATTTAGATGTAGGTTTAAGTTGTTTCAAATAAAAATTTCTTACTCTTAAAAGCTGCACTTTAAAAAATAATAAAAAATACCCCGGCTTGTGTTCCCTGGTGCAGCCCTTTGCATGGATGCTGCTGAGTTGCACCTCCTTTATGGGGCATAACTTACGCGCACTTGCGTCAGGGCGATTCACGTACGTGCGCCCATCTCCCTCATTTGCATATTTGAATGGAAAATCAATGGGAGCGCCAAATGCGTCCAGCGTAAATATGCGCCCACTCTACGGCCGGCAAGTTACGTCGGTGGGATGAAGCCTGTTTTTAGGCGTATCTTAGTATGTGGGTCCGGCGCACAGATACGACAGCGCATATTTGCACTTACGCGGCGTATTCTGGAGATACGTTGGTGCAAGTGCTTTGTGAATCCGGGCCTATGTGTATATATGAATGTGATTTATGGATCTTGGATTGTAAGCTCTTTTAAGGGCAGGGACTGGTGTGAATGTACAATATATAATGTAAAGCACTGCATAAATCGATGGTGCTTTATATGCACCTGTAGTAAAGAACTAAAAAACAGGTGTGAAGGACTAATGAGATTTCGTGTGAAATTTTCAGTTTTAAACTGTGCAAGTTTTTAGGAGATATTCACGGTACCTGCAGTAAGGCTTATTATACGCTTACCTGTAGCTAAAAGTGGTTATACAGGGTTACTAACCACTTTAAACCAACTATATCCCCTTGTATACCTATGCACATGCCTTTACACTGAATTTGCCATAATTGTAGCTTGTGAACATTTAGATTTAATTTCTCTTGTCCTATATCCTAGTACTACCTCCCCTAGTATGTTTTTTGAAGATGTATTTAATGATCCTTATTGAGAGAACACTAGCCCAATACGTATTGGACTACCAGTATTTGGTCTGACCAACAGCTATACCCACTACCCACGTAAGCCCATATACTTGGATTTATTTGCTGGCCTTAATTTTTAATATGGAGTGTTGAATGTGACTCCTCGCCTTTCTGTTATGTCAACTTTTACCCCAGCGTACCTGATATCCTATATTTGTTATTTTTATACTTTTATTCTGAAGACCGGCAAAGAGCCGGGTCAGGTAAGGGCATTGTTGGATCCTGGGACAGATGTGTGTTTTTTTTTTAAAGTCAGCAGCTACAAATACTGACTTTTAAATTTTTGTTTACAGGATGAAGCTCCTCTTAAAACTGGTAAAAACTCAACTTTTGTGAAAGAAAATGTATTTATTAATTTAGGCTTACCCTGCCTAAATGTAACCAAACCTCACAGAGAATTTCATTTTTTGATTGCCAAGGGCAAGGTGGGTTTAGGGTAAAACCAATCAAGCCAATTACTTGAGGTCTGAGGGCATAAACTAAAGAAAATCTTTTCAGGGTCTGGCATAGCAATGTAGATTATGGGAGATTAGATCAGGTTTTGTTATTTGTAATCTACTGGGATATAGGATCAACACTGCACATTTTTTTCTTACCGCTCCAGACTGCGTAGTTAGTTTTTATGTGAGAAACAGACTATTTATATTCAAAGATATTTTGTCATGCCTCCTGCATTATCTGACCAGCTTTCAAAACCATAAAGGCTTGTTCATGCCAGCAGTGTTGGGACAGCGTTGCCCAAGGCAGTCCTAGTGCAAGAATGAGGCAATTTGCCATAAGTCCCTATGGCTTCAGTTTCACACCACCATGCTGAAAAAAAGTAGGACATGCTGCGTTTTTTGCAAAACATGTTCCAACATAATGTAATGCATCATGACACAAATCTAAGAACTACATACAGCTGGGTAAAAAAAAAAAAAGCACTGTGATGCATTTTAACAATGCAATGCAGCACGTGTTCATAGCACACATCAGCATGTACGTGCTTTTCGAACATTAATGTGCATGCGCTGGTATGAATAAGCCCTTAAGAATATAGAAATATGCTTATTAAAATTATAATATTACAATGAGTAACATAAAATTTGAGATTTCCTAGGCTTGTGACGGAAAATATTGATTATATGAAGACAGGAGGCGAGTATCTTATGCATTAATCTTCCTTTATTAATGCTCACAGCAGAATCTATTCTACAAAACTCAATGTATAACTTTTTCAAAACAACTACCACCCCCACAGTCCATACAGTCTCTAACCACGCCCCTACAGGGACCTCCATAAAAGGGGACTGCTCTGAGGTGGATCTTCCTCTTTCTTTATGCGATGATGTCTAAGGAAAAACAGTACCAACGTAGGACAGAGATGTAACTTCGGAGTCCAGACCACCGGTCGACGTCCAACAGCTTCCAGGAAGCAGCTAACCACTGACCGTGACCCAACGGGGTCCCAGGAACGATCAATTCCCAACCGGGGATATCAAAGTAGAATCTGTGCATCAGCACGAAGGGCGGGAGTCCTCATCCTTCAAACTGAAGAATCCGTCGAGAGGACGTACGCGGAGTTTCAGTAGCCTGTGAAGAGAGCAAAAACAGCCGTAATAGGGAGGGAAGATACTCGCCTCCTGTCTTCATATAATCATATTTTCAGTCACAAGCTAGGAAAATCTCAAATTATATATCAGACAGGAGGCTCATATCTTATGGCAAGTCAAAGCTAACTGTAAACAGTATACAACATGACAATACACAGCTATATTAGTCTTAAGAGATAACTGACAATGAGATATGATCCTGAGGTCTGAAATAGAATTGGCGAAACGTGGATTCCGAAGACCAGTCCGCTGCTCTCAAGAGATCGGAGAGCGAGCCTTCCTGATACGAGAACTTTGGTAGCCATAGCACTCCTGGTGGAGTGGGCACCAAACATGGTAACGTCAATACCCGCCATTTCCATGGCGGTTCTCACCCAGCGTGCCAGAGAGGTAGACGAGACCGGTGAATGAGGTCTAACATATGACACAAGAAGTTGGGAGGAATCTGCAGGTCGTAGAGCAGATGTCCCGTAGTTCATAGGCACGTAGGCAACGAACGACACAGAGGGAGTGGGTGATGCCGGGAATGAGGGGTAAAAAACCGAGGAAATGGCTGGTTTTTGTTCTACGCACTATGGAGAACATAACCCCTAGGTGTGAAAATTGGCGTCTGGAAATATCTAGAGCTCTAACGTCGGATACTCTTTTGACGGAAATCAGACAAAGAAGAACCGGTTAGTTTTATGGATAAGAGCTTTAGTGAGAGATCCGTGTTGTCCCCCCAATTGGCGAACATATCAAGCACCTTGGAAACATCCCAGGTCGCTTGGTATCTAGGCCTAGGGGGACGTTGAAATTTTGCACCCCTCAGCAGACGACACACGAGTGGATGTCTGCCAATGAGGCAAGGAGTCTACGGGACAGTGATAAGCCGAAATTGCTGACCGATAGATGTTAATTGAGCTGTATGAGCTACCGGAATCAAATGAATCCGCCAGGGTAATTGACTACTAATGCTACAGGTGCCTGTACGGGATCAACTTGCCCGTTGATCACACCAACGGACCCATCGTTTCCAAGCCGATCGATACGCCGATCTAGTCCCGGGGGCCCAGGCCATGGTAAGGGAGGTTCTGAGCTGAGTCTGAAAGGAGTCTGAGAGATTGGACCCCGGAGACTAACCACGTGAGAAGTGGAAGGTTGTCCTCTTGAATTAGGGGATGGGGTTCCCCGTTCGGAGCGGTGAGTAAATGGGGAAACTGTGGAATCAGTCTGGGAACATCTATGGACATCTCCAGTAGAATTGGAACCAAGGTTGGGTCGGCCACCATGGTGTAATTAGAACCACGTTCGCTCCCAGGTTGGATATCCGTAGAAGAAGTCTGGAGATTAGTTGGAATGGAGGGAAAGCGTAGTGTGTTCCCTCCGGCCAAGGTTGGCGGAGAGCGTCCACTGCATAAGCCTCCGGATCCGGCCTCCAGCTGAAGAAGCGAGGCAGTTGGTGGTTGAGTCAGGAAGCAAAGAGATCGAAGGATAGCGGTCCCCCAGAGCTTCTGTAAGAGAAGAAATGTCGAACGATCTAGTCTCCAGTCGCTGGAATCGCGCAGATACCGGGAATTCCAGTCGGCCACCGAGTTGTATATTCCCGGGATGTATTCCGCTATGGGAGTGATGCCGTGGGGCTAGACAAAAGTGCCAGAAGTCCTTTGCAATATACGCCAAGGTTCTGGATTTGGTGCCTCCCAGACGGTTGACGTATTGCAACCGCCGCCACATTGGTCCATGCGAAAAGAATGCAGCATGTGGGAGTATAAGGCATGAAACTCTTGACCGCGAACAGGGCTGCCAACAGTTCTAGCGCATTTATATGGAGAGAAGTCTCCGAAGGGGACCAGGTTCCCCCTGTGGAGGCTGAGCCGCACCGGGCGCCCCCAGCCCCAGACGACTGGCGTCCGACTCTATGGACGATGTCCGGACTGGGATTGAAGATGGTTCTGCCGTTCCACTCGACTGCGTGGTGAAGCCACCAACGCAACTCCTCGGTGGTCTCTTGGCAAAGGGGAATTTCGTCCGAATACCTGAGGCCCTGTCTCAGGTGCATAATTTTGAGCCTCTGAAGGGCTCTGTAGTGTAGTGGGGCTGGAAATATGGCTTGGATAGATGCCGCCAATAGGCCTACCAGGCGTGCTAGCGTACGGAGGGAGAGGTATCCTCTGCGTAGCGCTGACGAATTTCTTTGCGGATTAGAGTGAGTTTGGCTTGGGTAGACTGAGGGTGGATAGGGGCCGTGTCCACCGTGAATCCTAAAAATTCCATCTGTTGGGATGGGATTAAAATCGATTTGTCGTGATTGACTACAAAGCCCAGTCCTTGTATAAGGGATATAGCCCAGGACATGTGGAGAAGGGCCTGGTTCTTGGAATAGGCCATGATGAGTAAGTCGTCTAGATAGATGATTAGACGTACTCCCCTGCTCCTTAGAGCTGCCACCACAGGTTTCATGATCTTGGTGAAACACCATGGGGCGGACGACAGTCCGAACGGGAGGCAAGTAAATTGCCATATCTTGCCCTTTCATGGGAAGCATAGGAGGTATTGGGATTCTGGGTGAATGGGAACTGTAAGGTATGCATCCTTTAGATCTATTTTTATGAGCCAGTCTCCAGGATGGAGGAGGTCTCGAAGGAAGTGAATTCCTTCCATCTTGAAATGCCGGTATTGGATGTACTGGTTCAGACCCCTGAGGTTGATCACTGGTCGATATCCACCTCCTTTTTTTGCGTACTAGGAAGAGATTGCTCATGAACCCTGGGGAAGAAGGGTGCACTTCTATAATAGCCTGTTTGGAAAGCAGGTCTAGTATCTCCTTGTCTATGAGGAGGGTGTTTCGTTTTGTGAACCGAATGGGAGGGGGGATGATGTTGAGAGGAGGTGGGACAAGTATGTCTATCACGAACCCTCCTACTGAGTTTAGAATCCACGCGTCTGCCGTAATCGCAGACCAGGCGTGGGTAAAAAATCTCAGACGGCCCCCCACAGGAATGTGATCGAGTGTGGTGTGAGGTATGCTTACCAGTAGGTCGGGATCGAGGGTAACCGCGTCCTCCACGTCCGCGCCATGGTCTGCCTCTGGGAGGAAAAAAGGGCGCCGGTTGAGCCACAGGTGGGTCGTAGGATGGAGCCTGGTAGTGATATTGAGCCGGTGTTCTACTCTGTGGCCTATAGTAGTTGGCACGGCCGGCAGAACGCCTCTACTTCTGCCGGCCCTGTTTGAAAACCTTATTGGTTCCTGTCCTCCTTAAGGAGTTTCTGTGCCTTGTCTAGGCTGGTGAATAAGCCTACGAATTTATTAATATCTTTAATGACCAAGTCACCAAAAGCATGGCCCTCAGCCGATGGGCCGGGTTCGGATTCCGCCAGATGTGAAAGCTGGGGGTCAAGGCGCATGAGGATGGATCTGCGCCGCTCCACGGAGCATGCCGTGTTGGCAGTGCCGGCTAGGCATAGGGCTCTTTGTGCCCAAACCCCTTAGTTGTGGGAGATCAACAGGTTGTCCCGAAGCTGCAGCTTGCTCGGACAAGTTGAGTATCTTGGTAAGTGGACCCATGAGGTCCAGGACGCGGTCCTGTATTGAGCGAAAGGATCGTTCAATACCCTTCTTCTGAAACTTCCCCGTCTAAGGAGGTACTTGGTTAGGACCGGGTCCACCTCCGGTGTGGCTACCACTTTTTTGGGTATGGAGGGCCTAGGGCACTCAGCCCTCAATTTGTTGCGGGCAGTCCTATCTAAAGACTCCTGGCCCATAACTCCACGTATTCTGCCACATGTGGCAGTGGGGTCCATTCCCCCGAACGGCGGATGGGTGGATTGCGTCCGGGTGGAAAAAAGGGTTCCCCGAGTGCGTCCAGAAGGACTTGGTCCTGCGTGGCAGGATTGGCGGCTGTGTCAAGCGCCGTGGCCCCAGCATCCTCTATGTATGATTCGGCGTCTGAAACGTCCGATCCCTCAGAGGGATCGGCCAAATCGTCCTCCGAGGAATCAATGTATGAGTCCGGCTTAGCCCTCCTAGAGGCTCTATACCCCTTTTGAGTCTCCCTGGGGTCCAGGGGTCGAGAAGTTTCGGATTGGTGCTGGGGTTGGTAGACCGTGGTGGGGGCTACCTGATGCAAACTGTTTACTTCCCTGCCGGGGGAGTCATGTACCACCAAAGTGTGCTTCCTCTTATGTGAGGATTTTCCCTTTTTTGAGGGAGGTTCATCCTGTTGGGATGGTATTGGATTATTGTTAGTGGACTGTAGCGTCCAGGCGGATGGGGTGGTGGATGCTAATGCAGCCTGTATGGACATGTGTATGATGTCCTGCAATTGAGAGGCACTCAGTGTATGAGAGGTGCCTGTGGGATTTGCATCTCCAATGGGGTTCATTGGGTTAACTTCTGACATGATATATATATATTGCGGCTGCACTATCTATTAAATGTCAGTATAAGTTTAAAAGGGTCTATGAGGGGTATTGCTCTCTGCTGGTAATGCAGTTTAAGTGGATGCTTCTGCAAGGGTTAATGCAGATTAAGGAAATGGATGGCTCTGTTAGGGTAAATTGCAGTAAACCGGATGGTTCTGTTAGGCTATTAGTAGTGAAAACGGATGGCCAGTAAACCGGATGGCTCTGTAAGGCTTATTAGGCAAAAAATGTACCTACAGCAGGGCTCTGAACTACAGGCTCCGTCCTGACCTCCCCTCCGTCGGCGCCAGAGTGGTGACGGAGAGGAGGGGAGCCTGAGATCCCCAGAGCCCGGGAACGAAGTCTCGCGAGACTTCCCCCGCTGGGCGCTGATTGGTCGGACGGCGAGATCGTAAGCTCCGCCCCCCGTACGTGCGCGCCGAGAGAAGGAAGAAGGATCCTCCTTCAGAATGGCGGCGGTATGGCGCAGGGGGATCTGTGTAAGGGGACAGTCTCAGGTGAAGAGGGGGGAAAGAGAATCCCTGATTTACAAGCGGAATACAGCGCAATAACCATAGGGGAAACACATATGAATGTCACAAAAAGATATGAATGTCACAAAAAGATACAGGGAAGGACACTGTATGAAAGCTATATATATATATATATATATATATATATATATATATATACACCTATAAATATAAAGGAGAAAGTTCTGAATAAGAATAATCAAGTGTAATAACAGACATGAGAAAAGGCAGGGAAACCTGCACTGCCTGCACTAGAAATCGTAATTATAGGAGATCAATACTTATCTTCTCTGTGCTGTGAGCAGAAAGAAAGAGGAAGATCCACCTCAGGCAGTCCCCTTTTATGGAGGTCCCCGTAGGGGCGTGGTTAGAGACTGTATGGACTGCTGGGGGTGGTAGTTGTTTTGAAAAAGTTTTACATTGAAGTTTTGTAGAAATAGATTCTGCTGTGAGCATTAATAAAGGAAGATTAATGCATAAGATATGAGCCTCCTGTCTGATATATAATTGCAATTGGCTCATTGTAATCAATCGGCTATCATTTTCTCTATCACAGCTACGTCAAATTCTTAAATAGTAAAATCTGACTGATTGGTTAAAGTACAAGCTTGAGCTACAGTCCCCACCCATTGGCCACACCCCACTGATGTGTTTCACCAGAATCGGGCGTAATTGTAGCGGTCCGATAGAGGGTCATGGCCAACAGGAAGTGAATGTACCTGAAGCTTATACTTTCACTTTGAAAAGTAATTGATACATATAGAGTGTGGCCCAGGGCTTTGTATTACTTAGGATTATCGAAACTGGACATTCTCCTTAGAGGGACCTGCAGTGGAGAGAAAGAGCGGGGGGATGATACACAGGAGTCTTTGAGTGGCTCCATATCTGTCAAGTATTGTAACTCTGTCTGATGGTTGCCACAAGTTACTGCACTGGCTGTCTTGTTAAATAGGTCCATATTAAATGAAAAAAAGGAAAGTGTAACTTCCTAAACATAACCTGAGGATAACCATTGTAGTGCTGCAGTACCCCTTTGTAGTGTTGAAATACCAATGTATTCACCAAAATGGGATCCATTGTTTTTCAAGGTTTGGTAAATGAGAAGCCCATGAATCTCACTTGTCATTGCCAAAGGAAATTCTACATTTTACATTTTCTGGGTAAACATTCGTCTTTTTGATATTTTCTGAACTATTCGACCTAAATGTTTGTTTTTACCAATGCCAGTCTTCTAAATGTTTGTGTTGTATAATATAACTTCAAGCTGTAACTGTATTAATGTTTTCACATTTTACATCCCTCTTCTTGCATGGCTACTTAAAGTGTGACGGTGTGCTTGTTTATCGGTGATGGGTGTAGAAATTTACAGTTTGCGGAAAAATATTTTTTAATGGGAAGAAGTCTACCTAATAAACTTAAAGGTCAACTGCACCTTTTTGTTATACTTTTTTTCTCTACATAAACAAATATTTTGTCATGGTCTGCCTTAATTACCTTTGTTGCTAAAATCAACCAAAATGGTGGCCACCCACATTATTACTAAGGGACATGTTAAAAAAAAAAATGCACACAAAAAACACATGAACAAGTGCGAAGGGGCATTATTTTTATAACATATGAATAAAATGTGGCCATATTTACCCCAGTAGTGTTATAGTTTATCTACAGTGTGTCACAGAAGTTTTTTGCTGGATTTTCCCCTCCATAATTGGAATGTAAATTTTTGAATTTTCCAGCAATGACCAGTTTATTTCTTATATTGATATAAAGTATGATAAAATTATGGTAGGGATTACATAACAAAGCTATGCTATCTAAACCCCTACCCAGTCAAATTCATATATCACTTGTGTTATGCCGCGTACACACGTTCGGTCCATCCGATGAGAAGGGTCTGATGGACCGTTTTCATCGGTTAACCAGATATTACCAGGCATTTAAAATATATTATAACCAGGCATTTAAAAGATATTTGTCCAAAAAGTGGTTGTGAAAAAAATATGTGTGCTTTGTTTTGTGCAATCCTGGAATTTTATCTTGAAAAATGTATTGTTTTCCAGCGTCACACAAATCGGTAAACTGGAAATTTGGAGCAGATGAAGAAGTGTGGGTCTGGGTCATGGGTGAACATTCATTGGACAAACCATATGATGATCTCTGTGATGAGATAATTTCAGAACGAGCACGCAAGCAAGCAGAAAAAGAAGCAGAGGAGCGAAGGTAGGGTTTCTACAGCCTTTTTGGAAATACAATTATTGCCATATTAGAAAAAAATATATATATAAAAAAACTAAATATATGCAATTTTTATTTTTTTACATTTAGATTAGGGAAACATTAGACTCACTCCGTGTCAGGTTTTTACTAATATCTTTGCCCCATTGCAGAATTTTTCCACCATTTCTTGTTCAATTGACACACATAGAAAATCTCAGTGGGACACCAACAGACAACAGAAACTTGGACAGGTTCTAACCCTTTCCTATTCTACTATAAAATGCTGTCTGTGTCTCCCATTAAAGATTTTCCCCACAATAAAAGCAAATGTCATGTACACCAACCATCCTACTGTTTTTCAGTCACTTGTTTCCAGTAACCTGTTTTTCAGAACTATGTTAAAGGAGTTGTAAAGGAATTTTTTTTTTGCCTAAAATTAATGTCTGCAAGGTAGACAGGCAGAATAGTGTAATGATTCTGTTAAAAAACGAGTAAATACCTATTAACCTCTTGACCACTGGGCACTTAAACCCCCTTCCTAACCAGATCAATTTTCAGCTTTCGGTGCTCTCACAATTTGAATGACAATTACTCAGTCATACAACATTGTACCCGTCTGAAATTTTTGTCCTTTTTTTCACACAAATAGAGCTTTGTTTTGGTGGTATTTGATCACCTCTGCGGTTTTTATTTTTTGGGCTATAAAAGAAAAAAGACTGAAAATTCTGTAAAAAATAAAAAAAAAGTTCTAGTTTCTGTCATATTAGCGGGTTATTTCTCACACACAGCATATGCATACTACAAATTACACCCCAAAACGCATTCTGCTATTCCTCCTGAGTATGGTGATACCACACATGTGAGACTTTTACACAGCGTGGCCACATACAGAGGCCCAACATGCAGGGAGCACCATCAGGCGTTCTGGAGCACCCAGGCCAATTCTGACATTTCTCTCTTACATGTAAAAATCATCATTTATTTGCTAGAAAATTACATAGAACCCCAAAACATTATATATGCTTTTTTTTTTCAAAGACCCTAGAGAATACAATGGCGGTTGTTGCAACTTTTTATCTTGCACGGTATTTTGTGCTTAAAAAAAAAAACAGTAAAGTTAGCCCAATGTTTTTTGCATACTATGAAAGATGAAGTTACGCTGAGTAAATAGATACCTAACATGTCACCCTTCAAAATTGCACACACTCGTGGAATTGCGCCAAACTTTGCTACTTAAAAATCCCCATAGGCGACGTATTGTAAGGTATTGGGGTATTGTGGAGTATTGGGGTATTGTGGAGTATTGGGGTATTGTGGGGGGGGGGTATTGCAGAGTGTGGGGGGGGTATTGCAGAGTGTGGGGGGGGGTATTGCAGAGTGTGGGGGGTATTGCAGACAGTATGGGGTGTTATTGCCGAGTATTGCGCAGGGAGGGATGGCTGGATCTGTCACTGCAATAGTCACAGATCCAGCCCACAGCAGCTGCTGCTGACACCCGCTCCCCCCCTCCTCTCACACTGTACCGATCGGTACAGAGAGGAGAGGGAGGAACCGGCGTCATTACATGATGCCGGTTTGTTTACAAGTGATCGCTCCGTCATTTGGCGCGGTGGGAAAGTGGTTAAATAACTTCATCTATATCACCTCCGGCATTCTAGTTTCTGTTCTCTCATTCACTTCCTGGTTTGCATCGCTCGTTCATGTAAGAACTACATTTCCCAGTATGAATTGCGGCACGCCCAGTAATTCACACCTCCGTGAAGTCTCTAACACGTAGAGAGCGTCCTGCCACACAGATGTAGTTCCCAGGAGGGGGTGAGCACGTTACTGACCACCGCCCTAAAGCCTCCCTTCGCGGTGGTCAGTAAAATCAGACAAGCAGGAAGTGAACAGAACAGAGAAGAAATAGAGCAACTTCTGAGCAAAAACGAACAATGAGGAAGTGAAAAGAGGAATGTCTGCAGGTAAAGGATGCTTATTATGATTTTTTTTTTCCCTTTACAACCCCTTTAATTTATAGTCTAGTATTTCTAATCCCACCCACTCTATGTACCTTGCTATCTGATGTTTGTGGAAGATATTGCAAAGCTTTTGCTTGTTGAAGATTTTAGGCATAGGCACTCAGGAGCAGGAGTGTCTGTGTCAATCCATCCAGTCAGGATCAAGACAGTTTAACAAAACTAAAATTGATTGTGAACCCAATGTGGGTATTGGGAATAAACAGAGTCTAGTTAAATTGTGTAAAGCCTAGTACAAATGGGTCGAATGTCGGGCGGTATCGGCTGGTGCAATAGAAACCAGCTGACAATTCCACCCATGTGTACTGCAGCCATTTAGCTGCCTTCCATCGGAGGGGCATGACCAAAAAAGATCTGCCGATCAGCTGCCGCTCTGTGCTCTCAGCCAATGGCTGAGAACACTGACCAGAGTATTTTGGCTGGGGGCGTCCCCCTGTCAGAACACAATAGAACAGCAAGGCCACTTTACTAACATCACATAGTACAGCGGCTCCGTCCTAAGCCCGCTAGGTTGAACGGAAAAAATGAGTAGTGTGTATGAGGCTTAACATTTCATATAAGCTTTAACATGTTAACCACTTTGGCTCCTACACCTGTTTACCCCTATGGACCAGATCATATTTCACATTTCTGCTATGTCTGTTCATGAGTCTATAACTTTGTAATTACTTATGATAAAGAATTAATATGTATATTGCTTTTGGGGGGACAAATGGGGCTTTCTGGTGACCCTAAAGTCCTCATAGAATTTTTATATTTTTTTGCATTTTAAGAGGAAAAAGAGTAAAATAAAATCCAAGTTTGATCAGTTTTATTGTGAACACTAGTACCATTAATGTGAGGAAAACATATACATTTTATTTTGCTGCTTGTTCTCTTTACTGTGCTTTGCTGCCGTCGTATCTATGCGCTCATTCTTAAAATGAGATGTGCCTGAATTTTGCCAAGATACGACCGACGTAAGTCTCCTACGCCATCGTATCCTGGGTGCATATTTACGCTGGCCGCAAGGGGCGCTTCCGTTGATTTACGCGTCTAATATGTAAATGAGCTAGATACGCCGATTCACGAACGTACTTGCGCCCATCGCTGTAATCGACTTTGTTAGGCGTTTTTCCGGCGTAAAGTTAAACCACCAAAAAGCTGGTCTAAGTCGTTTAGGGTATGGACGTCGGAAGTGCCGTCGGAGTTTACATCGTTTACGTAATTCGTACGTGAATGGGGCTGGGCGTAAGTTAGGTTCACGTCGTATGCATTGAGCCGTCGTATCGTAGGGAGTATTTGCGAGGTGATTCTGAGCATGCGTGCGCATGCGTCGTTCGTTCGGGCCATGCATTTACATGGGTCACGATTCATTTGAATACAACACGCCCACTGCCTTGCTACTTTGAATTAGGCGGGCTTACACCGGCCCATTTACGTTACGCCGGCGTACATATGGGAGCAAGTGCTTTGTGAATACAGTACTTGCCTCTCAATGTTACGTCGGCGTATATGAGATGCGCTACGCCTAACTAAAGATGCGCCCGTCTCTCTGAATCTGGCTATTAGTTACTTGTTTGTTGTTTTGGCTCAAAATGTTGCATTGAATTCTCACGAGATTGTCTGTCAGAGTGATCATTCAGTAAGGTCCCAGTCATAGGATCTCAAGGGCCGTGCACAGTAGCTGAGCAGGAGATAAGAAAATATAAGATAGTGCAGGGCGTACAAGGCACGTCCAGTTTACAGAGGAGGGGGTTTTATGGACGTTTGTAAGACGCCCAAGGTAGGTAACTGGTTAATGTAATTTCCAGAGTTGTTTTCTTGGTGCAATCTGTATTCATTGGTGTAGGCATTGCAGGGAGTTGTCACCATGTCACAAGCACCCCTGGTGGAGACAACAATCGACTGTGCAAACGCTTATTGTGCAAGCATGGTCCACTGTTATCACCATCGGGAGGCTAGTCCAAAGCAATGGAGAGTACATGTACAGAAAGTGATTGAAAGAGGCCCGAGATGATCAGAAAAAAATATAGCACAGCTAAACCACCGTTTTTGTGCGAGTTAGCTTTCCCATAGACCCTCAGTTTGAATTAAAATCTGTCCTGCAGTTTTGGTCTTAAAAATTGGAATTTTTTTTTTCTTTTTGTCGACCTTTTTACAGAGCAAACATTCTTTTTTTTGCTAAAGTATCTTATTTTTGCTCACTAAGTGGTGTGGTGTTCTAAGCATAAAAAAATACATTTATTGTAACATAATAATACTAACAAACTTGCTTGAAAATTACAGTATTTCAACTGTAATCGTTTTAAGTACATATTTAATACACTTTAATGATGGAAAAAAAAAACTGCTGCCCCTATAACCAAATTCAATGACAATATTTAGCTTGTGAGGTCCCAGTTTTTTACTTCAAGTTATGTTTTTTCCCATTACGTAAAGTAAATCGATTGGGCTTGGCAGCCTGCAGGTGCGCCAGTCTATGCAACCATCAGATGATTGTTTACTTTGAATAGGTTAAATGAGGCAATAATCTGTTATCTCGGCTTGCTCATTTATTGCATGAAGCCTAAATTAAATTATCATTGTCATATGTGACTCAGTAATACAGCGACTGGCATTTTTATCATTTCCTGTACAAAGGTTGAGTGGCCTTTTTAAATGTGATGAATGTGAACTAATATGTATAGAATACAAGTCAAGAAAATTGTGGATCAGACTGTCATGGAATTTATTTTAATAATTGCTTGGCATTTACAAAAAATATGTACATAGTGACTTTATACAGTCAAGTAGTATTAAAGAGGAACTGCAGTCTGCTCACATACTTTGTAATAAAAAACATCTTCCATCCAACCACTTTGCATATTATTTGTACTCTGAAGCCTTGTACACACGACCGAGGAACTCGACGGGCGAAACACATCGTTTTCCTCATCGAGTTCCTTGTTAGGCTGTCGAGGAACTCGACAAGGCAAGTTTCTCCATTCCCGTCGAGGAAAAGGAAGACATGCTCTCCTTTTGGCTCGACGGGATCCTCGACAGTTTCCTGTTTTTTGCAGAGAAACTCGTCGTGTGTACGAGGCCTGAGTCTCTTGCAGACAGTCTAGGAAAGGTAGGGGAGGAAGGCAGGAAAAGCGACCTGGGGTGTTCCATGGTCACGAGGCCAGTATGCTTAAAAGGGGGCATACCCAAGAAGTAATTGATAAAGATAGAAAGTAAAACAAAAGGGGAATGCGTAGGTGGGATAATGTGAAAAGAAACATCAATGGGATAAGTGGATTGAGGGCAGGTATTTAAAGGGCGTGACGACTCCTACAATTTCAGGCTGATCTGCGGGTCAGCCTTCCTATTTGTATTTGGAGTCTATTGCAGACAGTCCAGAAAAGGAAAGGGAGGAAGGTGGCAAAAGTGACCTGGGGTGTGCTGTGGTCACGAGGTCAGTATGCCTACAAATAAAGACCGTAGGATGAGAGCGAAAAAGGCTGTTTATTTGAAACAACTGCATAACAGATTAATCAGCCAAGCGTGCAAATGTGTGAGACATCTCGACGTGTGGATATACCTGGAGCAGCATTTCAGTATTTTTTTATTTATTTTTATATAAGCCAATGTAGATTAAATCAGGGGGTTAAATCGAGGTGCTCGCGTTTAAATAGAGCAATAGTACAATGTACAAGATGAGCAGCGAGCTTGCACCATAAAAACGGTGTCCTAGTGTCTAAACTAGGACACCGGAAGTGACGTTTTTATGGCGCAAGCTCGCTGCTCATCTTGTATACATTGTACTATTGCTCTACTTAAATGTGAGTGCCCTGATTGTTGCTCTATGCTTAGTAAATAATACAGAGTGTTAAACATACTACACCAGAGAGCCTCTTTCTCTATTTCTCTACCCCATTTGGTTGATACACCTTGCTGTATATATAGCCCTGGAGAAAGCTTTAACCCCCTAGGCGCCGCACATACTGGAAGAAAGAATAGGAGATCTCCCCTCTGTCCCAGAGTGATCCAATTGATTTCATTGAAATGCTGCTTACCTTGCAACTGTAAGGTAAAAAGTTAGCACACCTGCGGGTGTTATTTCACACCGAAGATCTACCAAAGTCACCTTGCCACTTGTTGCTGTCATTTAGCACCTTTACTCATCTGCACTTTGCACTTTCCAGTTAGGAAGATTGCATTACTTCTGGACTGAGCAGCAGTTGCACCAGTTTGCACTTATATGTACTAGAACAATTTTTACAGCTCCTTATATAATTTAAATGTTGTGGCACCAGAGTCACCTGTTTTTGCGTTGTTTGCACCTTTATTTTTTCAGTTTACTGTTGGGGTTTGTAACAGGAGTGACTTTTGGGCACAGATTGAGCCAGGAGATGGGGGACACATGTTGGATTGTTTTGGCGTGGACAGTGATCTACAGTATATTCCTTAATGCCTGCAAAGAATATTCTATGATTAGCCCTGACTAGTGACATGCTAATTGAGTCAGGCCTGGAAGACATTTCATTGTGTGATAACACTGCTTTAAGCCTATTGATGCTCAAAGGTGTTAATTGCATAGACCCCTAGACATTTCATTACCATTATGTAAGGCTGTAAAGGTGTTAATCCAGGTCTGCTCCCAGACCTCTAATTATGCTGCTTTTAAGAACTTCATTGAAACTGAAGGGGAGATTGATGGGTATCTTGCTGATTTTGAACGGCAATGTGCCCTAAACCGGGTGCCCACAGAGGAATGGGTTACCATTTTGTCTGGGAAATTGTCCGGCCGGGCCAGTGAAGCGTACAGGGCCATCCCAGACAAGGATATTATGAACCATGTACTGGTAAAAGAAGCACTTTTGGCCAGGTATGCCGGCATACCGGAGGCGGTTCTGAGAGACGGGCAAGCAGACTGGAGACTCATATACCGAGTGGGCATGCCGCCTACACCGCACAGCATCCCACTGGGTCGATGGATGCTAAGCAGAATCCGGGGAAGAGGTGCTGCAGGTGTTCCTGCTGGAGCACTTATTTGACAAACTGTCCCGGGAAGTCAGAGAGTGGGTCCGGGACAGAAACCCTTTCTCCTTGTCTGAAGCAGCTCGTCTGGCGGACGAATACACAGACGCCCGCAAACTGGACAACTCTGTGGTCAAGACCACAGCTCGGGTGGATTATCGATCAGCGGCACCCCCACCGGCTATTGCCTACAAACCCCAGTCGGACCGTCCTACAACACCACCTCCAGCGGCCACTTATCCTCAGAAGCCTAGGTTCAACTCCCAGGACTACTCACAGCTCATCAGGTGTTTTGGGTGTAAACAGCTAGGACACAGAAAGCTAGACTGTCCATTGAATCCACCCAGGCAGTCACAGTTATGGAGACAGCCAGAAAGGGGGAACCCCCACACATCCATGCCTGCGGCCCACTGCGTTGAGGAAGAACATTGGGGCGTTCTGCATGGGGCAGATCCGATACAAGCAGCTAACCAGGACAACAGGCAGCAACACAGGCAGACTGTCTGGGTCAATGGAAAGGTAGCCAATGGACTACGTGATTCTGGGGCCACAATGACACTGCTACGGAAGAAACTCATCCCAGAGAGCCAGCACACCGGAGACACCGTAGCCGCAAGAGTAGCGGGAGGCACCGTCTTCCGGCTACCCGTTGCCCGGGTTCACCTGGATAGGGGGGTTGGTTCGGGACATGTGAATGTGGGGGTGATGAAGGATTTGCCAGCAGATGTACTACTGGGGAATGATTTGGCCCCCCTTGTTTCTGCGTACGCCCCGATGTGTCCCGCTGAAGCCCACACAGTGACTACCTGTGCCCCAACCCGCGTTGCTGGAACCAACTTGCTTGCTGCTGAGACCCGGGTAAGACTACCTTCCCCGACATGTACTGTAGATCCGGCACAATATCACAGTCTAAAATGGGAATGTGACAAGTTGGCCAGTGAGAAATCAGAGATGCAACGACATATCATGTATTATGAGATGTCCCGTAGCTTGAACATTGAAATGCACAAACAGGCTGAAATTGTCAAAAGATTAAATGGGATTTGCATCCAGGTGGTGCCTTATCTGTCCCAAGAGCATCAGCAACAGGTTTTGGGAGCCATTGAGAGAGCAAAGCAAGTGACTGTTCCAGAACTGAATTCCATTATTCACCTTCACCATCAGCTACCGACCTGGTAAGCCAAATGGCAATGCTGATGGTTTATCCCGGCAAACAGACGTCATCCTGGCCTCCTAGTTCCGGACATCCCCAAGTTGACCCGAAAAGGATCAAGCCGGGTTTGCCGGAGTGTTCCACAAGGAGGGAGCCATGTAACAGGAGTGACTTTTGGGCACAGATTGAGCCAGGAGATGGGGGACACATGTTGAATTGTTTTGGCATGGACAGTGATCTACAGTATATTCCCTAATGCCTGCAAAGAATATTCTATGATTAGCCCTGAATAGTGACATGCTAATTGAGTCAGGCCTGGAAGACATTTCATTGTGTGATAACACTGCTTTAAGCCTATTGATGCTCAAAGGTGTTAACTGCATAGACCCCTAGACATTTCATTACCATTGTGTAAGGCTGTAAAGGTGTTAATCCAGGTCTGCTCCTCTAATTATGTATGCTAAATACTGTTTATGTGTGGAATGTACTTGTCGGAGACAGAACGTCTGCCTAAAGAATGTGGTTGAAGCCCCCCCACGGTGTGATGTGTGGGTGGGAAGTTGATTGTTCCTTTCATGCCTTGCACTGTATAAAAAGCTGAGAAGAAACCATTACAAGTTCAGTTCATATTTTGACGCAGTAACAGAGCTTGTCAGTCTCGTTATTGAGGGAATTCTTATGGAATGGATCGGGTCAGCCTGTTGGTTGGATGGAAGGTCGTAAACGGTGGTGACCGTTACAGGGTTGAATTCATTGTGACTTGTTTTCAGTATTTTTTACACTGCAGTCTCTTTATTTAGCAAGTTTGCACGTTATTCATCACTGTTTGTTTTATATATTTACTGTACCCCCTCAGTTTGATGCATACTGTCTTTTTACTTTAGTATTGCACTTATACACTTTATTGGAGCGCAACACCATCTCTTGATTTTTTTTTTCCACAAGAGCTATAGTTTTGGAGTTGCTCAGTCTAGCCATTACAATTAGGCCCTTGTCAAAGTCGCTCAAATCGTTACAATTGCCAATTTTTTCTGCTTTCAACACCTCAACTTTAGGGACAACATGTTCGCTTGCTGCCTAATATATCCCACCCACTTTCGTGGATGGTGCATTTAGTAGAAGTAAAGAAATGTCCGCAACAGGTGCTCTTCAATGTGCTCTTTATTACCCAGCCAGGTAAAAACAATAAAACTTGTGATGAGGAAAGTAAAGTTGAAGGAAGAAAGGAGAATAGCAAATTCAGGCGTAGTGATAGGGAAACAGTCCTGCTCCCAAGCGTAACACTTCTCTGCACCACTCCTGTTTGAGTGGAATTAGTGTACCCGGACAGGCCACTCTCACTGACCTGGCAGCCGGAGTATCACTCAAACCTTTGTAGGATAAAGTCTCTGCCACAGACCCTCCTTAAAAGGAACTTCAGGGAGACACCTCTGCCACGGGCCGTCTCTGACTGCAGCTACGGAGGCAATCCTCCTTGGGTGAATTACTCCTGGATCTCCTTCTTAATGTCGCCCAAGTACCGACTGACAGGTGATCAATTCCTCAGTGTCCGGCTACCTTGATCCCCGGTGGTTTGTCGAGGCCCTTTTAGATCACCAGCCTCTGGTGATCTAAAAAATCGAAGGAGTGTCTTCATTTTTTGTGTGTGGGGGATGTGTATAATTTTTTTTCTCCAAAATTGTCAGACTTTTTTTGTTTATCGCGCAAAAAATAAAAAACACAGAGGTAATCAAATACCACCAAAAGAAAGCTCTATCTATGGAAAAAAGTAACATCAATGTTTAGGTACAGCGTTGCAGGATCGTGCAATTGCGAGTTAAAATAATGCAGTGTTGTATTGCACCATGTTTACTATAGAATAGGGAGGGGCTGGATTTTCTGTCAGTTTTTCTTAAAGAGAAAAAAAACCTGCAAGAGAAAGGCATAATGAGCTAGTATGCATAGCATACTAGCTCATTATGTGTCACTTACCTGAGATCGAAGTCTTCCTCGTTCCCACCGCCGCCATGTCCCCTTGCATCTTCTTCCTGTTATCACCGCTCCGGCGCTGTGATTGGGCGAATGCGCACGTGAACGGTCAGTGCGCCTGTGCCGTTGCGCGCCGTGGACATCGGCACCTGTCATTATTGTAAATATCTCCTCCGTAGAGGTTTAAGAGATATTTCTTGCACCTACAGGTAAGCCTTAATCTAGGCTTACCTTTAGGTGCAAGTTGTGTGGTTGGGTTTACAACCACTTTAATTACTGTGTTGGTTCCTCTATATGTCCCAGTCACCACTATCACTGTGGCAGAAAGTGGGAGTAAGCCCTGGTTCACACTGATGCATTTTGACATGCGATTTGACATGTCATGACACCGTCTTAATCGGTGCGACGACGCATCTGAGGCGCTGCACCGATTTCTAAAAGTAGTTTCTGTACTATTTGCGATTTCGGCCCGCTATTTACATTGACATCTGTACAGATGTCTCTGTAATCGCAGCTGAAATCGGATCTGCCAGCGGGAGTGAAATCGTGTGAGTTCAGCTGAACTCGCACTGCTTCACTCCTGCAGCCCATTGTGAACCTGGGCTAAAGCCAACATATTAAGCTTTAACTGGAACAGAATTAGAGTGTAAAACGTTCAATGGGGACATTTGTTGTGGTTACAGATAAGAGGGGATTTCCCTCCACTGCACAGTGATTTTCTCTCAACTCCTATTGTACCTATGGCAATGTTGTATTCTCAAATACAGAAGTAGCATGTAAATATATTTAACTCAAACTTTTTTTTATTTTTTTTTAAGTGCTACAGTTGTCTAGCTTGAAGTTGTTACTGCATGAGTACTTAGATGGCTTTGTTTGTCTCACAGGAAAGGACAAGAGAAAAATTTACCCCATCTAACAGTGGCCCGGACAATACGCACACAGAATGAAACCGAGGAAACGTGGAAGAAAAATACTGAAAAAAAGATTACACCCAAAGAAGAAACTAAAATGGCAGAAGAAATTAAAATAAATCAGGAGAATGAGGTAAACATCAGACATGTATTAGTGTGTGTGTGTGTGTGTATATATATATATATATATATATATATATATATATATATATATATATATATATATATATATATATATATATATTATATATATATATAGTATTTAAAGAAATCTAAAGATTACAAGCATCAGAAAGAGCTTTCTGATGATTGTAATCTTTTGATTTTTTTTTTTTAAATGTTATGTGCAGCAATCCTATTTTGGATTTTTCTATATATATATATATATATATATATATATATATATATATATATATATATATATATATATATATATATACTCTACACTAAGAATAATCACTGTTGTACATTTTGCCTCACCTGTGTGTGTGTGTGTTGCATAGTTACATAGTTTTTATTGGTGGCACTATATAGTTACAGTAGGTGAGGTTGAAAATACACAAGTCCATCAAGTCCAACCTATGTGTGTGATTATATGTCAGTATTACATTGTATATCCCTGTATGTTGCGGTCATTCAGGTGCTTACCTAATGGTTAAAAATATATATATATATATATATATATATATATATATATATATATATATATTGATGGTCTCCGCTGAGACTACCGCATGTGGAAGGAAATTCAACATCCTTGCCATTCTTACAGTAAAGAACCCTCTAAGTAGTTTATGGTTAAACCTCTTTTCTTCTAATTTTAATGAGTGGCCACATGTCTTGGTAAACATTTTCTACATTAAACTTAATTTGCCATGTTGCCAACCCCATTCATTTGTTCAGATCTTCTTGCAAGGTTTCCACATCCTGTAGAGAAGTTATTGCCCTGCTTAGCTTAGTATCGTCCGCCAATACAAAGATTGAGCTGTTTACCCTATACTCCAGGTCGTTTATGAACAAATTAAATAGGATTAGTCCCAGCACAGAACCCTGTGGGACCCCACTACCCACCCCTGACCATTCCGAGCATTCCATATTTATCACTACCCTCTGAACGCAACCTTGTAGCCAGTTTTTAATCCATGTATTTTGTACAGTAAACATTTTTGGGTAACTGTCTCAAATGCTTTTGCAAAATCCAGATACACCACGTCTACGGGCCTTCCTTTATCTAGATAGCAACTCGCCTCTTTATAGAAGGTTAATAGATTGGTTTGGCAAGAACCATTCTTCATGAATCCATGCTGATTACTGCTAATGATACCTTTTTCATGACTAAAATCTTGTATATAGTCCCTTTTCATCCCCTCCAAGAGCTTGCATACTATTGATGTTAGGCTAACTTTTCTGTAATTCCCAGCGATGTATTTTGGGCCTTTTTTAAATGGTGCTGCATTGGCTTTTCTCCAATCCGCTGGAACCATTCCATTCATTAGACTATCAGTAAAAAATAGAAACAAAGGTCTGGCATTAACTTGACTGAGTTCCCTAAGTACCCTTGGATGCAAGTCAATCTAGTCCCAGTGGTTTATTAATGTTGTTTCCAAAGTCTAATTCTAATTCTGTTCTCTGTTGGCCATGAAGGTGCTTACAGTGATGTGTCACGGGCAGGGGCGGACTGACAAGTCATGGGGCCCCCGGGCAATAGGAGATTATGGGGCCCCCGGGCAATAGGAGATTATGGGGCCCCCAGGCAGTAAGAGATTATGGGGCCCCCGGGCAGTAAGAGATTATGGGGCCCCCGGGCAGTAAGAGATTATGGGGCCCCCGGGCAGTAAGCGATTATGGGGCCCCTGGGCATTAAGAGATTATGGGCTCCCGGTCAATAAGAGATTATAAGGCTCCCGGGCAATAAGAGATTATGGGGCTCCCGGGCAATAAGAGATTATGGGGTCCCACATACAGTATACACACACAGATACACAATATACATGCACAGTATACATACACACAGACTACACATACAGACACAGTACAAACAGACACATTATACATACACACACACACTGAGAAGGTACTGGAGAGGTGGGGCAGCTATAATCTTGGGATTTTTAGACCAAAAGGATGTCAGTAAGGGACATTTCAGGGACAGATGTAAAAAAACACAGATTTTTACATACTGTCCCTGGTTTTAATGAGGCTGGCAATCCTGATGGGGCCCTCGGGCAGTGCCTGTTCACGAAGATAAACACTGTAGTTTTGGTTACTAAAGTCCCCCCGATTCCCTTGTGAAGACTCAGGAGAAGAATAAATTCAATACCTTTGCCATCTCTCCATCCTTTGTAACCAGATGTCCTTCCTCATTCTTTATGGAGCCAATATGGTCCGTCTTCCCCTTTTTTGACTGTTTACATACTTAAAGAATTTCTTGGGATTTTTTTTATTGCTCTCCTCCACTATGTGTGTCCTTCATGTTCTTTCTTAGCCATCCTAATTGCACTTTTACATGTCTTATAAAGTCTGAATGCTGATGATGATCCCTCAACCTTGTATTTTTTGAAAGCCTTCTCTTTTGCTTTTATATGCATTTTTATATTGAAGTTAAGCCATCCAGGACTTTTGTTCGCTCTTTTAAATGTATTACCCAATGGGATGCACTGGCTAACGCCCTTATTTAATATGCTCTTAAAGCGAACCCATCTCTCCTCCTTGTTCTTTGCTCCTAAGGTTTTATCCCAATTTGTGCCTTTTGGCAAGGTTCGTAGTTTAGGGAAATTGACTGTTTTGAAATTCAGTGTCTTTGTATTTCCCTTATGTTTTTTATTTGTGTGATTTATGATTTATATAGAAGCCTCTCAGTAACGAAAATAAATACAAAATTAAAGTACCATCATCCTAAGCATAAGTTTGAATAGAGATATGGTTTGTTGGGACCCCAGAGGCCCAAAAAAGCCAACGAGATAGGTAGGGGCAGGGGGACTATAGTGGTACTCGGTAAGTGATTTAAGAAGAGAGATGTAGTAAAGGTAAAAAAAATGAATCAATTTATTGAAAGTGACACAAAAAAATAGGAAATACACAGTTTTATAAAATACATCAGCAGTATTGTAAAGCAGACAAATTATACGACCAGCCAACTCATCACCGAGGTGGTATGGGACCCTGATCAGAGGGTGGCGGTGGAGCGAAGGGGGTCGTATAAGTCAAGATCTCATCTCTACTAGCTATTGTGGTAGCTTCGTCAGGAGATATTATTCTGTGCACAAGATATCCACTCGCTGGGGGAGCATGGGTCCAGCGTGGAGAAAAAAATTCTCACACGGAGGTTTAGTTGGAAACATTTCCCCAGCGCAGAGAGGACCTGTAGTGACTGTGTGAAGGTATTGAAAATTAGATGGCCCTGGGACCTATCTGATAATAGATGGCTGTTATTGTAAGAGCCGTGTACAAGGCTGGAGGTGACCGGTTAGGGTATACCATCAGCAGAGGGGTAGTTACCGCTTGTTGTGGGTAGGACATCAAGCGTGTCCCAGGGCAAGGTGTGTATCACGTGTGATTTATACTGAATCCAATTGACCTGTGATCGCTGTTTCCTAAATTGCCCCATATTTCCACATCCGTGAGTAGGTCTGTATTGTTGGTAATCGGCAGATCTAGTAACACTTTTCTAGTTGGTGTGTCTACCATTTGACCCATGAAATTGTCCTGCAAGACATTTAAGAACTTTTGAGCCTTAGACAAATTTGTGGTTCCCATCGCCCAGTCTGTCTGGATAATTAGAATCCCTCAATATGATAACACTTCCCATTCTTGCTACTAATCCAAATTGTGATAGGAGATCCGATTCCCCCTCCTCCCTCAGGTTAGGGGGCCTACAGCATACTCCGTCCTAGTATTATTTCCCCCTTAGCTTCAACATGTGTGTGTATATACAGTCTCACAAAAGTGAGTACACTTTTTGTAAATATTTTATTATATATTTTCATATGACAACACTGAAGAAATGACACTTTGCTACAATGTAAATTAGTGAGTGTACAGCTGGTATTAAAGTATAAATCTGTCCCCTCAAAATAACTCGGCACACCATTAATGTGTAAACTGTGGCAAAAAAGTAAGTACACCTCAATGTGAAAATTTCCATATTGGGCCCAATTAGCCACCCCCCCCCCCCAGTGTCATGTGACTCGTTAGTGTTACAAGGTCTCAGGTGTGAATGGAGAGTAGATGTGTTAAATTTGGTGTCATCACTCTCACACTCCCATACTGGTCACTGGAAGTTTAACATGGCACCTCATGGCAAAGAACTCGCTGAGGATCTGAAAAAAATAATTGTTGCTCTACATAAAGATGGCCTAGGCTAGAAGAAGATTGCCAAGACCCTGAAACTTAGCTGCAGCACAGTTCCCAAGACCATACAGTGGTTTAACAGGACAGGTTCCACTCAGAACAGGCCTCGCCATGGTCGACCAAAGAGTTTGAGTGCACATGCATGGGGGGTCAGCCTGTCAATGCTCAGACCATAAGCCGCACACTGCATCAAATTGGTCTGCATGGCTACCTCTCTAGAAGGAAGCCTCTTCTAAAGATGATGCACAATTAAGCCTGCAAACAGTTTGCTGAAGACAAGCAGACTAATAGATTACTGGAAGCATGTCCTGTGGTTGATGAGACCAACACGCTTTGGTTTCAAGCGTGTATGTTGGGAAGCGGGTGAGGAGTACAAAGACAATTGCGTCTTGCCTACAGTCAAGCATGGTGGTGGGAGTGTCATGGTCTGGGGCTTCATGAGTGCTGCCGGCACTGGGGCGCTACAGTTCATTGAGGGAACCATGAATGCAAACATGTACTGTGACATAGTAAAGAAGAGCATCATCCCCTCCCTTCAGAGACTGGGCCGCAGGGCAGTATTCCAACATAACGACCCCAAACACACCTCCAAGATGACCAGTAACTTGCTTAAGAAGCTGAGAGTACTGATGGAGTGGCCAAGCATGTCTCTGAGCCTTAACCCTATTGAGCATCTGTGGGGCATCCACCAACTCCATTATGTTGTCATGGAAGAGGGGAAGAGAACTCCAGTGGCAACCTGTGAAGCTCTGGTGACCTCCATACCCAAAAGGGTTAAGGCAGTGCTGGAAAAAAAATGGTATCCACACAAAATATTGTAAAAAAAAATAAAAAATTAGTAAAACAAGTCTTTAAGGTCTTGTAAATTACTAAAGCAGCGCTAATTGTCACTCCTCTAAACGTGACCAATTTTTCTTATAATATTTCATAAGAGGTATGGAAGCTAAAAGAAGTGTCAGAATCCATTTAAACCCACAGGTGCTTCTAGACTACGAAGTGCTCTCCACTGCAAGTAGCTTCCACCATGTGTCACACACCCCCATTCGGGTTTATACTCACCAAAAGGTTGAGTTTAGCAGGCACTGACAAAACAGTGTATGCAATCGTCTCCCATATCTGGACTGCAATCGATCCCCAAGAAAAGCTCTCCCAATATCCTCAATGTCCTCAGGTTTAAAAGGGAAGAAAGACCCACAATAGTGTAATCCCATTTCTCCTTTCTATTTTACAAATCCTTGGTAACATCCAGAAAAATCGGTACAGTTCACAACATTTAGATTCCAGGTCTGCAGTTGCAAGAATTAATCTTGAAAGCTCTGTTGCTAGGCAGAATTCATAATCTGCCTTCTTCCTGCACTGCTGTCCTTCTCCTCTCTCAAAATATTGTGACTTAAGCCCAATTTGGACATTTTCACTTAGGGGTCTACTCACTTTTGTTGCCAGCGGATTAGACATTAATGGCTCTGTGTTGAGTTATTTTGAAGGGGACAGCAAATTTACACTGTTATACAAGCTGTACACTCACTTCTTTACATTGTAGAAAAGTGTAATTTGCTTCAATGTTGTCGCATGAAAAGATATAATAAAATATTTACAAAAATGTGAGGGGTGTACTCACTTTTGTGAGATACTGTATGTACTGTGTAGATTTCAATATTCTTAAAAATAATTGATTTTGCTGTGGTCACGTTGGCTTTCAGTCCGCAAGGGAAATTCTTTGATCTTGGTTAAAGATTAACTTTCTTTTAAAGGCATATGAAACTACCTTAGTTTAAAAAAGAGTTCATTTTTTTCTAGTGTTAAAAGGTACAAAGCACACTGACCTTGTGTAGCACAATTCTTTATTAGGTGAACATTTTATGAAGGATTGCTCTCGCCAGTTATACATTTTTTTAGAAAACCACCAAAGCTCTGAGAATGATTGTGTACCATTACTCTAATAACAGTTTTTGTTATATTACATAGGGCATTTTCCTATGACAGAGAGGTACAATTGGTTATTCTGATCTCTGCAGAGGAGAAAGGCCTCCTGTTATGAGTTCCTTAATTTAAAGAGGCAAGGTAACCACCTGAATTGGGCAGTGCCTATGAGTTGGGCAGATTGCTACCACGTAAGCCTCGTACACACAATGAAAATATCGGACGATTGATTTCTTTTTTTTTTTTTTCGTTTTTTTTTTTTCCATGCTAGTCTCATATTAAAAATGAAGAGGTTACTAAAGTAAGGAAAATTCTTGTACGATAGACTACAACTTTGGAAGTATTGTATTGTTGTATTCTTTAATTTCTAAAAATGCACTTCTGATTTTTTTTTTTTTTTTTGGCGAATACTGTATGGATTAATCGAAAATCGTTCATTCTGGTATCCTGCGAGAAAATTGTTTGTAACTTTTTTGGATAATTTCACATGAACTGTCGTGATTGGCTTTCGAAAGCTGTGTACTAATGATCAAATTTATCGTACAATAGTTTTGAAAATTTTCTTTTTGTCTGATTTTCTGATCGTGTGTACTAGGCATTAGCTTCTTTGATGCAGAATATCAGTTTGACAAGTTAGAAATGCCGTGGGTCCCCCTGAATAAGTTGGCATAGGTAGGCTCTGCTTTTTTTTTTCCTTATCTGTATGAGTTGTGTTCTTATTTATGGATGGGTCAGCTAAGACATGTTTCGAGAATAGTTTGATTAAATCTTTTTATAATTTTTACTTTCATATCTTACAAAAATTATAGTAGGAAGTTGTAATTTATTGAGGTTTCTTTGCACATCCAAAATGATCAATGGCTTTTAATTGACAGACAGTTGTGACTAATTAATAGACAGTTGTGAATACAACATGATCGATCTGTTGTGTGTTGAATCCTTTAGAACTGGTACTAAATAAAGGCTTTTGAGAACATGTACAATAACATAAAAATGTGCTTTAGGGGCTTTTCAGGTGATACCTTGATGACAATATAATTTTGTATAAAAAATATGATATTTATACAGAACTCTGCTAAAAAATCCTGGCCAATCGCAGCACTGTGCAGTGGCATGGTACACCCCATCAACCAGTGGTGTGTATGTTTCAATGCAGAGAGAACGTAGGCTCTGTTAGCTGGCTCCAGCTTATAGAGACCAATGCTATCAATCGTGAAACTCTCATTATTAGCAGCAATGTCAAAAGGGAAAGGGGAGGTAGATGATGGGCTGTTTGATCATGCTGCTTGGCAATGTCAGTACAGATTCCAAGTGCTACATGTACTTGGTGCCCTAAAGGATTACATAAAAGTTGTTGAAGTCTAGTGAGACTTTTTTATTTAACATATTTTCTTTTTGGACTTTCAAAAATCCCTACCCAACTTGTCCCCTTGCTGTCCATATTGTGTTAATAAGAAAAATAGTACACTTTAGCTTAACTACTTCTGTCATATTGGAGAACAATTACAGTGCCTTGAAAGGTATTCATACCCCTTGAAATTTTACACATTTTGTCATGTTGCAACCAAAAACTTAAATGTGTTTTATTGGGATTTTATGTGATAGACAAACACAAAGTGGCACATAATTGTGAAGTGGAAGGAAAATTTATAAACGGTTTTCAAAATGTAAAAAAATTGAAAATATGGCATTTGTATTCGGCCCCCCCCCCCCTCCCGAGTCAATACTTTGTAGAACCACCTTTCTGTAGAACCACCTTTCTCTGCAATTACAGCTGCGTGTCTTTTTGTGGGTATGTCTCTACCAGCTTTGCACATCTAGAGAGTGACCTTTTTGCCCATTCTTCTTTGCAAAATAACTCAAGCTATGTTCAATTGGATGGAGAGCATCTGTAAACAGCAATTTTCAAGTCTTGCCACAGATTCTCAATTGGATTTGGGTCTGGACTTTGACTGGGCCATTCTAACACATGAATATGTTTTAATCTAAACCATTCAATTGTAGCTCTGGCTGTATGTTTAGGGTTGTTGTCCTGCTGGAAGGTGAACCTCCACCCCAGTCTGAAGTCTTTTGCAAACTCAGTTTTTCTTCTAAGATCACCCTGTATTTGGCTCCTTTCCTGTCCCTGCTGAAGAAAAGCATCACCACAACATGATGCTGTCACCACCATGTTTCACGGTGGGAATGGAGTGTTCAGGGTGATGTGTAGTTAGTTTTCTGCCACACATAGTGTTTTGTTTTTAGGCCAAAAAGTAAAATTTGGGTTTCATCTGACCAGAGCACCACCTTAGACAAGTTTGCCGTGTCCCCCACATGGCTTCTCACAAACTGCAAACAGGACTTCATATGGCTTTCTTTCAATAATGGCGTTCTTCTTGCCACTCTTCCATAAAGGCCAGATTTGTGGAGTGCACTAATAGTTGTCCCGTGGAAAGATTCTCTCACCTGAGCTGTGTATCTCTGCAGCTCCTCCAGAATTACCATAGGCCTCTTGGCTGCTTTTCTGATTAATGCTCCACTTGCCCATCCTCTCAGTTTAGGTGGACTGCCGTGTCTTAGTAGGTTTTCAGTTGTGCCATACTCTTTCCAGTTTCAGATGATGGCTTTAACAGTGCTCCGTGAGATGTGGGCATCACAGAACCGCTGTATTTATACTGAGATTAAATTATACACAGGTGGACACTATTTACTAATTAGATGATTTCTGAAGGCAATTGGTTCCACTAGATTTTAGTTAGAGTAAAGGGGGCTTAATACAAATGCACACCACACTGTTCACATATTTATTTGCAAAAAATTAGAAAAACATTTATCATTCTATTTCCCCTTACAATTATGTGCCACTTTGTGTTGGTCTACCGCATAAAATCCCAATAAAATGTATTTACGATTTTGGTTGTAACTTGACAAAATTTGGAAATAGTCAAGGGGTATGAATACTTTTTCAAGACACTGTATGTCAAGCCAATAGAGATGGAGATGTAAGTGTAGATTAGCACACTTTTAGTAAGTGTAGATTTTTTAGTCCTTTTCCTACTTTACCTGTTAGGCCCCTATCACACCCCTTTTGCACAGCTCGTCCTGCCCTATGGACAGCTGGATGTAAATGGACCATCTGTCCATTTTACACATGACTGCCCTCTGATTCCCTTCCTTTTATTTCTTTTTTTATCGGATCGGACCCATATCCGTTTACATCCAGCGCTCAATTGAGATGAATGGAAGGTCCTATTGGGTCTGGCTGAGAAACAGACGTCCAGACCCGATTGAACCTCGTGTTTGCAAGGGGCCTGAATGGACACAAGTCAGGTTATATCCGGCACTCCATAGAAGAGAAGGGGGGTACAATCAGGATGACTGAAAATGGAAAGCTAGACCTGATCAGACCTCTCATGTGAAAGGGACCTTACAGATTTTGCAATTGCTACATTTACTTGCCCATTTGTGTAAACAAAAAAAGTTAGATTAACTGGACAGTTTTGTACTCAGACTATGACTCAGTGTCACATTTTCATGACAGTAGTGGAATTCCCCAATTGTTCACATGAGGTAAGCATCAGGGAATGTTTTGCAGATTTCACAGGTAAATAGTTCCATGATGCAAGAACCTATCTACATTGATTTTTCAGCCAAAGTTCAAGTCCAGTGAATTGCCCTTCTTACTAACATATGTGTCTTTATTCTAGGCTGATAGTAAAGTTCAAAGTGCAGTAACTTACAAATTACCATGTGTTGGCCAACTTTGTATCAATTGATAGATTCAAATCTTAATAAATAGACCTCATACTATGAAAGCAAATACCATAAATGTTTATTTACAATACAAATACGTTTTATAACTGAGGGTAAAGCTGGCCATGCAGATGGAACGAAATTCAGTTGGTTCCTATTCACAATAAGCCAATCTAGCAATTGACTTAAATTTTAAATCCACATAAAATTCCTAAAGTGCGGTACCTGGTGGGATTATGGACAATACAGCCCTAGGGAAAAAACTATACTTTATGCGATTAATGTGCGCTTTAAGTGCTCTATATCTTTTTTTCTGGTGGGAAACAGGACAAACGCACTGTAACCTTGTGGGCTGAATCACTACTAATAGCTTTTGCCCGCTTTTTTATTCAGCTGGCATATGCTGTGTCTAAGTTTGGTAACTCCACACCTATGATTCACTGGGCTGTTTTCATCACACAAGACAGGCACTTCTTATCCTCCGTCCTGCAGCTGGCATACCACACTACAGCGCAGTGGAGAAGAATACTCTCAATGGTACAATGATGGCAATTGATCAGAAGCCTTAAGGGCAATCCAGCCTCTGAAAGAAAAACGGTCTCTGCTGTGCTTTTTTTCACACACAAAAAGAAAAAAAAGTATTTTGAGATCACAACAACTCGTAATATGTTCTCCCAAAAATGTTAGTGTCCACCCTTTCCATTTCCTCAACACCCTTCTAAACTGGTCAATGGTTGATCTTTCTTGATCTCCTATAATCCACTATTATTTCTGTAGTTTTTGCAGTATCATTTTCTGTACACCACTCAACCAAATGTTGAATTTCCTGCCTATGAGCTGTCATTATCTCAGAAGAGTCCCACTAAAGTGGTGTCATCAGCAAACTTCACTATATTGTTAGACGCATATATGGGAGTTAAGTCGAGCGTAAACAATGTAAACCGGGCCGGACTCATCACACATCCCTGTGGTATCCCTGTATTCACAATGATAGTATTTTCATGATTTGTGGCCTGTTAGGGAATCCAAAATCCATCAGCACAGCGATGGCTATAGGCCCAAAGCATTTAACTTTTTCACAAATTTGTCAGGATCTACTGTTTTATTTGCTGAGGTTGTATTAGCACTGGTGTTTACCCACGGCTGCAGAAATCCACTGATTCCACAGTTATATGCGAATAGCAGCGCTGGTTACTGCAGGTGATCGCAGATGTAAACACCTGTCTTTCCTGCCTTCTTTAAATTGATTTATTAAATATTTGGCTATACAATACAGTCACAAATTTTAACCACTGGGTTCCCAAGATTGGTTAGAATCATATCATTGGCCCTTGTGCTGGCTATTTTTTGTTTCCAAGCTGAATAGTAAAACATTTTTTTTCAACTTGTATTTAAATCCCAGTGACATTCTTGTTTAACCACTTCGTTACCGGGCCAATTTTGGCACTTCTCTCCTTCATGTAAAAATCACAATTTTTTTGCTAGAAAATTAATCAGAACCCCCAAACATTATATATTTTTTTTAGCAGACACCCTAGGGAATAAAATGGCGGTCATTGCAACTTTTTTTCTCACATGGTATTTGCGCAATCATTTTTCAAACGCCTTTTTATAGGGAAAAAAACAGTTTCATGAATTAAAAAATAACAAAACAGTAAAGTTAGCCCAATGTTTGTGTAATGTGAAAGACGATGTTACGCCGAGTAAATAGATACCTAACATGTCACGCTTTAAAATTGCGCACACTTTTTACAGGTTACTATTTTTGAGTTACAGAGTAGGTCTAGTGCTAGAATTGTTGCACACGCTTTAACGCACGCGATGATACCTCACATGTGGGGTTTGAACGGTGTTTACATATGTGGGCGGGACTTGCATGTGCGTTCGCTTCTGCACGCGAGCGACCGAGACAGGGGCGTTTTAATTTTTTTTTTTATTATTTTATTTTATTTTTTTACTTCATTTTTTTATTTTTACACTTTTTTTGTCTTTTTTTTTTTTTTATCACTTTTATTCCTATTACAAGGAATGTAAACATCCCTTGTAATAGGAATCAGTGTGACAGGTACTCTTTATGGAGAGATGTGGGGTCAATAAGACCCCACATCTCTCCTACAGGCTTACAAGCATGAAATCAGTGAAAACAATTTCACCGATTACATGCCGACAGCCGCGATAGCGGCTTTGTTTACTTCTGGGTACCGGGCGTGACGTCATAACGTCGCGCCCGGCCCTCCGACGGTCATAGAGAGGACTGTGGCCGTCTGGTCACCAGTCATCTCTATGGTTCACCAACGAGCGCCGGCCGATTCGCTCTCCGGGCCCCCGATGGCACGGGAGAGCCCGGAGAAGCACCGGATGGCGGCGGGAGGGGGGGATGTCCCCTCCCGCTGCCTAGAAGAACGATCGAGCGGCGGAACCGCCGCTTTGATCGTTCTTCTGGTGCACAGAATCGCCAGCTGAAGATAGCGATATCTGAATGATGCCTGCAGCTGCAGGCATCATTCAGATATCACCGCTCAAAGTCCAGGACGTCCCAGGACGTCCTACGGATCTGAAGTGGTTAATCCTGTGGTAAATATCAATCATGGGTGACTTCATAGACTTTTGCCTACCAGGCCAGTCTATAAACATTTGTTTCTCTTACAGTTCCTTATCCATTCCTTTAGGAATCTTTTGTCATAACTTTTCCTGGACAAGATATTGGGGAGGGATGTCTTCCATTCTCTCTCTTACTTATATAGCAGGAGACTCCTAGGGGAAACCTACAATATCAACCAACCTACCTACACACTAATGTATAGCTGAAGGCATAGGCTCTAAGCCAACTACCAATAAAGGGTTAGTAAAGAAGTTTGCTAGGTCTTTTTATGCAAGTCAATTCCATTCCCCTAAGGTTTGACAGACTGACATGATGACTATGGCAGGTTGCAAAACAGGACATGCTAGCACAATACACAACTTTTAATTAGATCCTTAAAAACGGATGCATTCTCAACAGGTATACGATTAGTGTTTGATTATGATACAATAACTCTTGATTCACAAGTGGAATGGCCCACTGTTTGATAAAAGCATCCTCAAATAGGTATTGGTTCATATGCAAAATCATGGAGGTCGGCGGTGGTGCCATTTGACCAGCTCAAACTCAAACTATCCTGGATTATGCTCAACGAGCGAATGACTGCAACTTTAAATGATAAAATGTTGCAGTTTGAAAAGACATGGAGTCCCTGGATCCAGTATCTAACGGGAGTCGGGACCACAAAATTAAGGGGGCAGGTGGGGGGCGGAGGTTGGGGTATGAGGGTCACTTTCTAAATTTCAACTTCTTTCCTTATTCTTTCCTTTTCTTCTTAAACTACCTCTTGTTGGGTGCAATTTTCCTCTTGGTTGCACCAGATTAGGATGATGGAGCTACGTAGAGTGTTAGCCTGTAGCCTAAAATTTGTATTTAGCTTAAATTCAGATCTCACTAGAGAAATTTGTTTGTAGTTGTTTTGTTAATATATATTGCATCCTTGAAGGCATTATGTTAGTACTGTATCATAGGAGGAGTATGATTGCCTTAATGAGAGGAGTGGTAATTACTGCCACTAAATTGTTTATATGTTTTGTATTCTTTCTTTATTATGGAAAATTGAAAACTTTGAATAAAAATAATTGAAAAGGAGGAGGAGTGAAAAGTTTATCAGGATGTTTTCAGTCTCTGTATAAATTACCTTTAAGTTTGTCCTGGAAATGTTTTTACAGCCTTGGGATTCCAGGCTAGTAGCAGCACTGGTGGAAGCTAAGGCTATTCTATTTTTAAGGTAGCGTGTTATCTTTAAGCAGTTACCTGTGACTCCTCAAGAACAAAATCATGCATGGTCATCAGTGCCTTCATCGTTGGCACTTCTGCCTTGCAGCACTAGGGTACTCAGTTTGAATACCAAAAAGCTCACTAGCTGCATTGAGTTTGAATGTTCTCTCTGCACTTGTGTGGGTTTCCACTGGGTACTTCGGTTTCCTTCAACATTCCAAAGACATTTTGGCGACTTAATTGGTTTCTGCCTAAATTGGCCCTAGTATGTGAGTTGGGGACCTTGGATTGTAAGCGCCTTGAGATCAGAGACTGATATGAGTGTACGGTTTGTAAAGTTCTAAATAAATTGTTGAAGCATTATAAATACCTGTAGTAAAATAAAAAGGATTTGTGAGATTTTTTTCTCAGATAGGTCAGAGGTCACTACACTTCCAGACAAAGATAGTTGCAGTTTGGCCTATAGAATCTAGCATAAATGAGGAGAATTTTTAAATGCATACGGGAGTGAAGGGGGCCACACCTGACATGGCTAAGGAGAGACTCCGGGGAGTGTAAAGACTTAAGCAGAGGACAAGGGTCCAGACTGTCTGTCAGGTCCCTGCGAAGGGATACTGCAGGCCACCTTATAACTGTTAGTGAATTGTGTACTGGAGAGGCCTGATTAACCTGGTTTTCCTAACTCAGAACACCAGATAAAAGCCTTGAGTAATGAAAAACCAGCTGCTGAAAGCATGACATGTTTAAATAGCTAGAGGTGACCAGGTTACTGTAGGGGGCAATAATGACTAACTAAAGGCTAAAATAAACACAATGTACAGCCTTACCTTGCCACTGCTTATAAACATGTTGCATACTGCAATAAATCAGAGTAAATTGTTTTGTTTTCCAATTTTTCAGTGGTACATGATCGCACAGCTTTGTCTGCTGTGTGTCAGTGCCAGGCTTACTGTGTCCCATGGGAGGGAACGCTCTCCCCCTGACAACAGATGGCACCTTGGACTGGAAGAGATTTTAACCCCATCAAACCACTCACTGACACACACCAAGGCTTTAAACTTTGTTTATTTTAGCCATTACTTCTGAAGCTGTGCCATGGCTCTGGACCTGGAAAGTGTTTTGCAGCGAACACAGTACTCAAGGTCGGGAAGGTGCCACAAACAGAAACCCAGTGCCGAAACATCACATTCCAGACAGGTTAGGTTTTGTAATCTCCACTGCAGTGGGGTCTGGGTATAGCCTCCAAAGTTATTGCAGAGGGTGCGCTGATCCTAATAGCTGCATAATGGTTCCAGCTCAGCAGCATGTTGGTAGGTGCAGCATGATGTGGCGGGCAGAAAGCACAAGGAGTCCAAGTGTAGTAACAGAAATATATTGCAACAAATGTTTAGCAGTACACAACAGGCTGGCAGGGAGGTAACCCCACTGGGGACGCTTACCAGGTGTAACGGGGATGAGACAATAGACTCGAGATGCCGACAGCTTTTGGTAACAGAGTGTGGCCTGGCTGGTCCGTACCCAAAGGGGAGGCTTTCCAGAGGGTTAGTGTGGTCTCTGCACTTTTCTTATACCTTCAGAACCTTTCCCTGACTCTAGATACTGTCCCTGTTAGATGGGTGACCTGTCCCTACACCTACAAAGACATACTTGGGGGGCACACCCTAAAAATGCTATACATCTAAGATGGTGCTGCTATAAGACAGTACAAATCAGATTATAGCACACATGCAAAAATGACATTTATCCTGCAAGGCTAGTTAAAAACACCTGAAAGTATTAAAAAATACGGGGGTTTGGTCACACTATAAGGTCATATAGTGCTATGCCCACTTACTGCGACAAAGTACCCCGGATTAGTGGGTCCTAACCTGTTAATAGAATGAAAGAACCTAGTGTCTCTACCTTGGGAGATAAACTCCTCTATATGGGAGAACTGAAGGGATTCCACCTATGCACTGGTGGCCACTAATGTGAGGTAATGAAAAGGGGGAGGGGTGCTCCAGCCCAAGAGACCTGGTCACTGTCCCTACACCAAGCCACTCACAAAATGCATGCCAAACCCGGGGGCCAGGGTCTCAAATAGACTAAAGACGTACTGAATAAGCACAGCGTCGCTGTGTGAAACAAGTCTACCTGTACCTGTTTTCCTGTCTTGTGGTGTTATTCATGTCACAGATTTTTACAATAAAGAGACTTATTACCTTGGTGTGCACCCATCCATTCCTTCCTATTCAGATGCACGGCCGGCAAGCTGAGGCTAGCACCCCTGGGAGGAGTCCATTCCCCAGCTCACCTGGTTCCATCACTCAAATCTGCCTGACCCAAGATGGACGCCAAAGTCACATGGGGTGTCGGCATCCAATCGTATAGCTGCCTCCCTGTGACCGCGGAATCCATAGAGGAACTAGGTTCCACTTGACTTCCTCCCCCATCTGCATTGCCTGAGCACTACCTGCAGTGGGCAAAATAGAATGCACAAGCATGTAGAGGGAGTCTTTATTAAAGAAGAAAACAATGCCAAAATAGAAAAATGTCTAGTAAAATAGCTAAACTTTTCTCATAAGAGAAAAGACCTCCATCCTGCTATTATACTAGCAAAATCCAAAGCATGCTGACAGTGGAAGTGGTTATACTTGGCTAGTGAATTGCTTTTTTGTTTGCCAGTGTCCAAATCCTCCTGTAGGCTGCAGCAGAACTCGATCTCTAAATAACTGAATCCCTTAATAAATAAGGAAACAAAATGTTTTTGTGCAAAAAAAAAAAAAACATTACATGTTTTCCTTTAAGAACTAGCCGCATGTTATGCTCAAAAGATTCATAGTGGTCCATTAAGCAGAAATAAATGTGTTTATTTCCTGTAGCCCCTTGGTCAGTGGCAGCTGGTGCTCCAATTTTTGGGGGGAGGCGACAAACAAAACACCCACCACCCCCCCTCCCACACCGCTCGGTTGGTTGATTCATTTGCTATTGTCACACAACTGGGTGCGCTCAAAGCACAGAGCTATGCGCCCCGAGCACACCCTTTTTTGAAGCCAATGGGATCATCAGGCTCTAATCATGTGCTTAAAAAAAAAAAATTAATGCGTCCGATGCCCTGCATGTAGATTAGGGACGGGGCCCCTTATGGACAGGTTGCCACTGCCCTTGGTTATTAAATTTTCAAGTATATGTAGGAGTTTCTTTACATTTTCCCTCATATTCTGAAACCAGAGTATGCATTGGGGTGTTTTTAGTCCATTTGACACTGTTGACTAGCCCCAAAGTACATTTTCTTCCTAGCATGTGAGATATATGCAGCTGTTTGGCAGTTAGAAGATCTTTTGGCATTGGTAAAAAAAATTAACCATTACCATTTCAATGGATTCTGGTGTTCTCTACAGATTTAATTCTAGAATCACTTTATTAAATAATTGTACCCAGCTTTGCATATCCAGTGTTGCTGCATCATCTACACTGGCCCTGCATATAAGCTAACAGAATTTGCCTGTAAGGCCTCGTACACATGACCGTTTTCCTCGAAAGAATCCATCAAGAAACTTGGTGGCAGAGCTTTTTTCCCGAGGAAAACAGACGTGTGTATGCTTTTCATCGAGAAAACTGTCGAGGAACTCGACAAGGAAAAAAGAGAACAAGTCGACGGGAGTCTCAATTTCCTCGTCGGGCTGGTTTTCGACGAGAAACACGATGTGTAAGAAACCCGCGCATGCTTAGAATAAAGTATGAGATGGGAGCGCACCTTCGGTAAAAGTAGGGTTTGTAATGGAGATAGCACATTCGTCACGCTGTAACAGACTGAAAAGTGCAAATTGTCTCTTACCAAACTTTTACTTAACACACAGTAACATGAGATTAGCAAAAGCAGCCCCAAGGGTTGTGCCAGTGGAATCAAACTTCTCCTGCCGTTGTATGTGTTGTACGTCACCACGTTGGAGAACGAGGAGATTTAGTCTTGACAGTGTGTATGCAAAGAAAGCTTGTCAAGTTTCTCCACAAGCCTGACAAGGAACTCGTCGAGGAAAACAATGTTTCTTTTACGACAAGTTCATCGGTTGTGTGTACGAGGCCTTAGAGCTACTTTTTGCCAAATTTCTGTGTCATTTGACCTGGGTCTGAATTTCCCATGGTATGTCCTTGCCGGCAGTGAGCCTCAGAGACATTGCTTCCTTACTGTCATTGTTATTTACAAAATCTTCCTGTAAGAACTGGTCAAACAAGTGTGACTATAAAAGAGCTAAAAATAAAAAGATCTTCATGCCATCAAATAGTGAGGATAACTATGTCATATTTTTGCTGTTTATTTTGACCTGCAATTCCGCTTTGCACAAAATAAATGCTGCTTGGGTATATTTGCAATTATTAAGTAATGTGAACTTTGCCATAGTTCTCCACAATGTATGTATATATACGGTGCTATACTGAAAGCACACATGCTCAGAGGAAAATTTAAGCTGTAATGACCCTGGGTGACTATTCTTCTGCAGAGAAAGTTCACTCTAATAACAAACGAATCATTTATAAAGTTTTGTTAAACCCATATACATCCACCAAGTGACCTGAAACTTTGTTTAACCACTTTAGACCCGGACCGATATGCAGGTAAAGGACCTGGCCCCTTTTTGCGATTCGGCACTGCGTCGCTTTAACTGACAATTGCGCGGTCGTGCGACGTGGCTCCCACACAAAATTGGCGTATTTTTTTCCCATAAATAGATCTTTCTTTTGGTGGTATTTGATCACCTCTGTGGTTTTTATTTTTTGCGCTATAAACAAAAAAAATTCAATATTTTTTACTTTTTGCTATAATATCCCCCAAAAATATATAAAAACTTTTTTTTTCCTTAGTTTAGGCCGATACGTATTCTTCTACATATATTTGGTTAAAAAAATCACAATAAGCGTTTATTGATTGGTTTGCACAACATTTATAGCGTTTACAAAATAGGTTATAGTTTTATGGCGTTTTTATTATTTTTTTTTTACTACTAATGGCGGCGATCAGCGATGTTTTTTTCGTGACTGCAACATTATGGCGGACACATCGCACACTTTTGACACATTTTTGGGACCATTGTCATTTTCACAGCGAAAAGTGCTATAAAAATGCACTGATTACTGTGAAAATGACAATGGCAGTGAAGGGGTTAACCGCTAAGGGGTTAAATGTGCCCTAAGGAAGTGATTCTTACTGTAGGGAGGCAGGGCTGGAGGTGTGATGTCACTGATCTTCAGTTTCCCTATAACAGGCAACAGACGATCAGTGACAAGCCACAGAGAAGAACGGGGAAGGTGTGTTTACACTCACCTCTCCTCGTTCTTCAGCTCCTGTGAACCGATCGCGGGACACCAGCGGCGATCGGGTCCGCCGGTCCCGCGGTCACGGAGGACAGAACCAAGCCGCAAACGCGCCGCTGGCGACACGCTTGCGACCCACGGCTGGGCACCTTAAAGGGGACGTACCTGTACGCCTATGTGCTCAGCCGTGCCATTCTGCCAACGTAAATAGTCATGCGGCGGTCTTTAAGCAGTTAATAGGATCATATCTGAATTACAGTATCTCATCCCAGCATATTATTTTTGCTTAAAGCATTGCTAATAAACCGTTTTCCTGCTAAAAAAAAAAAGGGGGGGGGGTATTATAAGGAGTACCAGCCCTTTTTCTGACAATCTTTGCTTACAAGTAAAATATCTGTATTTTTTGCTAGAAAATGACGTGGAACCCCCAAACATTATATATTTTCTTTAGCAGAGGCCCATGAGAATAAAATAGTGGTGGTTGCAATTTTTTATGTATCGCATCCCAGCATCATTTTTTGCTTAAAGCAACACTACCATTGCTAATAAACTGTTTCCTGAAACAACAAGAAAAATGGGGTATTATAATAAGGACCAGGCCTTTTTCTGACAATCTTTGTTTACAAGTAAAAATCTGTATTTTTTTGCCGGAAAATTACTCAGAACCTCCATACATTATATATATTTTTTTAGCAGAGGCCCAGGAGAATTAAAAAGCGATTTCACAGCGCAGCGTTTTTTCAAATGCAATTAAAAAAAAAAAAGACATAAAAAACAAAACACAATATATACCCCAACAGCTGGTGTTATGACAAGCAAAAAGAAACCCAACGTCATGCTTTAAAATTGCTTACTCTCGTGGAATGGCGCCATGCTATGGTACATAAAAAATCTCCATAGGCGATTCATTCGAAATTTCTACAGGTTACCAGTTTAGCGTTACTCTCCTCCTGATGTTTGTGGTGAAACTTAAAGTGTGGATGTGACCTACGTATGCATTCACTTTTGGGAGCGCTTTGAAATGTTTTATTTATTACATTTTTTTGTTTTTACACTGTGCCTAATTTTTTTTAAAATCACTTGCAATAACAATACATCATGACAGGTCCTCTTTATGGAGAGATCTGGGGTCTAAAAGCAAAAGATCAAAAAAAGTTTGACCTTGTTTACATGGAGCTGGAAGTGATGTCATGACATCACTCTGGTCCTCCTAGGGCAGGGGTCTCCAAACTTTTCAAACAAAGGGCCAGTTTATTGTCCTTTAGACTTTAGGAGGGCCGAATTGTGGCCAGCAGAGGCAGAAAATGGCCCGGCATCGGTGAAAATAAATATGGCCTCAGGGTTGGTGGTCAATAGGAGGAAGAGTAGTGCACCTATTGGTAGCAGGAATAGTATCCCCTTGGGGATATTGGTGGAAGATCTAGTGGCCCATTGTTGGTGTCAGTGGGAGGAATAGTGCCCCAACGGTCGGATAAAGGCTAGCAAAGGGCCACATCTGGCCCTCGGGCCACCGTTTGGAGACCCCTGTCTTAGGGCATAGAGATGAGTGGAGACCATCTTTCCTTTGCTTATCTCTGTGCCTAGCCACCGCCAGCTCCGGATCGGTTTTGGGGCTTCCCAAACAGCTAGGTAAGCCAGAAAACCACCTTCTAAAAGCCAATCTGCTACTCGGGAAAACTTTTATGAGATGGCAGATGAGGGAAAAAAGAATACCAGGGTTATGGCATCTAACTGCTGCCATAACCCCTGGTATTAAACGCCAAAATCATGATGTATTTTCCCAGTTAGGCTGTCGTCAAGTGGGTATACTTACTTTTCTAGTGACTTGTATATCCTATCTTTGTTCACAGCGCTACAGTCTCTGTCAGAATCCTCAACATGCAACACTTCCATGAGGCCTCGTACACACGACCGAGAAACTCGACGGGGCGAAACACATCGTTTTGCTCGACAAGTTCCTTGTGAAGCCTTGAGCAACCCGACAAGCCAATTTTCTCCATTCCTGTCAAGGAAATAGAGAACATTCTTTCTTTCTTTTTGGCTCTTCGAGTTTCTCGACAGTTTCCTCGACGAAAATGTACACACGACCGGTTTCCTCGGCAAAATATCTCCCAGCAAGTTTCTTGCTGGTTTTTGCAGAGAAACTCGGTCGTGTGTACGAGGCCTGAGTGTCAGATGTCTGTCTCCCCCCAATGCAAACTGTGGTTTCATCCATTGAACCTTATGTCACTATGGGTCCTGTAGTAATGTAAGGTCAGTAGATGGAACCAGGCATGACACTCCCCAGATGTTCAAGATACTGGCAAAGACTGTACTGCTTCAACAGAGTGAAGATCGGGGAACAGGCTTTCGTAAAGGTAAATCTAAAACCTCCTCTTGTGCAGAAAGTTGCTTAAGGTTTTTGTTTTTTTTGTGATGATACCTCATATGTGCAATTGATGTTTATGGGGTGTGTATGTGGGGGTGCTTTTAATTTTTAATTTTTTTTTTATTGCTTATTTGCAGTTTTATTTTCATTTGATATTTTAACATATTTTTACAATTTTTGTTTTATCTTTTTTTTTTACTTTCCTTTTTTTTACTGCTAATTACTCCCTATGTAATAGAATTGGGCAGGTGCCAACTCCTCTTTATGGAGACATCAGGAGTTGTACCTCCAATGATTCTCTGCCCTACAATGCGACTAATCAAGCACAGATTATGCCGTTTCAGAGCCCTTTAAAAGTGATCAGATCACTTTTACCAGAATATGCCCACCGGCTGTTAGTCGGTACCAAGTTTACATTTGCAGTAGCAGATGTGGACTTGCTTTAAACCCTTTCTACCATGCCATTATAAAAGTACCTTGATAGACAAGTGGTTAATTATGTTGATTCTCCCTCTAATTAGCCAATCTGAACAAAGATAAATTACCGTATACCAACACTAAACATTTCTGCTCCTGGGGGTTACCACATCTCGGTAGCTGCTTTAGGTTTACCTTCAAAAACATGGCCAAATCCACAGGCCAGACTCGGATTTAATATACCCTGTTCCCATGCCAAAAATAAGGTTTTAATTTAAGAAGAAAATTCCAAGGATGGATTTGTGCAGACTAAAGGATTTAGTTTTAGAGAGTATAGTTTCTTGGATCCCCAGAGTTAAATATTTTTAAGTTTTTAGTCAAAATAAAATTCTTTTGTGAGCCTGTTTACTTCCAAACTGCATTTTATGTCATCAGAGTATTGTTCTGTTTAGCTGTTTGTTACTTGCATCTGTTTTTTTACTTCATCTGTGTTAGAGGAAATGGTTTTCCTTTCTGGCAAAAATATGCCAAAATCTCATCTTGCCAACGATCTGTTAAGTATTCTGTTGCAATTGTTACAAGCTAAATGAAATTTATATTGAAACAGGTGATTCCTAATCGGTTATTTTATTAAAGTATAATGCGTACACACGATCGGTTCATCCGATGAAAACGGACCGATGGATTTTTTCATCGGATATCCGATGAAGCTGACTTTCATCAGTCTTGCCTACACACCATCAGTTAAAAATCCGATCGTGTCAGAACGCGGTGACGTAAAACACAACGACGTGCAGAGAAAAATTAAGTTCAATGCTTCCGAGCATGCGTCGACTTGATTCTGAGCATGCGTGGATTTTTGACCGATGGATTTCCCCACAGACGATCGTTTTTTTCTATTGGTTTTTTAACCATCAGAACATTTTAAAACGGGTTCTATTTCTTTTCACCGATGGGGGGAAAAAGACGATGGGTCCCACACACGATCGGTTTGTCTGATGAAAACGGTCAATCGGACCGTTTTTATCAGACAAACCGATCGTGTGTACAGGGCATAAGTCTAGCCAAAACATGTGCTAATTTTGGATAGTGTGGCAAAGGCTTATAACTTCTGTTGGGTTTTTACTGCTATCCAGGCCCTCATTCAAGTCTTATACCCTTACCCCATCTGATTGGGGCTATCTAATAAAATTTGAAAGATCTGCTATAAAAGAGGGAGTTTGATTTTAACTACTTCCATAACCCTGTTTATTTCTTTATTTAACTTCTGCCTTTATATCCAAGTGGTTAACAACTTTTTATATCCAATTTTCTACTCAAACCTGTCCCCATCTTCCAACCTCTTAGACCGGCCATACACCGTTCAAATCTCCTGCTGAACCGGCCGAGATTCAAACCAATAATCTGCAGGCTAAATGTATCAAGTTGACCGGTCTGCTGCATTCTCTTGCGATTGTCACTTGTGGCTGCTATAGCTGCTAGCGATAATCAATGTCGTCTTCCAGCCCTCTCCCTCCTCTGCACCCCCCCTTTCTGTGAGAAGACAATGGCCTGGCATAAGGGATTCCCTCATCAACACTGATTATGTTCATAGGAGAATCAAGCTAATTGATTTACTGAAACCTGTGGTTGCAGGAAAGAAACTCACCCCGCCTATGGCTGACCTTCATCCCTTTCTCTAAACACCACCCTATTTTTTTGTATGTTATAATATTTTTTCAGACCCTCACTCACAGCCTATACACACTGATCCCTTGACACTACACCTTACACCATCCCCAACCTGCACACTACTGTAACACACACACACACACATCCTTTTATAAATGGACACCTATATGTATCTTACTAACTCCACCTATACCACCACCAATAAAAAAAGAAAAACTCTGACATCACTGGACTATCCAAAAAATGGCAGTTTAGAGTTCATACAGTAGTATAGCCCACACTTACAAATTTTTAAACTTAGAGTAGTGAAAGACAAAAGCCAATTTTTTTATGTGAAATAGAAATGTACATTTATTAACTTTTATGACAAAAATGTCTCTGTACAGTTACTGCTATGCTATACACAATGCTTCATTATTATTCGTTTCTGTGTATGCTATACATAAATGTGCATGTACTCCTAGCATGTCTAAACAGAAAAGGACAACTTCAGACAAAATGTAATGGGAAATTTCCACAACGGGAACACAGACAAACAATGCTTTTTACGGTGGAGAAGGGATTAAACTTCTGTGTTTTCATTGCTGTCTGTGCCTTCCTGTCTTTGTGGCTGCTTCACTCCTCGTTTCTTGTATGTGTATCAAAGTGACAGGAAGTAAAGGTAAATATTGCTTAAGAAGTCCATGACAAGTATAAAATCCTTGCAGAAATTTTAAAGCAAAGGTCCCACGAAAAAATATATATTAAAAGCCAGCAGCTACAAATACTGCAGCTGCTGACTTCTAGTAAATGGACACTTACCTGTCCAGCGCACCTGTGATGTCGGCAGCCAAAGTCGAGCAATCGATTGTCTCTCGGGTGCCCCCGCCGCCATCCTCAGTGAGGGAATCTGGAACTGAAGCATTGCGGTTCCCTAATGTGCATGCGTGAGAGGCATGGCTCGTCCTCACTGGTCCCCACTGTCTCCTGGGACCAGTGTGTTTCCCAGAAGACAGCAGGGGGGAGGGGCGTGACTCCCACAGGAGTGTATTCCCGGAAGTGGGTGAAAATACCTGCAATTACCTGTTTATCTGTAGCCCTCTCGCCTCTACATCTGTTCAAAGTGTATAATTTATAAAGCTTGTTTGAGCCTTCAGAAAGCAGGAGGCAGGGAGCTGAATTTGCACTCTGAGGAGCTCAGTGGGAGCTGATTAGGAACACGCCCTCCTTCACACAATATGCAGGGACAGATCTGAGGCTGTCAATCAGCTGGAGGTCCCTCCCCTGTCACCTTTTTACCTCTTGGTGTTAGGAAAATTTGTCAGAAGTGACTCGTGCAGTTAGCAGACAGAAATGACACTAATGCCCCGTACGCACGATCGGAATTTCTGATGGAAAAAGTCAGATGGACTTTTTATAGCGGATTTTCCGATCGTGTGTAGCCCCATCAGAGTTTCTTCATTGGAGCCCCATCAGAGTTAGCCCCATCTGAGTTTAGATATAGAACATGTTCTATTTTTTTCCAATGGAATTCCGATGTGATTTGGCCGGGCAAAAGCCTGATTGTGTGTATGCGGCATTAGTGCTCTGGATTGAGACAAGTATGCACTACAGAGGGACGTGTTTTGTTCATATTTCAGAGGTTTACAACCACTTTAGACTTTAAAATGTATCTGTGGCCAAAATGTAAAATCTATAATTTCCACATTTTTTTACAATTATTTCTAATCTACTCTTATTACTTTTAATGGTATTGGATTCTGTAACATGTATTCACTATGTCCTGTAAGTCAGGGGCGTATCTGTCACGAGGCAAACAAGGCATTGGGCGGCAGTTTTTAGGGGGGCATTGCTGCCACCTCCAGGCTATTTCTTCCTGCCACTTCACCCCGCTACAATGACCCCCGCAAACCTGATGCCCTGCAGCTGTCAGCTTCCCTCCTCTGACCTCCCGCCGACTTTGAGAGCTGCAGGGCATCCATAGAGGGATCAGTTTGTCCAGATAGATCCCCCTCTGCTCCTCCGACCCCCTCTTTAGGGCCCCTGATTGCCAGGCGCCATGTCCATGTACTGCTGGCCACTTCCCCCTCCCGCAGCTTCTAATTCAGGAGATGTGGATGGGTAGGGGGGGTTGCTCCGTGCAACAGCTGCCCGACTTTTCCACCCCCCCTCCTGCCGGCTGCAGCCGCTGCTAGTGTGGGAGGTCTGGATGGATAGATGGAGAGTTGGGGATGGGGTTGGTAAACATGTGTTTACCAGTTCCTTTCCTGAAAGAATACAGACAGCGATCACAGTGCTGATCGCTTCTCTATTCATTAATCACTAAACAGTGTTTACTATATTTAATTTTGGGAAATATATACAGGCTTCTATCTCATTCATCTACAGTACAGTCCAGGCTGCAGAGAAAGGGTCTGTCTTCAGTCCCTTTCTCTGTCTCAAAAAAGAGACATTAGAGGTCTGCTGATGTCTCGCTAACAAGAGACCCTCTGCTCCAATGTTAGCGCTTCAGCTGGTAGGGAATGTAGGCTGGTAGTGCCAAGCTGTTGAGGAGGAAGAGGTACTTGCTTTCCTCCTGGTGTAGTTACCAGCCACTGGGGAGGCATCTTGCAGGGACTTTCTCCCCTACTCTCCGTCTCTTTTTGATGCTGGGCGGAGTCCAACAGCACTCTACCCTGTAGACAGCGCTTCTGCAGGGGGGACGAATACAAAGGTAGAGATCAGCTGCTGGAGAGGGGGGAGGGTTTATCCCCTCCGGGTTCAAATGCCAGTCCTGCAGGATGCGGCTGCTAATGGGAACGGCGTTCCTGCAGTGTAAAAAGCTGCAGGAACTCATGGGAATGGCATTTCTGTAGACTCCAGCCCTGTATTAAAAGGTATTCTGTTCTTTTGTATTTCTTCCTTTGTGTTAAAAAAAAAACCTGGTGATCCTGCCAGTCCCCCTGCTTTCCTATTTAGAATTGACCATGGTAGACATAGAATCACGTCCATCCCAGTGTGATCGGCTTTCTGGCTGTGCCGAGAGCACAACTTGCCTGTTCCTCAAGAGTCAAGACTAGTGCTGATGCACCCTTCTATACAGCTTTTTAGTGGGAAGATAAGTGTGCTGCTGTTTCTCTGCCTCCTGCTGACATGCACCCCCCAGCATATGAAGATTACGTTTTTTAGTAAACAAGATTTTTTCTAATACCTGCAGTTAAGGCATTAGATAGAAACTCTTATTAGGTAAAAAAACTTCCTTGCTAACTTTATCATTTGTTAATATGATGCATAATTCCTGCGTTTGCTCTCTTCTTTTACGTCTTATTTGCAGTTCCCAAAATTACTCCAAATGCATAGGATGAGATGGTTGGAGGACATGTAAAACTATTAGAATCAGATAGAGGGGAACTGAGGATTGCTGCAACCAAGAGCTTTATCACTAAAAAAGATTTGGAAAATGCTTAGAATAGTTTACCTATGGGACCTTATGTCAGCCTAAATAACCAATGACGTTATAGCTGCTTATTCTGTGAGTGGAAAATAATACATTGTGTGGATAAAGTGCTATAATCCTCTTAATTTGGTTCTACGTTGTAACCTGCTTACAGATTCTGGGTCCCTACCAGCAGCAACATTTCTGGATTTTCCTGTAGAAAATTTAAATTTATCATACAAGTCCCCAGTCTCAGTTATTTATAAAATCAACACTTTATTGTATTAAGTGGAGGGAATGAACAGTCGAGTACAGTAGGCAAGAAAGACGATCATAATAGTTGTTCTTAATAGTTTCACACATTGCACAGAAGTTAATAGTTCTCAGTTCCTCAAGGTAAAAGCTGGCAACCACCTGTAGCAAATTTAAGTGGATTTTTTATTTATTTTTTATTTGGTATGTTTGAGTTTAGTGCTGTATATGTTTTTGTTGCGAGCGCTGCTCCAATCTAACTACGGTATATTTGAACTGCTTTATCATTTTCATTTTGGAAATAGGTGTTCAGCAGCTTACAACACTCTGTTTTGCACATTATTTACAGAGACGCAGAGGTTCATTGTATTCTATTTAGTATTCCTTTTAATTTACATCTGTATGATATGATTTCTTCATTGATTTGTGTTATCACAGAAAAAATCGGCCACAATGAATTTACAAATAAATGAAAATGAAAAATTAGAGGAACGAACTATGGAAATTTACATGAATTGGAAAGAAGCTCAGGAGATCAAACAAAAATTGGAAAAAGAAGATTCTGAGTGGCAAGAAACATGTAAGGATTTTTTCTAAATGATTCCATGTGTAAATGATCATAACTTATAATATATAATATAATTTTAATATTGCACATATATTAAAAAATACTGTATTTATCATGCAAGCAATTTGAAGAGTTTTATTACAGTCTAAAACGTCTGACTACAGGACTGTTTTAATAATGAAGCAATACTTTTACTAAGAAAAGAGTAATCTGACATAAAGCTCAAAAATACACAATGCCTTGAAAAAGTATTCAAACACCTTAAAATTTTCCAAATTTTGTCATGTTACAACCAAAAATTTTAATGTATTTTATTGGGATTTTATGTGATAGACCAACACAAAGTGGCACATAATTGTCAAGTGGAAGGAAAATGATAAATGGCTTTCAATATTTTGTACAGATATGTGAAAAGTGTGGCGTGCGTTTGTATTCAGCCCCCCTGAGTCAATACTTTAGAAAACCATCTTTTGCTGCAAATACAGCTGCAAGTCTTTTTGGGTATGCCCATTCTTCTTTGCTTCTAGCTCAAGCTCTGTTAGATTTGATGGAGAGTGTCTGTGAACAGCAATTTTCAAGTCTTGCCACAGATTCTCAATTGGATTTAGGTCTGGACTTTGACTGGGCCATTCTAACACATAAATATGTTTTGATCTAAACCATTCCCTTGTGGCTGTTTGTTTTTAGGGTCTTTGTCCTGCTGGAAGTCTTTTTTGCAGACTCTAAGGCCGCGTACACACGGTCGGACAAAACCGATGAGAATGGACCGAAGTTCAGTTTCATCGGTCCAAACCGACCGTGTGTATAGCCCATCGGTCTGTTTTCCTTCGGTCCAAAATTTTAAAACATGCTTCAAAATCGAACCGATGGACCACTGCCAAAACGGTCCAAACCGATGGTTAGTACAGAAAGCATCGGTTTAAAACCCGCGCATGCTCAGAATCAAGTCGACGCATGCTTGGAAGCATTGAACTTCGTTTTATTCAGCACGTTGTGTGTTTGACGTCACCGCGTTCTGACCCGATCGTTTTTTGGAACGATGGTGTGTACGCACATCAGACCATCAGGCCACTTCAGCGGTGAACCGATGGAAATGGCCCGTCGGACCATTCTTATCGGTTTGGAACGACCGTGTGTACGCGGCCTAAGAGGTTTTCTTCTAAGATCGCCCTGTATTTGACTTCACCTATCTTCCCATCAACAGGATGATGTGCAGTGTTAGTTTTCCACCACACATAGAGTTTTGATTTTAGGCCAAAAAGTTGAATTTTGGTCTCATCTGACCAGAGCACCTTCTTCCACATGTTTGCTGGGTCCCCCACATGGCTCCTCTCAAACTGCAAATTAAACTTCTTGGCTTTCTTTCAACAATGGCTTTCATCTTGCCACTCTTCCATAAAGGCCAGATTTGTGGAATGCACAACGAATAGCTGTCTTGTGGACAGATTCTCCTACATGAGCTTTGGATCTCTGCAGCTCCTCCAGAGTTACCATGGGCCTCTCAGCTGCTTCTCTGATTAATTGCTCTACTTGCCTGGCCTGTCAGTTTAGGTGGACGGCCATGTCTTGGTAGGTTTGCAATTGTGCCATACTCTTTTTTCCATTTTTGGATGATGGATTGAACAGTGCCCCATGAGATCAAAGCTTGGGATATTTTTTATAACCCAACCCTGCTTTAAACTTCTCCACAACTTTATCCCTGACTTGTCAAGTAACAACTTGGCCTTCATGTTGCTGTTTGCTCTCTAAGGTTCTCTAACAAACTTCTGAGGGCTTCACAGAACAGCTGTATTTATAATATGATTAAATTGCACACAGGGGGACTCTATTTTACTAATTGGGTGACTTCCGATGGCAATTAGTTCCACTAGATTTTAGTTGGGGGTATCCGAGTAATGGGGCTGAATACAAATGCACTCTTTATTTTCCTTCCACTTCATAATTAGGTGCCACTTTGTGTTGGTCTATCACAAAAAATCCCAATTACATTTTTGGTTGTAACACGACAAAATGTGGAAAATCTCAAGGGGTATGAATACTTTTTCAAGGCACTGTACCTTCCACTTTGACACAACAACACTGTGTATTTTCAGCTCTGAGCTCCTAAGTATGTGCTGTCATTCTGATTATTTTATTTATAATGGATTGCAAAGCACATGGACCTCTTCTCATCCCCATTATTATTTTTATAAATATTATTATTTTTATTATACAGAATTATAGCACCAACAGTTTGTGCAGCACTTTACAATATAAAGGGAGACAGGTCAGTTGCAATCCAATTTAATGCAAGATGGTTAGACGGGCCATGCTTATAAGAGCTTACCATTTCAATAACCCCTCCTTGTGCACAGGCAGAGAGCAGCAGCTCACAAGATTTCTGGAAAAATATCAACAGGTACTTTTGATATTTATCGAACAGGTATAACAAAATATTTTTTCAATGGTATATTTAGCAGAACAAAAGGGAGCAAAGAAGAGAAATTCATTGTTGGGTTTACATATTTTAAAGAAAACTTCAGTACGAAAATGTTAAACATAGATATTATAAGGAATGCTGGCTGTCACTTTAAACAAATTGTTAGCAGGCTTTTAACAAGATTCAAGTAATGCTAAAGTCTAATGAAGCCTGCTAAGCGCTTGTTTAAAGTGAGTCATGCTCCCATTACGATCTGTGTTTGAACTCCCCAAATTGCAGCTGAATTGTACTTTAAAGTGTGACTAAAGGCTCCTGTACAGCAGTCTAAATATATCCCATATACAGTAAACAAAAAACACCCTTTACCTTCACCTACTGAGCCAAATCCACCTTAATTTATGTCTTGCATGCTCCCCCTCCCAGGCACTGCAGCTCACAGTGGAACGGCTACAACAACAGAGGCAGTGCTGCCAATTCAGAAAGCAGTGGCCAGCAGTAGGTGAGGCCAGGTGCTGCCTGACAAATGCTGCAGCACATATTTTAAATAAGAGGCCATAATTCTACTATAAAGATTTTGTTAAAGAGGAACTTCTGTTCCCTTCCATTAGGCCTTGCCCCACCTCCAACACAGCCACGTATGTTATTTTTGCATGTGCGCAGATGAGCCAAAAGGCACTGCCTGGCCTTCAAACATGGCAGAACCCTACAGCGTGTCTGTTCACACGCAAGGGATTTTGCCACACATGTACAGATACACCAAGCTTTGGGACTTGAATCCCAGCCCATCTTCGCACGTGTGTGTGCGTACATGTACTGTAGGGCCCCAAAGCCCTGCAGCAATCTGATCATGTGCAGAATTGAGGGGGGGGGGGGCAAACCTCATTGCTTAGACAAGAAAGACAGACGTTCTTTTTCCCTGCCAATTGGATGCAGCTGTTTTTCAGCTGACAAATTTTCCAGTCGGACTCTTTTTCAGTTGAGGGATGTTGGGTGGGAGGCGGCTGACAAGGCCACTCGCCCACTAATTTCTCAGGAGGAAATTTGTACAGTGTATGGCCAATTTTAGTGCTTGGGTCATTTGGATTGTTCATTAGCCAACTTCAGAAGGGCCTGTACATGTGCTTTCTTGAGCAGGGGGGCCTTGCGGGCGCTGCAGGGCTTCAATCCTTCACATCGTAGTGTGTTACCAATTGTTTTCCTGGTGACTATGGTCCCAGCTGCCTTGAGATCATTGATAAGATTCTCCCGTGTCGTTCTGAGCTGATTCCTCACGTTCTTGTGATCATTAAATCTCCACAAGGTAAGATCTTGCATGGAGCCCCAGATCGAGGGAGAGTGACCGTTATTTTGTGTTTCTTTAATTTGCAAATAATCGCACCAACTGTTGTCACACTCTCACCAAGCTGCTTGACGATGGTCTTTTAGCCCATTTCAGCCTTGTGTAGGTCTACAATATTGTCCCTGACATCCTTGGACAGCTCTTTAGTCTTGGTTATGGTGGAGAGATTGGAATCTGATTGCCTCTGTGGACAGGTCTCTTTATACAGGTAACAAGCTGCGATTAGGAGTACTCCCCTTTTAAGAGAGTGCTCCTAATCTCAGCTTGTTTCTGTATAGAAGACACCTAGAAGCCAGAAATTTTTCTGATTGATAGGGGATCAAATTACTTATTTCACTCACTAAAATGCAAATAAATGTATAACTTTTTTGAAATGTGTTTTTCTGGATAGTTTTGTTGTTATTCTGTCTCTCACTGTTAAAATAATCCTACCATTAAAATTATAGACTGATCATTTTATTTATTAGTGGGCAAACATACAAAATCAGCAGGGGATCAAATACTTTTTTCCTTCACTTGTAAATATATTTGCTATTCAAAAAGAAGTCTGAACCTGAAAAAGTAGAAAATGGTCATTTCTAACATTATTAAAAAATAAGCCATTTCTTACATTTTCAATATAGTGAGTGATGAAACCAAGTGGTACATAAATTCTTAAACAACTTCACAAAGCTAAACACACACATGCTTTGTACTAATTCTTGGGCAGTACACCTACTCCTGTACAAGCTACAGTACACCTACTCCTTAAACTACTCATGATCAGCCATGAGGTCAGGCCTGCTGCTGTTACAGGTTAATATAGGAGTATTTCTTTGTGACAATCTAATTTTAAAACAATTATGTTGTGACTCAAAAAGTCTACATTATAATTTAAGTCTTACACGTGTGATTGCAGAATTGAAAGTATAATTGGCCCAGGTATGACATGGTGTGTCACCTGACTGGGGAAAAAGGGAAAAGTTTGTTATGACTCACACAGGCTTCAAGTCTGTTTATAGTATACAGTATCTCACAAAAGTGAGTACACCCCTCACATTTTTGTAAATATTTTATTATATCTTTTCATGTGACAATACGAAGAAATGACACTTTGATGCAATGTAAATTAGTGAGTGTACAGCTTATATAACAGTGTCAATTTGCTGCCCCCTCAAAATAGCTCAACACAGCCAGTGGACATTGATGGTCAGACTTTAAGGCCAAGGAAGTATGGTTTTGTAAAAATATATAATTTAATAGCATATAAATAAATTAAACAGGATATACAAAAAATAATAATAATAAATAAATACAAGAAAAATTATCACAAATTAATCAACAGCAAGTGACCACTGTACATTCCTCCGAAGTCGCCAACGCACGTTTCGCCGTGGGGCTTCTTCAGGGCGAGGATGAGGAATATAAAGTTAGCAGAGAGATAGAAACTTATCTGCAATGATACAGTGTGGCACATTAGTAAAACAGAAATATTAATCGAAATACAGAATTAAAATGAAATGAATTGAGGTGTCATAGTGTGTATTTACATGGCTGGTGGTCCCTCAACGGATGCGTCCACGGGGCATATAAGATACAGATGGAGATAAAACAGGTCGGGAGATAAGCTTAGGCACAAGCTTCCATATATCGAGAATCTAGTTGACAAATATATATATATATATATATATATATATATATATATAGCAGTAATTAAATATGATATATGAATTCTTATCGTAGCTGCTGTCAACGTGCAGACACAGATACCATATAGAAAATAGTGAAGATAGAGTAAATAGTAAAGATAAGGGATGAAACAGAGAAAACACTAGAGACCTGCATATGTGTATATGCATGTATAAACCTAGATGCACATACATGCACGCACACATACAAAAGAAAAAGAGGGGGAAGAAAAGGGAAAAAGATAGAAAAAAAAAAAAAATTATATGTAAATAAAATAATAAAATAATATGGAGGAAATGAAGTAAGGTAGAGAATCATGTGAACAAATGCACTGGATATCACTACTACATAGCTCCTGCGGTGTTAATATAAAGACATAACGGCCACCATAATCACCTTGGGTAAGTCGAAAGAGTCAAGACTACAAGTCCAAAGAGTGGAAAATGTGTACCACAGGGAGAGTAGTTACTCGGACTGTAATAATAAAAAAATATAACGAAAGAAGCTATTAAACAGCCTTTAAAGACTAACATTTATGATGGAAGTAAAGAGTTAACCAAAAGATCCAGGTTACCTATTTTTATGAAGTCCTGAGCAAACTGGGACAGCAGATGGCAGTATAACAGCAATGTGGGGGGGCTTACATAAAGAAACCCTTTCTGTAGCAGCATTTACATGGGGCGTTAGTACAGGCCTGTTAAGATGAAACAATGTGTACATTCAATAGGTCATTCTCAAGTGTGATGAAATTGAGGGAACAATTTGGAGCAGGAGAAGTGACTTACCCTATAACTGATTGCAGCAATGCGTCTGTGTCCCAGGGTGTACACACGGTAACACAGCGCCATTGCATGAGCATCAGGTTTATATAGGCTGTGGGATCACATGGACGTATGACGTGATGACGTCATAGATGCGCGCCGTTTTGATAGCACGGCGCATAAATAAAGATCCCACTAAGGCGGAGTATTATGGCATATCGCCCAAAACGGCCTATAAAGTCCAGGGCATAAAACAACAAGAAACATATATGCCTAGACAGAAACCGCACAGGAATGGCCATTATGGTTTGACTACCCAATGAACATCAGGCATATAGTAGTGAATTAGGATATTCAGCATAGCTTAACTATAATGATTAGTATTGATGCTAGGGCTGCCATCTAGCGGTTATGTAGGGGAATTCATCCCCAATAGTAAACTGGATGGAAAAGACCTAGTTAATGGTCCATTAGGTATAGTATGTAGTAGTATGTTTAATGTCACTAGTGTGAGTGGAAAGACGGTACACATGATATTCTAAATGAAAGGAAGAAAAGAAAAAGAAGAAAAAATAATCAACACAGCCATTAATATCTAAACCGCTGGCAACAAAAGCGAGTACACCCCTAAGTAAAAATGTCCAAATTGGGCACAATTAGCCATTTTCCCTCCCCGGTGTCATGTGACTCGTTAGTGTTACAAGATCTCAGGTATGAATGGGGAGCAGGTGTGTTAAATTTGGTCTGATTGCTCTCACTCTCTCATATTGGTCACTGGAAGTTACACATGGCACCTCATGGAAAAGAACCCTGAGGATCTTAAAAAAATAAAAATAAAAAATTGTTGCTCTACATAAAGATGGCCAAGGCTATAAAAAGATTGGCAAGACCCTGAAACTGAGCTGCAGCATGGTGGCCAAGACCATACAGCGGTTTAACAGGACAGGTTCCACTCAGAACAGGCCTTGCCATGGTCGACCAAAGAAGTTGAGTCCACATGCTCGGCACCAAATTCAGATGTTGCCCTTCAGAAATGGACATATGAGTGCTGCCAGCATTGCTGCAGAGGTTGAAGGGGTGGGGTAGCCTGTTAGTGTTCAGACCATATGCTGCACACTGCATCAAATTGGTCTGCATGGCTGTCACCCCAGAAGGAAACCTCTTCTAAAGATGATCCACAAGAAAGTCTGCAAACAGTTTGCTGAAGACAAGCAGACTAAGGACATGGATTACTGGAACCATGTCCTGTGGTCTGATGAGACCAAGGTAAACTTATTTGGTTCAGATGGTTTTAAGCTTGTGTGGCGGCAACCAGGAGTACAAAAACAAATGTGCCTTGCCTACAGTCACGCATGGTGGTGGGAGTGTCATGGTCTGGGGCTACCTGTGTGCTGCTGGCACTAGCGAGCTACAGTTCATTGAGGGAACCATGAATGCCAACATGTACTGTGACATACTGAAGCAGAGCATGATTCCCCTCCCTTCAGAGACTGGGCCACAAGGCAGTATTCCAACATAACAACCCCAAACACACCTCCAAGATGACCATTGCCTTGCTAAAGAAGCTGAGGGTAAAGGTGATGAACTGGCCAAGCATGTCTCCAGACCTAATCCCTATTGAGCATCTGTGGGGCATCCTCAAACGGAAGATGGAGAAGCGCAAGGTCTCTAACATCCACCAACTCTGTGATGTCGTCATGGAGGAGTGGAAGAGGACTCCAGTGGCAAACCTGTGAAGCTCTGGTGAACTCCATGCCCAAGAGGGCTAAGGCAGTTCTAGAAAATAATGGTGGCCACACAAAATATTAACACTTTGGGCCCAATTTGGACATTTTCACTTAGGGGTGTACTCACTTTTGTTGCCAGAGTTTTAGGCCCCTTTCACACGGGCCGTTCAGGTCTGCCTGATCGGACACTCCATGCAGGTTTATGGATCCACGGATGTCAGCGGTGACATGCACACTGACATCCAACCCGCTCCGATCTGCTAAAGTGTGATGGATAGAAACTCTATTTTCTATCCGTTTGGCGGATCAGATGAACACGGACTGTACGGTCCGTCTTCATCCGATCCCCCATAGGGGAGAGCAGCACTCTGACAGGTCGGTACTTGTACAGTGTGCAGAGACAGAGCTGTCATCTGCCTGCTTAGCGGGGATAGATGGAGCGATCCCCACTGAGCAAAGCGGAGCCCGTACATGGGCACGTCCGTGTGAAAGGGCCCTTGGGCATTAATGGCTGTGTTGTTATTTTGAGGGGACAGCAAATTTTCACTGTTGTACATCCTGTACACTCACTACTTTACATTGTAGCAAAGTGTAATTTCTTTAGAGTTGTCGCATGAAAAGATATAATAAAATATTTACAAAAATGTGAGGGGTGTACTCACTTTTCTGAGATACTGTATTTCTCAACATCTGACCTTTCAAGTCTGCATTCTTGTAACTAAATGTACTTATCTTTGTGATTTTATATATATTTTTTATCAAAACACCGTTCCTGGACAAATGCAGTACAAGTCCATTAGCAGCCTACCTGCCTAATACTGGGGAGCATGCTTACAAATACTGTATGCATTTATGATTTGGCTGCTTTTTTGTTACCATACATTTTCTATACATTTTTTCATTTTTAATCCAGTGTTTACAATGCAGCCAGTCAGCATTTCCTGACTGTCAACATGACTGTGTAAATACAGCAGCTGTTTAATACATGGCTGGTGCTGACAAAAAACATATACAAAATAATATTCCTACTTTTTGTTTCTGTTCTTTGTACTCTTAGGGCCAGATTCACAAATGAGATACGACGGCGTTTCTCCTGATACGCCGTCGTATCTCTGTTTCTATCTATGCGACTGATACATAGAATCAGTTACGCATAGATATCCCTAAGATCCGACAGGTGTAATTGTTTTACACTGTCGGATCTTAGGATTCAGTACCTCGGCCGCCGCTGGGGGGAGTTTGCGTCGTAAACCAGCGTCGGGTATGCAAATTAGGAGTTGCTGCGGATCCACAACGGTTTTTCAGGTTCGCTACGTCGCCGCTAGTCTAGTTTCCCATCGCAAAGTTAGTTGTTTTTTTTTGTGCCCTAACTTTAGTCAGCAGGCGTATTGCTGTCTAAAGTATGGCCGTCGTTTCCCGCGTCGAAATTCAAAATTTAACGTCGTTTGCGTAAGCCGTCCGGGAATACGGAAGTACGCTACGCGCGTCGCCGTTCAAAAAAATGACGTCACGGCGCACAAAGCACGGCGGGAGTTAAGAAACGGAGCATGCGCAGTAGGTCCGGCGCGGGAGCGCGCCTAATTTAAATTGGCCCGCCTTGTGCCGGAGGCCGCCGGCGTAGTTTTCATCGCAAGTGCTTGGTGAATCAGGCACTTGCGATGAAAAATTGCGGCGGTGTAACGTATCTAGGATATGTTACGCTGCCGCGATTCTACGTGAACCAAGCGGGCACCATGAATACAAAGAACATGTATGTAAGGCATCTTCCTAGCCCCAGTGTAGTGAAGAGTTCAGTAGAACTGAATGAGTGACATTCATGTGATAAAGTGACAAGCAAAGAAAAGGACTTCAGCACACCCAAAAGAAGGTAAGTAAAAAAAATAATAATGCAGCAATAGGAAATTGATCAAACAAAACGGAAATTTTATATTTAAAATTGTACACCTAGGGGTTGATTTACTAAAACTGGAGCATGCAAAATCTGGTGCAACTCTGCATAGAAACAAATCGGCTTCCAGTTTTTTTTTTTTTTTTGTCAAAGCTCAATTAACCACTTCCATACAGGGCACTTAAACCCCCTTCCTGCCCAGACCAATTTTTAGTTTTCAGCACTGTCACACTTTGAATGACAATTGCGCGGTCGTGTGACGTGGCTCCCAAACAAAATTGACGCCCTTTTTTTACCCACAAATAGAGCTTTCTTTTAGTGGTATTTGATCACCTCTGCGTTTTTTTTTTTTTTTTGCGCTATAAACAAAAGAAGAGCGACAATTTTGAAAAAAACACCTTTTTACTTTTTGATTTAATAAATATCATAATTTTTTTAGGCCGATACGTATTCTTCTACATATTTTGGGCAAAAAAAAATCGCAATAAGCGTAATTGATCAGTTTGCGCAAAAGTTCTAGCATCTACAAAATAGGGAATAGAATTATGGCATTTTTTTTTTTTTTTACTAGTAATGGCGGCGAACTGCGATTTTTTTTTTTTTTTTTTTTTTTTTTTTATTGTGACCATGACATTGTGGCGGACATATTGGACGTTTTTTACACATTTTTGGGACCATTCACATTTATACAGCGATTAGTGCTATAAAACTGCACTGATTACTGTGTAAATGTGACTGGCAGGGAAGGGGTTAACACTAGGGGGCGAGGAAGGGGTTAATATGTTCCCTAAAGTGTGTTCTAACTGTAGGGGGACTCACAAGGGGAGGAGACCGATGTGTGTTCCTCTGTACTGGGAACACACATCTGTCTCCTCATCGCTGACAAGACATGGATCTGTGTGTTTACACACACAGATCCATGGTCCTGCCGTGATTGCGGGGAATCGTGGGTGCCCGGCGGACATCGCGGCCGGGCACGCGCACCGAGACCCGAGCAATCCGCGCGCGCCCCCTAACTGCCCGAGAAGGCAAGGACGTCATATGACATCCAGTCTAAGGGACGGAGGGTTCCCGCCGACGTCATTTTACAATGACTCGGTAGAGAACGGGTTAAACAAGCTGAAATTGGAAGCTGATTGGCTACCATGTGCAGCTGCAACAGATTTTGCACTTCCTAGTTTTAGTAAATCAACTCCATAGAGAAATTACAGTCATTGTAAACCTCAGACATATAATATGAAGCAGCTAAGTGGTTAGCACTTCTGTATGGTGGCACTAGGGTTGTTGGTTTGAATCCCAATCACGCCACTATCTTCCTGGAGTTTGCATGTTCTCCTAGTGCTTGCGTGGGTTTCCTTTTGGGTACTCTGGTTTCCTCTCGCACTCCAAAGACATGCTGGTAGGTGAATTGTCTCCTATCTAAATTGGCCTAAGTATCTGTATGCAGGGGCGGACTGACCATTGAGTCACTCGGGCACTGCCCGAGGGCCCCATGCCACTAGGGGGCCCCATCCGGGTTGCCAGGCTCAGTAAAACCAGGGACAGTATGTAAAAATCTGTGTTTTTTTTTTATATCTGTCCCTGATATGTCCGAAACTGACATGCTTTTAATGTGAATATCCCAAGATTTTAGCTGCCCGCCTCTGCACTACCTCCTGGCGTGGTGGCCATCTGTAAGCCAGAGGGGCCCCATACTCTTCTATTGCCCGGGGGCCCCATGAGTTGTCAGTCTGCCCCTGTGTGTATGTATGAATGTGAGTTAGGGACCTTAGACTGTAAGCTTTTTGAGGGCAGGGAGTGATGTGAATGTATAAGGTCGGGTTCACAGATATGGAAATTGGATGCAGGTATTCCTACATTCAAATCGCATGTCAGGCAAGTGTGACCAGATCTCAATAGAGCTGGTTCACACAGAAACAGGCGGCCGCAGTCCGGATTGCAGAAGGGTCCTGTGCGTCTTTGGACTTGGTTCAGGTGCGAATTCAGGCAAAATGCCAGACCTGAATCGCACCTGAATCGGTGAACAGGGACGCACCAAACCCCATGCTGTGAGCCATGGTCGCACATATGTGAACCCAGCCTAATACATACGTAAAGCGCTGCATAAATTGATGGCACTATATAAGTACCTAATTTTATTTTATTTTTTTAACCGTTTAAGGACCACCTAACGCCGATATACGTCGGCAGAGCTGCACGGCTGGGCATAAGCACGTACAGGTGCGTCTCCTTTAAGATGCCCAGCCGTGGGTCCCAGTCCTGAGCTCCGTGACCGTGCCCGCAGGACCTGATCCTGTGTCTCACGATCGGGTCACAGAGCTGAAGAACGGGGAGAGGTAAGTGTAAACAAACGTTTCCCCGTTCTTCCTAGTGAGGGTGTCACTGATCGTCTGTTCCCTGTCATAGGGAACGACGTTCAGTGGCGTCACACGCCAAGCCACGCCCCCACACCGTAAGAATCACTCACTAGGGCACACTTAACCCCTTCAGCGCCCCCTAAAGGTTAACCCATTCACTGCCAGTTTTATTTCAACAGTAATCGGTGCATTTTTATAGTACTGATCGCTGTAAAAATTACAATGATCCCAAAATGGTGTCGATGTGTCCGCCATAATGTCGCAGTCACGATAAAAATCGCTGATCGCCGCCATTACTGGTAAAACATTTTTTTTAATAAAGATGACATAAAACTATCCCCTAGTTTGTAGACGCTAAAACCTTTGCGCAAACCAATCAATAAGCGCTTATTGCGATTTATTTTTTATTTTTTATTTTTTTACCAAAAATATGTAGAAGAATACGTATCGGCCTAAACTGAGGAAAAATATATATTTTTTGGGGATATTTATTAAAGCAAAAAGTAAAAAATATTGTTTTTTTTTTCAAAATTGTCGCTCTATATTTGTTTATAGAGCAAAAAAATAAAAACTGCAGAGATGATCAAATACCACCAAAAGAAAAAGCTCTATTTGTGGGGGGAAAAAAGGACATACATTTTGATTGGCAGCCACGTTGCGCGACTGCGCAATTGTCAGTTAAAGTGACACAATGCCGAATCGCAAAAAGTGGCCTGGTCCTTTAGCAACAAAATGGTCCGGGGCTTAAGTGGTTAATGAACAAATTATATCTTTCTTCTACTGTGTACTTGTCTGTATCCAAACCACTGATATTGATTTCTCTCTGCTGCCTCATTTCTCTGTTATTTGTATGAATCGCTTCTGACAAGTTTTCTGACACCAAGAGATAAAATAGTGGTAAGGGGGGAGAGTTCCAGCCTGTGATTAACAGCTACAGCTATGCATGTTCTCTGTGTAATATGTGTGGGGAGTGTCCCTTCTCGTCTAGTCAGGGCTCAGAGCTGTAGTCACTGAGATTGGCACTGGGACTTCAGGTCCTTGCCCCCTGCTTTTCAGCGTTAAGAGATCTTGTGTAAAATGACTGGAGGACAGAGGGCCTCAGATAAACGGGTACAACTTATGTAAGAGGATTTTTTTTTCATTTCTGTATATCATCTGATGCTAGTTATTTCACTGAGTATATGTTTTCAACCACTCTTAACCTCCCTGGCGGTATGATTCTTTCAGAAAAAAGGTGCTGAAAGCGGTACCATTATTTGCAAGGAAATTTGGCGTTTTATACTGTAGGCCTGTAATTCTTAGGAATAACTCACTTAAATCTGACCAAACAAGAGTCTGAAGCCCCATACACACTATCAGTTTTCCTGATGGTTTTCTCTTCAGGTTTACCAAAACCATGTAGTACAAGGACCTGCCTGATTGCATTCAAATTGAAATGCTTAAGGTTTGACCTCATATTAGATGGTTTTGGTAAACCTGAAGAGAAAACCAGCAGGAAAACTGATAGTGTGTATGGGGCTTAATAGGCATCCCGGGTATGACATTTTTTTTAAAAACAAAATTATAAATTATAATATAAATAATTATAAATAATTATAACAAATATTAATATAATTATAATAAAAATTATTCAATAATGTAATCAGCTCAAAATCACTGAAATTTTCTCAGTTGCAGAATTGTCGCTGTCATTACTTTTATTTTTTTATGACGAATTTCCCCACTATCGCACAATTCTGCAAGTGATTATAATTTATTATCGCTGTTTTCTAGCTGCTCTAAAACCATTTTTGACATAAAGGGACACTTTTGGTTGCTATGGACAATCTACAGTTTGCAGGCAGAAAGGACAGTTTTTATTATATAAAAGTACATGTAGGGCACTGGGCAGACCACTAGGGACAAGGGGGGTGTGTATTTTTTACATACAGTACTGTAATCTATAAGATTACAGTATACTGTGTGTATTGTGTTTGTTTACGTTTCTGAATTTGGCGCTGTTCTCCGCTCCCGTGCGTCGTAACGTCGCAGGGAACGGAGATCGGCGGCACAGGATGAAGCTGTGTGAATCGAGCGAGCACCCGCTCGCTCACACAGCGCGGTGGCATCGCTGGATCCAGGGACAATGTAAGTAAACACTGTCTGTGGATGCTGCGAGGCGAGCCCGACTCGGGGATACCGATCGCAGCACAGAAATCTAACCCCGAGTCAGACTCGGGAACACCGCCAGGAGGGTTAAAGGGGTTGTACAGCTTTGCATTTTTTCACCTTAAAGGAGTTGTAAAGAAAACCTTTTTTTCACCTTAATGCAATCTATGCATTAAGGGGAAAAAACATCTGATGAGGCCGCCCCCCCGAGCCCCCGTTTTACTTACCCTCGAAAGTCCCGAGATCCTCTTTGCCGCTCAGCCTGGCCGCTGATTGGCTAGAGCGGATGGATTGAGAGCAGCGCAGCCATTGGCTGGCGCTGTTGTCAATCACATCCAGTGACGCGGCGTGCCGAGGGGTGGGGCTGAGTGATACAGCGAGCGGCTTTGGCCGCTCGCTGTATCACGGGAGCGTGCCCGCAAGGACTCATCACCATGCGAGCTCTCTCGCATGAATGTGATGAGTTCTTGTGGGGAGGACCAGAGACAGCCGCCGAGGGACCCCAGAAGACGTGGATTGGGGCCACTCTGTGCAAAACAAACTGCACATTGGAGGTAAGTATAACATTTGTTATTTTAAAGAAAAAATGTTTTTTTCCTTTAGTGACACTTTAATGCATCCTATGCATTAAGGTGAAAAAACATCCGATGCTTACAGGCCCCTACAGCCCCCCGTTTACTTATCTGAGCCCTTGAAAGTCCCGCGTCATGAACGCGTTGGCTTCTCGGCTCTTCTCGGCTCTTCATTGGATGATTGATAGCAGAAGCTGTGTTCACATTAAATAACCAGATAAATAAAAATAGCCCTGCACATGGCTGCATGATTGTAGTGAGTACAACTTCACATGACTAAACTAGGTGAACATTAACTTTGCTAAGTGAACATTCTCTACTCCTTTAGTCAACCAACAATCCCATAATTTATCTAAACACACATCTAGAAGAAATGATGTTCAGGTGACGTTACAGGAGAAATATGTGTTTTACTAAGGGCGCAAATTTGTTACAATGCAAAAGAAGAATGAGGAAAATATATTTAACAGGGTGCATCAGCGCTCATTTGGTTTGCAGACTGAGAGGACTGAGGAAGGTGACATTACATTTTTCCCTTAAAAAAAAAAAAAAAAAAAGCCCCTTTGACAAGGTGCAGTAGCTGTAACACCAGGGCAAATAATTAACATTTTTCTGCAGCCTTCTCTATATCTTGTGGTTATTTCAAACAAAGTAATGCGGAAGTACCACCAAGTTTTCTGTCCCTAATTAACAGAGGACAACAAACTTTCAAACTGTATATAGGAATAATTCCAAAGACAAAGAGACATAAGAATGTGTTGGGGGAGGGGTAAGCTTCTCAGACAAGTCTGCTGTTATTTTAAGGCTGCTGTTCTGCAGGCTGGCACTCATCTATTGTGATAAGTGTTTAAAATATCACATTTTACTGTAATATTAGGTCTGGTGCTGTCCCCGGAAAAGACTTACAGAAATATGAATGCTTACAAGAACCAAGTTATACACATTTTGGGCCAGATCCACAAACGAATTACGCCGGCGTATCTATTGATACGCCGCGGAATTTCAAAGTTCCCCCCGTCGTATCTTTGTTTTGTATCCACAAAACAAGATACGACTGAATGAGGGATCGATCCGACTGGCGTACGTCTTAGTACGCCGTCGGATCGTAGGTGCATATTTACGCTGGCCGCTAGGTGGCGTTCCGTTGATTTCCACGTCGAGTATGCAAATTAGCTAGATACGGCGATCCACGAACGAACGTACGTCCGGCCAGGCGCATTTTTCTTACGCCGTTTCCGTAAGGCTTTTTTTCGGCGTATAGTTACCCCTGCTATATGAGGCGTATCCTATGTTAAGTATGGCCGTCGTTCCCGCGTCAAATTTTGAAAATGTTACGTCGTTTGCGTAAGTCGTTCGCGAATAGGGCTTTGCGTAGAATGACGTCACCGTCGTAAGCATTGGCTTGTTCCGGTTTCATTTCGAGCATGCGCACTGGGATACCGCCACGGACGGCGCATGCGCCGTTAAAAAAAATGTCATTTACTTCGGGTCACGACGTATTAACATAAAACACGCCCCCATCATATCGATTTGAATTGCGCGCCCTTACGCCGCCAAAGTTGCACTACGCCGCCGTAACTTACGCCACAATTTTTTGGAGGATAAGGAAAATACGCTGTACGCTACGCCGGCCGCAACAATGCGCCGCGCTACGTGGATCTGGCCCTTTGTAGTGTGTTGTAGTCATCCCTCTAAAGGATTCTAATTTAAAATATATTTTATCCACACAGTATCCATTTCACTATTGATACTGGTTTAGAGGCTTTCCAATATTTTTCGGAATTAGGCTCAGGGAAAAATGTATTGTAAATTGGTTTGTTAAGGTGGTTTGTTAAGCTGTTGTGGGGAGACCTGTTTTCTTCGTCCTCCTTTTGAACACTGGGGATCTAAAAATTGTAATAGGGTTGTTGGCTTTTGTTGGATTTTATTTTAATTTAAATTCTTGACAGACAACTGGAAATGGCAGGCTCAAGGAGGTATGGGAAAACATGCAAAGTTGCATAGCGGGCCCTCACACACATCAAAATATTGTGAAAAGCCTTCCCACAAGTGTGGAAGTTGTCATATCTGCAATATTAACCACAATAATGCCCATTGTTTTGGTATAGGATGTCCACCAAGCTCTTATAGTTGTAATGGTCAGGTATCCATAACCCTTTTTAGCCATATATTATATTTTACTTTTAGCAACTGCAAATTAAATCCTTTAAAGCAAACCTGTCCAGAGGAGTAAAGTAACAGGTTCTCCTGAATAATACAATGATTGCACCACGTACTGAGAGGAAGCTGAAGAGGTCACATGCTCACCTGTACCCTGAAGTACCAGGCATTTTCAAAAGTTCCAGCTGGGGAATGAGGCATTGGCAACTACATATACTCACAAAATGGTTACTAAAAACAAGCATGAATCGTCTATTTTGTAAATGTTGTCTTATTTTGCAATCTAAAATGCTGGCTGCTTGATGCAGTAAATATATTCCAAACTTTTGTACTGCCCATCCAATTTTTTGTGTTAACTGTGATTATTTAGGCTGCATTCACACCTGAACGTTTTGTCGCCTGAAGCGCGTCGCGCAAAAACGCTACAGGGGAAAAAATACATTATTCCCTATGGAGATGGTTCACATCTCCACTACAAAACGCCTGACGCCGAACGCCTGAAGCTCAAACAAGTTCCGGACCCTTTTTTGTCGCGCGTATCGGGCGGTTTGGTCGTTTTTGAGCGTTTCCATTTCCCATAGAAAGTAATGGAAACGCTCGATTCAAGCGACTAGCGCGACAACGAGCATTTGCTACGGGCGTTTCGTCGCTTTAATCAATAGAACATTTCACCCAGGCAGAAGATAAAAAAAATCTACCAACATAGCAACAAGTGATGAAAAGATAATAATTTTCCTATTGGCTAAAAGTACAAAAACGTCGGACGACGATGTATGCAAACGCGCAAATAAGCATTAATACGCGTGACAAAACACCGGAAAAAAACGACCGAACGACCGACGCTCAGGTGTGAATGCAGCCTTATTGTCAGAATTCTGTGTTGTTTATATCACGGACAAGCATGCACGCTATTCCATCAGGAAAAGTACTTTAATCCTTGGCAGTAAAACAAAATTAGTATTTAATTCAGCTGAAGAAACTTTATTTTTTTGTGGTTGAACAGTTAGAACCTTTGTCAGGTGTTAACTGCCATCTGTGTCCCAAAAGATTTCCCCCTACCATCTAGTGACAGGGAATCAGAGGGACAGGGAGTGACACAGGCATCAACATTTATTGTTTATTTTAAGTAGGGTGGAGAAAAATTAGAACCTGTTTGAAGTTTTTATTGCTTTTGTGCCTACTGTGTTTCCAGTTTCTCCCATGTCTTGACCTGGTGTCACAGGGAAAAATTTCCCAGTGCAGTCATATACAGAAAAAAAATCACCCCTTCCTCGTATTACATGGATATGTGAACGTTTGTATTTGGCATTACATTTTTAAATAAAATCATATTGCTTCCCAATTTTCAGTAAGAAAATCAAAGGCGGCTGATCAGAGACGGAGCTCTATGGCTAAACAGGCCAGGGACGACTACAAGAGGCTGTCAATGCAGGCCATTGAGAGAGGAAGTGTGGCTCAGAGGGCCAAAAATTTTGGAGAAGCTAAACGACCCCCTTTACCACCAAAACCAAAGCCAACTTCATCTACAAATAGCAACTGTGGGATCAGCAGGTAGAGTGAAACATATTAATTTTAGCAATTTTTTGAATGTTTAATGTAAAATTAATTGGTAAAACCCAAGGTTGTGGCAAAACAGGTGACTCTCTACTGAGCCAATAAAAATGTAAGTTGAGATAAAAAATTTGGAACATTTTGAACATGGTAGTTGATACAATAATCTGTTTTGGGTTGGTTGTCACTTTTGTCAATTTGTGGTCAAGTGTTATAAAAGAGTCTAAGCTAAAGGTGCTGGCATACTTCAGCAGTTTCCAAGTTCTTTTCCATGTCTTATTTATTCTGAAAAGTTTTGTCTGTCTCTTAACAGTGTTAATGCTTGACCATCCCCTGTTGCATCCTTCACATACCGGATATGCCTATGTTCCAGTACAGCCTGGTGTAAGGCCATTAAGAATATGAGGTGGGAGGGGCAAAGAAATTTGCACTGTCCACCTATGGGACCGTGGCAGACTTTAGACATTTCTGAAAGTTAGCTGGTGAAAGTTAATTTGCATAATTACCTTTTTAATTGATTTGTTTTGTTGTCACATGTTCCAATTAACTGTAATGGCATTTGCAGGTACCTATATAAGAAACAAATAGCATAGTAAGCTACAGTCAGCGGCTGACAGCAGAGAAAGAGCGTACTACACTCCTGCCCATCGTTTTAGTCTTTTGTTATGTGGTTTTAGTCACTTTCTTCTGAAAGGGAACAGTTTTTTTTTTTTTTCCCCTATACTTTTTTGTTCTATATCAAGGTGTTATGGCTGAGTTAAAGATATATATATATATATATATATATATATATATATATATATAATATACAGGGATGGACTGGCCATTGGGACTACAGGGAGTTTCCCGGTGGGCCGATGGCTCAGTGGGCCACTTCAGTGACAGTGGACTGCCGCCCCCCTCCACTCCTCTGTCTCTCCCTTCCCGCAGCGCTCACCTCCTCTCCCTCCCCGCAGCGCTCAACTGGGGGGAACAGAGAAGCAAGGGGAGGACCAGAGGAGCAGGGGGGACGACAGAGGAGCATGGGGGAGGGGACAGACAGCTGACTCAACAGCTATGGCGTGGGAGTTTATCACTTCAGCCTAATCTTGTCCCATAAGGGGGGGCACCGAACTGATTCTTTGCCCAGGGTGAAATAATGTCTAGCTTCCCCACTGGTACTGCCGTTCTACTCTATTGAAGTAGAATGGCTAGTGAAGGGGTAGAGGGGGCTTGGGTGGCCGGGGGAGGTGCAGGAGTTGTCTGGCCTTCATGGGAGAGACCTGTCAAAGTGGGCCAGTCTGGATAAAGTCCAGGGCCAAATTTTTGTCCCAGTCCAGCCCTGTATATATATATATATAACGGTGTATGAGTTATGGTGTATATAATTATATTATGAAATGGTTATGTATCTTTTTAACTGTCTAGTTATTTAAATACCAATAATAAAGGGCCACAACCAGTTCAATCCATTTAAAAATTAAATGTGTTAATTCTTTAAGTCAGTTTTATTTATTCTGGTGTTTCTGCCAACAGTCCAATCAGAAGGGGGCAGGCAACGTTTGATACATTCCAGGAAGTTTTCAATGCTAGTGCAGCCTTGAATTCAGGGTTAGAAAAAAATACATGGAGATGTTTATATGTCAGTCGTTTTTTTTTGTTTTGTTTTTTATGTCTACTTTAAAGCCCAGTTCCAAACATTTTTTTCCATTTAACTATAGTAAGAAAAAATTAAAACCACTTTCATATATTTTAATGCTGTCTTTGTGCCCATTTAAGAAATTTTACATAAATTCCTGTGACCAAAAGCGTTTTGAAATTCTGTAATTTAATTGCATTGCCTTACTTTCCTGGTAGGGTAATTCACCTAATTTCTAGTTTCCTGGTGTCACAGAGAAAAAAACATGAGAAGCAAACTCCCCAGTGTAGTAAAGACCACAATGCGAGCATTTTCAGCCCTCCCTCATCCTATTCAAGACCAATAAAACATTTTTGTCTGTTTTGAGGGTTGTGCTTTATTCAGAGAGACAAATGTTCACTTTTGTGTTCTGTGCATTAAGAGGTTTCATTAGTTTCTATCAATTCCATCAAGGTGCAACACTCTTGGGTACAAAATTGTGCAGTGCAAATGTATTAAATATTCACTATTCAATATTCAAGTGTTAAATGTTTACTTAATTTCAGCTTTATAGCTTTCCATCCATACTTGTACTGTTGACTGAATATTCCTGAGTTTGTTATTACAGTAGCTTCCGCAAATGTCATTTTGCTTCTAAATTTGATTAGTAAAGGTTCAAATCTGAGCCACTTTAAAAAAAGCAAGTATCCCGGTCAAACACAGCTTTTCCTATTTTAGGTTAGATATGATAAGTAATAACAAAAACCAACAGTTTGATTTTTTTTTTTGTAATGCATTAATTATTGTATTTTTTTAAGGTCTGACAGAAGACCAGGTATAAGAAGATTAAATTCTAGCTGCACACGTGATAATATCATCAAATGGTATAAAGATGAGCAACTTCCTCTTTATGCTGGATGGGACAGATCTGGAACCAGCATTGCACCTTGGTTTCACGGTAAGCACTAGTCAGTACTACCTGGTGGTGTCCATATACTGAACAATGTCCTTGCTCTTAGAAGGGAAGTAATTAGCGCAGACCTTTATTCAACCCAAATGTCTGATTTCCACACAACATGGGCATCTATGAATCATTTAGTGGTGTGCAGTGTTTAAAATTCTTAGTGATGCCCTTTTCTGGGCCTGCTGACCCTTTTCCCCTAGACCAGGGGTCTCCAAACTGTGGCCCTTTGCTAGCCTTTATCCAGCCCTCTGGCACTAATCCTCTCACTGATATGAGGTACTATTCCTTCCACCGACACCAACAAGGAGGCACTATTTCTTCCACTGATACCAATAATGGGATACTATTCCGCCTACTGATGCCGGGCCCAGGACATTTTCTGCCCCTGCTGGCCATAATCTGGCCCTTCTAAAGTCTAAAAGACAATAAACTGACCCTTTGTTTGAAAAGTTTGGAGACCCCCTGCCCTAGAAAGTCACAAAGGATATCAATAACTAACACAGTGAACATATAATTACCTTTTGAAAAGTAAAGGTTTGCTGCTAATTACCGTCTTTTCCGGCGTATAAGACGACTTTTTAACCCCTGAAATTCTTCTTAAAAGTCGGGGGACGTCTTATATGTCGGTAACCTAATATGCAAACCGCGGCCGTCCATTTTTCAAAAGCCGCACCCCCTCTTTCTGCTGTTCCGTGATAGGCGGAACACTCGGCTTCCCAGGAGACACTGTGTTCAGTGTTCCGCCTATCACGGATGCCCTCTCGTCCGAGACCGAGGACGAGAGGGCATCCGTGATAGGCGGAACACTGAACACAGTGTCTCCTGGGAAGCTGAGTGTTCCGCCTACCACGGAACAGCAGAAAGAGGAGGCGCGGCTTTTGAAAAATGGATGGCCGCGATCTGCATGTCACTGATAAGGTAAGCAGTGACACACTGAGGCATGTAGTGGTGCACAGTGAGGCATGTAGTGGTGCACAGTGAGGCATGTAGTGGTGCACAGTGAGGCATGTAGTGGTGCACAGTGAGGCATGTAGTGGTGCACAGTGAGGCATGTAGTGGTGCACAGTGAGGCATGTAATGGTGCACAGTCTGGCATGTAATGGTGGCACAGTGAGGCATGTAATGGCACAGTGAGGTGAGGCGAGGCATGACTAGTAGGAAGGGGGTAGTCTTATATGGTGAGTATATCCCAAAACCAACATTTTAGCTGGAAAATTAGGGGGTCGTCTTATACGCCCAGTCGTCTTACACGCCGGCAAATACGGTATGTGTATAGTTGGTCCGAGTTAATATCAGCGAAAAATAAGCACAGAGATGATAGGTTCAATCCTTATTGAATTTGATGTACCACAATATTGCTGTATTTGTACCCAATTCCCAGCAATTTAACGTGTGTGGTAAAGTAAACTCTTAAAGTGTATCTATAGCCCAAACGTTTTGTTACAGTTAATCTACTTTCACACTGAGGTGCTTTACAGGCACTATAGCAGTAAAAATAGCACCTGTAAAACACCTCTCCTGTCACTCCAGTGTGAAAGCCTGAGGGCTTTCACACTGGAGTGGTGCGCTGGCAGGACGCTAAAAAAGTCCTGCAAGCATCATCTTTGAGGCGATGTAGGAGCGTTGTATACACCGCTCCTAAAGCACCCCTGCCCATTGCCAGTGCCTCTGAAGCACTGGCAAAAAGCACTGCTGTAGCGGCGCTTTGCGGGCACTTTTAACTGTCTTTCGCTGAAAACTGCTGTTAAAACGACGGTTAAGCGCTGCTAAAAATACCGAAGCCCCAGCCCCTCCTGTGTGAATGTGCCCTTTATAGATAGACTTAAAATGGTTAACACTCCAGTAAAATTTTCATTGCTGCCTCTGAGGCGATTCACTATCTTCAGACAAAAAAGCAGCGCTCTATGGGCAAAGCATAAATACTTGTAAACCTTTGGCTAAGTAAAAAGTTAATTTATTGCATTTCTGAGAAATAAATAGCAACTGTCAGTAATAAAAACTTGCAGAGGTTGCAAATGCAGTCATAGAAGCATATATTCCCAATATAGATACTGATGTAAAAGATTGTTATTAAAAAGAACGGAACCACTATAACATCCGGGTGGAGGAAGGGTTAACATCAACCGGTCAGCTTGCAGGTAGAACATGGGTAGGGATGTGATCCAAGTGAATAACGATGGAAGCCCGGTGATCAGAGGGGGATAGTTGTGTCACAACCTTTTACCTCTGGCTGGTGGTCAGACTCTGCTGGTGTCCAGGATAGGAACCACAATGGCCGAGGGCCCTTATGCAACACTCTGTAGCTGGTCACGGCTGTAAACCACGCTGAGCCACTGGCTGTGTGGTAGGATGTCCACGCTGAGGAATAGGACCGGGAGAGCCGAACAAGCTGGTTGGAGCCGGGCGCACTGGATGACGTCCGCGTCGTGCCGTAAACAAAGGAAAAACGGGAAGCCCATCTGTTGTGGTGGACCGCAAACTCTGGGTTGCCGTGGCTTGCATGTTTCGCACGCATGCGCTTTTTCAAAGTTACGGAGTGAGCGGCAACAACGAGATTTAAGCACATTGAAGGGGAAGGAGAGTGGGTGGAGACCTAAAACACACTGATACTAATTAAATAAATAAAATATTGCCTAGAATATACTGACCCTGACCTTTGACCCAAACTAACACTGGCACTGACCTAGATCTATATATTTTGTCTTTTTTTTTTTCAATTTTTTTTTTTTGGTTTACACACAGTTGTTTGTATCGCACTCTCTCCTTGCAGAGAGAGAAGCCGTGTATCTTTTCTCTCCATTCACAGAGGGAGAAACACAGGGGCAGGTTTCACAGTGACTGATCACTGTGATAGCCAATCAGAGGCTATCACAGCAATTGGGTGACCTGGATCTGGGGGTTCTGGGTCCCGATCGTTAGTACGGGACCCAGAGTCCCCACTGAGACCCCGCTCTCAGCACAAAGACAAATACGCATACATGCGGTCCCACAGGAAAAAAGCCCAGTCCAGTGAGGCTGCATTTATGTGTACTGTCGGCGTGAAGGGGATAAAGCCTCTCTTTAGCCAGTAATTTTTGGGATTAAGGGATAATTCACACTATATGTTTTACTGCAGAGCAAAATGTCTGTCACCACAGGGTTAAGCCTCGTACACACGACTGGTTTTCCCGTCGGGAAAAGTGCAATGAGAGCTTTTGGCTGGGAAAACCGTCCGTGTGTATGCTCCATCGCAGTTTTCCCATCAGCTCTTTTTTTTCTGCCGGAATTCCCGGCGGTTTTTAACTCGGCAGTTTTTATATGGGAAACACAGCGGTGGAGCATTCACATGGCCAGGATTCCCGACCAAAGCTCTCATGGCAGTTTTCCTGTTGGGAAACCCGGTCGTGTGTAGGGGGAAAAAGTTACCGAGCAGGTTCTCGGTTTTCCCCTTAGGTTTCCAGGCGGTAAAAAGTCAGACGGGAAACCCATACGTGTGTACGAGGCTATACTCAGGAAACCATTGTTTTCTATGTGTCCCATTCACACTGCAATGCAGCCTTGTGCTGCAGTAGAGTGCAGACATGCTGCATTTTATCTTAGCGCACGGGGCCAAATCGCACTGAAATGTAAAGCAGCACAGTGCTTTGCGCTGCCCTACATTGCGGTGAATGAATAGTATATTTTGTACACTTCACATAAAGTTTATAAAAAAAAGGGAGCCATGTAATGCACTGAATCCCGCACTACACTGCCCCCTACTGCAGCTGGAACACAGAGCTTGTCAGAGTGGTAAGTCACTCCGGTGGCTATGCGCTGTAGTGAGAATTCGCCCTAAGGGTCAACTTCATGTTTTTCATGTTTTATTAGGTAAAAATGTTCACTTGATGTGGAAATGTTATTTTAATAATCACACAGACCATAACTAAGAGTGCTTAGTTAATTGAATCCACTTTTACTAGGGTGAATTCACACAATATGCAGTGACAGACATTTTACCGCATGGTAAAACGTTTGTCACAGCAGGGACAAACGGGAAACGATTTTTTGAGGTTCCACTGGGCAAGGGTATTTTTCCCAGAGTTTAGTTAATGTGGTGGCATTTTAATTTGTAAAGAATATCCCATCACATGCAAGGGAAAACAGCATTTTGCTTGGACATGATTGGATGATGAAATGCAGCAGAACTTAACCTCATTCACTAAGCTCTGGGGAAAATTTCCTTGCAAAGCGAACATTCTCTTTGTCTTTAGTAAATTGTCCCCACTAAGTAAGTTATCGACAGTACTTTATGTTTCAATTATGTTTATTGAAAAGATTTATAAAATAGTACAAAAGCATCCCAAGATATTAGCAAGCAAAGGCCCATACAGCAATTATTAAATATAACATAAAGTCCAACAGAAGTATTAACAAAATTCGAAAAAAACAAAAAACAAACAAACTAACAAACAATCAATGCTTAACCCATGGACCCCAAGCCTTACAGGCCGAGGATCCCCGGGCAAAAGATCGTAGGCCCATCTTACTGTCAGAACTATAACCTCAGCATGAGGACCAGTGTTTGAGAATTCTCGAGAAACAGAAACAGAAAAAAGGAAAGAGAGAGAAAGAAACAGGAGAGCAACCGTCCAGTGCCCCAAAATCCATCTAATACCACTATAACTACGTCTCCAGCGTCCTTAAATCATTAGTAAGATATCCAAGCCATGGGTCCCATACTCCATGAAATAACTTAATTTTATCCTGGACCAGTGCCATCAATCGTTCGTTCAAAATCAGCCAGGATAATTTTCGTTTAAGCTGATCGAATGGCAGGGTGGCGGATCGCCAATTTCTGGCTATTGTAATCTTCGCCGATATAAAAATGAAAGTAAGCAGCCGCCTTTGAGCCTTAGAGGCCTCCACAACCCTGCCACCCAAAAGAGCCTGTTTAGCTGATTTCACCATGTTCAACTGAGTCAGAGAATAAATGAAATTATAAACCCTGATCCAGAACCTCCTAACCTTAGGGCAGGTCCACCAAATATGGTATGTGGTCCCAATCTGGCCACAACCCCTAAAACATCTACAGTACTTTAAGCATTAATCTGCCATCTTGTTCTTCCCAAAATTAATATATTTTAATATGCAAAAGATAATTTTGTATCCCAGCCCTTGAGATCTCAAATAACCTCATAGGAAACCCTTATCAGCCAGCTTCCGTTAATCAACTTCTACCGCTTGTTTGCCTTTTGTTATGAATCATACTTTGTGTTGCCTAATGCAGAGTATTGATTTTTGTGTGCTGATATAGCAAGTAAGCAAGCTCTTAAGAACTAGTAAAAACACAGTTCACTTCCTGGAACATATTGTAGTGAACAAGAAAATTTTACTGAGTTTTATGTGCATTTAAAGAAAACCTTCATTACTGAAAACATTTTAACCACTTCAATACGGGGCATCTTCAAGCCCAGGACGTCATATGACGCCCACCCAGGATGGAAGATCCCTCCTGCGGGCGTCATATCACTATGGGCAGGTAGAGAAGTGGTTAAAGTAAGCCTGACCTACCTTAGCTGAGTATGGCTTCGACCCTGATTTTCAGAGGGAGGGCCCCTAAATGTTAAATACCCAATTGACCTCCAGAAGATTTACTCCCCTCCGTGACCAGGCCATTTTTTGCGATTCTGCACAACTGCGCGGTCATGTGACACTGGACCCAAATAAAATGTGTGTCCTTTTTTTTTCTTCCCACAAACCAAGCTTTTTTTTTTTTGTTATTTGGTCACCTCTGCGTTTTTTATTTGAAAAAAACAAAACAATATTTTTTACTTTACAAAATATCTACTAAAAAAAAAATTCTAAAAGAAATCAATTTTTTTCATAAATTAAGGCTGCCTTGTTTACATAGGCAGACCACCATTCTGCCTCTCTGTTCGATGATCGGCGGGTGATGGGGGACATCAAGTTCATGGTACCCGCCGCTGTGTGATCACATCAGGAGCAAGCCGCAGGCGGTGTGCATGGGCTCCCCCTACCCTGAAGAGTTGGATCACTTGTATATATGTGAATCCAGTGCAGAGGTGCCACCCTGTAGAAGTAAAACTGCTATAGGGTGATCCGGAGGTAAATAAAAATACCAATTTGGAAAGTGGGGCACAACTCATATTATTGAGGCTTGATGCAGCAAGAAGTCCTATACCTTTATGCTGCCTACGATACAGTATCAAGCATCCTTTTTTAGATGCCAGCAGCACCACTCAGCATGGAGCACGCACAAGCCACTTCCAGTAAGGGGGGAGGGAGACAGGAGCGTCAGTGGGGGGACAACATAAGAGGACGATTGGGGCTGTGCAAAACCATTGCGGAGAGAGAGGGTAAGTATGACATGTTTATTACTGTAATAGAAAAATAAAGCTTCATAATCACTTTAAGGAAGAATTCCTGTTGAATTGAAGTGTGGTTCTGTTTTTAAACTAAGAAGGTGTCATACAAAAAAACATTAAAGGGGTTGTAAAACCTCCATGATTTTTCACCGTAATACATTCTATGCATTTTGGTGAAAAACCGCCTGTGCAGCAGCTGCCCCCCAGAATCGCATCCCCTTTTACTTACCTGAACCCGGTCTTTCCAGTGACTGGGACAAGCACACAGCTCCAGCAGGTGTCTTAGGTCCTCATTGGATAGATTGATTAACTCCCGCTGCTGTTACTCAAATCCAATGACTTGGGGGTGGAGCTGGGTCCTGCTTTCTGTATCAATGGATGCAGGACACGGGAACGTGCCTGTACGAGTGCCCCCAGGGAAAGCGATTCTCTTTCGGGGCATTCGAGAAGAGGAGGAACCAGGAGCGCTGTGGAGGGACCCCAGAAAAGGAGCATCGGGGCCACTCTGCGCAAAACCCTTGTACAGAGGAGGCAAGTGTAGCGCTACCCCCGGAGGAGCCGCTGGTTGTTGTTGGGATCGGCATATTAAGTTACCTCAGTGTTGTCTAGGGGTGTAGTTGATAAGTAGAGTACCTTAGAGTAGTGAGCGAATGTCCAGTCATTGAATAAGGGTTTTCAAATGCTTTATTTCCAGGCCCAACATGGCCAACATCAACATCAAATGAGGAGAGAAAGGTTGATGAAGCAAGAGAGAACTTTGCAGTATCAGGCCTGGATATGAACCGAGCAATCCTGCTCTCAGTAACACAGTAGTAATACACACAATTCGTTGCCACTCTAGCCAGAGTGGGTGAAGTGCCCCCGGACAGACTTCTGCCACAAGCCTGGCAGCCGAAGTGTCACTTGAGATTTCTGGGAGGAACAGGCCTCTGACACAGACTTGGCTCTAGGGCCTCTGCCACAGGCCAATTACTTGAATGAGCTAAATGAACGGATTGAGATTGAGCGAATTCTCCCAGTAGATTAAGCATAGGTCACCGGATGACGGCAATAGTGTACCTGTCAACATTCCGGTCACCAGATCCCCGATGGTTTGTTCAAGCCCTGTTGGACAACCTGCCTCCGGGTTCTCCTCAAGCCGACCCCCCACACACACAGCCTGGGATCTCCTCAGTCAAACTGGGGACCCAGCAAGTCACTGGGGCCCCTTTTAGCAAAGTTGAGCTCCACGTGGAATGCGACCCCGGCCTGGTAGGCAATCACAGGGGTCCGTTGGATGCGCACACCCTGAAGGTGGGTGCCGCATCTGGAACCTGGAACCCGCGAAGGACCAAAGAAAATGGCGTCTGCCACAGATATACTCTCCCCCAGCATGCCCCGCGAGGGAAGAACTCCTCTAATTGGCTGCTGGGGAAAAGCGGCTCTGTCAGAACCCCTCTAGCACCAACTGCCGCCCAGGGATGGAAACTACATCCCTGGAGCGCAAACTGACCTACAGGACAGTTCAGGAATGACAGCAGCCCAAATTTAGCAAATTGTGAATGGGAGCGAAATAACTCTCCCATTCCCCACTAACTTTAGCGTAGTGCCCATACTGAAAGTAAGGGGGTGCTACACAAGTATGACATGTTTGTTATTTAAAAAAAAAAAAGATTTTACAAAACCCTTTTAAGACTGCAACTTCTTAGAATATTCTAGCTGTCTGGCTCTCATGCTGCCCCTCTTACTTCTATACTAGAACAAACACACACATAGGATCTATTGATATTTCTTTAATTTCCTGATCTGCATACATGTTTTAATTTAATACTTTCACCTTCTGATCCTCTAATAAGCAGTTCAGTACTTCACACCCTGAATAATTTTATATCCTAGCCAATCCCTTCAATCACACCTCACAAAAGAAGGACGTGGTTGTTGAGTCATTGGAATATAGGTTTTTATTTTGATTAAATGGCCAGGAGATAGAGGATAGTATGAATTAAAGTAAGTATTATGTAATTTGCAAAAAGGTGCAACTCCCTCTCTTGGTGACTGGTAAAGCAGTCCACTGGATTCATCCAAACACATCCAAACACATGATGCGTAAAAAGGATATGTCACTTTCATGCTCAACTCTATTATTATGGGTTAAAAACTGAAATAGGGACATCCTAGTCTTGTCTTGGTTGGCCATTTAAACACTATTTTCTCAAGAATGGGTTGTTAAGAAAGGAGAACCCAACTCCTGGTTAGGATGTTGCAGGGAAATACATGGAGCAGAAAGTCTGCACTTTTGTGAGTCTCTTGCAGTGGTGATATGAGCCCATATGTCTTGTGTCTCAGGGCAGAAGACACGCTTTTATTTTTTTAAAGTGGTTGTATACAGCTGGATTATTTTTTTTTCCTGCAAGGTAAAGTCATAATGTGCTAGTATGAATCGCTTACTAGCACATTATCTGAAACTTACCTTAAAACAAATCTGTTCCAGTGCCGTAATGTCAGCACTGCAGCCACTTCCATCTTCACCCATTTTGCTTCCGGGTTCATGGGCTGCAGCTCTGCGACTGGCAGGAGCCGTGATAACAGCCGCCATTCATGGCACAGGGCTTGAAAGAAACGTGCAGGAGACCCAGGTCATAAGGAATAGGGGCTCATCCAATTCTGTTATTCCTATGACTTTGCAAGATGTCAATTTCCTAGCTTCCAACATTGCATAGTTCTCATGGTGCAAGGCAAGGAAATTCTATTCCAGGAAAAGCTCTATGGGAGGAATCCTGTCTTTTCCCCAGTCTGGCCTGGATCAACATCTGGCTCTGAGTACCATCAAGAGTCAAATTTCAACCCTAGTAATTCACAAAGACTGCTTGCCTCGCATTCCTTAGTGAAAGCCTTTATACAGAGTATTGTGAAGATGGTTCTCCTGTACGTTCTTTAACGACACTGTGAGATCTCAACCAGGTTTTGTCTGTTTTTCAAAACAGCCCTTTGAACCTATCAGGGATGTTTCTTTGTTTACGCTCACTTACAAGGTTTCCTTCTTTGTCTCCACCACTTCTGCAAAGTGATTTTCTGAGTTTGTGGCTTTATCTAGGGTTGTCCCGATACCGAGTATTTGCGGGAGTACTTGTACTCCCACAAATACCGCCGATGCCTAAATAGAATACTCAGATCCCCAACCCCCCCCCCCGGGGCGCCGCCGCCGCTACACCGCATCCCGCCGTCGCTTGGTTAATACGAGCGGGGAACATTACAGCTTTCATTTGAATAGCTATATTGTTACCACCGCGCCGCGTATAGACACTCCCCCTTGCTCGGGTGATTTGTCCAATCCCGAGCAAGGGGGAGTGTCTATACGCAGCGCAGCGGTAACATTACAGCTATTCAAATGAAAGCTGTGATATTCCCCGCTCGTATTAACTAAGCGGCGCAGCAGCATGCAGGTAAGGGGGGGGGGAGATGGCTGCATATATGGGGGGACATGGCTGCTTATAAGGGGGAGATGGCTGCATATATGGGGGGACATGGCTGCTTATAAGGGGGACATGGCTGCTTATAAGGGGGACATGGCTGCTTATAAGGGGGGACATGGCTGCTTATAAGGGGGGACATGGCTGCTTATAAGGGGGGACATGGCTGCTTATAAGGGGGGACATGGCTGCTTATAAGGTGGGACATGGCTGCTTATAAGGTGGGACATGGCTGCATATATGGGGGGACATGGCTGCATATATGGGGGGACATGGCTGCATATATGGGGGGGACATGGCGGCATCTGTGTGGGGACATGGCGGCATCTGTGTGGGGACATGGCGGCATCTGTGTGGGGACATGGCGGCATCTGTGTGGGGACATGGCGGCATCTGTGTGGGGACATGGCGGCATCTGTGTGGGGACATGGCGTCATCTGTGTGGGGACATGGCGTCATCTGTGTGGGGACATGGCGTCATCTGTGTGGGGACATGGCGTCATCTGTGTGGGGACATGGCGTCATCTGTGTGGGGACATGGCGTCATCTGTGTGGGGACATGGCGTCATCTGTGTGGGGACATGGCGGCATATGGGGGGGACATGGCTGCATATGGGGGGGACATGGCTGCATCTGTGGGGGGACATGGCGGCATGCCGGCATCTGTGGGGGGACATGCCGGCATCTGTGGGGGGACATGGCGGCATTTGTGGGGGGACATGGCGGCATTTGTGGGGGGACATGGCGGCATTTGGGGACACATTTTAAAAAAAGTATCGTATTCGGTATCGGCGAGTACTTGAAAAAAAGTATCGGTACTTGTACTCGGTCCTAAAAAAGTGGTATCAGAACAACCCTAGCTTTAACCTGTAAAGAAACTTTTCTTGTGATGCAAAAGACAAGGTTGTGTTGAGGCCTAGGGTCTCTTTGCATTCAAAAGTGGCTTATTCCTTTAAACCTACCTCCCAACTGTCCCGGTTTCCACAGAACCTTCCCGTGATTTGAGGTAAGTCCTGGGGTCCCGCAGATCTGGGCTGAAGTTCCGGAGCCAGTGGCTCCGTGCCCCCCCCCAATTAAAAGAAAGTTAGCCGTCTGGAATGTAGGGGACATTGACAGACTAAGCCACTGTAGCTCTGGCTCAACCTCCACCTATCCTGACTCTACTCCTGGTAACTGGTTGCTAGAGCCGACTGGAGTCTAGCAATCAGTGACATGGCTGCGACTCCCTCATTGCCCAGCACCTCAAGCAGCTGCCCTTTGAGTTGAGTCCCACCACCACTTCCATGTCATGGTTCCACTGGTCCAGTGGCAGCGGGGTGCAGGGCAGCAAGCAATATCCAGAGCGGTGGCAATCTTCAAACGGTGAGCAGCGCGAGGCTCAACCGCGGAGGCTGGATAGAAACAAGGAGTAGGAGAAGACCTCAATGGCAGCCACCCTGACCTGAGCAGCAGTGGGCGAAGCATCCCCCGGCACTGAGTCCCAGAGCCTGCCTGCACTCCTCCAAAGTCCGCTCCCAGCTGTCATTCTCATTAAGAAGACAGGCTGACCAAGGACTCAGAGGATGGACGGGAGGTAGATTCATCACAGACGCACCCCTACCCATAGACAGGGAGGAACAATAGGGACTGCCGGCATGGCTAGGGGGTCTCACCCTCCCCCTCTATCCCACCCACCCTCTATCTGTCACCCACCCCCTCTCTCTCTCTGTCACCCACCCCCTCTCTCTCTCTGTCACCCACCCCCTCTCTCTCTCTGTCACCCACCCCCTCTCTCTCTCTGTCACCCACCCCCTCTCTCTCTCTCTGTCACCCACCCCCTCTCTCTCTCTGTCACCCACCCCCTCTCTCTCTCTCTCTCTCACCCTCCCCTCTCTCTCTCTCTCTCTCTCTCTCTCTCTCTCTCTGTCACCCACCCCCTCTCTCTCTCTCTCTCTGTCACCCACCCCCTCTCTCTCTCTCTCTCTCTCTGTCACCCACCCCCTCTCTCTCTCTGTCACCCACCCCCTCTCTCTCTCTCTCTCTGTCACCCACCCCCTCTCTCTCTCTCTCTCTCTGTCACCCACCCCCTCTCTCTCTCTCTCTCTGTCACCCACCCCCTCTCTCTCTCTGTCACCCACCCCCTCTCTGTCACCCACCCCCTCTCTCTCTCTGTCACCCACCCCCTCTCTCTCTCTCTGTCACCCACCGCCTCTCTCACACTCACCCACCGCCTCTTTTACCCACCCCTTTACTAATGGGTGGGCATTAGTAAGAGAGGAGGGGGGAATTGGTGAAAGAGCTGTGGGTCATTACTAAGAGAGGAGGGGGGCATTGGTGAGAGAGCTGGGGGGTTACCGAGATAGCTAGGGTGGGGGCATTGGTGAGAGAGCTAGGGGGACATTTGTGAGCCCCTCCCACCATTAAGACATTGGACACACCCCCATTTTGCCATTACGTGTGCTGTAGCTCACTTACTCCCTCATTTGCAACCTGGACTTCAGTTTACACATTCATTCCTATTGAGTTCCCTCTGTTCACCTGCTCTTACGTGTGTGCCCGATAGCATTTTGCTTACTGTGTTGCCCACACCTTAGATGGACTACTTTTAAACATCCCAGCGCCTCAAAATAACTTTTCCATGATTCCCTAATGAATTAATATAAAATAGGATTGTTTACTAAGGAACACAGGTCTCACCCTTCTGGACTATGATGGGAGTGGGAGCGGTCATACTAGGTCTTACAGCTTGGTTTTCCAGTGTCCAATCTCCTGAAGACAACAGCATAACTCAGTGTCTCAGAATTACTTTACCCATGGGATTTAGCAGGAAGTAAAAAAATCTTAACATACCGACATGTGTAATCGGTGCTAGAATAGATATATGGATAAAACATGTACTGTATATAAAATGATTTGGCTTTAGGTTGGCAAACATGATGGTAGCTGCCAGCAAATTCTTTGATGAGTCACGCCTTTTTAAATGTGACATTATTTGTCTAGGTGCGGAGGGCAAAAATCTGATTTGGAAATAGTCCAGTTTTTGAAGCTAAAATCCTCCCTCTGGGTTTGTTAAAGTTTAATTGGAACTAGGAACAAACCTAATAACTGATACTTGGCTATGAGCTAGATGTCTGTCTGGAGTTGCTTGTTTTTACTGCAGAAAGAGACTATAGTTTCACTTTAGTATGTAACAGTGGCAGCTGGTAAAGTTATAGGATTGGGGGGGGCGCTAAATCCTGCCCTTCTTTTTTTGACTCATCCCACTTCTCACAAGCCCCACTGCTTATATAATCCATCAACTCTGTCCCCTGTATTCCACTTGCTTCCACCCATAGTGTCAGGGGTATACAGCTCAAGAATCACAGGACAGAGTATACAGCCCTGCATCATAGGACAGAAGTATATAGCTCGCCATTGCAGGACAGGGTATATAGCTCGGCATTGCAGGACAGGGTATATAGCTCGGCATTGCAGGACAGGGTATATAGCTTGGCATTTCAGGACAGGGTATATAGGTCAGCTTTACAGATCGGGGTGCATAGAGCAGCGTCACAGATCGGGGTGCATAGAGCAGCATCACAGATTATGGTATATAGATCATCATCACAGATATGGCAGATAGGACTGATAGCACTGCCCATCCCCCCACAGCTCGCGGGGGCTCGAGACACCGACAGGGTCCTCTCCCCCTGTGTCTCAGTGCAGGCAGCGGCGGAGGAGTCTGATCCTCATATTTCCTCCCCTGTGTGAGAGTGCTGGGCATCCAATAGGATCACCTGGTGCTTTGGCCAATCGGGAAACAGGTCTCACTGACCTGCCTACTGATTGGCGGGGAGGCTTATTTCGCTATGGTCACACAACAGGGTGGGATCAGGGCGCACTCTCTGTGCCCCAAGTCCATCATTTTTTTGAAGCCTATTAGAGCCTCTGGCACTAATCACCTGCTTCAATAAAAACCACCCCCTGCCATAGGAGTCCATGCGTCCTGAAAGGGGCTGGGCGCATGGATGGGGGGGGAGGGGCATGCATTGTGCCACTGGTCTGAGAAGCGAAAACAGGAGCAAAGCTCACTAACCTGTAATGATGTGCATGTCACAGGCAGGTCAGAGCTCTGACTTAGGGGAAAAAAAATATTTGAATATTGTGGTGTTCAGGATCCTTACTTCAGTCAGGTTAAAGGTTTTTCTTTGAAGTGGATTTTGGCTTAGGTGCCAATGTTATTTTTTTTTTATATCAAACATGTTTTACTTACCTGCTCTGTGCAGTGGTTTTGCACAAAGCAGCTACTATCCTACTTTTCTCGGGTCCCGCCAATGCTCCTGGCCCCTCCTTCCTGCCAAATGCCCCCATAGCAAACAGCTTGCTGTGAGGGCACCCAAGCAGGTTTGCTCCGAAGCTGCTGCTCTGAGTATCCCCTGTATCAGCCAATAAGGAGGGAGAGTCCCTGGGGGGGTTAAGACTTTGGGTATAATATATTTACTGGTTTTAAACTTTTTTTATTTTTTTTGCATTTCTTCAGTTGCTTCCTAGTTTCTGGCCTAGGCCAAAATGTCATACATCCCATGATTCCTCATAGGCATTTTTGTTTCATCTGAGAGAGGAGGGGCTTTCTTGGCTAAACACACCCTCCTGCCTGCATGCCTTAGCTATGGGCAGATGGATTCCAGGAAGTAATTGCTAATTTTTTTTTAGGAAGGTGTAATTTCTCAACAAAATAAAGCATGGAGACATGGATGGATCAGTGAGTTTGCTTTGAATATTAAAAAAAAACAATCAAATAGGGGCTTTCAGTTTGTGGTGCTCACATACCGTTGAGTTCTGTTTTAAAAGAGAAGTATGGGTTTTTTGTTTTTTTTAGAATTATACTTGTCTAGGGGGAAAATTAGGGGAAACTAATGCGCAAACCAACAAGGGGGTGGGGGGAAAAAACTAAACAATTGTGTAGCAGCCACCTAGTAAGTGTTCACACACTGATAGCAAAATGGATATAAGAAAGGGGTATAGGGGCGCTCACTCTAAAATTAATAATTCAATTCAGATAAAAGGTGCATATATCTTATACAGGGAGTGCAGAATTATTAGGCAAATGAGTATTTTGACCACATCATCCTCTTTATGCATGTTGTCTTACTCCAAGCTGTATAGGCTCGAAAGCCTACTACCAATTAAGCATATTAGGTGATGTACATCTCTGTAATGAGAAGGTGTGTGGTCTAATGACATCAACACCCTATATCAGGTGTGCAGAATTATTAGTCAACTTCCTTTCCTTTGGCAAAATGGGTCAAAAGAAGGACTTGATAGGCTCAGAAAAGTCAAAAATAGTGAGATATCTTGCAGAGGGATGCAGCACTCTTAAAATTGCAAAGCTTCTGAAGCGTGATCATCGAACAATCAAGCGTTTCATTCAAAATAGTCAACAGGGTCGCAAGAACCTTTTAGAAAAACCAAGGCGCAAAATAACTGCCCATGAACTGAGAAAAGTCAAGCGTGCAGCTGCCAAGATGCCACTTGCCACCAGTTTGGCCATATTTCAGAGCTGCAACATCACTGGAGTGCCCAAAAGCACAAGGTGTGCAATACTCAGAGACATGGCCAAGGTAAGAAAGGCTGAAAGACGACGACCACTGAACAAGACACACAAGCTGAAACGTCAAGACTGGGCCAAGAAATATCTCAAGAATGATTTTTCTAAGGTTTTATGGACTGCTGAAATGAGACTGAGTCTTGATGGGCCAGATGGATGGGCCCGTGGCTGGATTGGTAAAGGGCAGAGAGCTCCAGTCCGACTCAGACGCCAGCAAGGTGGAGGTGGAGTACTGGTTTGGGCTGGTATCATCAAAGATGAGCTTGTGGGGCCTTTTCGGGTTGAGGATGGAGTCAAGCTCAACTCCCAGTCCTACTGCCAGTTTCTGGAAGACACCTTCTTCAAGCAGTGGTACAGGAAGAAGTCTGTATCCTTCAAGAAAAACATGATTTTCATGCAGGACAATGCTACATCACACGCGTCCAAGTACTCCACAGCGTGGCTGGCAAGAAAGGGTATAAAAGAAGAAAAACAAATGACATGGCCTCCTTGTTCACCTGATCTGAACCCCATTGAGAACCTGTGGTCCATCATCAAATGTGAGATTTACAAGGAGGGAAAACAGTACACCTCTCTGAACAGTGTCTGGGAGGCTGCGGTTGCTGCTGCACGAAATGTTGATGGTGAACAGATCAAAACACTGACAGAATCCATGGATGGCAGGCTTTTGAGTGTCCATGCAAAGAAAGGTGGCTATATTGGTCACTGATTTGTTTTTGTCTTGTTTTTGAATGTCAGAAATGTATATTTGTGAATGTTCAGATGTTATATTGGTTTCACTGGTAAAAATAAATAATTGAAATGGGTATGTTTTTTTTTTGTTAATTTGCCTAATAATTATGCACAGTAATAGTCACCTGCACACACAGATATCCCCCTAAAATAGCTAAAACTTAAAAAAAACAAAAAACTACTTCCAAAAATATTCAGCTTTGATATTAATGAGTTTTTTGGGTTCATTGAGAACATGTGTGTTGTTCAATAATAAAATGAATCCTCAAAAATACAACTTGCCTAATAATTCTGCACTACCTGTATGTTCTTCAATAAATAAATAAATATGACTTCCTCTACAGTGCAAATAGGGGGATGCAGCTAAGGCTCCTTGAGCAGGACTGTTTACCACCCTCACGCTCACTGGAGCACTAAGCTGTGGAGGGGGCGGGGGGCTGGCTCAGCCTCTTAGCGCCGGGTCCCGACATCACTGCCGTCAGTCGAGGCAGCGCGTCATCACAACTTCCAAGTCAGGATCCGCCAGCTGCCTTGATTGATGGCAGTCTCAGCAAGCCGCTGAGACGGCAGCTCCCGGCCCCTCTATGGCTCAGCGCTCCAATGAGCACTGAGAAGTAGAGCAGAAGGGATGCTGACTGACGGTCAGCATCGCTCTGCTCGTGGAGGAGTGAGAACCAAGCCATTGGCGGTGTTCGTGGCTCAGTTCTCAGTGCAGACACACCGGGGGACAGATGCCGCATCGGTCTGAGTAAGTATGACTGACAAGCAAAAAAAAAAAAACCCATACTTCTCTTTTAAGTACAGAGCATTAGACTTGCATTGTTTTTGTTTTTAAAACCACAAAAAAACAACCTGTTTTGGCTTTCACTTTTTTGGAAAACTTGCATTGCTTAACATGGCTTCGGGGTAGAACAGAAAAAAAAGGAATCAACTTTATGTTCATTTTTTTGCTCATAGGCATCATCTCGAGACTAGAATCCGAAGACTTTTTAAAAGGCCAGGCACCAGGAAGCTTTCTTCTTCGTGTCAGTGAGAAGATCCAAGGCTATGTTCTCTCATATCGCCATGAAGATGGATACATGCATTTTCTTATAGATGCTTCTGGCACCTCTTGTGGCTTTTTGGGAGTGGATCAACTACAGCATGCAACTCTGGCTGACCTTGTAGAATATCACAAGGTAATACTATTGTAATAACACATGTTGTTTGCTTAGCTCCCTGTACAGGCTTGTTCATATCTTATTGGATGAATATTTGTTCCACTAATTGCAAGTCACTGTTTAGTGAGTATATCACAAATGGCAACACCACTCAAAACTGATTTCTCTATTTTAGGCAGCAGGGAACAAGTATCAGGCTCCTGCTAGGTGCTTTGAAACCAAATCCATCTCCAGGCCATGAAAAAAAGAATTGCTTGCCTAAAAAGAGAAGTTCGGGAATTGCAAACAAATAATAATAATCATACCCACCTAGATGGCTGCAGAACCGATCCCAGCTGCAGCTGTCCCCCACCACCTCTAAGACAGAGAACTGTCTGCCCCTCAAGCGCTCACTGGAGTGCTGGGCTGTGGAGGGGGTTGGAGCGTGAGAGGCTGGCTTAGGCTCTCAGAAATATAGCCAAAAAAGCTTTGGCCATACTTGTTTAATAATAAGAGAGCCATCTTTTTCTATTTTACCTTCTGTTGAAAATAATGTATCAAGCCTGTGACTATACTTACAGAGCAATCCATATTTTGCACAAGAATAGTGTGTGTATGTGTATATATATATATATATATATATATATATATATATATATATATATATATATATATATATATAATATATAATTATTACTGAAAAAAATGAGAGAGAGACAGAGACCGACCATATTTGGTGGCGTTCATGTTTTATTCACCGCAGAGGTTCTGAATCCTGCAAAAATCAGGCAATAAACATTCAACTCCATCGACTGGCAGAGGTGGTGGTATGTCATGGCATCATTGTGATTTGTTAATTTCCTTACAATACAAACACTGCCATCATGTAGGTGAGTGTCATCTTTTGAATTATACAAAATCACATAGCAATTTAGACCTGAAATATTTCTAATTTGGGCAGGAGCTTTGGCTGTCAGTTTAGATGAGGTACTGTAGCTGACACTGGGAGAACCGGTTCAGGAAAAGACAGAGTACCTGAGGGCTAAGAGCAGGTTGAACAATGGAGAAGTCTATTTAAAGCTGATATTTAGGCTGACAAAATTATAACTTGCCTGATCCCAAACTCTTCCCCCAGTCAGGCACACCGAATTTCCACAGTTTCCCAGAATCCGAAAACAACTCTTCAGGGACAACTTTCCTATATACCGTCCATATACACTCCACTGCTTCCTTCAACACACTTTCTTGCAGATATCCCAGCTGGCACACTGATGGTTGATCCAACAAAAATGTAACAGTCAGATTTTGAAGCAAAAGCCCTTTACAGGCAGTGACTGCAGCCCCCCTTGGTGGTGTAGTAAAGTTCAATGTCCAGCTTACATTCCTGTGGCTACTGATCCAAGCACTAGCTCTTCAGGCACTGCCAGCCCACATGGCTGCAGCTGCCTCTCTTACTAACCCTCCTGGCTACTACCCACAGTCCTCCCTGATTGTACATTCACCAGCCCACCCGGCTGACTTCTCCTGGAGAACTCCAGGATGCGCTGTCCTCACACCTGCTCCCATGCGTCCAAGACAGGTTTCCTCTGTGTGTTGTAGAGGATACCTCCAGCACAAGAGCCCTAGACCTAAGGTGCACCTTCAAGGGCCACAGACGGTTTCCTCAGCACATCTTCTCCATCTTCCACCCGACTGCTCTTGCTGGTCTGACTCAGGAGTATTTAAGAGGTGCCTGTTCCCTGCCAGCCCACTTGGCTGGGATTGGCTAGGGCCCTCGTCAATACTCTAAGTTGCCCCTCCTAACCCCACACCCATTCTTCCGGAAGCTTATCCAAGGTTCCAGCAAGTGGGGGGTGGCAAAGGTGCTTTTTGCTGAGTCATCCAGCCTCCCTGAGTGACTCAGCCCTGTCCTAGATTCAATAAAATAAATAAAAACATCCATGAATCTAATATACTGCTATAATAGTGTGGCTATTATAATGAAGGAATAAAATAAAAACATCCATGAATCTAATATACTGCTATAATAGCGTGGCTATTATAATGAAGGAATAACGGTTAGTGTTTCGTCGCAAATGGACGGGATACCTCCAGAGCAAAAAACACAACTGAAAAAAGAGATGGCGATGGGGCCAAGTGAGGTTCCCAGAAAAGCCCTTGTGCCCTTTCGGTATACTGAAATGTATTAATAAACTTTATTGTTGTATCAAAAGGTGTGCTAAAGTTCCGTTAAATGCTAAATGTTGCATATCATCGTCATATCCATCAATAAAAAACATACATACAAAACAGTAAAAATAGACAACGTTGTCACACTAAAGGCGCCAGACCTAAGGGCCCCACACATACACATCCACATGTACGTCCAGCTAAGGACACTAGATGGTGCTCCAATGTATCAGCTAAACTAATATTAGCATGGAAATTAGATTCTGGTAATTGGACTGGATCTCAAAGAGATATTGCTCTGAATGTCTATTAAAGACCATTTTCATTGTAGCTAGTCCATGAGTAGTTATCCTGATGATATTTTAATTGATGACTGCTGACCATTTCTGAAGCACAACCAATGTTAATATTTCAAACACAATTGCTGTAAAAGTCTATGGAAACAGTTCAGGGGGGTGTATAGTGGATTCACCTTGTTTAGAGCACAAGTCCCATATGATTCACCCCCGGTTTCCTCACAGAAGAGGCTGGATAAGAGGATACATAGCAGCACCATCTAGTGTCCTTAGCTGGACGTACATGTGTATGTGTGGGGCCTTTAGGTCTGGCGCCTTTAGTTTAGGCGCCGTTGTCTATTTTTACTGTTTTGTAAGTATGTTTTTTATCGATGGATATGACGATGATATACCGTATTCCTCATATGTAACATTTAGCATTTAACGGAACTTTAGCACACCCTTTGATACAACAATAAAGTTTATAATTAATTTCGGTATACTGTGGCTGATTCTCCACAAGGGCTTTTCAGGGGTCCTCACTTTGCCCCATCTTTCTCTCTTTTTTTCTGTCCCAGATTCAACCCAGCCTGGCTCTCAAGCTGGCTAATTTACCTAGACTACTACCTGCACTACAGCTATGTACACTAAATCTAGCACACTAAACTAGAGGGTGCTACATATATATATATGACCTACTGATGTAATCAGTGGGTCACTTCAGTTCCAGAATTGGCTGTTTCTGAGAGCAGCCAGAGTAAAGAGGTTGGAGATTCAATAAAATAATCATCCAGTCCGCCCCAGAAGAGAGGAAAGAGATATTCAGGAATATACAGCATCTGGTACACACTGTTAGACACCTACAAAATGCAATAATATAGTCAGAAATTCTGAACAGAAGAGGATTAATATTTAAAGTAACACTGGGGTTCAGCTTTAAGGTCAAGCCGTTTGGTTCACAAATGAAAGGCTGTACTCAGTCGGGGCTCCTGTGTGTGCCCAGGCCTATCTGTGCCTGAATTGACAGGGACCTGAATTAGACCAACATCATATCTAAGCAATGGTGAGAAAGTGACCAAGGGGTAGAATGGGACTGGTGCAGTTTTGTCAGGTTTGAGGAGGTTAAAAATTATTTTCAGTTCTACTATAGCAAAATATACCTTGCATAGGAAGAATTTATCCTGCCTAGCTGACAAAAATGACTTTGAAGCTCTAAAACACACGATGATAAATGGATTGCGTTCTTTTAATGGTTTTCATTTGATGCTGATCCTTAAAAGAGAAGTATGGGAATTTTGTATTTATTTTTTGAATCGTACTTAAGTAGATAGACACAGCATCGGTCCGATGCTGTATCTGTCCCCCATTGGCTCTAAGGCTGGGAGTGATCAAAACACTGCTGGTTCTCAGTGCTGAGCAAAGAGCTGGTTACTGTCAGTCACTGGCGCTCTGCTGTACCCCCCTGTGTTTACTGGAGTGCTGGGCTGTGGAGGGAGCAGGAGCGTCCAGCAGTTCCAGTCCAGACATGTGGGCAGATCCCAATCCTATGGTCGTGATCTTTCCTGAGCCTGAACAGGCTCTGTGAAATCATCCGACAGTGGGCCTGCTGTCTGCTGAAAATGGGTCATGGGAGTGCAAAACGATCTGCACTCCTGTGATCCGCTAGAGAACTACAGCCAAATAAGCTTTGGTTATACTTCTCCTTTAGGTTGGCCATAGATGGATAGAATTTTTCAAATGAAAATGTTTAGGAAAAGTCTAAGAAAAATTTGCACATAATTCTCAGAACATTTGGTCGACAGATTTTGTTTGCTTTAACATTTTATTTTGGAATGAATGGACTTTACAGAACAAAGACCACATACACTGTTAAGCCTCGTACACATGATTGGATTTTCCGCGGACAAAGTGTAGGACTTTTGTCCCAAGGGCGTTGGCCGTGAACTTGTATTGCATACAAATGTCAAAGAATTGTTGGCCAACAAACACAAAACTTTGTGGTTTTAGCGACACCTTTTGGGCAACTTCTGCTAATGTTGTGTTATGGTTAGCATTGCTTCTGAGCATGCATGTTTGTACTTTGGATTTCTTTCCGACATACTTGTGTACACACGATCGGATAATCCGACACCACACATTTGTTTGCATGCTATCCCACATTTGTCGGAAATTCCGATTGAGCATGTAAACGGTTGGATTATTCGACAACATCCTGCCATCACACAATTCCCGTCGGAAAATCCGATCGTGTGTACAGGGCTTTAGAAATTAATTTGTTTGAGAAGTTGTTCAGCCTGCTCCTTTGAGTTTTCTGTTTTTTATGGTCAAAAAGGAATGTCAATTTGACCCACGAATGATTAGAAAAATGAACAAACTCCCTTAGAACATTATTTTCCTTAGAACTTTTGTTTGAAATTCTACCCATCTGTGGCCAGCTTTGAGCCTTGTACACATGATTTTCCAACAGGAATTGCGTGATGGCAGAATGTTGTCGGATAATCCAGTTTATATGCTCCATCGGACAATTGTCGGTTTTTCCGACAACAAATGTGGGATAGCATGCTTTAACATTTTACAACAATTGTGTGATGTCTGATTATCCGATTGTGTGTACACAAGTCCGTCGGAAAGAAATCCAAAGTGCAAACACGCATGCTCAGAAGCAAAGCTAGCCATAACACAACATTAGCAGAAGTTGCCCAAAGGGTGGAGCTAAAGAGCTACAAAACCACGTTGTTTCACGTTTGTTGGTCAACAATTCTTTGCCGTTTGTATGCAATACAAGTTCACGGCCAACCAGTGTTGCCAACCTACCAGATTGAAATTTATTGGCATGACACCCAAAATGTATTGGCGCAGCCACGTTTTTACTGACATTTCACAAAAGTTACTAAATTACATTTTTAGGTGCACATTTCAGTATTTAGACTACAAACAAGTACGCTAGGCAAATAGCAATGTGATTTAAGGTAGATATTAAGGTAAAAAAACATATTTTTGTTATTTTCGATATAATAAGGGCAAATTATTTAGTCACATCACCCCTTGCCTACATCCCCCTCTGCCACCAACACCCCCTGCCTTCACCCCCCTCTGCGATGCCACAATCTCCCCCTGCCTCCAATCTCCCCCTAACTCCAATCTCCCACAGGCCCCCTGCCTCCAATCACCCCCTGCCTCCATCGTTGGTGCCACCAACAACCCCTGTCTCCATCCCCCACCCTCTGCGGTGCCACCACCCCCCTCTGCGGTGTCTCCAATCTCCCCCTGCCTCCAATCTCCCCTGCCTTCATTGCCCCCTGCCTCCATCCCCCACTTCAGGCGTCACCGCAGTTACAATCACCCCCTGCATCCAATCTCCATGCACAGTTCCAAGCCGAACCAATCTCGGCTGTTTTTACGAACTGTCCATAAAAATACGGATGGTTGGCAACACTGCGGCCAACGCCCTTCGGACAAAAATCCTACACTTTGTCAGTGGAAAATCCGATCGCGTGTACGAGGCTTTACTCACCTGAGAAATGTTGTTTGTCTCCCAGAAGCCACACAGCAAAGACCTCTGTGGCAATGTTGCTGGAGTGGGGGGGCAACTAATGTACGCGTGTATGTATACAATGTAAGTGTTGTGTTGTATTTGAAAAAGGTTTAAATCAAGGAATAAACCAGAAAAACAGTGCAGTCTTACTAGTTTCCTCAGTGTATGAGCAGGTAGAGGCAGAAGAAGTGAGCTTTCTAAAGTTTCCAATTAAAAACAGACTCCTGGTTTTAAACTAGTCCTATAAAAGCTCAGCATTGAAGGGTGTAAAATGAAATTAATGCTCTATTGTATGCACTGAAGAAAACAAAACTAGGTTTACTAATGCACTTACATTTTATTTTTATTTTTTACAGACTGAACCCATTACCTTATTGGGAAAGGAACTGCTACTGTACCCATGTGGTCAACGTAGGAACTCATGTGACTATAGAGACCTCATACCATAAAGGACTGGACCTTGCCTTCTCATGACCAACTGCCTTGGGAACAAAATACTTGCTGCCCCTTGTTATTAGCCAGTATGCCAAGAAACTAATGGGATTCTATATGCAGTGGTTCAATGCCAAAGGATACATAAATGACTGAAATAGATATATGGCTTTATCTTTCAATGCCATGGTTTGATAGCAGATAGACTATTCATTGGACTTGCATTTTGCTATACTCAAACCCACACAACTAAAACAAACCCACTCAAGCTCGGGGTTTAAGTAAGGAATGTTGTGTCATCAGTGCACTGTAATTAAAATATTTCTCCGCAATAAAACAGAAATTTTTTACTAGAGTTTTAATTACATTTTCTTATTTTCTTCTTGCATTCTATATTTATTCTATTCTAATATGAAATTAGATAATATCTTATTAATTGTTTAACTGTGTTAGTGTTGGGATACCAGAGGAGATCTAGACCATTTCTTAAGGCGTGCGTTATAATTCTAGGAAATCCGAGATCGAGACCATTGATCAACAAGCTCCATCTTTTGATAATCAATAGCCATAATATTATTCCAAAACTTTCATTGGAAATTACTCTTTCACAAGACTGGAGGCTAGGAAGGCCGATATCTATATGAATTTATTTATTCAAGTGTATGTAAACCCAAAAAAAAATTTCAGCATGCTTGGCACAATGACGCTATGTATACATTTTTCTTAAAAAAATTTTTTTTTGTAAAGTTTCTTACCTTGAGATCCTGCCAGTAAAAGCACTTTTAGTTGCCTGCTAACAACAGTGTTGTCGACCTGCCGTGTGTGCTCTTTCAGTTGACCACTGGGCTGTCTATCAGGTCTATCACATAGGCAAACAGGAACAACCAACTAAAGAAGCTTTTACAGCAGGCAAACTATACTGCTGTGGGGCATAATTCCAAAAAAAACAAAAAATGTATTTCACGTACACGTCAAGTAACTATGGCCATTATACTGCAACTTCAATATGTTAAGTGCATTGGGATTGTAGAAAGTACCTGCTTTAGTTATTGTTTTCATAGGAATGTTGTCTCATATTCGTTTCTCAAAATATGAATACCCGCATAACATAGTGTATGAACACACGCAGCAATAATATTTGTGCAGCATCAGATTTCTTCATAAAGTGTAGTCCAGCAATCTCAGTCACAGGGGTTTCGGTGTAAAAAGTATAGATTTCCTTTTAACTGTTTATGTTGGCTACACTTAACTTTATGCCCCTTACACACGATCGGATTTTCTGTCGGAAAAACCTTGGATGGTTTTTCCGAACAGAATTCCGCTCAAGCTTGGCTTGCATACATAAGGTCACACAAGTTCTCTGAACTTTTGACAGTCAAGAACGCGGTGACGTACAACACTACGAAGAGCCGAGAAAATTAAGTTCAAAGCTTCTGAGCGTGCGCAGAATTGTTTCCGAGCATGTGTCGGAATTTTGCACGTCGGAATTGCTACAGGTGATTAGATTTTCCGATAGGAATTTTTTCCGTCGGAAAATTTGAGAACCAGCTCTCAATCTTTTGTTGGCGGAAATTCCCACAGGAAAAGTCCGATGGATTATACACACGTTTGGAATTTCCGTTCAAAAGCTCACATCGGACTTTTGCTGTCGGAATTTCTGTTCGTGTGTACGGGGCCATAGGTTTTTAACAATTGGTAATTTTTGAGGATGTACTTTTGACAGAATAAGTGTACTTTTGTAATGGTAAATGATGACTCTAAATTAAATTAAATATTTGTTATTTAAATATGTGACATACAGTATAATTCTGAAAATAGTGAGTACTTGAGATACGATAACACAGACTTTTATAAAGGGATGTGCAGTCTTTAATAAAAGAGAAACCGTGTTCCTTACTATAACATATAACCCAATAGCAGGTATTTTCACGGTGAAGAATTTCATTGTATTGAGAGAAATATGTATGGTACAGAGAATTACACAGGCAGTAGTAGACACAGAGTAGTATAGGATTATTTACACAAGGTACAGTAAATCGGGCATTAAGAGCAAATACGCCAATTGGGTTCAAGAGGCCTCAAGTTTACATTACCAGGATTGCCAGTTGTTTTGGATTTTTTTCCAAGTGATCCACCTTTCAAGAGTGCCAGTATATGGGAGTTGGGGGGGGGGATGAATGGAGGGGGTGGCAATAGCAGGTATTTAGTTATTTCCAGTATCAGACTAGATGTTTGTGTAGCAGAGTTCACATTTACTCACAATGCTCAAATGCAGATGCGGGCATTTTAACTCCCTTTTCCACAACTGCCTTTGTTCCTGGACATACTCAAGGAAGTTGGTTCCTTAGCAACTCAGAGAAGCCAAACCTGATGAGGCAAAAAACCTTGTCAAATATTCTGCAGCCAGGTAAGTTGCTCTCCACTGTTAGCATACAGGCAGCTGGACAAAAGCCTAATGGCATACAACTTCTCCCAAAGACTTGGCTACTATGAGGAGTACCTTCCCTGTTGCTATCAGAGTACCCCAGTTCATGTGAGGTGGCCCTTTTGTCCTTTGGTCCCTCCACCTCTCCAATGGCATTACCAGGCATACCCTGGACTTGGCAAAGGATGGTGTTTTATGAGTTTTTGTTCTGAATGGTTTTACTGAAGTAGGGATTCTTGGCTAGATTCTCTGTTATGGAGTCTTATAGAGACTACGCTACACAGCCACATTTTACCTTAATTCAGCCTCGGAAACAAAAAATTCATGTTTGTGCAGCTTTCATAATCTGTTTTATTATTCTGCAATGAAGGAAGGAATTGCTCTTTGCCAGTTTGAACCTGTTTTACATTGTTGCGGCTAAGACCCCTTTCACACTGGGGTGTTTTTCAGGTGCTTTAGCACTGGAAATAGCCTCTGCCAAGTGCCTAAAAATCTCCTACCATTTATTTCAGTATGTGTTTCCACACTGGGGCGGTGCACTCGCGGGACGTTCGGAGAAGTCCTGCAAGCAGCATCTTTGGGGCGGGTTGGGAGCGCTATATTTGGCCAACCCAAAACCCCCTGCCCATTGGAATGAATGGGCAGCGCTTTCAAAGTGCCTGAAAAGTGCATTGAAAGCGCAGCAAAACTGGAATTCTTAACCCTTTTTTGGGGTTAAAAGTACCCCGCTAACGTCTGAAAAGCGGCCTAAAATTAACAGCACTTTTTTTCTTTCAGTGTGAAAGCAGTCTTGCATGTTTTTCCCCATCTGATCATTGGATGCGATTACCTATTTATTTAAATATGTATTTTCATTTTTGTACTCTACATACAAGCCTTTCTTTTACATGGAACTGTCTTTAAAGTTACCGTATGTTTTAATTATTTTTAAAAGGAAATTATGCCACAGGGTTTGTAAAATTACTCTAGTGATCACTAATACTTTTTTTCATAAAGCTGATTTATTTATTTTTTTTAAAGAAAAAAAAGAGGCATTGAAGCGTCATTTACTAAAGGGTAGATTGGGGCACTAATTAGAGAGAAATTATGTCCACATAATGTGAAAAATACAGTGCCTTGAAAAAGTATTCACACGGTCACACCCCTTGAAATTCTCCATTTTGTGATGTTACACCAATTGCATGCATTGGTATTCAACCCTGAGTCAATACTTTGTAGAACCACCTATCACTGTAATTACATCTGCATGTATTTTTGGGTATGTGTCTACCAGCTTTGCACATCTAAAGAGTAACAGTTTCGCCCCTAGTTTGCAAAATAGCTCAAGCTGTCAGATTGGATGGAGAGCGTCTAAACAGCAATTTTCAAGTCTTGCCACAGATTCTCAATTGGATTTAGGTCTGGACTTTGACTGGGCCATTCTAACACATGAATAAGCTTTGATCTAAACCATTCCATTGTAGCTATGGCTGTATGTTCAGGGTCGTTGTTCTGCTGGAAGGTGAACATCCGCCCCAGTCTCAAGACTTTTTCGGACTTTTTCTAACCGGTTTTGTTCTAAGATTGTCCTGTATTTGGCTCCAACTATCTTCCTATCAACTCAGACCAGCGTCCCTGTCCCTGCTAAAGAAAAGCATCCCCACAACATGCTGCTGCCACCACCATGTTTCACGGTGTGTTCAGGGTGATGTGCAGTGTTAGTTTTCCACCACACATAGCGTTTTATTTTTAGGCCAAAAAGTTACATTTTGGTCTCCTCTGACCAGAGCACTTTCTTCCACATGTTTGCCGTGTCCCCCACATGTCTTTTTGCAAACTCCAAACGGGACTTCTTAAGGCTTTCTTTCAACATTGGCTTTCTTTTTGCCACTCTTCCATTAAGGCCAGATTTGTGAAGTGCACAACTAATAGAGTAGAGTCACCATGGGCCTCCTGGCTGCTTTTCTGATTAATGCTCCCCTTGCCCAGCCTGTCAGTTTAGGTGGATGGCCATGTCTTGGTAGGTTTGCAGTTGTGCCATACTCTTTCCATTTTTGGATGATGGATTGAACAGTGCTCCATGAGATGTTCAAATCTTGGGATGTTTTTTTTTTATAACCCAACCCTGCTTTAAAACTCTCTACAACTTTATCTCTGACCTGTCTGGTGTGTTTCTTGGCCTTCATGATGCTGTTTGTTTAGCAAGGTTCTCTATCAAACCGCTGAGGGCTCCACAGAACAGCTGTATTTATACTGCAAATCAAATAACACACAGGTGGACTCTTTTTACTAATTAGGTGACATCTGAAGGAAATTGGTTCCACTCAATCTTAGTTAGGGATATCAGAGTAAAGGGGGCTGAATACAAATGCACGCCACACTTTTCAGATATTTATTTGTAAAACATTTTGGAAACCATCTATCATTTCCCTTCCAAATCAGAATTATGAGCCACTTTGTGTTGGTCTATCACATACAATCCCAATAAAATAAATGGATGTTTTTGGTTGTAACATGACAAAATGTGGAACATTTCAAGGGGAATGAATACTTTTTCAAAGCACTGTATGTTGCCAACTAATAGAGGCTCTGGGATTAAAATGTTTAAGGGCCATTGTCTACAGCAGGGGTCTCAAACTGGCAGCCCTCCAGCTGTTGCAAAACTACAAGTCCCATGAGGCATTGCAAGGCTGCCCATAACAAGCATGACTCCCACAGGCAGAGGCATGATGGGAGTTTGGGTAGTTTCTCAACAGCTGTAGGGCCACCAGTTTGAGACTGGTCTACAGGCTTTGATACTGCATACTTAATTGCAGATGCAATTGACTGGCATTTGACTTCCCTCTGACCTGCATTAGACTTGTACAGGAAGAAAAGCCATTCCAAAGTGAACAGAGGCCCGTCAACACCTTACAGCAATACCTGTTAAAGCACTGGTAGCGGACAGGGCTTAGATAGAGGGCAGTATTTTTTAAGATTGTCAGGCAGCGAGGTTTCAGGAGAGCATTGAGTGCTTCTGCAGAGTGAAGACTAAAAACCTCAAGTTTTCTTGTAATTTCTGTGACCCCCAACTGGGGAGACATCTCATACCTTCCTGTTAGGGTGACCACGTGTCCCGGATTGCCCGGGACAGTCCCGCATTTTGCATGTCTTTCCCGGGCACCTTCATTCCAGGACAATACAGTGTCCTGGAATGAAACGGACACAGCCACCCCCAAGCCAAACTAAAGCCCCCAAAAAAGGCTGCCACATCACCGCTTTAATCACTGACAGTACTTGTCCTGGCCGGGAATGCCTAGAGGAGCACGATCCCCGCCCCCTACTTGTGATTGGAAAAATCATAAATCCTGCCTCTTGCGTCCAATCATTGTGCTGTGATTCGTTACAGCACACGCTGATTTTTGGGAAGGGGGTGTCCCTGATTGGTAGTTTGGAAATGTGGTCACCCTACTTCCTGTGTGTCACGTGACATAAATTGAGGGGAATTGTGGAGCATGGAATGTATGTCATTTGTCATTCTTACATTGGTGATTGTGTTTACCCTGAGCTTATGTTTAGTCATCTGTACAGGAAGTGAAGAAACCTTTCCCTAGCAGGAACAATGAAAGCAAAAAAAAAAAAAAAACACAATGCACAAACACTTTCACATACTCTGCCCAAAACACTGTTTTTGCTGTATCTAAACTCAAAATCAAAAATTGCATTTATTTCAGCTTACCTTATGCCTTAGACTCATTGGCTGCATTAGTTTTTCACTTTACAAGCTATGACATTTTTAAACAAGTACAGAACATGCCTATTATTTTGCTGCAGATGCAGTGTCCATGTTACTTTCTGGGAATACTAGTCCAATCAATCCACCATGTAATGAAGATTGGACATGTCAAAGGTAGAAATGTTAAAAATCCAGTCTGTGTGGCAAGCATGGCTGACCATCAGACACATGCAGGAAAAAATCTTAGATGTAAAGGGACAGGAAGTTTGTTTTTCACAGGGCTACCAGGAAAAATAAAGTGAAAATAAAGTGGAAAAAAGCCTGAAAAAAGAAAACAAATGCAGGTGTACTATGTTGCAATATATTACATTTTTGTTTTTGGGTTTAGATAAAGGATATCGTTGACTGTCTGCTCTAGAGATAAGGTATTACTGGCATTTTCTTTGGCATAGACCCTTTATCCGTTCAGAGTAGTTTTGAGGTTTGGTTGGGTCCGTGGGTTCAATGTAATTTTGGACCTGAAACCAGCCTGTTTATGGTTTGGCCAGCCATGACCACCAAAATCACCAGCTGCTAGTATGTAAACAAAGCAGCTGGGGATCCCAGGCTACATCATTGACCAAATATAGTCAAATGTGGCCAATGCCAATTACCCAGGATCCTCTATGCTGTGTTTACTGCACTGAGCAATCTGACATTTACATCTGAGGTGTGTCGAGTTGTCGCGTTGAGGGGAAACTTTGTCCGGTGGCAGGATGTCATGAATTACATCACTGGACAATGTGATAGACGATGGATTTACAACTGGAGACATTATTAACATTTTATTTTGTAATTTTATCAAAGGATTTTCTCACAATGTGGTTGTCTTTATATGATTTCAACTCTTTGTGGGAATGGGTAAGGGCTACTACTTGTACTCATTTCACTGGAAGGGTGGATGTACACTATATATGTAGGTCTCCTCCACAAACGCCCACATCCTCTTGGGGACTAGATGTAGAGGAAAGGCTTTGCCCCTCAACATTGGGGCAAGGTGCCTTGCAAATGGTGAGGCTTTGTCCCTCTTTGCAAGATAGCCCCTCCAGGGTTGACAGGCATGTCAAGGAGTGTGCAGCTGCCCTTGCTTTGACTGACCAGGCCACATACCTGTAAACATTGGGGGGGGGGGGGGTACATGCAAGAGTGGTCGACCAAGCCCCTCTTTCTTTTTACAAGTCCTCCTGTACTAATGCTGAGGTACAAGGGCCTCTTCCGCACATGTCCCCCTGATATAAAACTATCTTCAATCAGGTTGTCCAGCAATGTACATCCATCATCAGCTATAATGATCTGCTACCCAATGATGTTTCTGCAACAACAATATTTGAGCTGGCCAAAGATTGATTGAACTTTGGCATTTTCAACAGATTGACTTTTGTTGTGCAGGACTGTTGATCAGCAGCTGAAGTCAATCGGTTGCAGCAATGGAGGAGTCCCCGCTGTCAGAATACAATGGCACAGCGAGGAGGATTGCTCCATCCACCTCACTTGTGTGGATGAGGAAACTGTAAGGTTGTTGGTTCAACTAGACCCGGGTCTTAAGGACAATTTGAATGTATGAAAAGTCCCCAATGCATTGGTGAGTCAGGAAAACATCCACACGCACTCATGGTATGTCCAAGACTAAAGTTTATTTCTCCTGCGTACTTGTACATAAGAAAATCATACAAGAAGGGACGCTCTAGTCCCAGCCAATAATATGTAAGTAATTAGGTTATATAAGTAATATTTGTCACAATTATACTACGTGCATAGAATACAGCAAACCCATCTTTGTGCCCTGCTTTTCTCGTTGTTCTCTATTGTTGATGTTCTTTTGGCATAATAACGTAATAACATAGCCAAGGTCCCTGGCTCCCTAGAAGCTCAAGGATACATCTTAAATACATTTTAGACAAGCAATAATCTCTAAGGGGGAACTCTAACAAGCTTTATAATGCATTTATTAGTATAGGAGAACTATAGCCTATCAATGCATATGGGGGAACTCTAACCGCCTTTCAGAAACCTATTCATCTTTTTTCAATCAGCCCTTTGGCTGATCCAATATGAAGACCCATGTAGGCCCAGCCTAAGTCATGATGATGGGGATTCTGTCATTTGTGATAGAAGTTGTGGCAGGGAAGTAATGAGGCAGTGGGTCGCTCTAGGGGTGGGAAAACATAGGTGGCAGGTTGTCATGCTTGACAATAGATTTACATTGCATTGTTTGTTTTCTGTGCTTTTATTAAAATTATTTTCTCAGTGTGGATGTGTTTATTAAATTTTACTTCTTTGTGGGACTGGGTAACCGGTACTAATGTACCCATGTACTTTTTCTTTTGGGGGGAGACATCTGGCAGCTCCCTTCTACTACAGGGAGTTTTCAGATTCCTATATGTCCCTCCTAAACCCCCACATCATCTTGAGCACCCTTGTGGCCTGGTATGGTAATAAAAGGGCGCCACTTGCACATCACCCCCCTTTTCTTGGCCACCCAGTCTACATGACTGGATAAGGGTCTGGTATGAATTTTAGGTGGAGCCTCCTGCCGTTTTCTCCACTTTTTAGTACACATTTAAAAAAAAAAAGCGGCATGGGGTTCCTCTTTGATTCAATCCTGACCCTTATCCTTGCAAGGGGTTAAAATGTAGACAGTAGACATGTAGACGCTGCAGTTTGTGGGTTAGATTCATTAATGCATGTTACAGTGCAGTTTTTACTACACATTAGAGCAATGTGAAAAGGTAAATGGGCCATTAGGGATCCAGTCCAAACATCTTAAAGAGGAGTTCCACCCAAATTTGGAACTTCCTCTTAACCCACTCCTCTCCCCCTTACATGCCACATTTGGCATGTAATTTTTTTGGGGGGGGAGTGGGGGCTTCAGCAGGAGTGGGACTTCCTGTCCCACTTCCTCCTTCCTGTAGGCGACTAAGCTTAATCGCCTTCAGGAAGTGGCTGCTGTAGGCGATCGCCTAGGACACGTCACAGGTCCTAGGCGATCTCCTGGCCAATTACACGGCGCGGCGCCGGGCCACGCCGCTCGCGCATGCGCAGTGCCGAGCCGCTCGCGCATGCGCAGTGGGTGCCCGGCCGTGAAGCTGAAAGCTGTCACGGCCGGGTGCCCACACTGAAAATGAAGACGCTGGAGCGCTGGAGCAGGTAAGTGCCTGTTTATTAAAAGCCAGCAGCTACACTTTTTGTTGCTGCTGACTTTTAATAAACATACACATGGCTGGAACTCCCCTTTAAACACATTCATATAATATATACCAGGGTTTCAGTAGTTGCACATCTAAGCAGTGTAGCGCAGTCTCTTTACTGATCCCGCTGTTTAACTCAGGTTCTGATCCCAATTTGGTGCAAACAGCCAGTCACAGGGTTTTTTTTTCAGCCAGGTGCGCAGTATTTCACTTAGTCCTTCCCACAGTAAGCAGGGAGATGGTGTCTATCTTTTTGTCTGTTTTTTTTTTATTTTGTTTTTGTTTTGTAGAATTGGGATGGTGGTTGGAGAAAGCCTTGGGATACCCAGAACTAACCAACTTGACGGAGGACACTAGCAAATGGTTAACTGAAGTAGAAAAATATGATTTTCTACTACTGGAATATACCTGTTATTGTGAGCTTGGCGCCCTCTGCTGGTCCTTTTCTGTATTTTTTTTTTTTTTTTTAAGTACAAACTATCAACTTGATGAATACATTCCATGGGAGCTTTTGTTTTAAGCCATTTTAAATAGCAAGTTGTTCTGTTCTTTTTTTCTTTTATAGCCAGGTCCTTTTGTGCCTCTTGCAGTTACTGGACAACCTGGAGTCTGGCATTAATCTGTGGTTTCACCTATGCCCAATTTATGGCAACTGATTAATTTGACTAGATGAAGATTGATGTGCGATTTGGTAAGCATGATGAGGCTGTTGCTGCAGGTGTAATTTCTAAATTATTTGTTATTTATTGATTTGTTTTTTTCATGCAGTTTCGTGATTACTTCTTCCCCTGAAGAAGCCCCAATTACCCCTCACAGCAAAAATCCTCTCCTCACTTCTAGCCCAGACCCCCCCCCCCCCAAGTCCCCTCTTATAGCACAACTCATCTCCCCCCCCCTTCCCTCCTGTGTCCAATCCCCTCTCTCCCCCCATCCTCTCCAACACAAATCGTCTTTCCCCAATTCCCCCATGCCAGCACAAACTATCTCCCCAGTTCTATCACAAACCCTTCCACCCAAATCCCCCCTCCCAGTACAGACCTTAAAAACACAAATCCTCTCTCCTAATATAAACCAATACTTCCGATTAACAAAACAAAACCCTGCAAATCTGAACTAAGGGCCCATTCACACCATAACATGCTGTGGGAAACCCACTGTTCCGTGCTAGTTTACTACACTGCATTCAAAACGCACTGCAGTTACGATCTGCAGTGGGTGGCAATTTTAATTTAACACCCCAAAAGTAGGTCGCAACGCAGTGCGTTTGCCTGCACCAGATTTCATGGTACAGTAATACTATGTGATCCATTTATGTGTTTTTCAAATTGGTGTATGCACTACTTTTGGTGCGGTCTGGCGCATTTTCAGCTTATTCAAAATGCACCTGGATTGTAATTGAATTTCACAGGTATGCACAGCGCATTTCTGTGGGGTTCATGGTGTGAACCAGCCCTGAGTCCTGGATCCCAGTGTCGGTGTTTCATCTGATTTGGCGACCCGTCAGAATCAGTAACGGAAGTGACGTTCCGTTGCCGCCATCTTGCTACACCCCACACTCCTCCACCATAAGAATACACTGAGAAGGAGGCAAGAGGACATCTTGTTACACCCACAGAGTTTTGCATTTCACACTTATTTTAAACGGTAAACAAGGCTTATAAGGTCAAATGCAGTATTTAGAAATCTGTTTGGCAGTTTACATGTTGAATTATAAAATCAGGTTTGCCGCTGCTTTTAAAATTGAACATGCCAACAGTCTGTCGTACATGTTTTGGATGTGGTGGTGGTGCCACAACACTGTAACCGCTCACAGATACTCTTGTTGGGCACAGGAACAGGCCCTCTGTGAAATATTGTATCAAAAATTGTAATTACAGTACATATCCACGTTAAACAGGGACAGAAAAATTGGGCTTGTGGTGGTGGTGCTACAACACTGTAAACCCTCACAGATACTCTTGTTGGGCACAGGAATGGTGCTGTGAAATATTAGATCAAAAATTTTAATTGCATGCCCCTGTTAAACAGGGGCAGAAAAATTGGGCCTTGAGTGGTGGTGCCCTAAACCAAAAATATTGTTGGAAGATAGCATCATCACGATTGAGGAGAAATAGGATAGTCAGCATAGGCAATCTTCCCACATCAATAGAAAATTCAATCAGTTACATCAGCATCAGGTGTTTGTTAGCTGCTGATCCAAAATTGATTCATTTTTATGAATGTGAGCCTATCAACAGAGTCTGTAGACAGGCGCACTCTGATCCGTTAAAAACCCTTCAGCAGCACTGAATGTGCGTTCAGAAAGCACACTGGATGCAGGACAGGCCAGTAGCTCAATTGCATATTGAGCAAGTTCTGGCCAGTGGTCCATCCTCAAGACCCAGTAACCCCGTGGATGCTCTGTTGGAAAGGTTTCCAAATCTGCTCTTGCCCCTAGATATTCCTGCATTATGTGATGCAGATGCTGGCGATGGCTGCTTGAACCAATCAGACCTTGCCACTGAGGACTGAAAAATTGTTTAACCACTTCAATACAGGGCATTTTCACCCCCTGCCCATGCCAATTTTCAGCGTTCAGCGCTGTAACATGTGACGTGGTACCCAAATACAATTTTTGATTATTTTTTTCCCCACAAAAAGAGCTTTCTTTTGGTGGTATCTGACAATTTTGAAAACAAAAACACAATTTTTTACTTATTGGTATAATATTCCAATAAAAAAAAAGTCTACATCTTTTTGGTAAAAAAAATCACAATAAGTGTATATTCATTGGATTGTGCAAAAGTTATAGCGTCTACAAAATAGGTTGATTTATGGCATTTTTATTATTTTTTTTATACTAGTTGTGGCAGCGATCTGCTATTATTAATTGGGAGTGCCACATTGCAGTGAACACATCGGACACTTTTGACACATTTTTGGGACCATTGTCATTTATACAGTGATCAGTGCTATAAAAATGCACTGATTACTGTGTAAATGTTATTGGCAGGGAGGCGATCAAGGGGTTAAATGTGTTCCCTAGGGAGTGATTCTAACTGGGGGGGGACTGACTAGGGAAAGAGACCGATCGGTATTCCTGTATACTAGGAACACACGGATCGGTCTCCTCTCCCCTGACAGGACATGGATCTGTGTGTTTACACACACAGATCCACGTCCCTGCTCTGTGATGAGCAATTGTGGGTGCCCAGCGAACATTGCATGCACACCGGGACCAGAGTAATGCGGCGGTGGGTGCTCTCGCTCTCTACAATTCCGGGAAGCCGAGGACGTCATATGACAGCCGCCCAGAGGGACAGAGGGTTCCTGCGGCCATCGTATTACAATGGCAAGTGGTTAAAGGCATCACTCAGCTGGCCACCTTCTCCACCACTCTTCCTCTGGCTGAACGATGCCTCAGCAACACGTTGTCTAGCACCAGGAAATTGTAACCTCCCAGGGCCTAGAAAATCTATGGCACAAACCTTTCTTCAAGGCCTCCTGAAGATGTTTCATCCTGCTCCCTCTGTAATTGCAGGATGCGTTCTGCAATCTTACCCTTGTAACTTGGATCAAGAAGGGTTGCCAGCCAGTAATGATTAATCTCCTTAATACCACAAATCCTAGGGTACTTTCTCAGGCTTTTCAGAATCAGGGAGGCCATGCAGCGTAAGTTTGCAGAGGCATTCATATCTGAGTCCTCTGGGTCACTAAGGATCACATGATCCATAACTACCTCCTCCCAGCCACGTACAACTCCTTGGGTATCTGGAGACTGAAAACCATCCCTTGAAGGCTTGTAGAGTGTTATCCTCTACATCAGGGCCGATCCTAGGCAGTGTGCACAGGGTGCATTGCACCCAGGCGCCTGCAGAGGTGGGGGCGCCGAACATCTAACAGACCCTCTAACACAGTGGTTCTCAACCTGGGGGTCGGGACCCCCTTGGGGGTCGAATGAAGATCTGCCAGGGGTCACCAAATCCTGGGCTGTTCTGGAGCCCATGGCTGCTCACTCAGCCTCTTCGCAGCTGCCCATTCAGTTCACGGGAATGGCTGGGGGGCAGAGACTAAAGGTCAGTTGACTGGTGAGGAATGTGAAGTGGGAGGGGCTGGAGGAGACCCTATCTCCTGATTTCAGGATAGGTGACACTGCTACGAGACACCATGAAATAGGATAGACAGTGAAACCGGAGACACGGTAAGTAACACTACCTGTGATTATAGTTGCCATTAAAAGTCCCCATTACAGTTCTCAGATCAACAGATGACCTTGATCAAGAGTTGGCTGATCAGAACTCCCCCAACACCTAGGACTGCCACTCATCCCCCCCCCCGCAGCACTGCCACTCATCCCAACTCCCCATCAGTATACCTATTTCCTACCCCCCCACCAAGGAGTAAGAAGGAGTAAAAATAGAGAATACATGGAAGGGAGGGTATAAGAGGGGGAGGCACAAAGAAAAGGGGGGAAAAAGAATAAGAGAAAGAACAAGAAGAACAGCTAGAGAGATGGATAGGAAAAAAATAAAGAGAAAGGAAGGAGAACAAAGAGAAAGAGTGATACATCCTAAAATGTACCATAAGGGGTTTTAATACTGTACGAGTGGAAGGGACTCAGGGAGCTCTAAATGTCCATGGGTTACGGGCGCAAATTACTTATCTTGCCTTGGATGCTCACAACCCACGCTACGAAAATAATTTTACTGTTAGGGGTCCCCACAACTTGAGAAATTTTATCAAGGGGTCACGGCACTAGAAGGGTTGAGAACCACTGCTCTAACAGAAGCCCTCTCTGTGTCCATCACAGAGGCCCTTCTCCAGGTCCCAATAAAGTGCTTCTCTTCCTGTATATTGTTTATTGTTAAGAGATCATGTAAGGATCCCAGGTTAATGAAGACTTTGTGGGGGAGCATCTCTGTGGTTGAGTCATTGCCATAGAAACATTTGTAAAGGGGAGGAGTTGGTAAAATGACGACGCCCATGTGGGGGCGCCAGAAATATTTCTGCACTCAGGTGGCTGTGACCCTAGGATCGGCCCTGCTCTACATCATGTGTGCTCAACCTGTGGCCCTTTCAGCTGTTGCAGAAGTCCCATGAAGCATGGGAAGCAGCTGACATTTACAAGCATGGCTCCCAAAGACATGAGGCATGATGGGACTTGTAGTTCCGCAACAGCTGGAGGGCCACAGGTTGAGTACTCATGCTCTACATCTATGCTGACACAATCCTCCTCCTTCTTCCTGTGTGTTTAGTGGGCCTGCCGCAATGTTATCTGAATAAAGGGGGCCTTGAGAGGTAAGGAAGTCCTCCTCTTCCTCCTGCTGTTCTGCCTCACCTGCCCTGTTCATGATTCCACAAAGCGTGTGCTCCAACAGGAAGACTAGAGGGACAGTGTCACTGATGCATGCATTGTCGCTGTTCACCATCCTTGTGGCCTCCTCAAATGGTGATAGGACAGTGCATGCATCCTTTATCAGTAGCCAATGGCGTTGCAAAAAGAGGCCAAGCTCCCCTGACCCTGTCCTGGTGCCATACACTCACAGGTACTCATTGATGACCCTCTGCTGTGTGTGCAGCCGCTACAGTATTGCCAACGCTGAGTTCCACCTGATGGGCATATCACAAATGAGGTGGCTAGTGGGCAGGTTGCATTCCCTTTGAATGTCAGGTAGCCAAGCACTGGCATTGTATGACTGGTGTAAATTACTACAGACTTTTCTGGCATGCCTCAGGAGATCCTGTAAGCCTTGGTACCTGCTCAAGAACCGCTGCACCACGAAATTCAGGACGTGTGCCAAACATGGGTCAAGTGTCCATGTCGGAGGGCAGAGAGAAGATTGGTGCCATTGTCGCATACAACCATTACTGGCTGAAGATGGTGTGGCATCAACCACCTCTGAGCCTGCCCCTGCAGTGCTGACAGAATCTCTGCCCCAGTGTGGCTCCTGTCCCCTAAGCAGACCAACTCGAGCACTGCATGGCATCTTTTATCCTAACTGCTTGCCTAGCCCCTTGAAAGCTTACGGAGCACCGCTGGTTCAGAGGACAAATCTGTAGAAGAGGTCATAGAGGAAGAAGAAGAGGAGGGGTGAAGGAGAGAGCTGTGGCAGAATCACAACTAGCATTTTGGAGGCGTGGTGGCGAAACAAGCTCCAACAACACTGAACCCTGTCCTGCATCCTTCCCAGCTGTCGGCAGAGTTACCCAGTGCACTGTGAAGGAAGGGTAACGTTCGTGCCCATGCCTACTGGACCATGAGTCAGTGGTAATATGCACCTTACTGCTGACCTTTCTGTCCGAGGCCAAAACATTGCTTTCCGCATTCCGGTAGAGAGTCAGAATGGCCTTTCGTGAAAGTAAATGGCGTTTTGTAACCTGCCACTGAGGTACAGCACATTCCACAAACTTACAAATGGGGGCAGAGTCTACCAGCTGAATAGGCAGCAGTTGCAGTGCTAGCAATTTGGCCAAGCTAGCATTTAGCTGAGCATGTGGATTTTTGGGACCAATTTTTTTTTTACGGTTCAGCAACTGGGGTATGCCTGCTAAAATCAGATGGTGGTGTACTGCTAGCAGATTGGCTGCAAGTACTTGGGAAAACAATTGCTATACCTTCATTCCTTTCAGTGCAGGTTTTTGAGAGGACTGGAAGTATATTAGGGTTGGAGATCCCAGATGAGGAGCAAGGAGAGGTCCGCTTTTTTCTTTGTGGGTCTTTCAAGTGCTGTTGCCAACGGACTGCATGGCAGGTAGTCGTATGTCTGGTCAAGCATGTGGTGCCCAAGCAGCAGCTGTTCTGGCCACGCTTGATCCGCGTCAGACATGTGCGATCTGCACACGTGTCGAAAAAGGCCCGCACCAAGGAACTTTTAAAAGTTTGTGGGGAGTTAGCAGCACCTTGCACCTCCGGAGTTCTGCGTTGTGATTCAATAGGGTGGCTGCCCTTAAGCTGCCATCTAGAGGCCATCCTGCCTCGTTGGAGTTATGCCTCCTCCTCCTCTCTTCTCTCAGGCACCCAAGTACAGTGACCTCATCATCCCCTCCCTCCTCTTCACTGGAGCAAACTTGGCAGTATGCTGCAGCTGGGGGAACATGACTGACAGTTTCTTGTCCTTCTTGGGCACCCCCTCTCTCTAGGCTCACGTTACTCCCTTCCTCAATCTGGGAACAAACATCAGAGCCTTCAAAACGCTGCGCATCCTACAGCAGCATATACCCGACACTGTGGTCGAATAATTCTGGGGACGACTCCATGCATGATGGTGGGGCTACAGAAGGAGTGAATGTGGACAAGGAGCCAATGGAATCGGCTGCTTTGGCAGCTGTGTTGGTAGGCAAACTACTCTGAGACTGGGTGACAGAGAATGAGGATGGCTTTGTTATCCACTCCACCTACTCTTCTGCATGTTCTGGCTCAATAGCATGGCCAGCAGCAGAAAAAAAGGACAAGCGTGCCCCACGGCCACCCGCAGAGGATGCACCATGTCCACGACCAGCACTGTTGACTGTAGACACAGAGGCTGCTTGCCCATTTTTAGTGGCCTGTGAGCGTTTGCCTCTCCTTGGTGGCCTTCCGTACATGATGCATATTTTGTTTTGCAACACCACACTACACTGTATTAGATACGGTGTACACCACCCGAAGTGTTATAAAAACTGTACACACTGTATTAGATACTGTGTACACCACCTGCACTGTATTAGCAATTGTACTACGGCTGCACTGCATTGTGTACACCATAAGTGTAGTAGAAACTGTACACACACTGTATTAGATACGGTGTACACCGCCTGCAATGTATTAGAAACTGTACTACAGCTGCATTGTATTGTGTACTGTGTACATCACCAGAAGTGTAGTAGAAACTGTACACACTGTATTAGATACTGTGTATACCGCCTGCACTGTCTTAGCAAATGTACTACGGCTGAACTATATTGTGTACAAGTGTTTATGTATAGTCAGTTGTAATCTTTAATCGTCACAAGATGGCAGTGAAAACCATATGCTTAGCCAGCTGTTAACCCAGCCTCTCAAAAAGAATACATGCCACTGAGCTCAGAGAAAACCACATCATAGTGCTCACTGCTAAATTTGGTTTATTAAACCAAGAAATATCGCTCCGCCACAAAGTATAAACACTGCTGCATGTGTAGAGCCATTGCTTGTGCATGGATCCGGATGCACTATATCCACTCCGGCCGGAGTGGTGAAGTAAAGTTGTCGTTGGAAGCAGGACTTTTTCCATATCCAGTTGCACCTGAATTTGCTGTCTTCCGTTTTGCTATCCCTTCATCTTCCACAAATTTGCACTATTTTGCCCCGTTGGGTAATAAAAGCACAGAAAAGATACCTGTCATGTGGACATTGACTTTACTGCAGCTCTCATCCAGTACCCTAGACGGTGGAGATACAGAGGTAACGTGCCACCCAAAACAAACCAGCAGCTCTTTCGGGGGTAGTGCTACACATTCATGCTCTAACACTGTTGCCTACCATCTTGGTTAATGGTCTCTGGTCTGGTGCGCGATAGGTTTTTCTGAGCTCTGTGAGCAGAAAGCTGTAGACTGTCAGTCACAGCTCTCTGCTCTTCTCCCTCCTCACTCATTGGAGTTCTGAGCTGTGGAGGGGGTGGAGGGGGCCGTCTCTGGCTCTCAGCAGCTCGCTGAGACAGGTGTCAGTCCTGGAACCTGGCGGATCCAGACTTCCATTTTCCTGATGATGCGGTGCCTGCATGGATATCTGTGACGTCAGCAGAGAGCGGACTTCAGGTCGCTCTCTTCTGAAAATGGGTAACACGTGTGCAAAACTAATTGCACTCCTGTGACCCAGAGGAGAAGCCCAGTCAAACAAGCTTTGGCTGGACTTCTCCTTTAAATAACTTAAAGGCATTATAAACCTCCCTACCTGGACATTGTGTTTTTCACCTGCAGGAGATGTGCATTGATCATGTAGTTTCATGGCACCATTTTTCACATTCCTGTGTCAGAAGTTTGTTTGTTTTCAAACATGAGTCATACATCATGGCACTTCCCAGGTTAATGCATGACCTCTGTCTGTAGTCCTAAGAACCAATACTTCCTGAGTAGATTCTAAATATCCCACAATCCCTGGGTGTCCCTCTGGTGAATAGGGACAAGGTGGGTGGATTAATGCAGGAATTGATCAGCTATGACGCTACAAACTGCTAACGTGTGCGCCAATCATTAGGCGGTAAGGCAAGCAAATGACACAGGGAATATCACTACACTAATACTTTTACACAGGGCTTTTTTTCTCAGACAATAGGTGCAGGAACTTCCCTTTTCCGAGTCACTTGTTTTCTCTTCTCCTACCCACCTCCGAGCAACGTCCCTTGGTTCCATCCCCTACCCACCTTCCAGTATCGCCCCTTTTAGACAATACAGAACCAAGACTCTCTGGCAGCCATCAACAATAGACCCCTCTCCCAACAGTAGATCTCCTTCAGAAACAACTGACCCCCTAGCAACAATAGGTCCCCCACCAGCAACGCTAGACCTCCTTAGCAACAATAGACCACCTGCAAAAATAGATGCCCTCCAACTAGAAAAGATCCGTCAGCAGTGAGCATCAATACCCTGCAGCACACCCCAGCACCCCTTGACATTACATACAGTCAGTCCAGGAGGTGCCGGAACTGCGTTCCCACTGAAAAAAATCCCTGCTTTTACAACACTTTTAACCAAACTAGACATTTGAAAGCAAATTCCACCCAAAATGTACTTTTGTATTATATCCACTAGGTGGCAGGTGTGCATAAGAAATAGTGATCTCACACAATTGTGCATAAAAGCTCCTATTGGTATCTCAATAAAACAAATGGAATAAAACCAGGGAGAACGATGATTTATTAAAGGGTACATCCACTTTCGTGGAAAAAAAAAATAGCAAATAAAGAAAATAATATGGGAGTGTGTGTTTTTTTTTTTTTAAATAGATAGACTTGTGTCCATGCAGATTTTTACAGTCTTCTAGAACCAAGACGGCATTTATCTGCTTCAGATCCACGCTATAGACGAACGACGGCTACAGCGCGGACCTACTTTGCCAGAAGGGTGTCAACAGACGTTCTCCCGTGCTTGAGTGGCCTGTGTGCCCCCTGCAGGTCACGCACGGCGTGCTCTGTGATCAGCGAGTCTCTGAGACTCGCTGGATCACAGATCGAAGTAAGGGGTCGATCCCGACCCCTTACCACGTGATCAGCTGTCAACCAATGACAGCTGATCATGTAATGTAAACAGAGACGGTAATCGGCTATTTTTTCTTCTCACGCTCATAGTGAAAAAAAGACGATCACCGGCGGCTGTCAGAGGGACATCCGTCCCAATTAAGGAGCTCATCTGTACCACCTGCCAGTTCACAATAGTGCCGCCTACCAGTGCTCACCAGCTTTGCCCACAGTGCCACCCGTCAGTGCCCACAGTGCCACCTATCAATGTCACCAATCAGTGCCTCATTAACAGTGCTGCCCATCAGTGTCACCTACCAGCGCCCATCAGTGGTACCTATAAGTAACACCTATTAGTGCCGCCTTATCTGTGCCAGCGCATATCAATGAAGGAGAAAAATTACCTGTTTGCAAAATGTTATAACAAACTATGAATTTTTTTACTTCTTTTTTTGTTTGTTTAGCAAAAAAAAACCCCAGTGGTGATTAAATACCAGCAAAAGAAAGCTCTATTTCTGTGGAAAAAAAATATATATAAAAATGTCATTTGGGTACAGTGTTGCATGACAGCGCAATTGTCATTCAAAGAGTGACAGCGCTGAAAGCTGAACATTGGTCTGGACAGGAGAAGAGTTTAATTGCCCAGTAATAAAGTGGTTAATTTGGTCACTTCATGGAAGAAAAGCAGAAAATCAGGAAATGTTTAAATCCAAGGAAAGCCTTCTATATTCCTCTGATTGTGGTACAGCAGAGAGTCTAACCTCAGTGCCAACACATTGAGACAGAAGTAGATAAAAAAAAAGTTAATTATGTAAAAAAAAAAAAATGCTAAATGTTTAACCAGTTCACTTTCAAAGCAAATTTTTTAAAATTTTCATTTTAAAAATCTGCATTTTTGGCTAGAACATTACCTAAAGCCAATAGAACATTATCCATTTTCTAAAAGCCCTGTAGAATAAAAAGATGGCCTTTACATACACCATTCAAAAGTTAGCCTGCATCACAGTGTATAGCGTGGCTGTAGGAATTGGGTACACTTTTTTTTTTTTTTTCCTGGATGAAAAATGAAATATATATACCGTATTTATCGGGGTATTGCGCGCTCCGGCGTATAGCGCGCGCCCCTAAAGTGGACCCGCATTCCTGTAAAAAAACATTTTAGTACTTACAGTTTTGGTGTCTTGTGCGGCGTCCATCGGCGGCCTCGTCGGGTCCAACGTCCGTCTGCGGCTTCGGTGGTGTCCTCCTCGTCGGGTCTGGCGTCCTTCTGCGGTGTCCTCCCCGCTCGATCCCCGCTTCCCGCACTGAGTTTGAACCACTGTTCCGGCATATATCGAGCGTAGTACACTCGGGTATAGTCGGGCAGGCTCGGCTCCTCTCGCGGTCACGTCCTGTGCGTCCTTGCCTGCGAGAGGAGCCGAGCCTGCCCGACTATACCCGAGTGTACTGCGCTCGGTATATGCCGGCGCAGTGGTTCAAACTCGGCTCGGGAAGCGGGTATCGGCGTATATCACGCACCAACGATTTTGCCCTGATTTTCAGGGCAAAAAAGTGCGCGGTATACGCCGATAAATACGGTAAGTGTGTGGCTAGCTTAAGTGTACTCATCAGAACATGGGCAAAAGAAATGTACTTCCCAAGGGGAACTCTGTGGACTCTGTAAAGGGGGACGCTTGTGATTAACTTCATATGATTAAAATTGTTGTTTTATTGCAAAATATATGTATTGTTTATACTATTAATAAAAAATGCTGTGCGCCGCTAAAGTGTTCGGGTTTGACTTAAAAAAAAAAAGGTGGCAACCCTACCTACAGTTTTGAAATACACCTGCCTCCTAACTTTTTTGCAGATTTACCTGGGCGAAATTTTTCAACCACAATAGCCTTTGATTTTTAGTTCAGTGTAGTAATAGTGTCAGTGAACTGAACACTGCTGTAGGAAGAGATGGACAAAGCAAAGGGAGGCATTTGAGTTTGTTAGCAAACTGTGCTTTAATTCTCTGAATTGCAGTAGTGAGGTCCCCTCTTCCTCCTCTGTGTTCTTAGCTCCTCATTTAATCCAAAAGCACTTATTAGGACTGTTGTGTCAGCAACCAGTTTAAATGCAGGCTCTTTGGTTAATCACCCTTTTACCACCACCTTTTTTTGGGGGTGCTTATTATTGGGGGACTTTATTTTTTTTTAATTTGGTTTGTAATCTGTAATTGTAATTTAAGGCGGCCATCACTTTTATCTGCTGTCATATTCCTAGAGTGCTTCTATTTAGATTTTTGTTGGTTTTAGGTCTTTAAAGCGGATGTTCACACAAAAAGTGAACCTCCGCTTTTTGGATCCCTCCCTCCCTCCGGTGACACATTTGGCACCTTTCAGGGGAAGGGGGTGCAGATACCTGTCTGAGACAGGTATTTGCACCACTTCCGGGTCTGATCCCTGCGGGGAATCCCGCCTGTGACTTCACTCCCCCCGCTGTCTTCTGGGAAACACTCTTCCCAGGAGAGAGCGGGGACCAGTGACGGCGCGCCGCGATCCTCGCGCATGTGCAGTAGGGAATCGGGCAGTGAAGCCATCAGGCTTCACTTCCTGATTCCCTCACTGAGGATGGCGGCGGAAGCAGCCGAGGACCGAGCGATTGCTCAGCTTCGGCTGCTGACATCGCGGACACGCTGGACAGGTAAGTGTCCATTTTTTAAAAGTCAGCAGCTGCCATATTTGTAGCTGCTGACTTTAAAAAAAAAAAAAATGGCGGAACCTCCGCTTTAAGTAGGCAGTAATTTGGCTTTTAATATTTTTTTGTAGTTATGTTTTTCATTTTTCATTGATAGGGTTTTTAATTTTAGTTTTGGCAAGTCAAACAGCAGCATTCCCTGGTTGCTGAGCATTTGTTCTTGGAGCTGCCTTTGGTACATAGTACGCTCCACATACTCCTAAACCACCTCACATTCTATTGCTCTGCATAGTAGAAATAAAAGTTAGGCACACACTGGTTAGGACTATTCTCCATTATTACAACTGTCCTGGTGCTGGCCAATTTTTCACCTGCAGTTGCTTAATTCTTGTGGAAAAACACCTGATTGTGTATCTAGTACATTACGTCTTAGTTGTGATTAGTAAAGTGATATTAAACCTTCAGTTTTTTTTCTCAGATGTAATCACTTACTTAGTATGCAGATTCTTTTAATCCTTGCCTATGTTATTGTTTAGGCAGCTATAGTCTCATGTTTCTTGTTTCAGGGTGACTCCTTTTTCTCTTGCAGCATTGCATGGAGCCACCTTTGCACACCGTGGGGCAGATTCATCAAGAGATACGACGGCGGATCTCCTGATCCGCCGTCGTATCTGTGAGAGCCGACGGTCGGATCTGTGAGAGCCGACGGTCGGATCTGTGAGATCCCACGGTCGGAGCTATGCGACTGATTCATAAGAATCAGTTCCGCATAGATCTCCCTTAGATCCGACTGGTGTAAGTGACTTACACCAGTCGAATCTTAGGCTGTAATCTCCCGCCGGCCGCTAGGTGTCGTCGCTTTTTTTTACACGTCGCATATGCAAATGAGGAGAACCGCCGATTCACGTCCGTACGCCCGCCCGTCGCTCTTTTTCCACGTCGTTTGCGTTCGGCTTTTTCCGGCGGATAGCTACCCCTGCTAATATGAGGAGTAGCTAATGTTAAGTATGGCCGACGTTCCTGCGCCGAGTTTTAAATTTGTTACGTCGTTCGCGTAAGTCCGTCGGGAATACAGATGGCCGTAAGTAACCTAGCCGCCGAAAACAATGACGTCCTAGCGACGTCATTTGGAGCATGCGCACTGGGCTTTTTCACCGGCGGCGCATGCGCAGTTAAATCGGCGCGGGAACGCGCCTGATTTAAATTGTACACTCCCCCTAGCCGCGGAATTTGCATTCCGCCGGGGGGAGTTAGGATCCGACGGTGCAATTTGCGAGGTAAGTGCTTTATAAATCATGCACTAGCCTCGCTAAATTGCACCGGCGGATCGTAAAACACGTAGATCTAGCGGATCTAAAGATCATTGACCTCCCTGGGGCCCTAAGCAAAATGACATGTCACAATAAAGTTGAAAAGCAGGGGGGGGAGCTGCCAAAAGTGACATGTCACATGTCACATTAAAGTGGGGGGGGAGGGAGTGGGGGGTGTTCTGCTGTCGGAAATGACATCTTACATTAAGGCAGTGTTTCTCAATTCCAGTCCTCAGGCCCCCCCAACAGGTCAGGTTTTCAGGATTTCCCTCAGATGAAAAGGCTGTGGTGATTACTAAGGCAGTGAAACTGATCAAATCACCTGTGCAAAATAATGGAAATCCTGAAAACCTGACCTGTTGGGGGGGCCTGAGGACTGGAATTGAGAAACACTGCATTAAGGTGAGAAGTGGGGGGTGCTGACTTCTTACCTCTTCTCCCATGCAGCCAGCGAGTTGAAAAGTGAGGTGAGGGTCCGAAAATGACTTTGCACCAGGCGGGGCCTCTAGTAATTTGGGGGGCCTTCCACAGCTTTGCGGGGCCCTAAGCGGCATGCATAGTGAGCCTATAGGGTGGATCTGCCCTGGGAACGCTTCTGAATTGCACATGGCATTTAGTTGTCATGATCAAAATCCTGACTTGATCCCGATGCAAACCTGACCTGATCCTGATCAAAAACTGACCTGAAACACTGAACTACTTTTTCAATTAGCTGTGAAAATAGAGCTTTAATTCGCACCTCACATGTGAGAACCCTGCCTTAGCATGCAGTTTGCTGATGCTACCCCCCAGTTTGCTGACGCTCTCACTAATGCCAAATGAATCTGGCCCAGTATTTCTATAGATTCACACAGTGTAGGGAGACACAACCCTAGTGGGTTGTGTCTCCCTACACTGTGTGAATCTATAGAAATACACAGCCCCAATAGCCTCGCAAAATACTCGCCTACTCCTCTCGTATCCTCTCCTCTCCCATCTCCAAAGCTAACAGACCGCTAGACTTCACTGTCCACTTTTAACTCCTTCCTGTGAAGACTGAAAGTTCTGGTAGCAGCGCTGAGAGAGCAGGAGCCAGAAAGTTGTAAACTGCAAGTGCTGTGGTAAGAATTTGAATGAAACATTCACTGCGTAAAGTTTATTTTATTAAGCTTAATGTTCCCAACAGTACACAGACTAAGGATGAGCTCTGGCGTGTTCGCATAGAACACGCGCAGAGCCTACTAGGAAGTGTGCACGGCGCTGCGCTAATAACAGCCAGGGAGACATTTCACGATCCCTGCAGCCGAGCATCGGGACAATGTCTCCCTGGCTGTGATTAGCGCAGCGCCGTGCACACTTCCTGGCGGGCTCTGCACATGTTCTATGCGAACACGCCAGAGCTCATCCTTAACACAGACATAGCCTGTCTATAGCCAATTGTACTTGCGCTCTGCACATGTGCCTATCAGCCCCATAACATAACCAGCACTGGGTCCTAATGTTCTGCCATAGAGACAGAGACCAGCGCTGTCCATTACAGGGGTAGGACCGAAACCCTGATTGTTCAGCCATTGGTGAAAAGTGGGAGAATTCTCACATCCACTTGGAGGGAACTGCATCATATATATATATATATATATATATATATATATATATATATATATATATATATATATATATATATATATATATACTGGTGTACTGATAAAAAAAACAAAAAAAACTAAGTATTTGCTGCATAAAAGTTCTAAATGGAACAAGGGGGGTGATAGATAGAGGAGGGAAGGATATAGGGACAGTTCACTAAACAAAGTGTAAATGTGTAAATGCAGAGTGTAAAGTACAGTTCACTAAACAAAGTGTATATGCAAGTGTAAAGTGTAAATGCAGAGCTCACTCATTGGATGGACAAGGCTGGAAGCCGGTGGCTCAGACATCATACACACAGCTTGGAATGTGTAGCAGCCAGGACTGCAGTTCTTCATATCTCCCGCGCACATCTCCCCCTCTCTCTCCTGCACACAGCTGTACATCGTGATAGGTGAGACAGGAGGAGGAGGAGGAGCTGTGGTGTCTCATGTTCAATGCTGGGAGGGGGGAGTGAACTCGCTGGGCTGTGTGAGAGGAGTGTCAGAGACACTCCTCTCACACAGCTGCAGCCACCGGCCCGTAATGTGCAGACTGATTCTCCTGTCCTACGGATGGGAGAATCAGTCTGTTCCCTCGATCTGTCAGTGACCGGACTTCCCCGACCCTGCAAAGCGGGGACAAACTTCCTCCGGGGACGTCTGGTCAGCCTACGCTACAGGCTGCAGCACTTATAGCAAGTGGCTAATGGGGGCCCCTGGCCAGCTCGGGGGCCCCCAGCAGTTGCTTGCTTTGCCTGTCCTGTTCCGACGGGCCTGTCTACATGGTGTGCTGGAAGTGGGAAGGTGCTCAGTGCTGAGGTTGTTGCCTGAGCATTAGTCCCACTTGGAGACACTCCTGCTGAAGCAATACAGGAGGCTCTCAGGCGGTTGCCACTTATAGCCTCTTGTATCAGGATTGTATACCAATTGTGATTCCATGTTTAACGATAAAATCTGTTCTAGTAGAGTTACTTTTTGCCTTCACACAATCTGTTGTGAGGCTTGTTAATTCTCCAAGCAGGTGTAACAGTGTATGCCCGGGTGACAACACAGGTAAAGTGAATATAATCTGTGTCTATTAACATGTCTTTTATTATTGAGCTTTACACCAGCACTGCACCACAGCTGTGTCAAGGGGAGTGAGACCAAATTATTGGGGGGTGTTAAAACGGAGTACAGGCCCAATCAATTACCAGCGGCTCCTTCGGGGATAGCACTACATATATATATATATATATATATATATATATATATATATATATATATATATATATATATATATATATATATATATATATATATATAATTTTCTAACTGAAATGTATTGGATTGGAGTGCTGCTGCTTTGTGTAGGCCAAGCTAATAATAATCAATTCCACAACCAAAAAATGAAGTCACTAAGGCGATCTGTGAAAATTGCACTGTTCTGCAAAGCCACATACAGAGCTAAGGTATCTCACAAGCCTGTTATTTAAAGGATTTGTGTTTTTCTATACCTCCCTTGAAGCCACATGAAAAGGAACCTCTGCCTGGTATTATTATAAACATTTTTTGGCATTGGTACAACTATTCCATGGCAATACAGAACAAATTAGAGACCACAGAAAATGAGACTTTTTAGGCATTGTATCGAACACACAAAATCGTATATATATGTAAATATTGTCTTTTATAAAAAAAAAAAATGGATTAAAAACAAATTAAAACCATTAGATAGTAGTAACCCAAACTAGTGTGTGAGAATACACCCCCCCCCCTGTATACAGGTAGGGAGCCTCCAAAGTATTGGCACTGGCACATACGTAATGAAACAAATATAATCACCAAGGACAAATAATATAGCGGGAGGCTATCTCTGTGGAGGGGTGGGTCGCCTCACACTAGCCGGACAGTGCTGTGCTCAACATGTTTTGCGTTGACAAATAGCGCTTCTTCTGGAGCGTAAGGGGTTAATTACAGTGTTAAACCAAGCAAAATGCGTTGACCACAAAAGAGCGAGGAACAGAGCCAGTGGCAAACATGACCTCCCCCATATGATTACAAGTAGAAAGGGTTATTATAGTTGGATATCCAGGGTTTATTGGGGGTAGCAACTTCAGCTCCCCATAGTACAAAGTGCAACAATGGAATTGTCCAAGGAAAAAGCACCAGCTCTAAATATCCCTGATCGTGTGCAGCCTCAATCTCTCATGCAGTATCCTGGCTTTTTCCTAATATAGTTAGGGCATATCCACTAAGGTATCCTTGCCCTAGGGCAGGGGTGTCAAACTGGCGGCCATCCAGCTGTTGCAAAACTACAAGTCCCATGAGGCATTGCAAGGCTAACAGTTACAAGCATGACTCCCACAGGCAGAGGCATGATGGGACTTGTAGTTTCGGAACAGCTGGAGGGCTGCCAGTTTGACACCCCTGCCCTAGGGCATGGGTCTTCAAACTATGGCCCTCCAGTTGTTGAGGAACTACAATTCCCATCATGCCTATTCATGTCTGTGAATGTCAGTGTGTTACAATGTCTCATGGGATGTGTAGTTCTACAACAGCTGGAGGGCCGTAGTTTGAGTATCCCTGCCCTAGGGCCTCCTCTGTATGGTCAGCTCTGCTTCTCACTATTAGTGCAAAAAATGCCGAAAATTGCTACTCGTAGATTTTAATGACAAATGCCACTGAGTTTGAGTCTGCCAAATATCTAGCAGGATTCACAGAACCCTCGACAAACCAAACCCAGACAGATCCATATATCACTACTACTACAACAATAGAAGTGCAAATAATAAAATACTGTCAGACAGTAGATAATAATTTGCAGTATATCTCAAGTAGTGGAGTCTTTGAAGACAAATGTTTAAAGCATAGTTTTGATTGGGTAAAATATCATTAGTATTTTATTATTACAAATTAATATAAAGGTGTTTTTACTTTGGACTGGTTCATTAACCACTTCAGCCCTGAACCATTTCGCTGGTCAAAGACCAGGCCACTTTTTGCGATTCGGCACTGCGTCGCTTTAACTGACAATTGCGCGGTCGTGCGACGTGGCTCCCACAAATGGAGCTTTCTTTTGGTGGTATTTGATCACCTCTGAGGTTTTAATTTTGTGTGCTATAAACAAAAATAGAGCAACAATTTTGAAAAAAAACCCAATATTTTTGCTATAATAAATATCCCCCAAAAATATATTAAAAAATATATTTTTTTTCCTCAGTTTTGGCCGATACGAATTCTTCTACATATTTTTGGTAAAAAAAAAATTGCAATAAGCGTTTATTGATTGGTTTGCGCAAAAGTTATAGCGTCTACAAAATAGGGGATAGTTTTATGGCATTTTTATTAATATTTTTTTTTTTACTAGTAATGGCGGTGATCAGCGATTTTTATCGTAACTGCGACATTATGGCGGACACTTTTGACACCATTTTGGGACCATTGTCATTTTTACAGCGACCAGTGCTATAAAAATGCAATAATTACTGTAAAAATGACACTGGCAGTGAAGTGGTTAACCACTAGGTGGCGCTGTAGGTGTTAAATGTGACCTGGTGAGTGATTCTTACTGTAGGGGGGATGGGCTGTGTGTGACATGACACTGATCTCCGCTTCGATTACATGGAGCGGAGATCGGTGTCATTGTCACTAGGCAGAGCGGGGAGATGCTTGTTTACATTAGCATCTCCCCGCTCTATCTCTCCATGAGACGATCGCGGGTATCCCCACGGCGTTCGAGTCCACGGAACCCACAGTCAGGCTCACGGAGCTTGCGGCAGGGTCGTTAGTGCACCGCAAACGCACGGTGGCATCTTAAAAGTGACGTACCTGTACGCCCTTATGCCTGTCCATGCCATTCTGCCGACCTAAATAGGCATGCAGTGGTCCTTAACCACTTAAGGACCGCCTAAAGCCGTTATACGTCGGCAGAATGGCACGGCTGGTCACAATCATGTACCTGTTTGTTAAATGCCCAGCCGAAGTTCCGTGACTGCGGCCGGGGGACCCGTGGACCCGATCGCAGCCGGAGTCCCGCGATCGGTAAACACACCTTCCCCGTTCTTCACAGTGGCAGTGTCATTGATCGTCTGTTCCCTGATATAAGGAAAGGCGATCAATGACGTCACACGTCCAGCCGGGCGGCCCCTACAGTTGGCAACACATATGAGGTCACACTTAACCCCTTCAGCGCCCCCTAGTGGTTAACTCCCAAACTGCAATTGTCATTTTCACAGTAAACAATGCATTTTTATAGCATTTTTTGCTGTGAAAATGACAATGGTCCCAAAAATTTGTCAAAATTGTCTGTGTCCACCATAATGTCGCAGTCACGAAAAAAATCGCTAATCGCCGCCATTAGTAGTGAAAATTGTTTTTATTATAAAAATGCAATAAAACGATCCCCTATTTTGTAAACGCTATAAATTTTGCGCAAACCAATCGATAAACGCTTATTGCGATTTTTTTTTTTTTATACCAAGAATATGTATCGGCCTAAACTGAGGAAAAACATTTTTTTTTATATATTTTTGGGGGATATTTCTTATAGCAAAAAGTAAAAAATATTGAATTTCTTTCAAAATTGTCGCTCTATTTTAGTTTATAGCGCAAAAAATAAAAACCGCAGAGGTGATCAAATACCACCAAAAGAAAGCTCTATTTGTGGGAAAAAAGGACGCCAATTTTGTTTGGGAGCCACGTCGCACGACCGCGCAATTGTCAGTTAAAGAGACGCAGTGCCGAATTGCAAAAAGGGGCCTGGTCCTTTACCTGCATTTTGGTCCGGGGCTTAAGTGGTTAAGCGGTTAATTGGACGATCGTTGAATTCAGACACTTTTTAATGCTTTAAGAAAATGTGGAAAAATGAGGATAAACGCACCAAACCACTCCTAGCGCTATATGGAAAAATATGATGATGAAAAGTAAAGCTGCCACTATAATAATAAGTCAAATGTAATATATGTACATTTCTAAAGACATTTGTATATTGGACTCTTTAGCACCACTAATACTGGAATCCCCATTTCAGTATATTTATTAAATTTATTGCTAAATTGTTTATATTTAAGTCTATCTGTTCATGTATCCTTTGGCTAACTCGTGTATAAAATTCGGCCTGAAATCCTTCAATCCAGCCCTCTCTATGGGAGGCGAACACGCTGCTGATCATATCTAACTTTTTTGAGAAAAAAGACTTGGAAACAATCCAAAATAAAACAAAGAAATGTGGAACTTGGCTAGAAAGGGATTGTTCATAAAATGATATGATACTTCTCTATGATAATGTGATGATGAATTACGCATCTAAGTTCTTCTCTTGACAGTGTACATCAAAACCATCCTTGATCCATGAGAACCATGCAATGGTTTACCAAGGCTTATTTAAGTTGGACCTCCAGGCTTTTATGTCATCTGTTTTGTAACCACAGCTTCAGCAACGTAGGGGGGGGAAAAAGAGTTTTTAAAATAAAGTTATTTTCTAGTTAACCCCTTTCTTTGTGGATTAAATCACCCAGCATCTTCATATAGACATGCGAGACTTCAACAGCAGGACTGATTTTATATTTGCTTATTCCCACAATGATGGTGTCACTCACTTGCAGCCTGACTCTCCAGTTTCAATAATAATCTTGTCATGTCATCTTAGAATAATGTTCGTCAGACTTGCAGGCTATGTTTTGACAATTATGAAGTATGAAATATTACTTTAAACACGGATTGATATTATAACCGAATACATGATGTACCGTACAGTATGTTCCTGCACTAGACTCAGCCCCAGCTATATACTATATAAAGACTTGTACAGTGTGTTTATTTAAGCATGAACTGATATGGAGACATATATATATATATATATATATATATATATATATATATATATATATATATATATATATATATATATATATATATATATATATATATATATATATATATATGTTATATTTTGGCATGCACAAGCTGGTTGAAAAGAAAATATGGAAAATGTGTTCCAAAGAAAGGAACTACAGTAAAACCTTGGTTTGAGAGCGTTTTGCAAGACAAGCAACATTTTTTTATACATTTTGCCTTGATATACATGCGATGTCTTGATATAAGAGTAGCGTCATGTCACAACTGACTATAAAAAAGAAGAGAGGCGCCTCTAAGTGTAGCAATATGGTTACATTTAATGAAGGTACAACATTTAGCAACTTATTGCTGCACTTAGAAGTGCCTCCCTTCTCTTTAATACCCTGTAAAAAAAATGCTTTGATATACAAGTGCTTTGGATTACAAGCATGTTTCTGGAATGAATTATGCTTGCAAACCAAGGTTTTACTGTTTTCATTTTAGTTTCCAACACATCCTGACTGTCACTGAAGGTCTGGAGGAAAATGAAAGGTCTCCATACTGCAGTTCTAAAGCGCCATAAAGAAACAGAGGTTAATAAAAGCTTGCCTCACTGCAGTAAAAAAATAATTACAGGTAGGCTTCCCCCTAGAGCAAAACTGCTATGTTATAAGGCACCCACGTCCTTATTTTCCACTATAGAGGCTGAGTTCACTCCTTGAGCTGACATGTAAATATTTAAGGCTCTCCATTCAATAATCCTTGGAGGGAGCTATTTATTACCATTTATTTATGGAACCTAGCTTATACTTACATTTATTGATATCTTCTTGCATCAAAACTCCTGATGAAGTTGACAGTGATCCACGAAATGCGTAGAGTCATAGGATGTCAAGATATTACAATCTGTGTCAACCATGTATTCTGCATTTTCCATTTCTATGTCATGTATCGGAACACTACAAATCTATTCCATTATGAATTTCTATATGTCGGCTCTTCAATATTTTTTTACCATAATTGGATATTGTTATGTATTTTCACGATTATGGAATGTCTAATATGTTGTTTTAAATAAATCTACAACTTTATGAACTGCATGTATTTTTTTTTACAGCGTTCTGCCTCATTTAAAGCCCCACGATCACTGCTATTTTTATTTATTTTTTGTATGTACAATAGTGATGGAGGCATACTGCAGTGGGTGCTACAAGTCGCAATCTTTTTCTTATGTTATAGGAACATCTAAAGATGTTGGGCCTCACCCTTAGCTCCAGTGTACAAGGCTTGGTGTTTATGTATAGATGGAGGGCATGGGTGCATTGTTCAGCCCTACTGCTGTCAGCCTGTAAGAGTCTATGATAGGCTGACAGATGCTGTGGCTAGATAGGTTTGGATGCTGAACTGAGTGGTACTTATGTTTAGGGCAGTATGCGCCCGGGGATGAAAGACCACTACCCAAGCAGCCTAGGCTCCAGGCATTCATCCCTGGGTGCATACTGCCAAAAACATTAGCAGCTGTCAACCACTGACATGAGGAATCAATGTCCTGCCTTTAGCAGGAGGTGATCTGATTTAGAGAAATACAGTAGTGCAAAAGAAGGCATGGTACTGTATGTCAGTAATGGGAAAAAGATCAACTATATGGAGACCACAGTCTATAACAAAGGACTAATCATTTGCTGCCTTTCTGCTTTTTTTTAGGCAAAGCTTCTAGAGTTCAGTTCCTCTTTAAGACTAGAGCTAGGGGCGTCCCGTCCATTAGGGGGGATCCATGCGTCTGGCCCCTTTAAGGATGCCGGATGCTTGAATTCCAATGCGGGGTGGGTGTTCTTTTACCACCCCCCCCCAAAAAAGAAGAAAAAAATAACCAGCCGTAGCTGCTGGCTAGGGCTAGAGAAGTTTTTTTAGAAGCTCAGTCAAGCTGATAAAATCGCAAACTGTTAAAGGGGACCTACATGTGAAAACAAATTAAGATTTGTTATTATATAGGGCATAATTATGCCTAAGGCCCCGTACACACGATAGAATCTATCCGCAGATAAAGATGGGTTTCTGCGGATAGATTCTATGGTGTGTACACTCCGGCGGATATTTATCCGCGGATATTTCCGAATTCCAGCAGATAAATATTTGTCGACATGCACAGAATATCTATCTGCTGGAATCGGATCCCACGGATGGATCCGCTCGTCTGTACAGACTCACCGGATCCATCCGTCCAAAGGGATTCCCCGCACGCGTCGTAATGATTTGACGCATGCGTGGAATTCCTTATATGACAGCGTCGCGCCCGTCGCCGTGTCATAATAGCGGCGACGGCGCGACACGTCATCGCCAGAGGATTTCAGCACGGATTTCAATGCGATGGTGTGTACACGCCATCGCATAGAAATCTGCTGAAATCCTCGAGAGGATTTATCCGCGGATACGGTCCGCTGGACCGTATCTGCGGATAAATCCTCTCGTGTGTATGGGGCCTAAGTAGTATCCCAAAAAATTACCTTTTTGTCTTGTATTCCTCTTTCCTGTGCCTTAAGCCTGATAAATTGATGTAGTGTGAGACACAGAGGTTGGTTTACTAAAACTATCTGGTGCAGCTGTGTCTAGTAACCAATCAGCTTCTAACTTCAGCTTGTTTCAATTAAAGCGGTGTTCCAGCCACAAATAAAAAAAAAGTCAGCTACAAAGCTGCTGACTTTTAATAAGGACATTTACCTGTCCAGGGAGAACACGATGTCGGCCCCCCAGAGGCCGATCTGTCCATCGGACCGGTTGCAGGCACCACCATTCACACTAAGGGAAACCGGAAGCGAAGCGAGTCGCGCATCGCTTTGTGAATGGCCAGCTTGTCTTCTGGGATGCACAGAAGTCCCAGAACACAGCAGGGAGGCTCGCCGCACAAAAGGATATGATGTACTGCGCCGTGGACTGGATGGATCGGAAGTACACTATGTTCTTCATAAAAAGGTAGGAAAGAAAAAAAAACTAAATATTTTAATATCCAAAAACAAGGGGTGTAAATGGTGGTCTTTCCTTTAAGACCACCTCTCAAAAGGGGGTAGAACTCCGGATTTAGCATTGACAATTTTTTTTTAAAACTGATTGATTTCTATGAAAAGCTGCACCAGTTTTTGCACTTGCTAGTTTTAAAAAATTAACCCCACTATGCAAACTGCTATTCCAAAAAACAAGTTAAGAGTGAGATATGGTGATGTCACTACAGTGATAATCCCTAGTATTGCTGGAAAGAAAGCTGTACCCGATGACCTGCAATGCATGCATCTCCTTGCTTTTACTTTATTTATTCTATGGAAGTGTGCTTTCTGAACTTCTGCTTTGTCTTGTTGATTACCCCACCAATAATCAGATCCCCTTCAGGGGGGCAGTTCTGACATAAAAAAAAGCAAAAAAACATGCTTTTCCAGCAAGACTCTCCTTCCCACACATACACCATAAGTTTTTAATGGGAAAAAGATCAGCTACAGAGAGACTACGGGCGATACTGGTGATAAGTCCGGTGTCCTCTGATTTTATATTTTTTTTGCACAGCTTTCACAGTACAGATCCTCTTAAATAATTAAGAAATGATTTGCTGAACAACAGACTGGACTGTTGCTTAAATTATACATGTACAGGGGATTAATTTCTCATGATCGCATAATGATCAAGTTATGTACAACTGAATTGCTACTGCATACAACTTGTGTAGCATACACCAAAGGGAACCATTTGATCCATCTGTTTGATGGGTGACTAAAAAGCCCTTGTACAGTGCTGTCCTAAAAGAGACCAATAGTTAACTACATTTCCACTTTGAGACAGACACAAGGCACATTCTTAAATCAAATAAAACATATTTATTTAGTTAAATGAAAGGACATTTTCAGTCATATTAAGTATAAATTACAAACAGCTGCACTGGGTCATTTTCCAGCAAGCCTCAGGTAGGACATAATAACCAATTCTAATACAAACAGCATTCAAACATACAGGCAAGAACACATGAACTTCTGCCCCGTTTTTTTGTGGGGGGAATAAATTATTCATACACAATTAAAGCAAATATTTTAGTAATCAACATGTAGTATATAAAGCTTTCATTGTATGTATTTATGTTTAAAAGAATATATTGCAACTCTGCATTACAGCACTTTATTTCATGTAGGCAAAACAGAGCGTAGTCATAAAATTGTAGCAGTGACTGAATCATTCATAAAAATATATATATTTTTCTGTCTCTATTTTATTTATATTACAAGTCTGTACAGTTATTAAAGAACTGGAAAAGCAAGGGCCTCTCATTTCTGTGTAGGTAGTTAACCACTGGCAGCCCCGTAGGCCTCTTAATAAGCTTTTGCCAGACGATATGCCACGTTTGGTTAGCAATTCACACTTTGGTATGGCAATATAAAGACAAAAAGCTATCCTTATCTCTAGAAACAATTATCGAGACTCAGTCGAGACTCCGGTTTTTTTTTTAAAGTCATATACATATAATACAGACAGAGATACAGTACCTTTAGAATTAACCATACTAACACTGTGACCATGGGCCTTAAAGCATATCGGCTGCAATTAAAGCCCAACTCCGATTTATCCTCAAAGAACTGTGACAGAATAAGAATATTTTTTACAGTAAAAAAAGGACCAGCACATCAAAATTACAGTAGAGCAGTTTCCCATAGCAACCAAAAAGGTCCACTAGAAAAATGACGCAAAACTTAAAGGATGCTGAATAATGTGAGCCCATGGGTTCTAGTTGTCTAAATAAGGCTTCATTTGTTGTGGGCAGCGGGAACATAAATGTTCCCTGTTCGCCGACGACATTCTTATGTATGTCACAAATCCTCAATTGACCATACCTAATCTTTTGACCCTGCTTCATCGGTTCTCTCGGATTTCGGGACTCTCTTTAAATACCCAAAAGACTATGGCCCTCAATATTTCTTTACCCATCGCGACGGTCTCAACCTTAAAGACTCTATATAAATTTCAATGGACACAAAAATCGCTGCCATACTTAGGTGTTCAGTTGACACCCTCGATCGATACTCTTTATCGAGCTAACTATCCCCCGCTTTTCAGTCGACTTCGGGAGGATCTTCGGCGATGGGCAGATTATCCCTTGTCCTGGTTCGGTAGAATCAATTCTATTAGGATGACGTTTTTACCCAAGTTACTTTATTATTTTAGGACTTTGCCAATTGCGGTTCCGAGGAGAGATTTACAACGATTGCAATCAGAAGTTTCCCGTTTTGTTTGGAACAATAAAAAACCGCGAATGAATAAATTGACTCTATGTGTCTCGAAACAATCTGGTGGGCTTGGCCTCCCTAACTTACAGGCCTACTATCAGGCAGCTCAAATAACTCAGCTTTCCTACACAACGGCTAAAGGATCTACACCCCTTTGGGTCTCTATTGAGGCTCTTTCATGTCACCCCTTTGCTATAGGCTCTTTAATGTGGCTTCCTGGTCGCCTTCGCCCTCCGATATTGTGCCCTACCCTGTCCCATTCATTGGCAATCTGGGATGGAGTAAGACATCGCAAACCCTTGTCCTCCCCTCATACTCCATTAGCCCCAATTTTCTTTAACCCCGAATTTTCTCCTGGAATGACTCCAATGCTGTTTCTGTGGTGGCTAAATAAGGGGCTTCTTAGGATAGGTGATTATCTTGACGGAGATCAACCGCACTCGTTACAATATCTTACAGATACATGCCAGATGCCTTCTAGTGAACTATTTAGATATAACCAGATTATTTCTTTTATACGATCCAAACTTAATCAGTTGGCTGGACCCATGGTTCTTACAAATTTTGAATTATCTTGCCAAACTAAGGGCCTTCTACGGGGAAGGATATCTACAGTATACACTATCCTCACTGACCCGGACGCCAAGCTCCCTTACATGAAACAATGGGAACGGGATTTGAATACCACGTTGGAATTATCGGATTGGCAAGATATTGCCTTCGCTCTATCTAAAATTTCCATTAATACTACATTAATTGAAGCAAATTATAAGACACTTCTGCGTTGGTATTTGGTCCCGACCAGAGTTGCTAAGATGCACCCGTCCGCATCGCCCATTTGCTTCAGGCGTTGTGGACAGATGGGTACAATGCTTCATGTTTGGTGGCAGTGCCCCGTGGTAATGAAGTTTTGGATTCGTATATTTAACTTAATTTACTCGGTAACGGGTGTTAATATACGTCGATCCCCGCAACCAGCGCTTTTTCATAAATTACCCAGTGAGGTTCCCAAAAAATCAATGACGTTAATCACGTATATGTTTTTGGCAGCAAGAATAACTATTGCTAGATATTGGAAGCAGTCGGTGGTTCCTCTTGATTACGTGAAGAATAAACTTAATTGGATCATGGTTAACGACAGACTCACCTGTGTCCTTCGCGATTCTACTAAGAAATTCGATGTAACGTGGGATCCGTGGATACGTTACTTATCTCCGTCATAAAATATCTCTGGCTGACCCTCTTCTCTTCTCTTCTCCTCTTACTTTCTCCCTTTCTTTGTTTTCTTGCCTTTTTTTTTTTTTTTCTTTTCTCTTTCTCTCTTTCCTCTTAAAAAAAAAAAAAACGTTTAATGTTGAATTGGCTATTGTTGTTATTGTTGTCAACTGTGGGATGCATTAATGGACCTTCTGTCTCTAGGTTAATATGATGTAGGTAGAAGTATATGGAGGGGTTTCCCTTTTTTTTTTCTTTTCCCCCTTCTTTACCTTTCCTTGTCCTTCCCTATCTTTCCCTACCCTTCCCAATCCCTCCCCTCCTTTTTCTTCCTTCTCCTCTTCCTCCTCTGTTCTTTATATACATCTTGCTCCTGGTATGAATCATTCTTGTGATTCTGGGGTAGTGTTGGCTTCCTGGGACAACCACTGGTTGGACCCTAGGGAGTCGAGAATATGGCTCCTTAGCTTTATTCGTATTTTCCTTTTTTTTTAATTCTTATTACCACTCAGTGAATGATTTCACAGCGGAAGAGGGAAGGGATACGATTTAAAGGGAACATTGTGTTGTTGTTTTTTCTTTGGTTATCTTTATGTCATATAGATATATTAACGAGCTTTCCTGCTAACTGCATTTTATGTTGAGTCTCTCTATTTTTTTTGTTTTTGTTTTGCTGCCTATAGATTTTAGGCTTATGACTCTTTGTATGAATAATATAATCTGATAGAGCTCGATTGTTCTTTTCATATTTGTTACATATGTCTGAGGCAACTTTGTTCATTTTCAATAAAAATATTGAAAGATAAATAAGGCTTCAATTAGATATCTGAATAAGTGTTTAGATAAACAGAACATCACACATAGCAAAAAAGCATATAGAGAAATATAATTGTCAATATAGTCCAGAATATAGTCAAACAAGAGATAAAAACTAAAGTGAAAAAAGAAGATTTCAGATTCTGTATGTCTTTCAAAAAGCAAATAGGCTTTTTTCTATGCAACTATCTCATCCCTTTGAAAGGGTTGTATTTGGGGGGCGCACTGCCCGCTGAATGCAGGAGGGGAAATACATTTTGCCGCAGACTTATAGCAAAGCATTTTTGCCAAGGCATGTGTACAGCCCCCAATGGCTGCATGCTATCTTTAAGGTAGGTGTGGGCAGTCAGGGGTGGTAAAAAGATGGCCCAACCAATTGTTTCCACCACCCCCTGGCCACCAGTGTACATGAGGCTTTACTCATATTTAAGAGCATAAATAGATATAAAATCCTTGACTAGTCCTGACAGTCATGCTATAATTCATTGTTAAAGCATAGTTCCACTTTTGTTGAGAAAAAAAACATTCCCCTCTGGATGATCTATGTACTGCAAGGATTATAACAACCTTTGTTGCAGATTCCTACCTTTTGTTATTCTGAAGAAATCCATGTGTGGTTGTCTGTGCCTCTGTACTAAGTGGGTCTAATGGGAGTGGTTTCATAAGTCAGCTGTGGTAGCTGCAGAGCACCAATGAGAAAATCTGCTGGGCCTTCATCCCTTTAGACGTGTTCCTATTGGAAATATCTCACCAAAAATAAAATTGTTGTTGCAGGAGATGCCTGAAATCTGACTTGTATCTTAGGCAGACTTCTGGGAAAATTGGTGAGACACTCACACAGGCCACTGCAAGGACACATAGAAAACAATTGTTTTCTATGTGTCCTGTTCACACAACAATACTGGTGTCGTGTGCAGTGCAGTGTGTTGCACTAAAATGCTACATGTATGCCTCAACATAATGAAAAATAATTGAGAAAAAATGCTTATTATCTTGTTCCTTGCAAGGATCCATAGCAATTAGATCATCACACTGCAATTTAAAACATATATTAACGCACATAAAAATGCATGTCAATAGAAGGCAATGCACATTTTTTGAGCATTTTCATGCATTTTAATGCATGTTTGTGTATGAACAGGCCCTTTAAGAATAACTCCACTTACATTGGAAAGAAGCACATAACAAAAATAATATAGCATATACAATAACGACACAAGTAATATTGTAATTGAATGTTATTAAAAATGACCTTTCCTTTTCAATCTTCAGTGCTGTTATTTTCTGTAAAATACAATGCAATATGGCCATCGGGAGGAGTTCTGTAGATAGTGTACAGAACACTCCCCCGAAATGTAGTTTCCTGCTTGTGTAATTGAATCACTGATTTTCCCAAAACTTTGTACTAAGATACAGGTCAGATTTTGGTCATCCCCTGCAACAAATATGTTATTTTTGGTGAGATATTCTAAAAGGAAAATTACATCTAAAAAGGGATTCAGACGCTACCACTTTAGACATTAACATGCAACTGCAGAAGCTGATTGATAATTCTAAAGTCACTCCCACTCATTTTGCACATGGACACAGACAAGCAAACAGCTATTTCTTCAGAATAACAAAGGGTAGGAATAAACTAAGCTTGGTAAAATCCTTGCAATGTACATTGATCACCCAGAGAGAAGGGAATGTTTTTTTTCGGAAGAAATTGGAGTTACTCTTTAGGCTCATTAACCTATTAATTAATCATTTTTATATTTTCCATCTAATTTATGTTTACTCATTGCTGCAATTCAAAGCCCCTAGAGGTAACTTTTCTTTTTCTAAATCTGATCAGGGGTGTGCATCACTCCAATTCACAGTTGGTATCGCTTTTTTTTTTGCATTAACCTATTACAATTACTATATGGTGGTCACATGTCCCACAGCACTTTGCAGACAGTATTAAACAGTTCTCACAATTTTCTACACCAATGAAGCTTACACTATCAGCTCATTAATTCTCACGGATGTAGCATTTGTGCAGCTTGCACTGATCTAACAGACAAACTTAAAAACCAGTTGTGTACTACGCATTCTGATTTTAGTATGTTCCTCATCAAACATTGTGGTGGCACGTGTTAAAAATACAACATTATGTTAGTACATTAGATAACTAAACTCACAACATTTTGGATCTGTGTTTAATATGAACATAATTTAAATTATATAATTGAAAATACGGGAACATATACAAAAATAAACTTATATATGTTAAAGAAAAAAGCCTATTTATACAATATACTTGAAAAAAAGGGACCTTGTTGAGGACAAAGATAAAATCACCTTTGTTACATTGTAAAAGATGGTGTTTTGTTTGAAACCAGGTGCCAATCTAATGAATGGAATATTGAGTCTTGTTAAAAATATAACTTGGTGGTGTCCCTTTTTATTCCTTCAGATTCCAGCTGAAGTGAGGAATATAGAATGAAAAAAAAGTAATGTGTGGTAACCTATGGTAACCAGGTTTAGGCTCCATGCACACTGAAGCTCATAAACTGCAGTTTATTGGCGTTTTGGCTTTAAGCCTGTAAACTGCACATGGAAGTTTTTTAGTGTTAATGAGCAGTGGAGTTTATGGGCTTTTTTCTGAACGCCAGAAAATTGCGTTCAAATTGCCGCTTTTCGGCAAAAAAAACGCAAAAAAAGCAAAACGCTCAAAAACGCTGCTCGCCAGCGTTTTTCAGAGTTTTTTTTATCCATTGAAAAAAAAAAAGCTACACTGAAAAACGCTAATAAACGCCATTGCAAAAATGCTAAAAAACGTTGAAAGGCTCCCTGCAAAGCTACTAGCGTTTTTTATCGCTTTTTTTTAGCTTCCAGTGTGCATGGAGCCTACATTTTATATGAAGTAAAATAGTAGCTACATGTGGAAATATTTTGACTTACTGAGAGAAGACGTGTGGTATTGCGTCCTCTTCCTACAACATTTACAGCATATCTAAACTCAACAACAAATATGTAACATATTGCAATTTACCAGTCCTTAGATGTGGTAGATGATTATTATTTTTTTTAGACTGTTTTCACTTTTTTGTGTGACTGTGGTTAGTGCTTATCTAGAGTATACATGGCATAGCCTATCAAGTTATGAAAAGGGGACATGAAAAATGAGCAGTTAGCAGTCATTTACATTATTATTTCATTATGTTTAGATACCTTTTAGTATGTTTAGATACACTTTGTCAGTTCTGGCATCTAGCAGACTGGGTCAGTGTAAAACATTCTTATGACCTACAGCCTCACATTTAAATAATTTTAATACAAATAACTTAAAGTATTAGGAATACATTTTGCCATACTAAAATGTTACTGAAATGTTAGGATCACAATGTCATCTACTGACATGGAAGTCATTTAAAAGTAGCCGAGAAAGTTACTTGCAACAGCATCATTTAGTCTGGACTTTATAGACAGAAGTTGCCTAAAAAGGCCAGTAGATGGCAGGGTTTCTTAGAGACAGTAATAAATACACCCAAATGTACAAATGTACATCCATATCCAATACTTTTTCAGGAAATGTATCAAATCCATTTACCATATCCTGCATTTTCAAAACATTTAAGTGCTCTAGAAAGAAAGCAGTGCTTATGCAAATACATAATTAACAAAAGCCAAAAAGATTTGTAATTCCCGTTTTGCCAGTCTTTTGGTTCAGGTGCCTCCACCTCGCAACTATTTTCCAATTTAGCACCCTGTGTTATATGCCTGATCACTGGACAATAAATGATGAACGAAATAAAAAAATAAAATAAATTATTGCCCAAGGAGCAGGCAAATGACAAATTAATGCTTAAAACATAAATAGAAAATATAAACTGGTAGCAAGAGGATTTACAACTACAGCACCAAAGTAAGACTGGTCATAGATTTATTTTTATTTTTTGATCAACCAGAAGGCTGATCGAAAAACAAATGAACAGATTCCCCCATCCACACAAAGGGAGGTTGATGGAGAAATCCTCCTCTATGTGCCAGTTAATTCTGACAGTGGGACTCCTCTGTCAGAATAAACTGATCAGCGGCTTTCTTGTTTAACAGAAGTCAACCGTTAGATCAACTTCTGTCAAGTGGGAATGGCCATATATGGATCAAAGTTTGGCCTGTTCCTGCTAGCCAAATTTCAATCCAACTATGGCCAGCTTTAGAAAAGCCTGTTGGATATTATGGTCATCAATTTGTTAAACTAGGGATGTCCCTTGTTTTCTTAGTTGACTTGCACTGTGATGTAATAAAAATAAATAAAAATGAGAACAGAATGATGACCATGATATCATTATTTACTGTATTTATTGGAGTATAACTCTCACTTTTTTACCCTGAAAATAGAGGGTAAACTGTGCCTGCGTGTTATACGCAGGGGGTTGTGGAAAGATTTTTTCCTGAAACCTCCCTATTAAAGTTAGGGTGCGTGTTATACGCCTGTGCGTGTTATACGCCGATATATACGGCAGCTATTTAGTGGAATGATGGGGGGGGGGGGGGGGGAAATACCTTGTGGAGAAAATATGGGACTATTTAGAAAAATTGTATCAAAGAAAATGTAGATGTTATGCAGGACAAATCATCAGGGGTCATTTGCAATGTTACATGCACAGCAATGTGCGCTGGTTTGTGCTTTGATGTGCATTGTCCAATTCTGCTGGAAAGTTCAATCTAATAAAACCACACAGGGCAAAGTGTTAAAGCATGAACATTATATGTCTATATGATTTTTTTTTCTATAGATTAGATCCTTTGTGATTTGTTTCCGACTAAAACGTTGCTATTATTTTAGTGGGAGATGATGTGTATTAGTTTTCGTTAGTTTTCGTCCGAATGGATTTTCGTCCAAATTTCTGGTATTTCCGCTATCGTTTTAACAAACGAAAAAGAACTGGCAGAATCTGAAATCCGAAAGATCCGACATAAAAAAATGCTTTATTTTTGTTTTCGTTGCTACAACAGTTCGATATAGATAGGAGATTCAACATGACGCTTACAATAACAATCTGTGTCTATCGAAACCTGTGGTCGAATGTGCCTAAACTTAACTCTAGTAGTCCAAGATTATTCTACATAGAGAGGAAAGATTTGACATAGAGAGAAAAAATTTGACATTATAGAGACAGTGTTGGGGTAGACCATTCGACATGAATGACAAAGATTTGACGAAGCAGCAAAAAAACATACAAACAATGAATCTGTCTTCGAAGGCTTATGTGGTGTCTGTCGAATGTTCTAAGAAGATTCGACAAGCAGCTAAACTGTACGACGCCGCAATCGCACATTTCTGGTCAAATGCTCGGCCCATAGGCTATAGAAGAATTAGGCTATTTGAATGTTGACTAGTAATAATAATTTATAAATATAATTATTACTAGTGTCATACAACATTAGAATTCTTCTATAGCTTTTACCGGAAATGTACAATTGCGGCGTCGTACAGTTTAGCTGCTCCGTCGCTTGTTTTACTTTAAACAAGACAGCAGAAGGAAATCAGATTACACAGAATATTTTATAATTATGAGAAGGGGTATCCCTTTTCTTTTAGGCTGGAAGAGAAGGGACAGTTTTTTTTAGTCATTTATAAATGACTCTCAACAAGCATGCAGACATTGCTTGACCTCCTCATTGGGAAGCCCAGCCTAATGTGAAAACTGGATATTATGGATAAATAAAAAATATACATAACAGTTATTAAAGTATTATTTTTTAAAAACTTCAAACAAAATTAAATATAATTGACTAAATCCCATTATAGTTGCTCTTAAAAGCATGGACACGCTGCCACTTTGAAGGAGGCTTCAACACAATAACACAGTTATTGGTAGGATTCTCATCACACTGGCTGGAAACTAGATAAGTGTAATTTTACTAATAGTGCAGTAGTGTTAGCCCCAACCTAAAAATAACATAATAGTTTTGGCGGAAACCTTTTAAAAATTACTTTCCTTTTAATCCCAGTAGTGTTTATCAGCTCCTATGGACTTGGTTATGGTTAACATTTAGAGTGCACTTTCCATAAAGTGTACACAGGAGGTTTATCCTTTTCTATCTGCCATTACCATCAGTCAGGCATTCACAGTTTCAAAGGCAAGAGTCTTTTGAAAAATAAGACCCAGTGATTTTGATGATAAGTAATAATGGCTTTTTAATAATAGGACTCACGTCTTCCTTGGGTTTAGGTATTGACATAGAACAAAGGGCATATTCTATATAACAGCACACTGGCACGTTTGTCTTTATAGCTGTCTGTAAAAATGCATTTGAAAGTTTCAACCGGTCTAACAAGTAGAAGAAACAGGCATTTAAATGAAAAATACTATTGATATTGTTGCAGTAAAGCTTTTTTTTTTTTTTTTTTTTTTTTAAAGTCTGGCAATGAAATGTGCAAAACATTATTTAAGGATAACAATACACTCATTTGTGCTTTCATTATTTGTGTTCATCATTCAATCACAATGTAGGTAACACCTTCGGAAACTAAGGTGTATGTACTTGTATAGGACACAGCTGCCTCACAACCATTTTGTACACTTGATGTGAATGTTTTATGCCCGCAAAAAAGTTTAAACCAGCTCTCTTTTTTCTCGTCATGTTTCCCGTCAGTTTTTTTCTCGTCGCGAAAAACGGTCGTGTATGCTTTTCCGAGGGGAAAAAAACGTGCATGCTCAGAATCAAGTATGCAGCCTAAAAGCAGCCCAAAGGGTGGCGCCATTAGAAAGGAACTTCCCCTTTATAGTCCCGTTGTACGTGTTGTACGTCGCCTCGCTTTGTTTTTTTTTTTGCATGAACGTGTGTATGCAAGTCAGGCTGGAGAGGAATCACATCGGGAAAAACGTTGTTTTTTTTTCATGCCGAGAAAAATGGTTGTGTGTACGAGGCATTAGCCAAAGATTTTTTGTGTTGCTTTGTTTTAGAGAGTAAAGGGATGGGCCCAACCTGCTGTCAGATTTTCACTGCTCCTGGGGTTGCTTTACTAAAACCGGAGAGTGCAAAATCTGGTGCAGCTGTGCATGGTAGTCAATTCTCGTCTAACTTCAGCTTGTTCAATTAACCTTTAACAACATAAAAACTGGAAGCTGATTGGTTTCTATGCAGAGCTGCACCAGATTTTTCACCCTCCGGTTTTAGGAAAATCAACCCCCTTGTGTCCCTATTAGGGAGATTTCCCCTCATTTCCTGTGGTGGAGGTTTCCCAGTGGGCAAACCTACAGAAAAAACCTTGACAGAAATTCTTACTCTTGCCCACAAAGAAAAAAAATATGGTCCTAACTATCACCCTGTCCGGAGACTTTCCATTGATATGGCTTGTTTTTGGCAGCAGATGTTGCATCAAAATACTGAGGTTATTCATATCAGAGTAAGGATATTTCTGAAGGCTACTGTACGTTCAATTCAAAATTGCATTGTCACCAAAAGCAAAATCAGAAGTTTTCTGGACTCTCCCAGCTCAGTAGAAAATGTGTTTATTTCCACTATTGCTTTGCATTTAATTTTATACTCGTCTTCATACCCTTCTGTGGCACATACATGGTAGTGCCTCAATTTTAGTGCACATGTACGCCAATTAAAAAAATAAAAGCTGCGTTCGTTTTTAACACATATGTTAGCAATAAATACATCATTGCCGATTGATTTTTATTCTATTAAATAAACAGTTTTCTTTAAGCTACCAGATACGCTTTGCATCTCCACTTCATCTTGAAACTTCATTAAAAGTAGACCTTGAGCATGTCAACCGCACAGATTCTTTGTTCTCCATCTGATTGACAACTCATATGTTACTCCTCTGTCATATATGCTTGGGATAGCATAGGTAATAAATATGGTGTATTTTGTCAAGATTTCTTCATACTGGGTTTTTGCTTCTGTTTGCGTAGGTGTGCTTCAATCTCATGTCTGAAGACCAGCATTCCAAGCTGTCCATGAGAAGCCTCATTCATGGCCTTTGACTGCATACACATTTTGTATTGTTCTGAAGTCAGCTCATCCACACAGCGCTTCTCATGCCAGAGGTGGAAAAGCCCCCTAACAGGCGTCCTGATCACAATGAGATTGCTATGAAGGTATTTGCGGTACAGGTGAACATCTTCGCCTCCCCAACCCTTGATATCTAAATCAAAACCACCTGCAAAAAATAAACACATGCATGTATAAGCAATCCAATCAGAACCAGCAACAAGAATTTATATGCACAAACAATATTTTTCAAATACAGGGTTGCTCTAAGTGCAGACAAATTTTGGTAAAACTTATGATTTAAAAAGCACCACTATTTTGCAAAGGTGATCCATAATAAAATGCAGATTCAAAAAATATATTATTATCATTATTAACAATAATCACCATCAAAATAAATTCTCATAAAAGCAATAATAATCATAATAATAATTTGTATTATGATTATTTTTTGGTTATAAATAAGCCTGCAAAAGACAAGCTTAGTTTAACTGAAAACCTATTCAGTGCGCCTCCAGCCCCTTGACCAAATCTAACATAACCCCAATATGCAGATGCTTACTTACCTATCCCTGGCAGTAGTCGTCTCCTCCAATGTTTACCTTTCCCCATTCCAAATTCTTCAGAGCTGGCAGCAACTGCACAGTGACTACCCATAGATTTAAATATGGCAAATGTACCTGTGGTGTCTCTACAGGGAGTGCAGAATTATTAGGCAAATGAGTATTTTGAGCACATCATCCTCTTTATGCATGTTGTCTTACTCCAAGCTGTATAGGCTCGAAAGCCTACTACCAATTAAGCATATTAGGTGATGTGCATCTCTGTAATGAGAAGGTGTGTGGTCTAATGACATCAACACCCTATATCAGGTGTGCATAATTATTAGTCAACTTCCTTTCCTTTGGCAAAATAGGTCAAAAGAAGGACTTGACAGGCTCAGAAAAGTCAAAAATAGTGAGATATCTTGCAGAGGGATGCAGCACTCTTAAAATTGCAAAGCTTCTGAAGCGTGATCATCGAACAATCAAACGTTTCATTCAAAATAGTCAACAGGGTCGCAAGAAGCGTGTGGAAAAACCAAGGTGCAAAATAACTGCCCGTGAACTGAGAAAAGTCAAGCGTGCAGCTGCCAAGATGCCACTTGCCACCAGTTTGGCCATATTTCAGAGCTGCAACATCACTGGGGTGCCCAAAAGCACAAGGTGTGCAATACTCAGAGACATGGCCAAGGTAAGAAAGGCTGAAAGACGACCACCACTGAACAAGACACACAAGCTGAAACGTCAAGACTGGGCCAAGAAATATCTCAAGAATGATTTTTCTAAGGTTTTATGGACTAATGAAATGAGAGTGAGTCTTGATGGGCCAGATGGATGGGCCCGTGGCTGGATTGGTAAAGGGCAGAGAGCTCCAGTCCGACTCAGACGCCAGCAAGGTGGAGGTGGAGTACTGGTTTGGGCTGGTATCATCAAAGATGAGCTTGTGGGGCCTTTTCGGGTTGAGGATGGAGTCAAGCTCAACTCCCAGTCCTACTGCCAGTTTCTGGAAGACACCTTCTTCAAGCAGTGGTACAGGAAGAAGTCTGCATCCTTCAAGAAAAACATGATTTTCATGCAGGACAATGCTCCATCACACACGTCCAAGTACTCCACAGCGTGGCTGGCAAGAAAGGGTATAAAATAAGAAAAACTAATGACATGGCCTCCTTGTTCACCTGATCTGAACCCCATTGAGAACCTGTGGTCCATCATCAAATGTGAGATTTACAAGGAGGGAAAACAGTACACCTCTCTGAACAGTGTCTGGGAGGCTGCGGTTGCTGCTGCACATTGCAATGTTGATGGTGAACAGATCAAAACACTGACAGAATCCATGGATGGCAGGCTTTTGAGTGTCCTTGCAAAGAAAGGCGGCTATATTGGTCACTTATTTGTTTTTGTTTTGTTTTTGAATGTCAGAAATGTATATTTGTGAATGTTGAGATGTTATATTGGTTTCACTGGTAAAAATAAATAATTGAAATGGGTATATATTTTTTTTTTGTTAAGTTGCCTAATAATTATGCACAGTAATAGTCACCTGCACACACAGATATCCCCCTAAAATAGCTAAAACTAAAAACAAACTAAAAACTACTTCCAAAAATATTCAGCTTTGATATTAATGAGTTTTTGGGGTTCATTGAGAACATGGTTGTTGTTCAGTAATAAAATTAATCCTCAAAAATACAACTTGCCTAATAATTCTGCACTACCTGTATTGTTTATTCCAGGTCTATAAGGAGACACTAAGAAGACTTTGGGCCGAAAAAAGGTAAACACCAATGGAGGCCACCATTTTAAAGGTGGGGGTGGTGGTGAGGCTCAGGTTTAGATTAGATTAGGGGATTGGGGTGGGGATATCCTTACTATAGTTTTTCTATCTATACATTTTAATTGTAGTTCTAATGAGTTAAATATAATTTATGGGTAATTGATAAATGCTGGATTTCTTCATTTGAAATTAAAGTTTATTTATGGTTACATGCACTGAAAATGTACAGGGCACCACACCTATTACTCACTATGTCCCAGCAAGACGTGTTCAGTATACATGCATATATATTTTTGGCAATGGAAACAGTGCTAGAGATCTACCATATATAAAATAAAATAAAACAAAACAAATATAAATATAATATAAACCACAATAAAAAATAGAATAAAAAGGAGAAGCTGCGCTACAGAGTCCCAATCATTCAGAGAATGGCATATTAATAATCCATATTGGGGAAATTAATCCTCTTCTCACTGGCACCACAGTGACTTCAAACAAAAAAAAGAGTGCCCAACCACGTAAGAAAGACCTGCTTACCGGATGGCAAGCAAAAAAGGCATGTGGCTATAACCCAGCCAAGGCCTTTAGCTTGCAACGATGGACAAGTAGCGAAACCCCAGTAAAACAGGCTGGATGGCTGCAGATCTCCCCTCGTCACGTCTATAGTCCGTGGCCGTGAGTACAGCAAATGATCCAGAAAGAAAAGACTGGCCATAGCGTAATACAGTCTGATAGGTTATAATAAAAAAGAAGTATTGCACTTACATAGATATGATGAAAGTCAGCATATTAAAAATGAAGCCGGCCGGCAAAAAACGATCGGAAGCCCGTCCTCCTAGAAAACAGCCTGGTGACGTCAGTACGTACCCTCCTGCAGACGCGTTTCATCATACGTGACGTTGTCAATGGGGAGAGGATTCAGTTCCCTAATATGGATTATCAATGTGCCATTCTCTGAATGATTGGGACTCTGTAGCACAGCTTCTCCTTTTTATTATATTATACATTCATATATATTGTGCATATCAATACTAGCAGAGCAACTGTAGTAAACAATGCTTTCATCTCACCTATATTAATGAAATCTGACCGATACTGGCAAGTCATTCCAAACCCAAAGTCTCTCCAAAATCCAGTATCCTTTTTAATAACCTAGAAAATACAAGAAAATAAGACATGTTTAATATATTAGAATGCTAATTTAGATAGACAGCTTGCCATAAATAGTACTATACACAAATATATAGAATAGATAAGTATAAATAATACATAAAAATATATAAATACACTATATGCTGTTTCAAGGCAAGGTTGCTACTGATTAGTTTTTTACTGGCCTGGCCAGTGGAAATCTATATGTCCCTTAATGGTTCTATTAAGACGGATATTAGACCAAAAGCTTGTTATATATTCTCAAACAGAACTAGGAAAGAACATACTTGTGCACCTTCTACATAGTAGCTGAATGTGTCTGGCATGTTAATAGTTAATATATAAGGACATCGGTTTTATCAGTGCTGGAACAAAGCTTGCCAGGACACGCCTGGGAATTACTGGCAATGTCAACCGGTTGGTACTGGCTGCTAAACCAATTACAGCACAGCCGTCTCAAGAAGGGAAGCAACGTTCTCTTTCAGGAAATATAATCTAATAATCATGAAATCATAAGTCAGGTCAGCAAATGTAATTAAAAAAAAGACATAATGTGGATCATGTTTGCCGAGCCTGGGTGATGAGGAATGGTTTGCTAAATTTAAATTCCAGATAGACTACAAATAAAACTATATTAAAACATATGCTTTATTTGATTGTGTTATAAAAATCCATTTTTTCTCCATATCTTTTCTTTGGACACAAATTACATTTTTTCTACAATCAAAGGTTTTGTTCAACTCCCCAAAGACTCTTCAATGAATTGTTCCTCAGTTCCTGTGTATATGGACAGACTAGAACATCTATTTTGTCTATGTATATTTAGCTGACTATGTTAAGTGCAAGGGAATTTACCCTTAGCTTAGAAAATGGGGCTCTACTGATTTCTATCATCCAATCATGTGCAAGCAAAAATACGTATTTTTTTCTTGCACACGATTGGGTTTTCATTGCAAAAATAATTTTCCCAACATTCAAAGCTAAGGGAAAATGTTATTTGCAAAGTGCATACTCTCTTAACAATTGCACAGTCTATTTGCTTAGAGTAAATCAATCCTTAAGTCTCTAAAAGTTGCAGTCTTTACATTTCTATTTTTGCGTATATTTGCCTCTTTTCACAGTTATTGACTTCTCCCTAGCCCATTTCTGTATTGTTGGTTGCTAGAGGTGATTTATTATCACATGGTGCCCAAATAGTTTCAGGAAAGGGCTGGTGGAATTACCCAAACGGAATGGCAAATACTATCCAGATATAGTCAACCACAGTGCAGATCAAAAAATCAATGAAAATAATTCATGGACAGCCGCACACCAAAATGAACCTAAAAAGGTAGCATTTATTGGTGTAAAAAGGATAAAAAGCACTACAAAACACAGCACAGCAAGCAGTGGGGTAAAAAATATGACGTGTTTCGCACAAACAATCAGTGCTTAGTCATAAACTGATTGTGCGAAACGCATCAGTTTTTACCCCACTGCTTGCTATGCTGTGTTTAGTAGTGCTTTTTATCCTTTTTACACCAAGAAAGGCTACCTTTTTAGGTTCATTTTGGTGTGCGGCTGTCCATGAATTCTTTTCATTGATTTTTTGTCTTGTGCCAGCACCCACGGTCTTTGAGGAGGACATTGATTGCTTATTGCATTTGCCTGGAGCGGCGGTCTCTTTTTCTTCACAGTGCAGATCACATACGTATTCATTTTTTTTCTTACAACGCTGTCCCAAATTGTTCTCAGATTCAGAGTTCATGGCAATAGCAAGGCTGCATTCATGGCAATGGTGAGGCTGCATTTATGGCACTTGTGAGGCTGCATTCATGTCAATGGTGAGGCTGCATGCATGGCAATGGTGAGGCTGCATGCATGGCAATGGTGAGGCTGAAGATGGGCACTGATTAGGCTGCATTGGTGGGCACTAATCCGTATTTTCCTTCACCCTTATTATACCCCGATAAATACGGTATATGCAAATAATACGCCCAAGCTCATCCTTAGACTCTTCACCACACACAGGCAAGAGAATTCTTGTTTGGCAGTGTATTGGTTTGCATTTAATTTTAATGGTTCAAATCATGTCAGACAAAATGGTCGCATGTTCATTTCATCAAATCTGATGAAAAAAAAGTTTGGACACCCCTGGTCTAAACTTTGAAAGATGTTCCTTGAAACATATGACCCTGATGTATTTGAGCCCTGTGTGTGGTGCGGATCCTGACGGACTCAACCTGCAACCACAGGACTGGGTTCCCTTCTTACAACTCTGTTGTGAAATATGAGTAATAGCCCACAAATACTTGTAGGTTACAGAGCATAAGCTGGAGCTTAGGGAATTAGGTCCCCTCCGACTGCAATACTTTACAATAGGGCTTTGGCATGAGAACTGGCTTAACAATCCTCTGTCAGGGGGCGCTACAAGCCTAATTTAAGCAGCTCCCTGAATTTTTAAGGCTGGATCCCATGAATCACCCCAACATGTGATAAATATGCATGTTTTACCATGTTACCCTACGCTCTTCTGAATGCTTTTTTACCTGACAGAAGAAATGCAGCGTTTCAAATGAACCCAAAGATTAATTTTTCAAATGTGTTTAGGTGCACTTAGACACATTCAGGCACGTCAAGCGTTTAGATGTTCTTTCATTTCATGGCCCAAAATAGTAAATTATTATGGCCATTGAAATTATTTGAATGCTCAAGCGCTAAACACACCTAGCATTTAGGTATGTTTAGACACATTTACATGCGTTTAGGTGCATCAGGGTTTTTTTCAGAACAAAAGCTCCTCTCCTGAATGTAATTTTGATGCATTCAGATTACTGCCTCTAAATACCTGTTAACACCTATGGGTTCATGGACACATAAGCTAACACAGAGGGGTGTTTAGGGGCCGATTTTTTTTATTTTAAACACCTGTAAAACAGGCATTTGACAGCTGCACAGTGCACGAGGCCTAATGTACATTAATATGCAATGTAAAAGTGTCACCATTTAGAATGTCACCCCCAGCGCGCAAGTACAGTAATTGCCAATGCACATGCTTGTGGTGTGCAACCTTACTTAAATGGCACACATACTTTTTTTGCATTGATAGTCTATTCAAAAATGAATGGTCTGCCATAATGCAACACACATTAATTGACAAAATAACCCATGCTGCAGTGCATGTAATAATGTACCATAACAGACTGCTGATTGGATCTGAATGGTCCTCCACTAACTTTCTTATTTAGTATTTAAAGGGGTTGTAAAGGCAGAGGGTATTTTTATCGTAATGCATTCTATGTATTAGGATAAAAATCCATCTATGTACAGCAACCCCCCTTAGCCCCTCTAAGGCCTCGTACACACGATAGGTTAACCAGAGGACAACGGTCTGATGGACCGTTTTCATCGGTCAAAACCGATCGTGTGTGGGCCCAATAGATTAAAAAAAAGCCAACTTGCTTTAAACCGATGGATTCCTAACCGATGGGAAAAAAACCATCGTTAGTAGGCACAACCATAGGTTAAAAATCCACGCATGCTCAGAATCAAGTCGACGCATGCTTGGAAGCATTGAACTTTGTTTTTTTCAGTACGTCGTTGTGTTTTACATCACCGCATTCTGACACGATCGGTTTTTTAACCGATGGTGTGTGGGCGCGATGGACAATCAGTCAGACCGTTCTCATCGGATGGACTGATCGTGTGTACGAGGCTTTATACTTACTGAGCCCCATCTAGATCCAGCAATGTTGTAGGAGTGTCTTGGCTGTCCAGGACTCCCCTGCTCATTGGCTAAGACAGCAGCGCCGCACCATTGGTTCCTGCTGCTGTAAATCAAAGTCAGTCAGTCAATGAGGCGAGAAAGGGGTTGGAGCCAGAGTGCGGCTCCGTGTCTGAAAGGACAGAGGGAGCTGCGGCTCAGCTCAGGTGCCCCAATAGCAAGCTGCTTGATGTGGGGGCACTCAACAGAAGGGAGGGGCCAAGAGCGTTGGCGAGGGACCCGAAAGGGGGAGGATCTGGGCTACTCTGTGCAAAACCAGGGCAGGTAAGAATAACATGTTATTTTTAACTAAATAAAATAGAAAAAACGTTGGGATTAGAGGGAAGGTACGTTTAGAACCTTTGCCAGGATTTTTTATTGCTGTTTGTGTCCATATTGGGAAAGTTTCACCTCCCTTCCCATCCTGATCCCACTTGGAACAAAGGTAATGGAGACAAAGACAACAATTACAATTTTTTAAGTAGGAAATATCATAGTTTAGTAGATAATAGTTAAAACATCTGTGTTTTTTTGCATTGAAACGTCCTAGTTTGAGACAATCTTATCACTTCTTGCCCTTGTGACTGTTGCCACCAAGACAGGAAATAAGGAAATTCTGTGCAAAGAGGCTGGCATGATACCATAACAAATTATATATGGAGATAACTCCTCTTTAATCTAAACCAAATCTAAAACAAATAAAAAAAATAGGCATTTTGTACCAATTTAAAGTGTGATACAAAGATTAAACAACCCTGCTTACCCTAAAATAAAAAAAAAAAGACAAACAACCTTTCATTGTCGACATTAGGTAAAACAGATCAAAATGCATTGATTCCGAATACACACTTAGCCCTTCCAAGACATACATAAACCCCTTTTGCTTTGTTTGTTTAGAGAGGATTTCTGATAAAACATCACAAAACTTTATGAGCTACTGAATAAGAGATCTAGTCCAATGACTATCGGCAACTATGCAAAAGTAGAACAGCTAATATATTATTATACGATATAAATATAATATAGCAATACGTACACATATACTACATGTCAGTCTACCCACAAGTGCATTATATTTCAGTTAAACTTCTGGAAGCAGTCCTGTAATTCTCTTTCAGAGTTCACTTGATGGCGTCGCTTATAATAGTTAAATTTATCACCCTCAGTGGAAGTAAATTTGTTGAAAGGATTTACAGTGCAGTTAGTGTAATTGTTATTAGTGCTGTGATAGAAAGTTAATGGAGGAGTAGAGAACAAAAACAGCCACTTAAACATCCATCAAAAGCAAGGTCACACTTTAAAAACAATGGGAACTCAAAGTTGCTGGGGTGATGGAAGTATTTTGCTGGCAATAGCGTTTCTGTGAAACTTTCACATTAAGATTATTATCACACTGAAAATTGTTTCCCAGATAGGTGAAGAAATAGATTTCCTATCCTCCCACATGACTCAGGATCATATCGGGGGTAATTCGTATCGCTCCACATGACCCCTCCTAGCCCTCCACCTGACCCAATTATCAAACATATTTAGTTCTTTTTAAGATCTACTCTACTGAGATTTGGCTCATGTATGGTGTGACAGACTCATCCGGGACATCCCCGGACCCTCTTATGTCTAAAATCATCCTATGTCCACTAGGGGCAAATGATATATTATTATCCACAATATATTCCAGGATATCTGTAAAGAACTATTTACTGTTTGTTGATTTTGCGGACTCAACGGGTTAATTGTAAGAGTGACTCATTCATACTGTTGGGACACACATTGTTAGATGCTAATGTCGTCACCTCCAGCCATTTGTCTGTTCTCTGTGCTAATTGACCCTGCTATTGTGTGAATATGTCCTGTGTTTACACTTATGATAATGTGTATTGTATAGCATGTGAGCGAGGAGACATGACGTCTAGTCGCCTAGTCTGGGTAAATGATTAGTTAATTAGCTCATGTTAATTTATGTTCTGGTTACCTCCTCTTTAAACTGTATATAAGGTTGTATTCTTGGTTCTATTAAACACTCCATGTTCAGCAGACAAACAAGTATTGTCTTGTTGTGTGCTTGAGAGCAGCTGGAATATCTGATATCTATATCCAGACTGATAGGAAGCGGTATATGATGGAAGCACTCAAGCGGAGTGTGGGACGTTCCATTACATATGGGTAGCAACCAAATTCTTTGATGACTCTCTATGAAATTTTCTTCCTGCCAAAAGCATATTTAACCACACACATCTGTGGGTGAAACCTGTCATTCCCTGCCAGACAGCCATTTTAATAAGCAAACAAATCCTGCATGAATCAGAAGTTAGGCATAGTTATCTATTAGTTTAGATATTTTTAAACTGAAGTTTTATATCTGTTTTTACTAATAGTATGCAATCTGAGTGCAACACAGGCCATACATTTGCAGGGCCGACTCTACCAGCTGGAATGGGAGCAACAATAAAGCCACTAGCATTGAGATGTTGAGCATGGTCGAGATTAGGTGACATTTTTTTCTTATGTTCCAGCAGCTGTGGAGAAAACATCTGCCTGGTTAGGGATGCAGTAGGGTTAGGAGATCTACAGCAATGATCGAGCCTACACTTGACCCAACTTAGCCTAGTTCCATGCTGACCTTCTTTTCCAGCTCTTTGTCAAACTTTCCTCCCTATAGTTTGAGACCACAGGTGTTGCAACTTGCAACAGATACAGATGGAGAATCTTGTGGAATGGCTGGAGAGGTGGAAAGTAAAGAACGAGGATGGGTGCTGTCTTTTTTCTGCTGATCAGTACCACTGAGGTGCTAGTTGTACCAAGCTTTATGGGACAGGTTCATTGTGTCTCCTCATGCATATGGTACCCAAATAAAGGGTAATTTTACTATAACTGATACGATGCAGGCAGAGGATGCAAACCACAATGTTGCTATCAGCAGCAGATGAGTGAAAGAGGGCTAGAGTGCAGAGCTATGTGGAGCAGCCATGGGAAAAGCAATGGCGTGTACCCGTGGGGCTGTGCCATCTGGTGGAATAGGACAGCTGCTTCCTCCTGTCCTCTGCCAGTTTCCCCTGCTCCTGGACAAAATCTTCCCTCTCTCCTGTTCTGCCTCTCATTCACATTCCACCTCTACAGTCTCTTTCACCCATGTACTGTCTGCCATCTTGTTAGCCCCACCTTTCTTATCTATATAACCCACTTGGCAATAAACTGCAGCTGCTGGAACACCACTAACATTGACTGCTCCCTGCCAGGTGTACCATTTCTCTATGTTCCTGGAGCTCTATTCAGCATTGGATAACATGAATTGTTGTGCACCTTTCTGCAGAAAACTAATGATGGCGTTCTAAAAAATGGAGCTGAATCCTCCATTATCATTTTGCGGGGCTGCCATGGGATTAGCAGTAAAGGAGGAGGAAGAAGTAGGCACATTTGCAACTGTTTGGAAAGCAGACTACCTGTTTTACCATGCTGGCATTGCCCCACCACCATTTTGTCCTGCATGTGCTGAACCTGCCCATCCCCTACTACCTCCATGTGCAAAACCTTTGCCTCTCCCTTCGGGTCTGCCTGAATTTTGAATACTGCCTAGTTTATTATCAAAGGGCAGCTTTGCCTGTTTCAGTGACAAGTTCATGCTGCTGACCCTTAAATTAAAGAAAAAATACCTAGTAAAATGATGTTAAATTAAATAGATGGGGGTAGTAGTATATGGATCTTGATGCATTACAAGAGAGGAATGTTGTATACACTTGGATCTGCTGTAGAAGTATAAAGTCATCCATAAGTCTTGTAACCAAGGAGGTATGGTTTGTCTACCACAGGCTTCCCAACAATGAGACCACAAAACAGATCTGACCCTGTCCACTGAGTTCCAAGTTTAAGCTATACCCACATGTGGGCTTATTTAATAACAGAGCAATGGTTTCCAGCAGTAACCAACCAGCTTCTGTGTGCCTGTTAATTCTACACTACTCAAAGCTAAAGCTTGAATGTTTACCATGGAAAACTATGTAGCAGTGCTCATATCACTGCGGTATTACATATTCTAATTTTCCATTAAAAATGTATAACAGTACAACAAATAGATCATAACTGGTTACATATTACATGAAGACATTGCAGATTTTATTGGACTTACAGTCTAATAGCTTTTACAGTGAGGGAATGAATAGAAGAGTTTAGAGTTACCATCTGGTCATTATTATACAGTCTTGCCTGGCCAGCAAAGATATGGCTTCACACTAATATTAATAACCCAAACAATACAAAATAGAGTTTACTCTTCCCCAAAAAAAGCTGGTGACCATAAATGTGTTCTAAAACTCAAGTAGTACAAGTGGTATATACCCTTTAAAAAAAATTGTAAACTTTGATTAGCCATTCCATTTTGTTTGTGTTAACTGTAGAATATTTACGATCATCCACTTCAGTCAATTAGTGTATTTGACTGGTGTGTTTATCCAATTTTGCTCACAAATGCTCATGGTCAATGAGAAACCATTTAGCCTGTAGTAAAATGCATAATGTATAGCAGTAGGATCATTACATAAACCCATTTCATGAATACTAAAAATGCTACAGCTAAGTCTGGACAATGGACTACATTATTTATGTAAACAAACAGATCTAAGATTTCATGCGTGTAGAGTAAATCACGTGCACACCTGCTTCATTAGCAATCATTTTCATCAATTCACAGCTACAATTGGCCTTTATTAAAATTTGTATTGTATTAAATAAAGCATTATATTCCATGGTTTAACAATTTTCAGTTTTAAGTAATCAGTGCCTGATAGTGTTTAATATAGTTGTAGCAAAATATAGTTCCCTTATCTGCCAGTCTTGTGATTCAGATACCCCTGGCAGATAAAACAACTAGGGGCCAGATCCACAGAAGAATTACGCCGGCGTATCTATTAATACGCCGCGTAATTTCAAAGTTCCCGCGTCGTATCTTTGTTTTGTATCTACAAAACAAGATACGACTGCATCTGGGCTCGATCCGACTGGCGTTCGTCTTAGTATGCCGTCGGATAGTAGGTGCATTTTTCCGCCCGGCCGCTAGGTGGCGTTTCCGTCGAATTCCGCGTTGAGTATGCAAATTAGCTAGATACGGCGATCCACGAACGTACGTCCGTCCGGCGCATTTTTTTACGTAGTTTCCGTAAGACTTTTTTCGGCGTATAGTTACCCCTGCTATTTGAGGCGTATCCTATGTTAAGTATGGCCGTCGTTCCCGCGTCGAATTTTTAATTTTTTATGTCGTTTGCGAATAGGGATTTGCGTAGAATGACGTCATCGTCGTAAACATTGGCTTGTTCCGGTTTATTTTCGAGCATGCGCACTGGGATACCCCCACGGACGGGGGCATGCGCCGTTAAAAAAAACGTAATTTACGTCGGGTCACGACGGATTAACATAACACACGCCCCCATCACATACATTTGAATTGCGTGCCCTTACGCCGCCAAAGTTACACTACGCCACCGTAACTTACGGCGCAAATTCTTTGAGGATAAGGAAAATGCGCTGTAAGTTACGGCGGCGTAGTGTATCAGAGATACGCTACGCCGGACGTAGGAATTCGCTGCGCTATGAGGATCTGGCCCTAGGTCTTTACATAGTTGTAAAGCTCTGAAATGAAAAATGAAAAAAAAAATATATCCTTCGATAGTATGTTCTTGCCTTGATCTAATACACCTACTGTGATTTTGCTCTCTCATTCCTCTGCTATCTGTATCATTTGTGGCAGTCTATGCAAAAAAAACTTACAATCCTGGGAAATGGCATTGCCACCGTCCAGCACACAACAAGTGACTGACAGCCTCAGATGTGCAGGTTTCCCTAAGAGACTGTGTAGAGGGGGTATTGTCCTTTCCCTCCAATGAGGTCTCAGATTACACTCAGCTCCCTGCCCTATGCTATTCAATGGGTAACATCAGATCCCCGTCCCCTTCCTTTTGGAAGCTCAGAAATGTTGTGTAAAATGTATGTTTTAGGGAGCTGTAGAGAAGAGGGGGGCACAGATAAACAGGTACAGCTTATGTAGGAGGATTTGTTTCATCTCTATGTATCATCCAAGGCTAGTCCCTTCACTGGGTATATGTAAAGGTTTACAACCACTTTAACCTCTATTGCAGAAGTACAGCTGGGTCAACAAAGAGGTTCTAGCTTTGTAACAAACATAGTCATCACCCATTGAGCAAGGACCGATTTTCTTATCAAACGTTTAGTCTGGATATACTTTGAAGCCCTACAATGAGCAAATAGTGTTTAAACACAAGAGGCATATGTATTCTGGAAATTTGGTCACTGCTGCTCTCTCTCTCCTTGTAGAAGGTGCCTGGTCTTTTATCTGCCCCCCCCCCCCCCCCCCCCAGTTTTCACAGGTAGCCCTTAATAGGTGAGGCCTAGGGGCTTACACACTTGAACACATGCAATAAGTACTACTCAGTACAGAGTGTAGAGGACTGTTCAGTTGTAGCATATTTCAGCCTAACATAGACTTTGATAGGTTGCAGGCAACAGGGCACCTGTGCTTTCCCGATGCACTAAAATGCCAGAATTAAGAAAGGGACCTAAAATATATTCATCATGATTTATATATAAAATATTGTTGTCCTTTGTTAATACAGCTGAACCTACAAAAGTTTTCCCATTATAAATATTCTTACCACTAAAGAAAGTTCCAAAGCAGGTATTGACATGAAAAAAAGTTCAGACCCGCTGCTCTAGACTTCTTGTAAGAATCACAGTGCATTACACACTCTGTTATGTTTTCTGTAATGTCATGTATCATTAACAGCACAAAAAATGGGGCAACCATAACAGGAAGCCATGTAACAAAATCTAAACATAAACAGCAAACAGTCTGTGAATCACATACAGCTACACTACGCTTTCATGTGCTTTATATTTGTAGAACAGTCTTTGAAGTATCCTTTGAAGATAAACATGTTGGGAAAGGAAATTAACTGAAACAGAAAAAATATTGACAGTAGCCCCAAATAAGTGTATTTATGCATTGCAAAACCAATGGTAAGCCTGCAAATACACGGATTATGCAAGTGAAGTAAAGGACTGCAAATGTGTCATTGGTGTTATAAAGAGCTCATCATTTAGTCTGTGAGTTAAAAAAAAAAACGAAATTAACTAACTTTTTTAATTTTGTATAGGGAAAGTTATAAGCCCTGTCAATTGATTAATTCATTATTTTTTTGCAATCGATGTCCCATTGGGAAGATTGCCCCACAGGAAGTGAGAGGAAATCCCTCCAAAATGAGGAAATGATGGTGTGTCACCAGGTTCACTGAAACTAGTGTTCCCATTGGAAGATTTCACCTTATTAGTGTTTTGATGCCAACCCAAAATGTGGGATTTTCTTTTACTTTCACTTTTAAAGATAACAGTAAATAGGACAAATAGAGAGGGTGAATCCCCCTAACGAGGGCAAGGACAGCAATAAAAACTGACAGGGGTTCTAAACCCTTTCCACTCTATCCAAAAAAAGTCTTGCCTTTAGTTACACTTTTCAATTTTTTTCCAGAAATTCTGATTATTATGCTCTTTTATTTTCTGAATTAGAAAATGACAGTTGCAATCTGATTGGCAGTTTGTGTAACACTAATGCCGCGTACACACGACCGTTTTTGTCAAGGAAAAAACAATGTTTTTCTCGACGTGATTCTTGTAAAGCCTGACTTGCATACACACTATCGTGAAAAAAAATGCTGAGGCAAAGCGCGGTGACGTACAACACGTACGACAGCACTACAAAGGGGAATTCCATTCGCATAGCGCCACCCTTTGGGCTGCTTTTGCTAATTTTGTGTTAGTAAAAGTTTGGTGAGAGACGATTCACGCTTTTCAGTCTTCGTGCCTTTCAGTCTGTTACAGCGTGACAAATGTGCTATCTCCATTACAAACGCTAGTTTTACCAGAACGAGTGCTCCCGTCTCATAACTTGCTTCTGAGAATGCATGTTAAAGCCTACACACAACCGTTTTTCACAACATGAAAAACGACGAGAAAAATTAGAGCATGTTCTAAATTTTTATTGCTCATTTTTCACGTCGAGAAAAATGCTCTGCAGCCTACACACGGTCGTTTTAATGACCAATTTAATAAATGAAATTTTTCTCGTTATGAAAAACGGTCGCGTGTACGTGGCATAAGGGGTCTATTAAAAATTAAAAATATGTATATACAGTACAGACCAAAAGTTTGGACACACCTTCTCATTCAAAGAGTTTTCTTTATTTTCATGACCATGAAAATTGTAGATTCACACTGAAGGCATCAAAACTATGAATTAACACATGTGGAATTATACATAACAAAAAAGTGTGAAACAACTGAAAATATATTTCATATTCTAGGTTCTTCAAAACTGCTGCAGCGGACGTTCTGTGTGTGCTTGGCACACTCTTGGCATTCTCTTGATGAGCTTCAAGAGGTAGTCACCTGGCACAGCACCACATCACTCTCCTTCTTGGTCAAATAGCCCTTACACAGCCTGGAGGTGTGTTTGGGGTCATTGTCCTGTTGAAAAATAAATGATGGTCCAACTAAACGCAAACCGGATGGAATAGCATGCCGCTGCAAGATGCTGTGGTAGCCATGCTGGTTCAGTATGCCTTCAATTTTGATTAAATCCCCAACAGTGTCACCAGCAAAGCACCCCCACACCATCACACCTCCTCCTCCATGCTTCACGGTGGGAACCAGGCATGGAGTCCATCCGTTCACCTTTTCTGCGTCGCACAAAGACACTGGGGTTGGAACCAAAGATCTCAAGTTTGGACGCATCAGACCAAAGCACAGATTTCCATTGGTCTAATGTCCATTCCTTGTGTTCTTTAGCCCAAACAAGTCTCTTCTGCTTGTTGCCTTTCTTTAGCAGTGGTTTCCTAGCAGATATTCTACCATGAAGGCCTGATTCACACAGTCTCCTCCTAACAGTTCTAGAGATGTGTCTGCTGCAAAAGGTGGCTACTTTGAAGAACCTAGAATATGAAATATATTTTCAGTTGTTTCACACTTTTTTGTTATGTATAATTCCACATGTGTTAATTCATAGTTTTGATGCCTTCAGTGTGAATCTACAATTTTCATAGTCATGAAAATAAAGAAAACTCTTTGAATGAGAAGGAGTGTCCAAACTTTTGGTCTGTACTGTACACATGTATTTTGAATGTTCTATTTTTCAATTAAAAAAATGTAAACATTTTTTTTTTAATTATTCTGGCCAATGAAATGAATTAACGCGCAAGTGCTTAATGCCTATAAACGCATCTTAACGTGTTCCACGCTTCCCACTATGGCCTGTGTGCATGAGGCAGGGGCATACATACAGGGGTTGCAGGGGTCATAATTGAGGCCTGGCCCCCTGCACACCTAGATAGGAGAGATAATGGGGGTGGCATATACAGGAACGTATTTCCTCCATTTTCCTGTTGGAGGGCATTGGTTCCTCTACATGCTGCTGGGCAACCCTTCTTATCCACCTCCTGTTGCCCGGGCTCCTATGCACTCCCCCACCCCCCCTAATTAAGACAAGGAAGGGAATGGTAAATAACAGATCTCCCGCAGCAGCTGGAGGGAGATGGGAGGGGGAGAGCCTGGCAGTGCTGCGGGGGATCTGTCATTTACTATGCCCTTCTGTGTCTTAAAGGATAGAGTCAGTGATCCGTACCGATCACTGACTCTGTCTATTCATAACTGAGGAATAGTAAACTATGCTTACTATGCTTTGGTTTGTGAATAACAGGAAGCTCTGTACAGAGCTTTTCCTGTCCATTTATTCTGTACAGCTGAGGCTGCAGAGATGGGGATTGAGGGCTGTGTCCTTAATCATCTTTCTCTGTCTTAAAGTTGAAACATTAGCAGTCTGTTTAGATCCCTGAAATGTCACCAAAGGTCCCCTATGGGGTTCCTAAAAATTATAAAAAAATAAATAAACACAATAGTAAAAAAATAATAATCCTGACACCAGTGGTGGAACTACTAGGGTCGCACTTGCGACTGGGCCCTGGCATTCCACCACCGTGGGGGTGGTGGTTTCTTGCACTGGGGCCCTGAAGCTTCTAATTACACCTCTGGTATGAGGCCTTAAGTGGCATCGAGTGCTGACATTAGTCAGAATGGCTGCTAACCTGTCAACTCAGGCACTCAGCCTTGATGTGTGAAAATGTAACCAGTCTGCTTCAACTTGGTCATTCAAATAAAAAAATCAGGAGGAATTTCACATTTACCTTTAGTACAGAACTATAGTATTTTTTGCTTAATACAAACACTCTGAATTTTCAGATTAAAAACTGCCCAATTATGTTACTATTCAGCTGTCTCCCCATATTCCTTTTGGAATCCCAAATTTGACTTCCCTGACCTAGTGCTATGGACTAAATACTATATTAAGATGTTACAGCATATAGTCTCTCACTGTTTGCTAATGACCTTTGATGACGTGAAAGGGCACTGCTTCTTTGTTCCAATTTGAACCTGGCCTATCACCCTTGAACTTAGCGACCTGAAATTATTGACCCGAGATGAATCGCTGACCAAAATCGATATCACACTATCTATGAAGACCTCTTCCCAGAAATGGTTAAACTGCTGAGACCGTGTAAATTGGCCTAGGGCTCTGTGATTCCTAGTCTGGACTGTGACAATTGGCAAGATATCTGGGAGGCCCCTTTTTTCACTTGCTTAGTTTCTATCAGGGACCGATTGATAAACTTCAAACTTTTGCATAGAGTTTACGTCACTCCAGCAAGACTAGCCAAACTATTTATGGGCCTGTCTTCTATATGCTGGCGATAGTTCGCACCAGCTGCTTTTTTTTTTGTATACATTTGGGCAGTGTTCTATTATTCAACCCCACTGGCAAGAGGTTTCGACATGCATCACCTCAGTCACATTCATTTCTGTCCCCCTTTCTGTTGAAGCCTGTTTGTTAAGCCTGGTCGAGCCCCAAGCAACCAAGAAACCAATCCGTACTCTCCTTACTCTATTATTATTTCACGCCAGGAAGTTATTATTTTGTCATGGAAGATATCCTCTGCACCGACTCTAGAGGCATGGAAATCTTTGGTGAATAAAGCAGTACCCTTTTAACAAAGCTGCCTACTCGAGTAGAGGGGCCTTTACCAAGGTGAAAAGGTGTGTGGTGAATGGCTCTTTTCGATGTACATTTTCCTATTGATATTCTGTGTCCCTGTTACTCATTTTATGATGTTTGATATATCTGTGTATATGTGTTTTACCAGAAGATGCTCTGACTCTTGGCTGATGAAGGAATGAGTTGGGTTAGCTGGAGTCTTCTGTAAGTGCAATACTTATTTATGTCATTCACGTCAATGTGTTATAATGGATGTTTACCTGAGGTATTTTCTTGTTGGGAGCTCATTTTTGTGTCCTTACATACTGTGGAGAGCGACACCTCACTTGTTTTCGATCCCTACTCTGCTCTTGATGGAGACCCTTAGGTCGTGCATAGTCGAAGAGGCAAATGCTGTATTTTTTTCTGTACTGGGTGTTAATCTTTCTACTGCTGATTGCGGCACTTGTTTGTACTGGTGTTTATGTATATGTATTATATATGTATGAGTAATTATTGCATTATCCATAAGCCATTTTGCCTAGTTTGTCCTTCAGCATTAGTTAAAGATGACAAAATGATGCTATCTTCAGTAGGAACAATTTTTTTATTATTTGTCAGGGACCCACAGCGGCAAGAAATAAAGAAGTTCTATCCTCCCCCAGTCTTTTTCTCTTCTAGAGAAAGCCTTTTTTTTTTTACATAAAACAATGCAGCTGTCAACACAAGAGAGGGAAGAACACAGAAAGGGCTGAAAGGAGTCAGGCTATTTTGTGCAATGATGGTCTAGGCCCCTTATGCAAACATAGGAGACTAATGCCATCTTATGAGGGATGTGCAGAAAGCCTATGACCTCTGAGCTGTGAAGTTTGCATAGCTGAAGCAAATACTGTATGTCACAGAGAATCCTAGGTGATTTCTGGAAAAGCCGCAAGACACAGAGGAGAATTTATCAAAATTGGATCAGTTGTGCATGGCAGCCAATCTGTGTGCTCCAGTTTTTTTTAACCTTCTCCCATAGTTTTACAAGTGTGCATGCATGTACTATTTTAACTCCACTTTAGAGTGTTTACATTTATTTACAAAAAAAGTTTTACTTTCAAGGGAAATGGTTTGGGCCAATTTTATTGTGCACGTCAAAGAAGCTTGCTTTACAGTAAATAAAAAAAAAAGAAAACTTGTATTAAGCTTTCTGATTTATGACAAGTCACTGCTCTGATGACACCAGTTCGTAAACGGTGTTCTATTTTTAGCACTGCTGAAAAGTAATCTAGCCATGGTGTGAAAAGGTGACTAAACAATAATAATATGCAATATTTCCTATTGTCCTAACTAAAAAAGAACATATTTGCAAAATCACTATACATTTACTTTAAAACTAGTTTTCACACAAGGCAAGAATCCAGAAATGTTGCCCTGCCCTAAGGCCCATACTGGTTCATGCTGTTTTGATGCATAGACTGTAGAAAATTGGTGGAATGGATTGCTCTACCCTACAGCAACCAGATTCTTTCAATTTTTAATTCTCATTAAAAAAAATTTAGTTGCTACGGGCAACACAGAAATGTTTTGTCCTTCAGTTTCAAAAGATTCTAATTTCTATTGAAAATCTCTCTGACTATGAAAAAAGCCTCTTTAATACAGTTGAATCCAGGATTGGAAAATGTATATAGCTGAATAGTTAATGATGTGGACATGGACAGCTCTGTTCTTGTTGCTGCGAGTTTCCTCTTTTACTGTACCAACTTTTACCAGAAGACTCAAGTCAGTAAGACTGTCACCAAATTCTAATAGGTGGGAAGAGTCAAATAATTGTGGAAAGCAGAGTATGAAAGGTACAGGATATGTCTACAGAGCTGCAGGGATAATTATGTGCTCTATCCATTCTATTCCCATCCTAAGCAAATGTATCGTTTTAAGTTAGACAATAAGGCTAACTCAACTATTTTTAAAAAAAATTCCCTTTCCCCTCCTCCTACTTATTCTGCATACCCTGTATAAAAAAAAGATCTGTGCACTTATCTCATTTTAATCCAGCCATTCCTGTGATACAGCAGTTTTAGCTCCCCTGTTTCAGTGAGCTTCTGCTGCAGGGGAGAAGGGGGAGCATTGATAATGTAGGGGCCATGGGAGCATTTGGTTGGCATCACGGCTCTGGGAATCCACAGCTGTTGTTGAGTGCTCCCTTACTCAGGGGAACCAGGAGTGCCAAATCAGGTGACTGGACTGTATTAAAATACGGTTAACCACACAGATCTTTTTATATAGGGTATGCAGGAACGTTTGGAGAAGAGGGAGGGAAGGTTTTTATGAATACTTAGCTTTGTCTTCTGAAAGAGAATGAACCTTCTCAACTTCATCTTGTAAGCCAGCATCCATTTTATGATATATCATAAAATGGATGCTGGCTTACAAGATGGAGTTGAGAAGGTTCATTCTCTTTCATCTTCCACCTTAAAAATGTACATAGTTCTAATTAGTCTTTACTAAAGCCTTGTAGACACGCTCTGTTTTCTTAGCGGTAAAAAGTCCACTGAAAAAAACGAGGGGAAAGCCGAGAACCCGGCACGAAAACTGCCATAGAACTTTGGCCGGGAATCCCGGCCGTGTGTATGCTCCATCGGCACTGCCTCGCAGTGTTTCATATAGGTAAGTAGTAGATCAGGCGGAAAAAAATCAGGTTCTCTATTTTGGCGGGAAAACTGTGAGGAAGTATACACACGTCCGGTTTTCCCGGCCAAAACTCTCCTGGCAGTTTTCCTGCCGGGAAAACCGGTCGTGTGTACGAGGTGTAACACTTTAAAGTGGAGTTCCACCCATAAATATAACATTACATCAGTAGTTTTAAAAAAAATTCATTAGTCCTTTAAGAATTTTTTTTTTTTTAGATGCCTTCAAAGTGTTGTTGCTAGGCAGAATAGTTAATCTTCCCTCTTCCTGTACCTAGGTGCTTAAGCTTCCTAACCTACACCACAAAGACTCCTGGGAATGTAGTGGGTGTAACTTTCCAGGAGTCTGTGCACTCCCCAGTCTCGAAGAATCATGTGACTTGGACAGTACAGGTGCTGAAACCTGATCTGAAACCTATTACACTGCTTGTGCAGCACTGAGCATGTGCGAGATCTGCAAGGCTGAAATCCAGGAAGTCATACAGTCTGGCTTCATGATGCCCACACTTAAGATGGCCCCAGTCAATTTCTATTGTATAAAGTGTCTAAATGCAGTAACAACCTAACAAAACGGACCTTAGTTCACAGACTAACTTTACTAGAATACATTAAGCTTGTGTATTACAGGGGTATTTATATTTAAAAAGTGAAATTGTGGCCGGAACTCCGCTTTAAGTAAGGTTTCTTATATCAGTATTGCTATGCTTCTAAACTGTTGCCAAAATGCATGTAAATGGTTACTAGCAGACTTTATAGGGTTTTACAATAAATGTATAACATTACTGCTTCTTGCTGCATGAGAAAAATTTACACCATTTATCACTCCGTGGCCCCTGAACAAATAAAAGAAAACACTCTTTTGAGTCTGCTTAAAAATGGCAATTAAAACGCAATTTTAAACCAAGTAAGCCTTCATTCATATATTTTAAAGTTCTTTGTGAGTTTCCAATGGTTTTGTATAACCTGGCTTTGAGGAATTAAATGTTCTTCTTCTTGAAGTACATACAGAAATCTCTTTCTAAATAGCAAATTTTAATTTCAAACACAAAGAAATGAGCTCAGATATTAAACAACTGCTCTGAGAACAATATAATCACAGTTATAGAAGGGTGCTGTCATGCATATTAAAACGATATTGCAGTTTCACTAGTTTGTCAGCTTATACATTCAACTTTCAATGTGCAGGATAACTTTAAACAGGACTCAAGTCACAAAATGTAGTTTAAAGAGGATCAATCATGCAATGTTGACATCTATCATCTTGATGACTTGCTCTGGTCTCTGGGGAGATATTGTAAAACACATTTTCTACAATTTTGCCATTACACACAGGCAGAGCATTCACAGACACATAGGGGTTGATTTATTACAACTGGTGAGAACAAAATCTGGTAGAATCAGCTTCCAGGTTTTATTGTCAAAGCTTAATTGAACAAGCTAAAGTTTGAAGCCGATTGGCTACCATGCATAGCTGCACCAGATTTTTCACTCCAGTTTTAGTAAATCAACCCCATAGAGAGCTCACTCATTCACACACTTGTATTAAAGCATGTCCCACGTTGTGCAGGCAGCTAGATCCTGGAGAAATCTTCACTGCTGGATACCAGTCCTCTTCCAGTCTCTGAACTTTCGGCACTGCAGTAATTGACAGCTTTGGATTTTCAGGCAGGACAGCAGTACAGATGGTCTGACGGGGACATGCCCCCTTCTTTGACCTCCTCTATTAAAAAAAGTTTTTACATAGAATACATTGCTTGTTGCAAAATTGGGAGAATTTATAAAGGGTGTCACATACCCCCTTTAAAATCAGTAAAGGCACAGCACTTGCAGTGTCGGTGCTTGTGCCTAAATCATGTACCTGTAATTAAAAAAACAGAGTGGAACTGTGGATATGAGAACAAGGTAAAACAATGCCACGTCCCAATAGATAAAATTATATAAGAATAAGTTGGCAGATAAGAGACTTTATAGGCATAACGCAAATTTAAAAAGATATGTAAATGTATTTAACCATTTAAGACCCGGACCAATATGCAGGTTAAGGACCTTGCACCTTTTTGCGATTCGGCACTGCATCGTTTTAACTGACAATTGCGCGGTCGTGCGACGTGACTCCCAAACAAAATTGGCGTCCTATTTTCTCCACAAATAGAGCTTTCTTTTGGTGGTATTTGATCACATCTGCGGTTTTAAATTTTTTGCGCTATAAACAAAAATAGAGTGACACTTTTGAAAAAAATTCAATATTTTTAACTTTTTGCTATAATAAATATCCCCAAAAAATATCTAAAACATTTTTTTTCCCCAGTTTAGGCTGATACGTAGTCTTCTACATATTTTTGGTAAAAAAAAAATCGCAATAAGCGTTTAGCGATTGGTTTGCGCAAAATGTATAGCGTTTACAAAAAAGGCGACCCATGGCTGGGCTCTTAAAGGCGACGTACCTGTACGTGCCTGTGCCCAGCCATGCCATTCTGCCAACGTATATGTGCAGGAGGCGGTTCTTAAGTGGTTAAGGAGAAACATACAGAGTAATTCAAAACATATATGACATATTGGCCTTTAATAAAAGGACCTAAGAGCACAAAGAATATGGTGACACACCTACAAACCAAAAAAGGTACAATATATTGGAGAGAAGGACACCAAGGTCACTTCCTACTAGTAGGTATATAGACGTATAATTTATGGAAGGCGATGTGTCAAGTACAGTGTTATTATAAAATGTAAGAGATGGAAGAACAGGCGGAGAATGTGGTCAGGAGCACAACCAAATTCACAAGGATTTGTCCTCAGATGGCTTTGGGAAAACAATCCAAATAACTATTTTAAAAACTTCATTTGAATTGTCCAGTATTAGGCTGCTTCCCTTTTCTTTTGAAAAGTTTCTTGTTACCATCCTAACCAAGGATTCCACTCATAGATTGTTTTCCCAAAGCCATCTGAGGACAAATCCTTGTGAATTCGGTTGTGCTCCTGACCACATTATCCTCCTGTTCTTACATTTTTTACTTTTTCAGAATAACACGCCATAAGCTCCTGAAGAAGCGTCCTTTCAATACGTGCAACATGTCGAGCTGAGCTGTACATGACACATCGCCTTCTATTAATTATACATCTATATACCTACTAGTAGGAAGTGACCTTGGTGTCCTCTCTAATATATTGTACCTTTTTTGGTTTGTAGGTGGTGTGTCAACATATTCTTTGTGTTCTTAGGTCCTTTTATTAACGGATAATATGTTATATATGTTTTGAATATATATTTCTCCTTAAATAAATCATGTACCTGTCACGGCCAAGTACATAAATTGGTCCAAGTCTGCATTGCAAGTCTGTTTCCAGCCATTGCACCCATCACATTGACAGGCGCTTGGCTGAGGAGTTTTACACTTATGCCCCGTACACACCATCACTTTATGTGATGAAAAAAAACGACATTTTCTGTAAAGTAAAAACTGACGTTTTTGAAACTTCAATTTTCAAAGACGAAGTTGCCTACACACCATCGTTTTTCTCACAATGTTCTAGCAAAGCGAGGTTACGTTCACCATGTTTTTCCATTGAAGCTCGCTTCATAAGTAGCTTCTGGGCATGCGCGGGTGAAAAAAACGTTGTTTTAAACGACGTTTTTTGCTACACACGGTCAATTTCTGTGAAGTAAAAGTTGACGTTTTGAAAAACGACACATAAAATTGAAGCATGCTTCAATTTTTTTTGGTCGTTTTTTAGAAGACATAAAACGACGTTTTCCCCCACACACGGTCAAGTAAAGTGACGTTTTTAAAAACGTCATTTTTTTTCATCACATAAAGTGATGGTGTGTACGCGGCATAAGGGTTGGAAGAGCTTGATGGGGAACTGAGAGACTAGTTCCCCATCAGGTCTGCCTCATTGGTGATTGACAGTGCACAGGAATGGGTGAATCTATAGCTGATTTTGTGTCCAATAGCGGCTTTCGAATTCACTCACTGATGTGTGTTGTCACTCAAAAGTCACTTGAGGGGGGTAGTGAGCCTGATGGGGAACTAAGAGACATTCCCCAAATATTTGCTCATATTTGAGTAATGACATCAACTGTATCACTGGCCCTTTCGCTTACATTTAACTTTCGGCTGGGCAATCTCAGCTAAATGGGTTTGGGGATACAGCACAGTGGGGAAAGCTGCCCCATACATAACAGATTCTCAGCACAGACACTGCCCATTCTGAGTACTGGTGTACCTTTGTATGCCAGATCAGAGTTGGTCTTATTACCGCCAGTTCTCTATTTGGAGAACTGGCAGTAATTCTTTAAGAATTTGTTGCTGCCATAGCGATAGATTCTTAAAGTGGCAGCAGTAAGAACTACCTGAATTTACGTGACAGTAATGTTACCAACACTGGTGCCAATGTTTACCTGAGTTAGGCATAGGAGGTTCTTATAAGAACTACCATTAGAAAAACTGTTGTTAGGGTCATTATGAATTCCCCTGAATCTGTGAATGAGGGAGAGAATCCTGTTACTGGTCAAACTCACCCAGATGTAACACAATCTATAAAATAACTTTTTTCAATATCTTTACAGCCTGTACTGCTGTTCTGTTTGAAGACTTAAAACTGTTTAACATATCAGGGATAGGAAGAAGACAGGCATCCTGCAGTGAAGATTTCTCCAGCATCAAGCTGCCTGCACAGCATCGGATATACTTCATTACAGGTAGTCAATATGACTAAAGCTGTATGTTTTTTTTTTTAACTTTGGTTTTACATTCTACCCCCTCCTAATTATATAATATATTGCATGGCAAAAACATTTCTAATTCAGTTTAACTCAATGTACCTACATCCAGCTAATCAGAAGTTTATGGCCCACCATCAATTTCTGTAGTAACAAAGATGTCCTGAGAAGAAAGATGAATATGCTCCCTGTAATTAAATGCCCAGATGCCAGAAACCAGATAAACGGAAGAACTGTTTATATGCAACCATCACATTGACGTCTGTTCATTTAAATATAGTGTTGTATGTAAAGAACAGTTACGCTTAAAGTCTACCTTTAAGCACAGTTAAATGAACACTAGAGAGCCCTCAACACTTCTTTCAAATCAAAATGGTCGAACAAACTCAGTCATATTATGTGCATGAAGGAGCTTGTGGCTGCTTTTTAATATAAACTGGAGTTTCTCTGTTTTTCCGGCATGCTTGACTGAGTCTCTTTAAACTAAATCTGCCAGGTCCAACAAAATGTCTAAACAAATAACCGTTAAACACAGGCCCTTTATGTGTTGGTAAGTACTTGACTGTTAGTCTCCAAGTACATTTTTGTGCATTAGGGAAATGGTGGGGGGCTAGAACTTGCGCCTGAACCGTACACAAGACATCAAATTCTGCACACAGCACTAAGCCCTACCCCAGCTAGAACTAATCTCTGGCCTAGTTATTTAATAGTCCATTGCCAGAGCCGTTATGGACCACATGGGTAAAGGCTATGGACTACAGGGAGTGAGCCTAAAGCTACAGCTTAATTTTCGCTTTTAGAAGTTGTTCTAAAGGCAGAAGGATTCTTACCTTAATGCATTCTATGTGGTATGGATGTGGTATGGATGTTTAAAAGCTGTGTTAAATGATTATACTGTAATTACACTTCACACTGGTAAAATATGTGGCAGAGATGACAAAACCCTACACTATCTCCCGAACTCCTCCACGTGATAATGTCATTATTGTGCTTGGCAATTACTATTAAACACCTTCACAAAGTACTGTGTTTTTGATGCTTGCTGAAGTAGTAATGTTTCCTTTGGGTATTATTAGAAGGAAATGTGCCTAATGAATGCAGAGTTGATGGAACACTTGTACTTTGTCACCAAGTTGTCACTTCTGGACTTCATGATATACAACATGGGAGGAGGTAACTATGTTTTCTGCCAGTTGTTTTTTAACTTTGCGAGCTGCACTGTTTTCAGATGTCTATTTTAATGAATGTTTTCATCTCACTTTTTTTTTACAATATCCTAAACCTTCCAGTTTTTGTCCATGCATAGAAACCAATCAGCTTCAAGATTTTATTGTCAAATTCTAACCGCTTGCCGCCTGCCCAACATCATATGACATTGTAGACTTTAGGCAGTGATTTCTGAATGATGACTGCATCTACAGGCATCAATCGGATATCTTCTTTTAGAGTCGGCGATTTCCTACACCATAAGAATGATCATAGCGGCTGTTTGTCCCTTCCTGCTGCCCTCAGGTGCTTCTACCGATTCACCCGTGCGATTGGTGAGTCAGAGAAGGGATCCACCAACTCCGGATGCTGACGACAGAGATTTCCGGTGGGCCAGATGGTCCCCAGAGTCTCTGTGGTCAATCAGAGGCCCAGGCGCAATGTTATGGCCTCTGCATTTGAAAAATCTCGCCGCCTCGGCTAGGAAGTTAAGATATGTTTTATTTATTTATTTTATTTCAGGCTTCCCAGCCTAGAGGTGAGATGTGGAGTTTTATTGACCCCAAATCTCACAGTAAAGAGGATCCATCATGCCATATTCCTATTACAAGGGATGTTTACATTCCTTGTAATAGGAATAAAAGGATAAAAAAAAATGAAAAAATTAAGAAGAAAGCATCAAACTAGAAAAATAAGTAAAATGAACAATAATAAAAAAAAATTAAAGTGCCCCTGTCCCTGCGTGCTCGCTTGCAGAAGCAAACGCATACGTAAGTCACACCAGCATATGCAAACAGTGTTCAAACCACACATTTGAGGTAATGCCGCGAACGATAGAGAAAGAGCAATAATTATAGCACTAGATCTCCTCTGTAACTCAAAACATGTGACCTGTAAAAAATGTTAAAGCGTCACCTATGGGGAGTTTCAAGTACCAAAGTTTGGCGCCATTCCATGAGCGTGTGCAATTTTGAAGCGTGACATGTTAGGTATCAATTCACTCGGCGTAACATCATCTGTACAACAAAATTGGGCTAACTTTAAGCTTTTTTTTTTTAATGCATGAAACTTTTTTGTCCAAAAAAACGTATTTGAAAAATTGCTGTGCAAAAGGTGCAACAACCGTCATTTTATTCTCTAGGGTCACTGATTAAAAAAAAAAAATGTTTGGGGGTTCTGTGTAGTTTTCTAGGAAAAAAAAATATATAAAATATGATTTTTACATGTAGGAGAGAAATGTCAGAATTGGACTGAGTAGCAAGTTCATTGAACAAGCTGAAGTAAGAAGCTGATTGGCTACAATGCACACCTGCACCAGATTCTGAGTGCATTCCTACATCCCCCGCTGTTTTACCTGACATTTAGGCCGGGTTCACACTTATGTGAATTGGACGCGGATTTCTCTGCATCCAATTCACATGACAGTAGAGTGATACTGTCTCTCAATGGAGCCAGTTCACACAGCTCCGGGGCGGCTGCGGTCCGTATTTGGAAAGGGTCCTCTATGTCTTTGGCTCTGAATCAGGTGCGAATATAGGCTGAGATTTGGACCTGATTCGCACCAGAATCAGTGAACATGGACACACCGGACCCCCTGCTGATAACACAGCACAGGCAGTCTAATGCCGCATACACGCAAACGTTTTTCATGTCATGGAAAAAAATTACGTTTTTCTCAACGTGATTCCTCTCAAGCCTGCCTTGCATACACACGATCGTGATAGAAAATGCTCGAGCAAAGCGTGGTGACGTACAACACGTACAACGGCACTATAAAGGAGAAGTTTCATTCGAATGGCGCCACCCTTTGGGCTGAATATGCAAATTTCCCTTCCCTTAACTTGCTTCTGAGCAAGTTTTTTTCCCCATCGTTAAAGCCTACACACGGCCGGTTTTCACTATGAGAAAAACAACAACGTGAAAGACGAGAAAAAATAGAGCAGGTTCTAAATTTTAAATGCCCATTTTTCTCTTAGAGAGAAATGCTCTGGAGCCTACACACAACCATTTTTAACGACCAATTTAAAAAATGGCATGGTCGTGTGTACGCGGCATAAGTGCTGCTGCAAGAAATTGATAGTCAAATTCAGGTGCTTGCACTAGCTGTGTTAAAAAAAAAAATACAATGATTTAATAATGAATGCAGACCTTCATAATGCGTGTCTTTTATATATGCCTGAAGGTCAAGTTTAAGCTAAAGAAAGCTAAAAGATGGATTTTGGGATAAGTAAATATTGTCCAGATTTACCCCCTGGTTCACAGTGCGACGACTTGTAATGCGCCTTGAGAGTTCAAAGTCACATGACAAGTCGTGCCCTATTAACATTAATGGGACCGTTCTAATCAGTGCAACTTAGAAAAGGGTTATCAGGGTTTTGCCTATAAAAAATGTGCAGATAATGACCACTGAAAACAGAGGTGATTTTGCCACATTTTTACCTCGATTGTGCCACCATTTACATAGATTACGTGACCCAAAATCCTCACCAACACGGGTGCGTTTTGATGCATTGTTGACACATTTTTAATGCATTTCAATGGGGAGGTGCGTTACAGCACCACGGAAGGGCAGCAGACCAGTGTGAAGACATACATAGAATTTAAAGGGATGCATTTATCTCAAGCTTTTCTTGCACTTTTTTAATGCAAAAGCGCTTCAAAAATGGAGTTCAGATGTGGGTGTAGTTAATGTCATTTGGAATTGTCTAAAAGTGTTCAAATATTATTTTGGGAAGAAAGAATGGATAATATGGACACTGTTGACATGGATAGGTTGGACCTTTATGTTTAAAAGAAAAGGTATGTTTAAAAGAAAACTATAACGGTTTTGGATATTTTTTCTTAAATTTTAAATAAACTGACGCTTTTTCTTTATATGAATATAAAAGTTGTTATCCTAAAGCGGAGCTTCATCTTAAAAAGGGCAGATCCACTTTTCCTCCTCATCTCTTCCACCACTATTGAATGTTTTTTTTTTTTCTTGAAATGGCACCTTTTTCTGGAAGGTACCTGCTCCATTTCTGCTTAGCTCGCCTAGGAGATCCGAGTGGAAGTTGCCCCCTACCATCCCTGCCTGCAACCTCCTGGGACAGATCCCAGGAGGCTGCATGTCCAATGAGAAAGTGCACTGCTACTAAAGCATGCATAACAGGAAGCGAGTTTACCACATTCAATTGACGGGGATCCGAAAGCAAGCAAAATAAAAAAGCGTAAGGACAGAGCTGGATCCCTGGACTGGTAAGTGTCTGTTTACTAAAAGTCAGCTACTACAGTGTTTTGTAGCTGCTGGCTTAATTTTTTTTTCATAACAAATTTCCTCTGTAAATATACATTTTTAATACAAGTGATATTGATGTCAAAGTGCATAACAGCTTTCTACAAAGAGAGCTGTTTACTTTCAGACAGTATCTCCTTAAAGTGATTGTAAAGGTAGAAGGTTTTTCATCCTAATGCATTCTCTGCATTAAGATAAAAAGCCTTCTCTGTGCAGCAGCCCCCCTCAGCCCCCCTAATACTTACCTGAGGTCCCTCTAGATCCAGGATTGTCTAAGCTGCCTGGGACTCCCCTCCTCATTTGCTCAGACAGCAGCACAGCGTCTGTCAGTCAGCCAATGAGGACAGAAAAGGGGGTGGGACCGGACCAAGGCTCAGTGTCTGAATGGACACAGGGAGCTGTGGCTCGGCTCGGGCGCCCCCATAGCAAGCTGCTTGCTGTGGGGACACTCAACAGGAGGGAGGGGCCAGGAGAGCCAAAGAGGGACCAGAGAAGAGGAGGATCCGGGCTGCTCTGTGCAAAACCACTTTTTAACTAACAAAAAAAACAAGACTTTACAATCACTTTAATTCCGAGTCACTCACTTTTTCAGCTGTGTGTTTGTAATTTGAGTTTTGATACTGGGTTCTGTAAATAACAGACTTTTTCAGCAAGCTGGTAAACAAGCATGCAAAAACCTATAGCACTTTGTTGTGGCTTAGAAAAATAAACATGGAGCAGTCATATGTAATATTTCCTATTAAAAATATTTTTTTTAGTTTTGAACAAAATGCAATAAGAAAATATTTTCCGAAAACAAGGTGCATATTTATAAAGCAGTGAACTGTAACATTCACCAAACATTCTTTGCAGGTGAAGCAACCACTATTTTTAAAGCAGGTGAACTAGGAAAATGTATCTTCAGTGAATGCCACTTTTACGGCTTCATAAATATACGCTTAAACTTTTGCTCATACATTCGGCATAACAGCACAAAGACTGAAAGTATACAAGGGGTGCTTGGATCACAGTACCACAAGGGGTGGCTGGATCACAGTACCAGTTGAGCAACATAACAAATCCTTTGGCAGGTAAACAATTCTCATTTACTATACGAACTATACGAACTATCCATTCGGCTGCTTGTCCTTAACCACTTAAGACCCGGACCTTTAGGCAGCTAAAGGACCCTGACAGTTTTTGCGATTCGGCACTGCGTCGCTTTAACTGACAATTGCGCGGTCGTGCGATGTGGCTCCCAAACAAAATTAGCGTCTTTTTTTCCCCACACATAGAGCTTTCTTTTGGTGGTATTTGATCACCTCTGCGGTTTTTATTTTTTGCGCTATAAACAAAAATAGAGCGACAATTTTGAAAAAAATGCAATATTTTTTACTTTTTGCTATAATAAATATCCCCCGTATTCTTCTACCTATTTTTGGTAAAAAAAAATGGCAATAAGCGTTTAACAAATGGTTTGCGCAAAATTTATAGCGTTTACAAAATAGGGCATAGTTTTATTATTTTATTTTTTTTACTACTAATGGCGGCGATCAGCGATTTTCTTCGTGACTGCGACATTATGGGGACACTTCGGACAATTTGGACACATTTTTGAGACCATTGTCATTTTCACAGCAAAAAATGCATTTAAATTGCATTGTTTATTGTGAAAAAGACAGTTGCAGTTTGGGAGTTAACCACAGGGGGCGCTGTAAGAGTTATGGTACACCTAGTTTGTGTTTACAACTGTAGGGGGTGTGGCTGTAGGTCTGACGTCATCGATCGAGTCTCCCTATAAAAGGGATCACTCGATCGATGCAGCCGCCACAGTGAAGCACGGGGAAGCCGTGTTTACATAAGGCTCTCCTCGTTCTTCAGCTCCAGGGAGCAATCGCGAGGGGGCGGCTAGAAATGAATAGCCGCGCCCTCATCCCGGATCGCTCCCCGTGGGTTACCGACAGCCGCATGTACCAGGGGGGGTCCCGATTGGACCCCCGACCCGCGGAAAGGCGGGGACGTACATGTACGCCCATATGCCTGTACGTGCCATTCTGTGGACGTATATGTACATGCGGCGGGCGTTATCCGGTTAAAGAGCCACAATTTTGAAAAAAATTCAATATTTTTTACTTTTTGCTATAATAAATATCCCCCAAAAATATATAAAAAAACATTCTTTTCCTCAGTTTAGGCCGATACGTATTCTTCTACCTATTTTTGGTAAAAAAATCGCAATAAGCGTTTATCGGTTGGTTTGTGCAAAATTGATAGCGTTTACAAAATAGGGGATAGCTTTATTGCATTTTTATTATTATTATTTTTTTTTACTACTAATGGCTGCGATCAGCGATTTTTTTTTCATGACTGGACATGGCGGACACTTCGGCCAATTTTGACACATTTATGGGATTATTGTCATTTTCACAGCAAAAAATGCATTTAAAATGCATTGTTTACTGTGAAAATTACAATTGCAGTTTGGGAGTTAACCACAAGGGGGCGCTTATGGGGTTATGTATGACCTCATCTGTGTTTCTAACTGTAGGGGGGTGTGGCTGTAGGTGTGAAGTCATTGATTGTGATTCCCTATATAAGGGAACACACGATCGATGACGGCGCCACAGTGAAGAACGGGGAAGCTGTGTTTACACACAGCTCTCCCCGTTCTTCAGCTCCGGGGACCGATCGCGGGACTCCAGCAGCGATCGGGTCCGCGAGTCACGCGGTCACAGAGTTTCGGACCGGGTCGCGGCTTAAAGGGCAACGCACAGGTACGTTGATGTGCCCAGCCGTGCCATTCTGCCGACGTATATCAGCGTGAAGGGGTCCTTAAAGCGGGAGTTCACCATTACATTTTTTTTTTACCCTTAGATTGATGCTCGTTTTGTCTAGGGGAATCGGCTAGTTGTTTTAAAATCCGAGCAGTACTTACCGTTGTAGAGAGCGATCTTCTCCGCCGCTTCCGGGTATGGGTCTTCGGGACTGGGCGTTCCTTCTTGATTGACAGGCTTCCGAAAGGCTTCCGACGGTCGCATCCATCGCGTCACGAGTAGCCGAAAGAAGCCGAACGTCGGTGCGGCTCTAAATTGCGCCTGCGCACCGACGTTCGGCTACTTTCTGAAAATCGTGACGCGATGGATGCGACCGTCGGAAGCCTTCGGGAAAGACTGTCAATCAAAATAGGAACGCCCAGTCCCGCAGCCCATACCCGGAAGCGGCGGAGAAGATCACTCTGTAAAAAGGTAAGTACAGCTTCGATTTTAAATAAACTAGCCGATTCCCCTAGACTAAATGAGCATCAATCTAAGGTTAAAAATAGCAATTTCCGGGTGAACCTCCACTTTAAGTGGTTAAAGCAGCCTTAAAGCGTTTGTTAACCCAAAAAATAAAATAAAGATCCTGTTACTTTAAAGCATGTTATCACCCAAAATACCTGGCTGATCCTGCCAGTTTCTACCCTCCCCTCTGTACGCTGATCATGATATATCAGGGCTGCTGAGCCCTGACACCATTGTCAGCGTAAGTGCCTCCATCATCCGCTGCTATCTGCAGCTCTCCCTGTGTCTCCCTCTGACCCCCCCCCCCCCGCCTGTCATCTCTCACTATCTCTGATCTGCACCTCTCCCTGCTGCTTCAAAATTAACCGACCTGTATATCATCCCTTCTGTCAGATAAAAAGCTGTGTCCTAGTGCATGTGCTTTATATAAAAAAAAGATTTCTACCTGTTTTAACAGCGTCTTTCGGTGATCACATGACTCCAGGCTCTCAGCTTCTCTCCTCCCCTCCTTGCTGGCTGATGTCAGCAGGGGAATCTCGGGCCCCGCCCACTGGAGATATCACACGGGGAGAGCCTGGAGTCATCTTATCGCTGGGAGATGCCGTTAAAACAGGTAGGATTTTTTTTTTTTCATTTTTTAAACACAGGCACTAGGATACAGCTTTTTATCTGACAGAGGGGATGATATAAAGATGAGATAGTGGCTTAAAAACCACTTTAAATCTGAAACGCTGCTAAATGCAAATTTATACATACAGTATATGGTGTATGGTTATTAACACCATCAAGTTTATGTAGCTATGTTTAAAATAACAATCACATAGCTGAATTATTCTGGCAGGTAGAGGAACTTTGAAGGATATGAGACTAGCTCTTTCAAGTATTAATCTGAATGACCTGGAAGTCTGCCCATGAAGCTATCTGAATCAGTGTAAAATATAGTGTGCACGAATGACAAGACGGCATATCCATTAGCTCATGGAAATACATTTAGTCTTTCTAACCTTAAACACTCAATTCACATTAAATAATTAGTGTTACATCATTTACTGGATTGGCCCATTATGCATTCAATATTTTTGCACTGTACTTCATACAATGCCAGACACATTAGGGTTGATTTACTAAAGAATTTGCGACTGTACACTTAGCAAAGTATGTGTTGGGATTAAAAAAAAACTCTGTTCCCTTTAATGATCCAATCATGAAAGATCACATTGAAATTACAACATTTTATACTTTTAAATTTGGAGAATTCAGATATTAGCTACATGTTTTATCTCTTCCCACCTGCAACCTGTATATTAGAACTGAGGTTTCATTTTTTCTAGTCATTTGTATTGGTGTGTATAACATTACCTGCAGATGGCTGCTTCTGAAAAAAATGTGAGGAGCTGTCTTCTGGTACTGTGATTGTTAAAAAAGAAGTGCAGGCTTTAAAAAAACAAAACACATATGCTCACCTAAGTGGATGCAGCATCAGTACAATGCTGCATCTGTCCCCTGCCGGCTTTAAGACCAATGAAAATAGGTCTTTGATCGCAAGGCTGTGCAGGGGGCAGGAGCAGCTGGCTCAGGCTCTTGCTGAGAGGTTGAGCCAGCTGCCGGTCCATACACCTGGGTGGATCTCGACATTAAAGTTGGAATGTCTCCAGAGCCTATAATGTCTGTGTGACGTCAGCCAACAGCAGCCCGCTGTCGGCTGAAAATGGATTACAGTAGTGCAGAACAAAGGGTACTTCTGTGACCCACAGGAAAAGCAAGGCCAAAAGAACTTTGGCCATATTTCTCCTTTAACAGAAGCTGCTGCTACTTACAATTGTTGCGCCAGCCACCCACCCCCTTCTGCCGTCTCCTTCATAAAACTGGTCTTACTACTATCATACTATGCATTGCTTTCTGTGAATGGGCAGATGCTGTCATTTAACTCCTCCATTCACACAATTCAATACATTTTATGACAGCATTAAAAAGAATTCCATGAATGATGGAGAGGGCAGCAAGAGGCATACAGCTGGTGTAACTATTGGGAGTAACAGCAACTTTTGTTAACCTTGACAGCATCAGAAGACAGTCACTCAGGGCAGCATCCAGTGGCTGTGAAGAAGCAAGCACAGGAAGATCTTATATCAGAAGCAGATACACAACAATACACATGACAACAAATAAATATAAAGATAATACTGTTACCTTGAACTTTGTCCTATGCTATGCTGAGGTAAACTAGTTTATGTTCTTCCCACTGAGAACCAGCAGCCAACACGTTTCATGGCTGCTGGTTCTCAATCCAGACTGTTAATAACAACCAGGATTCCCAACTGTGAACCAGTTAGGCCTCTTTCAGACTGGGGCGGGAGCCGCGGTAGCGGTATAACGCAGCTAAAAATAGCGGCGCTATACCGCTGGGATTGCCGCGGGAATCAGCCGCTAGCAGTGCGGTATTAACCCCCGCTAGCGGCCGATAAAGGGTTAATACCGCCCGCCATGCGCCTCTATAGAGGCGCATTACAGGCGGTATTGCCGCGGCTTCCCATTGTTTCCTCTCACCGCTCCAAAGATGCTGCTGACAGGAGATTTTTTTGTCTCCCGCCAGCGCATCGCCTCAGTGTGAAAGCCCTCGGTCTTTCACATTGAGTCTGCAGTGAAGGAGTTTTTCAGGCGGGATAGCAGCACTATTTTTAGCGCTGTACCACCTGAAAAACTCCTCAATGTCAAAAGGGCCTTAGAGAGGTTCCCTATCAAGTGATTATGACACCAGCTCTGACACATTGATTACATGTAGGCTGGAGGCTCCACTGGCAAGAATGAAAGCCTTCAGCCTGTAGATAATCACTGTCATACTGAGGCTGTAGTCTAAATCTGCAGTGCCTAATTTTTAATAGTTTATTTGTTAAATGCAGTTTTATTATTAAAATAGTAATACATACAAAATTATAGAAAAATGTAAAAGAAAATGATCACTTTTGCACCTTAGGTCAGCCTATAATATAATCTGGACAGTGTATTTTATTATAAAAAAGGTTTACCAAATAAAAAACATTTTAACTTGAAAAATATATATATATAAATAATTTAGGTATGCAAATTAGTCAAAAAGTTATTGTTAAATTAACTAACACATTCTGACACTGGTAAATTTGGCCTGGGAATCTAGGCATCATGAAACGGTTATTCTGTTAGGCAGCTATAGAACATGGAAAGGGATTTCTCTGTGTGGAGCCTGCCGAGGAACTACAGGGCACAGAAAGCCTGTTTTTTCGTGAAAAGGTTTATTTTATACTGGAAAGCTGGAGGCCACTGTAGAGACCTATTTAAGGTCTGTGAGGAGCTGGTGTGCATGTCTGGGGACCAGATTGCTGGAGGACTACAAGGCTCAGTACTTGATGAATGTAACATTTGAGGGTCGAAACCTCTCATTTAGCGAAGATGGATACCAGATGCATCCAAAATTGGTCGTTATTTTACTGAACCAGGAAAGGAAGTGGGAAAAGTAACGCACTATGTGGTTTCCCATCATTCTCTATTTTATGAATTTCATCAACGCCAATTGCTCACTGGAGTGGATTTGATTAGGATCTTGTCCTTTGGAGTTCTTGTGCTGGTGTAGTAGCAGTATCTGGAGTAGTCTTTTCAGGGAAGACTTTAAACATCCTTACATCTTATAAGACCGTTGAAAGCCCGGTCTTTTTCTCTGGTAAGGAGATTTCAATTCCCACACATTGGGTGTCTTTCTTCTTCATTTCCGGTGGAGGATCTTTTTAAACGCAGATACTGGTGGTTACTTAGATGGACTCAATTCACTGATTTTTTATGGACTATTCTATATACTATACTCATTTATTCATTTGGATGGGTCTTACATTCTGAATTTTATAACTCACTTATTACGTTCACAATTAATATTTGTTTCACACACAAATTTGTCACAGGTCAAGTTAGTAGCGCTGTATTATTTTGTTTTTTTTAGCTATAGAACATGAATCCTTGCAAAGAATTATTGTCATTAAGAATTCATCGGTTCTCAACTTATTTATATATCATTCAATAGCACTTTATATATCATTCTGGATTGAAATACTTAATTAGTTGAGCAAACCAATGTATTGCACCATTTTCTTCTGATGTCTCCAATATGGTGGGTACATAATATACCTCAATATGTGACTACTGGAACTTAGTACTATGCCACTGATGCCCTGTACACACGATCGGTTCATCCGATGAAAACGGTCTGATGGATTTTTTCATCAGATATCCGATGAAGCTGACTTTCATCAGTCTTGCCTACACACCATCAGTTAAAAAACGATCGTGTCAGAACACGGTGACGTAAAACACAACAACGTGCTGAGAAAAATGAAGTTCAATGCTTCCGAGCATGCGTCGACTTGATTCTGAGCATGCATGGATTTTTAACTGATGGACAGACGATCGTTTTTTTCTATCGGTTTTTTAACCATCAGATAATTTTAAAACAAGTTCCTATTTTTTTCACCGATGGATAAAAAACCGATGGGGCCCACACACGATCGGTTCGTCTGATAAAAACGGTCCATCAGACTGTTTTCATCAGAAGAACCGGTTGTGTGTATGTGGCATGACAGTAACTAAAGAATGCTTTTACTGCATTTTGGACCAGATTATGACAAGGGAACCAGGTGCCCACTGGATTCTCCATAGAAATATAGGGTGAATGGACTGTAAAAAAAAAGAGAACTATAAAATTCAGCTCACAGTAGGAATGAGGTGGGAGAGACCTCTCTGCCAGTGACACAAGTGCAGCAAAACCTGGAGTGCCCTCTTGTGCTCCTGGCTCCTCCTGCATCAAGTGCCCCTTCGGAGACCTGCTCTCATCCCTCTATCCGCCATCTTTCCCTTTCATCTCTCCCGACTGCAGTGTCTTGCACTGCCTTTTTTCCATCTTTTACCATTTAAGGTTTACCATCTTCTGGACCCCACACCACCCACCTTCTATCTTCTCAGCTGGCATCTCCCTGGGCAGACACTTATTCCCCAACGCACTGCAATTCTAGACAGGTTTGCAGTCTTACTGTCAGATTATGGATGTATGGATGTATCCCCTATTCCTATATTCCTATTCCTATATTCTTGTATTTCCCCACATAATGTTAACTTTCGTATCTATGCCATCCAATCGTTAACAATTACTGTAAGTTACCTGTCTAAGTAACTTGTAACTAGCTCAAAGATATTTTGTGTTGACTTGAGTTATGGTTTGCCTGCTTCTTTAAGTCTCCCAATACCAGGTGTTGTCATACACTTGTATCTCTGAAATATCTAATAAAAACCTTAGGAAACAAAGATTTTAGATCTCACGTAGAAAGCTCTAAAAAGTTAACCTGAAAATTATTTCCACTGTCATGTTCAAAGTTATCTTGTAAATAGAGACTTTCTTCCACTTGCACCACACTATAAATATTATCTAACTATTGCTATAGCATTTTTTTCACTATCAATTGGTCATGGAAAAACAAAGCAGCAACTTCACCGAAGTATACCCAGACAAAGAATTAATAAAGTTTTGCCAAATGGTAAAAAGACACAAACCTTAAATTGTTTTTCTAATGCCATTTGAAACTGGTCAACATAATGATACCTTAAAGGTCCTTATAGTTATCCATAAAATTATACCTTCTACTGAATTCCTCAAATCCCAAATCATTGCAAATGCTAAACAGATATACCCAATATTCCAAAAAATTTCCTACTTTGGCCGGGGCAATGGCTTCATAGAAAGTAGATTTACCAGTTTTATCATGAGATCATTTGTATTTCATTGCTGGTAGTTCAGAAAATGAATACATATAATGTTAAACTTTGACAGTGCTACTGTTTTAAGATTGAAAATGATTCAGTCTTTCTTGTCTTGCAGTAGATTTATGAGAGTAATGGGTATTCGTGCACTGTACATAGGGAGAGATCTAAGAAAACCTTCTTTGTTTATGTATTTGCATCATCAGTGAAGCCCAAACAGGATTATATGCTGCTATGTCTACTGCAATAAAATAACCTTGATGTTCATAGCTAAAAATAATGTGGGCAATTTCACTGGTAGGATATCAGTCATCGCAAAGGGTGGATGGTGTTGCTTCTGGACCACATTCCAAACTAAAGTCACTCTCTGCTACCTTCTGGAAAAGATGTTATGACTTTCATAAATATCAGTGCTCAGCACATAAATTACAAACACCTTGTTGTTTGACTTGGCCCACACTGGCACATTAGACAAGTCAAGAGCAAGAATGTACAGACTACACTGATGACCTGAGGTTGCCTACAAATCACTTACCAGCTGCTGGTCAATGGTGGGAATTGCATCATGATGCCCATAAATTATCGCTGGGTTGTACTGACTGAAAAGGACTGGGTAGAAAACTCTTTTTCCTACGGAGGAGAGAGAAAATGCATTTGACGTTAGCCGTTTTTCAGTTAAGCAATAAAAAAACAACAAGGTCTCAGCTAAAAAAAGGGAAGCATTACTAAAAAACTAACTAGCCAGACCTAATTTGTGGAAGAGACAAAATTGGCAAAATCTCAAGAAGGAGCACACTGCTTCTTGTCTTCTGGTCTGATAATTTTCCTTTGTCTTGTTAGCTTAAATCAATAAATCTATTTAAAAATTACCTCTTCATAATATAAGCAATACACGTGTTATTTAACAGTATATAAGTCACACAAAATCGTCTGATCACAATGATATGTGGCCCCAGGGAATACAGACTTCCATAGTCTCTTTAGTTATAAATGATCTCATAACTTTTCTTTGTAGTTTAAAGGTTTAGCACACCTTTACTGATTTTGCCCAAAACATTCCCAAGCATTACAGTGTCCTCAGTTCCTTAATATGCAGTGCTCCATTTTACAAAAGAAAGCTTATTTTTTAAACTAATCATGTCATTGTCTCCTCTCTCCATCCTGCAGATGGCAGCACGTTGTTTTTCACTCCAGTGACTCACTTTCAGCAGAGAGCAGATTGAAGTCGGCTCTCTGCTGACATCACGGATATTAGTCCAGGCACCGATTCATCCCGACAATGGGAGTCTGGATCCACCAGGTGCTTGGACTGACACCCCGCTTAGCCTCTCAGCGAGCCGCTGAGAGCCTGAGTCGGCTGCTCTTCGCCCCTCCGCTCCAATGAGCAGGGAGGGAGAAGAGCAAAGAGCTGAGACTGACAGTCTACAGCTCTCTGCTCGGGGAACTGTCAGAACTGAGCGGTCGGTGATGTTCGATCGAAAGTTTCTCAGTGTAGAGGTGTCGGGGGTCAGATGCATGCATCGGACCGATGCTGCATTCACCTACTGTAGATAATTATAAGGAGGAAATTTTTTTAACCCATACATCTCTTTTACCCATGAGTTTTCAGCATCGTGCATCCAATGCTAGGCACCTCCTGCCATCTGCAGGATGCAGGGGGAAAGCAATGGAATGAGCAGCCGAAAAAGTAAGCATTATTTTATAAAATAGAGCACTGCACGTTAATGAACTGAGGATGCTTTAATGCTTGGAGATGTTCTTGGAAAAAGTCAGTAAAGATAAACTAACCCTTTAAATTTTAAATCCACAAGAAATAACTATTCTTATTTTTGAGAAATACGCTTTTTTTTTAAATATATGAGGTATACAATACTGTCTGGTCAGGAAGATATTTAGTTAACAGCATTAAAATAGTAAAAGTGCACCAGGGAGACACAAACTTCCATAGTATCTTTAGGTATAAATTTAAGTTATAGCTGCAGTGAAAATGGCTGCATAAAAAAATGTAATGGGATTCTCTATCTTTCTTGAAGAGGTCAGTGTTTTACTCTGACTACATTTTACTGTACTGTTTAAAGTGTATGTAAAGGTATTTTTTTTTTTTTTAATAGAATAGGGAAGGTCCTTATATGTTTTTTTTGTTTACAAAAGTTTTGTTTGGAAGACTGGAAAATGACAAGTTAACAGTACATAGAGATACATTATATATGTTGATGAGGTATCATACAAGAGTTATACAGGAGAAAGACATGAAACATAGGTCAATCGGTATGTTACAATGATGATAAGAGATACAAAATAAGGTATAAGCCAAAATAATTCAGATTATATATATATGGGTGTTCTAGCATAAGACAACTGATTAATATGAGCCAGTATAATAGTGAGAAAATGTGTAGGAGAAACCGTAAGATGGGTTACCTAATGTGTGGGAATTACGGTATTGTTGTGGTGGAGTCCAGTAGATCCATTTTTTATTGAAGGTTTGCATACTGTCTGAGAGTGTATAATAAATCCTCTCAGATAGTCTTAGGCCCCGTACACACGACCGGATCTATCCGCTGAAACTGGTCCGACGGACCAGTTTCAGCGGACAGATCCGGTCGTGTGTAGGCCCGAGCGGACAATTGTCCAGCGGATCGGACAGTTTCCAGCGGACAAAAATAGCTTAGCCTGCTAACAAATCTGTCCGCTGGAAACCTGTCCGTCGGACGTGTTCGGTCGTCTGTACAGACTCACCAGACACGTCCGACCGACCGCCATCCCTCGCATGCGTCGTACTGATTCGACGCAAGCGTGGAAGCTTTGAACTTCCAGGGCCGCCCACGTCGCCGCGTCATCGTCGCGGCGACGGCGCGGCCACGTCCCCGCGTATTGTTTACGCGCGGATTTCTGTCTGATGGCGTGTACAACCATCAGACAGAAATCTCCGGGGCAGACATGTCCGCTGAAAAAGGTCCGGCGGACCGTTTTCAGCAGACTGTCCTTCCGTGTGTACGAGGCCTAAGTGCATCCATTCTGGATAAGACTTGAGACTGGCCTTATAAAGTTTTAATTGCTGTTTGTGTTCCCGCCGGGCACATTTACCCCTTTGTTTTGGTGACCACTGTCACTGATGTAGAAATTTTTGTAGAAATTTTTACCAGAGCCAAAAGTGAGGGCAAAATCCTCCAAGTGGAGTTCCTATGACAATACTATAAAATGTGAATTACATTCACTTAGGAGATATTTCCTGTCCTATTTCCAGAACTGAAAGTGAAGCAATGTAATTCCAGTAAGCACAAGAAGCAAATAGCAGCAATGTAAATTGGTGGAATGCTTACACGGGTGCTCAGGTTCCAAAATGTCCTCCATCCACTGGATACAATACATAATTTGTAGAGAGTTATGCTTTTTTATCACTATTATGCCATACATAAAGTATTCTAAAGGATTTTGGAGTTGCCAGCTCTCTCTACTAATTTCATATTTTCCCAGTGGGGCACAGACAGTAGTATTGTAGGGGTAGACAGCAGAAACTTGATAGGGGTTTAACTCCCACCTATTCTATCCAAAGCTAAACATAATGTTTGAGCTTTACAAACACTTTAAATAGACCCTGACATTATAAATACCTTTTTTCCCTTTTTTATAAGTGATCATATCCCCTCTGTTCTCAGCTGCAAAAGAGCTAGGGGGAGGAGAAGCACCAGCACAATGAGCTTCCCAGTGAATAGCTGTGCAGTGGGTGTATGTCAGGACAATTCTGATCATTGGAGGAGGGCACACTGAGTTTTCAGCATAGCCAGAGTACTGACCACACTTTGTTCTCCTGCTTAGTGTGGTCTGTTTTTAATAGGAAAGCAGAATAACTGTCAGGAACACCAGGAAATTCACATGAAGGAAGCATGCAAAGAGAACAGGTTACTTTCTCATACAAGTACATAGGGTAACAAACGCTTTAAATTTCAACACATTTACTAAGCTTTGAAGCAAATTCCCTTGCAAATTGAACAACCTATTTGTCTTTATTAAATCGACATCACTATGCCAGGCTCCTTACTGATAGACTTATTTTCCAACAGTTATGTGTACCACAGTTATCTGTACTATTATCAGATCTCTCCAGAACTGTCTGTGACACACCTTTCACAAAATGTTTAATACAGTTCTGAAATTTAGGGGAGAAAGATCCAGATGGAGATCAAGATCTGAGGTAGCCAGCTCTACAGGAACTCTTGACTCTGGTGTGTGCAGAGGAAGATGCTAGCAAAGGCTGTGCAAGCAGGGAAGCAAGTCATCAGGACAGGCTCCCTGTAGAAGGAAACGCATACAACACTACTACCTTATCTCTTCAAAGTAACACTACAGCACAGACACACTTGGGAGAGAGGACTGAAGCACCAAGACTGGCAGCGAGAACTGCCCCTGGCTGTCAGCCTTGGCTCCCCCTAGAGAGAGCTGACATGAGTCAGTCAACAGTGATTTAAACATGCTTGGAATAAATGTACTTCTATCCGCAGACAAAAATGTAGAGAAATTGTTATATATATATTCACATACACACACACACACGAGGGTTCTTCAAAAAGTTTCTGCATCTCCATTATATCTATATATATATATATATATATATATATATATATATATATATATAACAGTGCAGAAATGTTAATGCAAACACCCTTTTTATTTATATATATATATATATATATATATATATATATATATATATATATATATATATATATATATATATATATATATATATATATATATATATACATACATACAGGGCTCAAAATTTCAAGTCCTGAGCTACTAGCCAGGCCTCAAGGTGTACTTGCCACCAGTTGCCCTGCCCAACCCCTACCATTGCCCCCCCCCCCTAGACACGCCCTCATAAATTATCTCATGAAATGACACTTAAATGTTTTATGCAGAATTAAGTTATAAAAATAAATATTAACAACAACTTTATCCATGCCCAAAAATGCAGCCTGCCCATGTTTACAATGCAGCATGTGTCCCCAGTGCAGCCACGTGTCCCCCAGTGCAGCCACGTGTCCCCCAGTGCAGCCACGTGTCCCCCAGTGCAGCCACGTGTCCCCAATGCAGCAAAATGTCCCCAATGCAGCAAAATGTCCCCACTGCAGCCAGTGTCCCCATTGCAGCAAAATGTCCCCGTTGCAGCCAGTGTCCCCAATGCAGCAAAACGTCCCCACATTGCAGCCAGATGTCCCCACATTGCAGCCAAATGTCCCCACATTGCAGCCAAATGTCCCCACATTGCATCCAAATGTCCCCACATTGCAGCCAAATGTCCCCACATTGCAGCCAAATGTCCCCACATTGCAGCCAGATGTCCCCACATTGCAGCCAAATGTCCCCACATTGCAGCCAGATGTCCCCACATTGCAGCCAGATGTCCCCACATTGCAGCCAAATGTCCCCACATTGCAGCCAAATGTCCTCACCGCCGCCTGGTTGTTTAAAGCTTTCAATTCAATAGCTGTGTTCCCCGCCACGAGCGTCTTATACAGCACCTTCCCCTTGTCCGGGAAACTTTGATAGACAGATCACCCGTCCAATCCTGGGATGGGTGATCTGTCTATCAAAGTGCCCGGACAAGGGGGAGGGGCTGTATATGATGCGCGCGGCGGGGAACACAGCTATTGAATTGAAAGCTGTAATGTTCTCTGCGCTTTGAACAACCAGGCGGCGGCGACATCAGCGGCGGCGCGACTCTCCTTTCCCTGCTCGCCCCCCCCTGCTCCCAGGCAGCACACACTCACCAGCCCTCAAAATTTACTCGCAAAATGCGAGCAGGAGAGTGTAAATTTTGAGGGCTGTATATATATATATATATATATATATATATATATATATATATATATATATATATGTGTGTGTATATACACACATACACGGAATCTCAAAAAAGTGAGTACACCCCTCACATTTTTGTAAATATTATATATTTTTATGTGACAACACTGAAGAAATTACACTTTTCTACAATGTAGTAGTAGTGAGTGTACAGCTTGTAAAACAGTGTAAATTTGCTGTCCCCTCAAAATAACTCAACACATAGCCATTAATGTCTAAACCGCTGGCAACAAAAGTGAGCACACCCCTAAGTGAAAATGTCCAAATTGGGCCCAATTAGCCATTTTCCCTCCCCAATGTCATGTGACTCATGTGTTACAAGGTCTCAGGTGTGAATTGGGAGCTGGTGTGATAAATTTGGTGTTTTTGCTCTCACTCGCTCATACTGGTGACTGGAAGTTCAACATGGCACCTCGTGGCAAAGAACTTTCTGAGGATATGAAAAAAATAATTGTTGCTCTACATAAAGATGGCCTAAGCTATAAGAAGATTGCCAAGACCCTACAAATGAGCTGCAGCACAGTGGCCAAGACTATACAGCGGTTTAACAGGACAGGTTCCACTCAGAACAGGCCTTGCCATTGTAGACCAAAGACGTGCACGCGCTCAGCGTCATATCCAGAGGTTGTCTTTGGGAAATAGACACATGAGTGCTGCCAGCATTGCTTCAGAGGTAGAAGGGGTGGGGGGTCAGCCTGTAAGTGCTCAGACCGTATGCCACACATTGCATCAAGGAAGCCTCTTCTAAAAATGGTATATATGATGAAGTAGTTGATGATGATGATTGTTTAGTGTTAGGACCACAGATTACAGGGTGCCTTGGCGCAGCTCTGTGGCTCACGCATGCGTTTGAAAATGTGTGCGGACAAAACCCCTGTTTTTAACGCATACTGTTAGGTTAATTTGGTTGTTCTGCAGGCTGGTCGGTAAGGAGGCTTGGTTTTTTCCTTGGGCAGTCCGCAGGTTTTGTTGTTATCTGTGTTAGCCTTCCTATGCCACATACTGCGATTGCCAGCAATAGATGGGGGTGGTAGACACGTTTATGTTTCACCTGTGGTGTTTATATTGGTCCAGCAGTGCACCAACACCTTTGCAGCCATTGTGCTATATGCTGGGTGTTTGGTGTGCGCCTGTACCTTTAAGGAGGGGTGGCTTCACTTCAGTCCACGTGCACCCATCTATCCATTAGAATGCATGTGCCTCCACTGTGGGGACGCTCATTATTTAGTGTTAGGACCACAGATTACAGGGTGCCTTGGCGCGGCTCTGTGGCTCACGCATGCGTTTGCAAATGCGTGCGGACAAAACCCCTGTTTTTAACGCATACTGTTAGACAGGTTAGTTTGGTTGTTCTGCAGGCTGGTCAGTAAAAAGGCTTGTTTTTTTCCTTGGGCATTCCCCAGGTTTTGTTGTTATATATGATGAAGTAGCACCACTTCATCATATATACTTACTTTCACGGGTGCTGGCATCACTACAGAAGTTCGGCTGCTTTTTACGTTTTACATAGCGCTTTATTACCAGTCTTTTGGTATTTAACACGTTTTGGTAGCGCATTAGTATCTCACTTTTTATTTATACACTCTTGTAAAGATGATGCACAAGAAAGCCTCGCAAAAAGTTTGCTGAAGACAAGCAGACTAAGGACATGGATTACTGGAATCATTTCCTGTGGTCTGATAAGACCAAGATAAACTTATTTGGTTCAGATGGTCTCAACCGGGTGAGGAGTACAAAGACAATTGTGTCCTTCCAACAGTCAAGCATGGTGGTGGGAGTGTCAGGGTCTGGGGCTGCATGAGTGTTTCTTGCACTGGCGAGCTACAGTTTATTGAGGGACCAGGAATGCCAACATGCACTGTGACATACTAAAGCAGAGCATGATCCACTTTCTTTGGAGACTGGGCCGCAGGGAAATATTCCAACATTATAACAACTCTAAACACACCTCCAAGACGACCAGTGCCTTGTTAAAGAAGCTGAGGGTAAAGGTGATGGACTGGCCAAGCATGTCTCCAGACCTAAACCCTATTGAGCATCTGTGGGCATCCTCAAATGGAAGGCGGAGGAGATGTCGTCATGGAGGAGTGGAAGAGGACTCCAGTGGCAACCTGAAAAGCTCTGTTGAACTCCATGCCCAAGAGTGTTAACGCAGTGCTGGAAAATAATGGTGGCCACACAAAATATTGACACTTTGGGCCTAATTTGGAAGTTTTCACTTAGGGGTGTACTCACTTCTGTTGCCAGCAGTTTAGACATTAATGGCTGTATGTTGAGTTATTTTGAGGGGACAGCAAATTGACACTGTTATACAAGCTGTACACTCACTGTCGCATAAAAAGATATTAATAAAATATTTACAGAAATGTGAGGGGTGTACTCACTTTTGTGAGATATTGTGTATATATATATTGTGAAATTGGGGGTTATTTAGCGTCTGTGTAGAGCATACCAGTGAGCAGAGTCCACGCCAGTTGTGCTTTTTAAGGGCTTGTTGACCCACTTTTATTAAAAGAAAGAAAAACGTCCATCCAGAATTCCCACGCAGGGGGTTTCAAGTTGCTACAGCAATAAAGTAATCGACCAAAAATGCAGAGCCACCTGGCTCTCTTCAGAAATACAGCCACTTAGGCTTTACACTTCAGCCCTCCTGGTCATGTACCAAAGTACCTGTACAAATCACCTTCTCTCAGCTTCTGTGCTGCTCAGCCCACAGCTTTGGGCCCTCTGTCTATACCATGCAGACATGCATGTTTCTCCCTTGCTTGCCTGGACTCCTCGGGAGGGTGGAGCTCAGAACACTGGTCCTGACTCTATTATAAGCCCAGGACCCACCTGCTCAATCAACCAGCCAGACTCCTGGCTGTTTCCAAAACCCGGTCCCAGGATTGGACATTCCATGCCACCCATATCACTATGGAATCTCCGGGCTCCAGGTCCCCAAGTGGATTTTACAAACTTTGGAGGAAAATGATCAGATTCCTCCACATTAACCCCCTTGGCGGTAAACCCGAGCGTGACTCGGGGTTGGTTTTTCATGTTAAGATCGGTATCCCCGAGTCACGCTCGGGGTGGACGTGCAGAGTGTGCAGCGGCGCGGCTTACCTTCTCGCTGGATCCACAGGCAAGTTACTTACCTTGTCCCTGGATCCAGCGATGCATCCCACTGTGTGAGCGAGCGGGACCTCCTCGCTCGATTCACAGTGTCCCCGTGTGCCGCCGATCTCCGTTCCCTGCGACGTTACGACGCACGGGAGCGGAGAACGGCGCCAAATTAAAAAAAGTAAACAAACACTTTACATACAGTATACTGTAATCTTATAGATTACAGTACTGTATGTAAAAAATACACACCCCCCTTGTCCCTAGTGGTCTGCCCAGTGCCCTACATGTACTTTTATATAATAAGAAATGTTCTTTCTGCCTAAAAACTGTAGATTGTCCAAAAGTGTCCCTTTATGTCAAAAATGGTTTTAGATCAACTAGAAAACAGCGATAATAAATTATAATCACTTGCAGAATTGTACGATAGCGATTTGTGGGGAAATTCGTCATAAAAAAAATAAAATAATGACAGCGACAATTCTGCAACTGAGCAAATTTCAGTGATTTTGAGTTGATTACATTATTGAATACTTTTTATTATAATTATATTATTATTTGTTATAATTATTTATAATTATTTATTATAATTTATAATTTTGTTTTTAAAAAAAAATCATACCCGGGATGCCTACAAGACTCTTGCTTGGTCAGATTTAAGTGAGTTATTTCTAAAAATTACAGGCCTACAGTATAAAACTCCAAATTTCCTTGCAAAATAATTGTACCGCTTTTGGTACGTAATTCCACACAGAATCATACTGCCAGGGAGGTTAAATAACCCTGGAGCCCCTCTACCTGCCTATTTGAGAATCCTGGGCGACCATTACCAGGACAGGGAACTGTACTATCACAATATATATATATATATATATATATATATATATATATATATATATACACACACACACACACATGTACTGTATATTGAAAAAAAAGGCTGGCTCCAGGGACCACTGGGTATTTTCTGCCCTCAACCTTCTATTTTTCTACTGTGAGTAATTGATGTAATTATTTTTATGCCGGGGTATCTTGAGGTTTGAAAAAGTCTTCATGATAAAAAAAGAAGGTTGGGGAAAGCTGCTTTAACATCCTTAGTCTGAATTCAAAGATTTTTTTTTCTTTCTTCATATTTTTCACAGGCCTAAGTACTACTTATAGCTCTACTAATTATTCTGGTAGCAAAGATAAAAAAACATAACATTCACTTGCATCCACTTTTCTTAATAGAGTAGAACCTTATGTATTACAATTGCCCTTAAAGCTATGTTATTGCAAAATTGAAAATATCATACTGAGAATAAATAGTCATATGGTCATACGAGATACTCCTATCACTCCCAGACAGATCATACCTGGCTGTGTGTTTATTCTGCATGTGTTCAGGAACTCTGCATTGAAGTAGATATCCACATCACAAAAAAACAGAAGGACGTTGTTTCCTTTCCAGGCGCGAGCGCCTATATCTAATCCTTTGCCACGGGAGAATTCCTCGTTCAGCTGAATAAATGTGTAGTTCTTGAAGTTTGCTGCCCTGGAAATAAATAGAAAATCATATACTACTGAAGAATGGACAAATGTCATCCCATAATCTACTATAAAATTCAGACTGAAGTGCTGGATGTTATATGTCAGTGCTTGTGGTATAAAATTATAAACAAAGAGTTATATGTATGTTTCAGTATTAGCTATAACAATGTAGTTTAGAATTAGCAATGTCTTTATACTAAAGAAAGCAATGGGAAATTCTTTACTAATAATGGAAATATAATATCAAAATCAGGGACATTTGGGAGCTATGATATTGCCTAGATGATATACATCACACCACCAGTTACACCAAAAAATAAAACTTGTATCCTGAATGGTTGTATGGGCATCCTAGATATGACGAATAACAGTATTCCATTAGGCTTGGTGTAGGTTGGTTAAGGGGATGTGGCTTAGATCTACATGTTATGTGCATAATCGATTCTTCAGGAGCTTAGGCATAGAATAGTGTGTTCATCATAGTTGGATTTGACTGGTAGCAGTTAGAATCACAGTATGGCAGACGAGTGGTAAGCAGATATATTTACACAGTATGTATACTGTTTAGTGGCTAAGAGACTTGATGAGTCTAAGGTTGGGTAACACTTTAAGGCCCCGTACACACCAAAGGATATCCGCTGGAAACGGTCCTCTGGCGGATTTGGATTTGATGGCTGTACTCACCATCAGATCGGAATCCATCCGCGGTGACGTGTCGAGCCGTGCGCGACGCTGGAAGGTAAGTACTTCCACGCATGCGTCGAATCATTACGACGCATGCGAGGGAGGGGAGCGGACGGATTGATCCGGTGAGTCTGTACAGACGACCGGATCAATCCGCTGGACAGGATTCAAGCGGATAGATTTCTTAGCATGCTAAGAAATTTTTATCTGCTTGAAATCCCTCGGCTGGATTTTTATCCACTGATAAACTCGGTCGGAGCTGAATTCTGCCGAGAAACCCGGCGTGTGTACACTTTCGGCGAGGAAGCCGACGAGTTCCTCGTCGAGCCAAATAGAGAACATGTTCTCTATTTCCTTGTTGTTCAATGAGGAAAGTTGGCTCGCCGAGATCCTCGGCGCTTCACACAGAACTCGACGAGCAAAACGATGAGTTTTGCCCGTCGAGTTCCTCGGACGTGTGTACGGGGCCTCAGATGTGGCATAGAAGTCAGTAAAAAATGTCTTTGAACTCTTTGAGCTTTTTTACAGAACTACAAACCTCATCTGTCTTACCTGGTTATACCCGAGGAGACACTCTGGGATTTTGAACTGGATTAGGCATACAGAGCTAGGAAAGGGATAGTCGGCACCCATGATGTAGGTTCTTAGTCATGGCCATGACTGAGGACTAACGTCCGAAAAACACATAGGCTGCTTTTACAGAATTATATATGTTTTTTCAAAAAATGAATACTATTTTTTTTTCGTGACAATCTGAGTGCTGACCATCCCTTCATTATCCTGGTATGTTGAAGGTGTCAGCAGCCTTGAGGTCAGCGCATCGGCAGAGCTGTTATGTGGGAAGGTTGTAGCGCCCATACACCTGTTTTCCCTAGGCATACAGAGTTAATTTACATCTGATGGGCTGTAGCAGTTCTCAGAACAATGCATCTTCACTGATTAGACAGCTAAAAAATGTCCCTCAATGCATAGAGGGGAATCTGTGACTAGTGACATTAATTCTGATCATTTCTCCAGGAGACTTTATATTTTGCCTCAACAGCCTCCTTTTCCACCTGAGGCTCCACAGTAGGCATGTGGGCTGCTATGGCTATAGTTACACCATTGGATGAATGCAATGTACAGTACATTTGTGCTCAGCACAGGTATTATTCATTGCCAGGAACACAAATAAACCCCTCCCCCCCCCCAACATAACCTTATCCCTTAATCCAAACACTTAAATGCCACCTCAGCAATTAACCCTTCGCCATTAAAGGCTTAGTAACAAGTTTGCTTCAGACCAGAGAGGATAAAAACCACATATTCTCACTGGTGTAATTTAACTTCTAAACTCACCTCAGTGAGGCCTAAGCACATAACCTACCCCTAACACCCTAACATAAGTCCTCTCCCCCAAAAACCTATCCGTACCCTTACATATACCCAGTAAAGTGACTGGCCTCAGGTAGTACAAAGAGAGGAAACAAATCCTCCTACATAAGTTTTACTTGATATTCTACAGCCCTCTCTTCTCTACATCCATTCAAAGTCCAGTGTTTATGAAGCTTGTCTGAGCATCCAGAGCTAAAGTCACACTCTGCTGAGCTCAGTGAGGAGAGCTCTGACAGCTGATTGGAGGGAAGGGACACACTTCCCCCTCACACAGCACACAGCACACAGGTACAGAGATGAGGCTGTCAATCAGCTGGCGATCCGTCCTTTTTTCTCTTGGTGTCATGAAAACTTGGCAAAAGTCACTTATGCTAATAGCAGGGGAACGAAGCAGCAGACAGAAGTGCTTAGTGCTGCAAACTGAGACAAATACACACTATAGAGGGATATGCTATGTTCATATTTCATGTCTGAGGTTTACAACCATTTTAACTTCACACTTAAAATAATATATCTGTAAAACACGAACACAATGTGGTACCATAGTAATGTTCCTTTGACACTAAATTATATTGTCTTTTTAAAGATTTTAATCGAGTGACTGATAAATGTCAAAATCCGCTTTGTGTGGTATGTTCTGAGTTCCCGTAAGAAAACATAGAAACCTTTATGAAACCTCAGAAGGTGAGCAGAAGAAAATACCATAGTTCTTTTGATGTCTGTGGCTTTTCTGCGCTCACAGAAGCCCTTTGTGTTTCAATATTCCAGTAAGGACATTTAAATATTGTTTAGAACATTGTAAATTGCATGTCATTTAGATTACAGCATGTGCGTAAGAAAAAACGTAAGTTTATATAAAACTAAAATGTTTTCCTTAGTTTTGGATAGCGTAGGAAAGGGTTAAAGTCCCCGTTGGGGTATTTTCTGTCTCTTGCTCAAGAGATTTTCCTTCACTTCCTATCCTGGAGATGCAACAGGAAAGGAGTAAAGTTTATAATTTATTTCCATTAGATCATATTTTAGGAAAAAAATTGCTTTTAGTAATTAATCAGGAAAATACGATATATGCTTGAATAGTCTTTTCAATATAACAAATAATACTTTTTTTATTAGCTTTTTTATGATTGGACATGACAGTGACTTAAAATGTTTCTGATCCTATTTCATTTTTTTTTGGTGTGCATTAAAAACCAAGAGTTTTATTATTTCCCGTTTTTTCCCCGTTGCTGTGAAATTGAAATATAAATCATTTCATAATTAAAATGCATTTATCAAAGCGACACAAAACCGTCAGTAGTAGAATCAATTTCAAGACTCCATAGACACAGAATTTCAGTGTTACATATGGATCCGATGTGACATAGTGACACTGAAATACAAAGCAGTTAATTGATTGAGGAAATAAAACATAGCAGTGAACAATAAAATAAAATATGTAGAAATTTGTTTTTCAGGTGTGATTTACCTTTCACTGCACAATATAAGCAAAAGTGAAAATTGTATCCCTATAATAACACAAGAGAACATGTTAGGCCTTGTACACACGGGCAAACATGTCCGATGAAAACGGTCCGCCGGACCGTTTTCAGCGGACATGCCCGCCCGGAGATTTCTGTATGATGGCTGTACACACCATCATACAGAAATCCGCGCGTACACGATACGCGGTGACGAGGCCCTGGAAGTTCAATGCTTCCACGCATGCGTCAAAGTCATTCGACGCATGCGAGGGATGGCGGCCGCTCGAACATGTACGGTAAGTCTGTACAGACGACCGAACATGTCCGATGGACAGGATTCCAGCGGGCATGTTTCTAAACATGTTTAGAAACATTTGTCCGCTCGAAAACGGTCTGGCGGACAAATGTACGCTGGAAACCTGTCCGCTCGGCCGTACACACGACCGAACATGTCTGCTGAAACTGGTCCGCGGACCAGTTTCAGCAGACATGTTCGGTCGTGTGTACGGGGCCTAAGAATTATGTTCTGAGAAAATGTATTTTCTCCGGATGGCCTATTCATTGTTCTATTGCTCTTTGCTATTAAAAATGGAACCTAATGCGATGGACTGTTTTCATCGGACGAACCGATCGTGTGTGGGCCCCATAGTTTTTTTTCCCATCGGTGAAAAAACGTAGAACCTGTTTTAAAATTATCTGATGGTTAAAAAAACGATAGAAAAAACGATCGTCTGTGGGCAAGTCCATCGGTTAAAAATCCACGCATGCTCAGAATTAAGCCGACGCATGCTCGGAAGCATTGAACTTCATTTTTTTCAGCACGTCGTATTGTTTTACGTCACCGCGTTCTGACACAAACAGATTTTTTGACTGATGGTGTGTAGGCAAGACTGATGAAAGTCAGCTTCATCGGATATCTGATGAAAAAATCCATCGGTCCGTTTTCATCGGATGAACCGATCGTGTGTACAGGGCATAAGGGTCTTCGGGCCAATTGTTTTATTCATTGACATTTTTTTTATTTTTCATTCTTTAACTAGCACTTGCCATAAAAAAAGAAAAAAATGGAGTCCCACTGTCTTTTTTATGTCTTATAGAATAAAATGAAATGACAAACGGGTACTTTTAGGAACTAATCAGACTCCAGTTTTCTGTAGGTAAGTATAACCAGAATAACAAGAGGTGATTGTTTTGTATGAGTCACCACGCTATGCATTGCCTTATCAAATGAAAGCTTAAAAAGAATATCTTGAATCCGTTTGTGAAATGTCACCGAAACCTATAAAGCACAATGGGAAAGAGGTAATAGATAAAGATGCATTACTGGACAATCTGTCTTCTTGTAAACCACAGCCTGCAGCAAACCGATTGTTACGGTGTGTGCCAGGACAAAATTAATGGCATTAGCCTCCCACCAACAGCTGGAGGAAAGAAAATGTGCCACTACTTGTATTTTTTTAACTTCAAAGTCAGGGACCAAAACATCAAAGGATGAGAGCCAAGCAAGCATTAAAAACAGATTATTCTACTCAGAAATAAGAAGCAGTGGGTAGCGTATTATTTATTGCAAAAACATGCAAATATGTTTACTAAGTGAACCTGTGAAGGTAGAAAGGATAGGAATTCTGAATTTTACAGCTTTGCTGGCTGTATGCTTGTCTATGGTAGGCACCCTGATAGATAATCAATAAAAAAGAGCGAACTTGGCCATGTTTGGTTCGACACAGTACCAAATGGAACTGCTCAACATCCACAATCTGCCCATCTCTGTGGTTTCAGGTGCTGGCCCATGGAGTTCATTAATGTTCCCCACATGGAAAGAATGAAAACTTTGGCTGCCCTCCAATGACATCAGCCTTCTCAAAGCTTTATTATTCCAGGACTAGATCACAAAAATGTCCACTCACACCAAGCCTTATGCCTTGTACACATGACCGGTTTTCACAATGAGAAAACTGCCATTTTTTATATTGGTTGAGAAAACCGGTCATATGTATGCTCCCTAGCAGTTTTCTCGACAAAAAAAATGCTTGCAATTATTTTTAAACCAGCTTTCTTTTTTCTGGTCGCGTTTCCCGTCGGTCTTTTTCTCATCGCAAAAAACGGTTGTGTGTATGCGTTTCCGAGGGGAAAAAAAGTGCATGCTCAGAATCAAGTATAAGACGGGAGCGCTCGTTCTTGTAAAACTAGCATTCAGAATGGAGATAGAACATTTGTCACGCTGTAACAGACTGAAAAGCACGAAGACTGAAAAGCGGGAATCGTCTCTCACCAAACTTTTACTAACTTGAGGATCAGCAAAAGTAGCCCAAAGGGTGGGGCCTTTTGAAAGGAACTTCCCCTATAGTCCCGTCGTACGTGTTGTACGTCACCGCACTTTGGTCGGACGTTTTTTTTGCATGAACGTGTGTATGCAAATCAGGCTGGAGAGGAATCACGTCGTGAAAAACAACGACTTTTTGAACGTCAGGAAAAACGATGGTGTGTACGTGGCATTACTCTGACATGTTTCCATTAATAAAGGACTTAATCATAGATATGAGCAGAAGAAAGGCAATTAAAGCATTCACAAATGAAACATTGTGGTTTTAAAGGCACATGCATATAACAACATATATGGCGATATTGCATATAAGCAATATATGTAAGATGCATGTCCCCACAAATGACAATGTATACACATACAGTATACATACAGTATATTTAAAAAAATTGCCTAATAAAAATATAGTAAAGATACATCCACTGCAAAGGACTCTGTTGAACCAAAACATAAAGATATAAATAATTATATGAAAACTTTTTTTCCTCTAAAGATAATTTAATAATTTATATAACAATAATCTTTTTTTAGAAGGAGTACAATATTTTAAGGCTGGCTCAGGCTGGGTTCACACTACTACACTACTTTTCATCCTACTTTGCTCTGCTACATTGGTCCTACATTTATCCTACATTGGTCCTACATCCATCCTACTTTCATGAACAGGATACTACTTTGGTCCGACTTCAATGATATTCAATGGGCCTGAAGTAGGATCAATGTAGGACCAAAAGTAGTACAGGGAGCATTTTCAAAGTCGGACCGACTTGTGTAGGACACTACAAGACGCTCTCATAGGGAAACATTGAACACAGAGCAAAGTAGGATGAAAGTAGTGTAGTAGTGTGAACCCAGCCTCAATCATGGATATTTATGGTGATTTATGTCACTGAAGATTTATATTGATGAAGCCGTGCGAGTTCAACTAAACTCACACGATTTCACTCCTGCATGTCAGTCCCAATTTTGGGTGTGATTTCAGAGGTTTCTGTACAGATGTCAATGTAAATCGCCCGAAATCACAAAAAGTAGTACAGAAACTACTTTTTAAAATCAGTGCAGCATTGCACCGATTAGGATGGTGTTATTGACGGCAATTCCCACTGATTTGACATGCGATTTGACAAATTACATGTCAAAATGCTCCAGTGTGAACCAGGGCTGTGTGATTGTAGTGTGGCAGGAAAGCGTTGTTGGACTGTGGGCTATCGTAAGGCTAATTAAACAACTTTTTCACAAGGTGGGTCTCTTTTTTTTACTTTCAACTTTTTTACGGGAAGGAAAAATAAGGTGTACTAAGGTATCCCTGTATACCAGTCAAATAACCAGTGCTCAATAGGGATGGGTGAACTTTCCAATCCGAGCATAAGTTCAAGCTGAACTTTGGTTGTTTGGATGTTCTAGCGAACACCAAACAATATGCTGAGTTCGGGGGAAATTTGAAAGCTGCGGAACCCCGTTAAAGTCTATGGGACACTAACATCGAAAAAACCAAAAGTGCTAATTTTAAAGGCTTATATGCAAGTTATTGTCATAAAAAGTGTTTGGGGACCTGGGTCCTGCCCCAGGGAACATGTATCAATGCAAACATTTTTTTAAAAACTGAAGTTTTTTTGGGAGCAGTAATTCTAATAATAATAATGCTTAAACTGAAACAATAAAAGTATTTATTTTAAAAATATTCCTTTAAATTTTATACCTGGGGGATGTCTATAGTATGTTGTAAAGTGGCAAATTGTTCCCGTGTTTAGAACAGTCCAGCAGCAAAATGACATTTCTAAAGGAAAAAAAGTCTGCGGCTGTAATGAATTGTCGGGTCCTAGCAATACAGATAAAATTCATTGAAAAAACTGCATGGGTTCCCCCAAGTCCATTACCAGGCCCTTTAGGTCTGGTGTGGATATTAAGGGGAACCCTGTGCCAAAGCATCCTCCCAATGTTGAGGGCATGTGGCCTGGTATGGTTCAGGAGGGGGGTGCTCTCTCGCCCCCCCTCTTTTCCTGCGGCCTGCCAGGTTGCGTGCTCGGATAAGGGTTTGGTATAGATTTTTGAGGGACCCCTACACCATTTTTTTATTTTTGTCCCATGGGTTCCCCTTAAAATCCATACCAGACCTGAAGGGTCTGCTATGGATTTTGAGGGGGACCCCTACGTTATTTAAAAAAAAAAAAAAAAAAATGGTGCAGGGTTCCCCTTAATATCCATACCAGATCTAAAGGGCCTGGTAATGGACTGGGGGAGAAACCCATGCAGTTTTTTTAAATTAATTGTATCTGTATTGCCAGGACCCAACAATTCATTACAGCCGCGAGCAGTTTTAAATTACTTTTTTTCCTTTAGAAATGTAATTTTACTGCAGGGACTGTTAAAGGAATATTTCACTTTTATTGTTTCACTTTAAGCATTATTAAAAACACTGGTCCCAAAAAAAACTGAAGCTTTTAAAACTTATACATGTCCCCTGGGGCAGGACCCGGGTCCCCAAACTGTTCGTGTCCTATAAACTTTAACGGTGTTCGAACACATTTTTTGCCTGTTCGCAAGTTCTGGTGCGAACCGAACTGGAGGGTGTTCGGCTCATCCTTAGTGTTCAATAGACTGGATATGCTGGGGATAGATGAGCCATATAAGGGAAAAAAACAAGCCATGAAAAAACAGTTGTTTATTATCCACACAGTAAAATAAGTAAAATAAGTAATGACCAACGATACCACACTGGCTAATAGAATCCAATCCGGCCACCAGGTGTGCATGGAGGGATGCTAATAACCATACCCAAGGGAGATGGATAGCTATCGTCTGGAGAGTCCAGCAAGGACACGCCGGCGTGCCCGGATGGTGTCACTGAGTTGACAGTAGGAAGTGTGGAGTCGAGATGGACACCTTAAGAACCAGTGTGGAACGCAGGGCAGTCTGTTGCCGTAAGGTATCCTTGTATTCATTAGCCTGGAAGAAAGGATATCTGGGGACCCCGTCCCTAAAAGCCCTCCCATCTCCACAAACCCCCACACCATCTTGGGGCATCAAATGTGGAAAATAAGTATTTTTTCTTGTCCAATGGGACAAGGTGCTTTACAAAGGGGGGGGGGGGGGGTTTACCGACCCCCTTGCAAGATACTCCTTTCTTTCCTGACCAAGCAAACTGCTTGCCTGGATAAGGTCATGGTTTAAAGTTTAACCGCTTGCTAACCACCGCACGCATATTTACGACGATAGTATGGCACGGCTGCACAAATGGGCATATATATACGTCCCCTTTAATTTGCTAGCTGCGTGGTCACGCGCGCCGCCACCGGCAGGCTCCCGACCCTGTCGCGAGCTCCGTAACCATGTCCGCCGGTGTCCCGCGATTGGGTCAAAGAGCTGGAGAACGGGGAGATGTCAGTGTAAACACAACATGTCCCCGTCCTTCCCCTGCCATGTGACTGATCGTCTGTTCCCTGTCACCGGGAACAGCGATCAGTGATGTGTCACGGCAAGCCACGCCCAATAACAGTTATAAGCACTCCCTAGGACACACTTAACCCCTTCAGCTCCTCCTACAGGTTAACCTCTTTACTGCCCGTATCATTTTTACAGTAATCAGTGCATTTTTATAGTACTGATCGCTGTAAAAATGACAATGGTCCCAAAAATTTGTCAAAAGTGTCCGATGTGTCCGCCATAATGTCGCAGTCACAATAAAAATCGCTGATCGCCATCATTACTAGTAAAAACAAAATATTAATAAAAATGGCATAAAACTATCCCCTATTTTTAGACTTTTGCGCAAACCGATCAATAAACGCTTATTGCGATTTTTTTTTTACCAAAAATACGTATCGGCCTAAACTGAGGAAAAAAAATGTTTTTATATATATTTTTGGGGGGATATTTATTATAGCAACAAGTAAAAAATATTGTTTTTTTTTCAAAATTGTCGCTCTATTTTCGTTTATAGCGCAAAAAATAAAAAACACAGAGGTGATCAAATACCACCAAAAGAAAGCTCTATTTGTGGGAAAAAGAGACGTCTATTTTGTTTGGGAGCCACATCGTCACGACCACGCAATTGTCAGTTAAAGCGACGCAGTGCCGAAATCGCAAAAAGTGGCCTGGTCTTTGACCAGCAAAATAGTCCGGGGCTTAAGTGGTTAACCCCCTTGGCGGTAAACCCGAGCGTGACTCGGGGTTGGTTTTTCATGTTAGGATCGGTAACCCCGAGTCACGCTCGGGCTGGACGTGCAGAGTGTGCAGCGGCGCGGCTTACCTTCTCGCTGGATCCACAGGCAAGTTACTTACCTTGTCCCTGGATCCAGCGATGCCACCCAGCTGTGTGAGCGAGCGGGTCCTCGCTCGATTCACAGTCTCCCCGTGTGCCGCCGATCTCCGTTCCCTGCGACGTTACGACGCACGGGAGCAGAGAACGGCGCCAAATTCAAAAAAGTAAACAAACACTTTACATACAGTATACTGTAATCTTATAGATTACAGTACTGTATGTAAAAAATTACACACACCCCTTGTCCCTAGTGGTCTGCCCAGTGCCCTACATGTACTTTTATATAATAAAAAATGTTCTTTCTGCCTAAAAACTGTAGATTGTCCAAAAGTGTCCCTTTATGTCAAAAATGGTTTTAGATCAGCTAGAAAACAGCGATAATAAATTATAATCACTTGCAGAAATGTGCGATAGCGATTTGTGGGGAAATTCGTCATAAAAATAAATAAATAATGACAGCGACAATTCTGCAACTGAGCACATTTCAGTGATTTTGAGTTGATTACATTATTGAATAATTTTTATTATAATTATATTATTATTTGTTATAATTATTTATAATTATTTATTATATTATAATTTATAATTTTGTTTTAAAAAAAAATCATACCCGGGATGCCTACAAGACTCTTGCTTGGTCAGATTTAAGTGAGTTATTTCTAAAAATGACAGGCCTACAGTATAAAACGCCGAATTTCCTTGCAAAATAAATGTACCGCTTTTAGTACGTAATTCCAGACAGAATCATACCGCCAGGGAGGTTAAAGCAGGGGTCTTCAAACTTTCTAAATAAAGGGCCAGTTTACTATCCTTCAGATTTTAGGGGGCCGAACTGTGGCTATTGGGAGTAGAAAAAGTCCCGACGGTGTCATTGGGCCTCATTGTTGGTGTCAATGGGAGGAATTATGTCCCATCATTGGTACCATTGGAAGGAATTGTGTCCCATTATTGGTGTCATTGGGCCTCATTGTTGGTGTCATTGGGAGGAATTGTGCAGTTTCATTGGTCTCAGTGAGGGGAATTATGCCCTATTTGTGGTATCAGTGGATGAAATAGTACCCCTTAAGCTGGATAAAACCAAGCAAAGGGCCACAACTGGCCCTTGGGCTGCAGTTTGGAGACCACAGGTTTAAAGGGAGCCCTCCATTTTTTCAGATTTTTATTTTAATATGCACTGTTCCTTAAAAATAAAAAAAAGGGTGTGGGGGTTCCCCTGAAATAAAAAAAAAACGGGTTGTTTGTTTAAGGACCAAGGTCCTTTAGGCAATTTTTTTTTAATCTGTTCTAAAGTTTCATACCCAGAGATGCTGACAGTAAAAGTACATAAAAATGCTGGCTGACAACATTACATAACGCCACTGCCTTGCAATGTCATCGTCCTGCCATGAATGCTCCTTCAGTTGACTGTTGGGCTGCCAATCAGGTCTGTCAGATTGGCATCCCAATTGGCAACTGAATAAACACATACAACAGATTGACAACACTGCTACTAATTGCTAGGCAGTTGCTTTGCATTTTCGACCTGCAACAGGAAGTGTGCCACCATAGGAAGCGGATTGCTATGATGGCACACAGAGCAGGTAAGTATAACATGTCTATTATTTTATTTAAAATACAAAAAAAAAAAAGGTTTACAATACAGCATTTAAGCAAACTGTATGAAGTGAGGTATGGTGTGAAACATACTAAAAAATAGATTTAGGGTTTATACACACTTTAATAAAGAACATTTCATTTAATTTTTCTTTTTTCAAGCAAATTTTACAGAAGAAGATTAAGCTCAAAGTTTCCATTTTGGCAACATTTCCTGAAGAAAAAATCAGTATTTTTTTCAGGGGAATGAACTTTGATCATGGCTGCTTTCCATGTTTCCAGAAAAAAAATTATAAAATATAATAACATGCTTTCATATTTTGACTTTGAAGAACATGGCTACTGTGAAATATAATACAATTAGACCTTTGTATAGTCTCATACTAAATGTTGTGTTCTGTACAGGATATTAGAGGTACGATTTGAGATAGGCGTCTTTACAGATGAAAAGGATGCGATGGTACAATCAATAAGCCACTAGGTGGCACCATACTTCACTGGAGTAGCAGGTCTCTGCCTTGTCAAGGGCTGTTTGTCAGCTTACTTCATGCAATAAGGAACACATTCATTATTGGGCTAATATTTATATAGCTGCAAATGTGTTTGTTGACTAAGTACGGCAGTAGTTTCTTTGTGACAAAACAAATAAATGCAGTAAATGCATCTAATACTAAAACTAATAATAATAATAAAAAAAGATTTATAATTTATGAAGATTTGGATGCAGAAGCAGATAACTTTTACATGAGTGTGGGAAATTGTAGAGACAGAGTTTTAGTGTTAAACAGTCAGTTATTCTAACTGCATTCTTTTATATTTTATTTTATACTGTCATTTTTTCTCATCATTTTATCTCCTGCCTTCACCTCAATTGGCTCCAATATCTTCTTTCTATCACCCCAAAAATTGTCAGTTCACACCTAGTGATATTTTAGGAAGTAATAACTGTCCTGTTGTGTCTCAACAGTACAATGCAGCAGACAAGCTTGCAGACAGACTGTTAACAGGTTACCATTTTTATTAATCACACAAATGTCCTGGCCCAACTTCTCCTACTACTTTTCCCATAATTCTCTGCTGGTATTACCATAGACCAGGTACTACATTTCCATGGGCTATCCTCAGGAATAAAACAGCATCCCCATGATTAACTAAATGGAGGTTTTAGAAAAGCCCTCCAACTATACCCTGAAGCTCAAGACATAAAAACTGCTCCGTAAGCAAATCATCCCTTTACACAAAATCAACCATTTTTGTATTGGGGCATGCCAACTTGAGCACTCAACTCATATGTCAGAGTACGAAATGGCTTGTAGCGCCGTTTAAAGCGGTTTCTCCGCTCGGAATGTGGAAGAGGGCATCCAAGTTCACTGATCCAGAAGCTGCTACTCCGGACATGCCCCCTACATGTTTCACCCCGCCGACCGGACCTTGGTCACAGAGGTCATATGCCAGAGTACTTTTTTTTTTCAAATCATTCAATTTCTTAGAGAAAAAAAAAATCATGCACTTAGGTATTTGATAGGAGAAAAAAGCTCCAAAAACAATGTTTAGTACATACAAACATCTGGAAGAACAATACTGTAAGAATATGCATTAGAGTGATTGTAAACCTCACACATGAAATATGAACAAAGCATATCCCTCTATAGTGTGTACTTGTCTCAATTAAGAGCACTGAGTGTCATTTCTGTCTGCTACTTCTTTCCTCTACTACCAGCATGAATAATTTCTAACAAGTTTTCCTGACATCAAGAGAAGATTCATGCATTGCATAAATCTATCTATTGTCGCTGCTGCCGCCCCCTATTCAGGTGTCCGGCCCTTTGACAGGCGTCGGGCATCTGAATTACAGCAGCATTTTTTTTTGTTTTTTTTTTGAAGCGCCCGATTAGAGCTGCAGGCTCTAATAGACAATAATGGTGACAGGGGAGGAAGCTCCAGCTGATTGAAAGTCCCAGCTCTATTCCTGAGAGCTGTGTGGAGGGGGTCCTTTCCCTCCAATCAGCTCTCAAGCCGCGTACACACGATCAGTCCATCCAATGAGAACAGTCTGATGGACCGTTTTCATCGGTCTGTCGTACCTACACACCATCAGTTAAAAAACCGATCGTGTCAGAACGCGGTGACGTAAAACACAACGACGTGCTGAAAAAAATGAAGTTCAATGCTTCCAAGCATGCGTCGACTTGATTCTGAGCATGCGTGGATGTTTAACCGATGGTCATGCCTACTAACGATCGGTTTTGACCTATCGGTTAGGAATCCATCGGTTAAATTTAAAGCAAGTTGGCTTTTTTTTAACCTATGGTTAAATAACCTATGGGGCCCACACACGATCGGTTTTGACCGATGAAAACGGTCCATCAGACCGTTGTCCTCTGGTTAACCTATCGTGTGTACGAGGCCTCAGAGGTCCCTTTACTGAGCTTGGCAGAGTGTAATTTCCGCATTCTGCCCCCTTTTAATAAACTCTCAGGCCTCGTACACACGGCCGAGTTTCTCGGCAAAACCGGAAACCGGTCGTGTGTACACTTTTCGACGAGGAAACCGACGAGAATCTCGTCGGGCCAAAAAGAGAACATGTTCTCTATTTCCTTGACGGCAATGGGAAAATTTGGCTCGCCGAGATCCTCGGCGGCTTCACAAGGAACTCGACGAGCAAATCGATGTGTTCGTGGCCTCAGACAAGTTTTATAATTCAGCACTTTGAACAGAAGAGATGGCAGCAGATAAATAGGTACAAATGTTGTGCGAGGATTAGCTTAATCTCTAGCCAGTCACTTCACTAGATATATGTAAGGGTTTACAATAGGGTTGTCCAGATACCGATACCAGTATCGGTATCGGGACCGATACCGAGTATTTGCGCTAGTACTCGTACTCGCGCAAATACTCCAGATACCAAAATAGAATACTTTTTTTTTTTTTTGTGACATCGAACACAAATTGGATGGCACCATTGGATGGCACTGATAGGTGGCACTGGCATTGATTGAATGGCACTCATAAATGGATGGCACCGATAGGTGGCACTGGCATTGATTGGGTGGCACTGATGAGATGCACTAATAAGCTGCCTCCCTGCACTGATGCACTAATGGGCACTGATCTGCACTGATAGGTGGCACTGGCTAGCTGCACTTTTGGGCACTGGCACCGATGAGCTGCACTGACAGTGATCACTCCTTCAATGATATGTAGTTTTCCAGTACCGTATGCTAAAAAACAGCCCCACACCATGATGTACCAGTTCTTCATAATTCTAAAGAAAATATCTTTGGTCTGTATTGTGGTTTGAAAACGGTCATATGACATTAAAAAAAAGTATCGGTATTCGGTATCGGCGACTACTTGAAAAAAAGTATCGGTACTCGTACTCAGTCCTAAAAAAGTGGTATCGGGACAACCCTAGTTTACAACAACTTTAAGTTAGAAATTCAAATGTATTCGAGAGTAATACTCAATAGCATTGCTGTGTAGATGTTATATATCTAAAAAGGTGCCACGGAACAATTGATGCCAAGGATAAAACGGCAATATAACAAATATAAATATTTTATTAACACAGAAGTATTAGTTCATGCTTCAAAGAGTTCACAATAAAATCCCTTGCATTATTTAGTATTAACTGATTGTGAACTTGTCCAAATGGGGGGGAAAAAGAATTACTTCATCCACTTGGACAATTAATAAAGCCAGACTGCCACGTTTATTTTGAAATCTGGCTGAATATATAACTAATTCACCTTCATATATGAAATTCTAAGAACATAATGGGTTTTCTGAAATAATGTTTTAATCTAACCAAGTCACCAGTATGGTATTTGATGAGCAAGGCAATGCAAAAGGTAATGATATATCAGCAGTCAGACCATTTTTACTGTGCTGCTTTATTAAAGGGAATAAGTCACTGGTGTTTTTTTTTTCCTTTCTACTTTATGTATTATAATCAGGATTAGATGATGAAATAAAAACATTTTCTACAGTCATATATAGATTATTGCATATGAATATTCTGTATTCCCAATGTTACCCAGTAGTTTACATTTTAGGCTGCTTTTTATCCTTATTTGCACTGGTGAGACGAAGAGCCTGTTGTTTACAGAGCCCAGCTCAATAGACCAAGTTCTACTTTAGACACACAACTGAGTAAAGCTGGCCAAACATTATACAATTTTCTTGTACAATTTCTGTACAATTTTTTTTTTACTTCAACTATGCAGTACAAGGGCCTGCCTGATTGGATACAAAATGAAAAAGTGTTGTTATAGTTTGACCTCATATTTTATGGTTTTTGGTAAATCTAAAGGAGAATGTTACAAGAAAATTGTATAATGTATGGTGAGCCTTAAGCCAGCCATAGATAGAGCAATTTTCTCTCTTTTTTGCAGGAAAGAAAAAAGTTCTTGATTCTGCCATGGGAAATCCCTCCTGCAGAGCTATTTTGTTTTCCTAGGACGGGGCGGAGGGAGCTGTCACCGCTTGGAGAACACAGTGATTACTGCTAGCAGCTATAAAATCAGCTAGCAATAATGGCATGTAAAATCCGACAGGCTGGTCATACCCAAGTTAATCGGTCGATCAACTATTCATCCTGGCCATCCATGGTTCGAACTGTCTATGGCCCGGCTTTAGTCACCTATATCCCATCTCTTTAGTGGGAGCACACATATCTGCCTGTCTTTGGAGGGCAGGGGTAAATCCAATGCAGTGGAGCACTTTGCCCCTTGAGAATATTAAAGTGGAGTTCCACCCATAAATATAACATTACATCAGTTTTTAAAAAAAAATGTCATTAGTCCTTTACAAATTTCTTTTTTTTTTTTTTAGATGCCTTCAAAGTGTTGTTGCTAGGCAGAATAGTTAATCTTCCCACTTCCTGCACCTAGGTGCTTAATGCTTCCTAACCTACACCGCACAGACTCCTGGGAATGTAGTGGGTGTAACTTTCCAGGAGTCTGTGCACTCCCCAGTCTCAAAGAATCATGTGACTTGGACAGCACAGGTGCTGAAACCTGATCTGACACTGCTTGTGCAGCACTGAGCATGTGTGAGATCTGCAAGGCTGAAATCCAGGAAGTCATACAGTCTGGCTTCATGATGCCCACACTTAAGATGGCCCCAGTCAATTTCTATTTTATAAAGTGTCTAAATGCTGTAACAACCTAACAAAACAGACCTTAGTTTACAGACTAACTTTACTAGAATACATTAAGCTTGTGTATTACAGGGGTATTTATATTTAAAAAGTGAAATTGTGGCCGGAACTCCGCTTTAACCTGGGGGATGCCTGCCAGGCTTCAGAAGAAGCTGCTATTAGATACCAATCACTGCCTTAATCAAGCAATCTTCCTGTAGACCACCTTTATTCATTGGTATTGGCCTACTATAGGAGTAGATATTGTCCTGCTACTACTCCAGTGTAGGTTCTAAATCAGTTGATAATAAGCTTTAATTTTTCAGAATGTATGTATCAAATTATCCTCCTATGACCATCAATTTTTGGAACATGTATCAAATTATCAACAGTAAAAAAATATTAATTATAATACCCACTGTATATTTAGCAAATTACATTGAAGTGTAGGTAAACTAACAACGAGCTTGTGATTTTGTTACCCCTTTTGGTCTAGTAAATACAGTATACCACTGAAAATCTTTTCTTATGCCTGAAAAATTTAAAAAACACCTGTTGATCTTGCCAGAAATATTGTGATCTGACAAGCTCCTTTAGGCCCCTGTCACACTGGGGCAGGACGTGCGGTGGCGGTATAGCGACGCTAAAAATAGCGGCACTATACCGTCGAAATTGCGGTGGTATTCGGCCGCTAGCGGTGCGGTATTAACCCCCGCTAGCGTCCGAAAAAAGGTTAATACCGCGGCAATGCGCCTCTGCAGAGGCACATTGCCGGCGGCATTACCACGGTGTTTCCAATTGTTTTCAATGGGAAGGAGCGGGGAAGGAGTGGTATACACACCGCTCCTCTCACCGCCCCAAAGATGCTGCTTGCAGGAGATTTTTTTTTCTCCCGCCAGCGCATCGCCTCAGTGTGAAAGCCCTCGGGCTTTCAAATTGAGAATGCTGGGGCAGGAGTTTTTCAGGCGGTATTTAGGCGCTATATGCAATGAAAATAAAAAAACAGCATTTTAGCTGGCACATGATTGGATAATAAAATCAGCAGAGCTTCCCCTCATTTCAGATCTACCACTCAGATTTACAACGACTGCACTTCCAAGTGCACTTTCGGTGCAATTTCAAGTGCACTTTGCACTTGTAGTTCGCACTTGTAGTGCGAAGTGGATTTGCCTTTCATAAATAGTGTTGCTCACGAATATTCGCATTTTGAATATTCGTTACGAATATGGCATATTCGAATATTCGCGAATAACTCGAATTTTGCGGCCAAAATTCGCTATTCCGAATATTCGTATTTTTTCGAATTTATTTTTAAAACAGATCACATCCTATCGACGTCTAAAAGCATTGCTGGTATGATTAGAGACCCTGGGCCGAGTAGCTAAGCTGAATTTTTTTTTTTTTTTAAATATCACAAATATTCGATTTTAGCGAATATTTCACGAATATTCGTCGATATATTCGTGATATATCGCGAAATCGAATATGGCGTATTCCGCTCAACACTATTCATAAATAACCCCCATTGTTCTCTAAGTACTATGGAGGAGAAGGAGCAGGATTCTGTAGCTCTATCTCTTTACTGATGTCCTGATACAGAAGGGCGAGGGGGTGTTTTATCTTCCTAGGACTGAAAGTGCGCTACTGGCAGTATCTCCAGGATTTTTTTTTTTAGCTGGCACCATGGTGAACAAAATGTTATTTATAATCAAAGCAAAAGGGGATAAAATGAAGCAGGAAAATTGTTGAGGCCCTTCAGCCTCTACTGGTCTTATGCCTATAGAAACTGAAATACATCAACATTTTATCTGCTGAATTTTATCCTCTTTTTGCTTGGATTATCAATAAAACTTTGTTTACCGCAGTTCGCTGCGTTGCAGGCTTTTTTAAAAAAACATTGTTGAAAATCAGCTTGCGGAGGCTGAGAGCAAGGCACCAGTGTGGATATTTTCCCTATACAGGAAAGCTGACTGGGCTGCAGCGCTGTCTGTTGTGTTCTTTATTCCTAAAATAAAGACAACGGGCCATATTCTCAAAGAAGTTACGATGGAGTAAGTCAGATACTCCATCGTAACTCCCTTTTTAGGCCAGTGTATCTATGCTCCTGATTCTCAGAATCATTTTTGCATAGATACACTTAAGATCCGCCATCTTACACTGGCGGATCTTAAATGCAATGACGCCGGCCGCCGCTAGATGGCATTTACGTGAAGGAGTCATTTGCATATGCAAATGATCCTTCTACGCCGATTCCCGAACGAGTTCGCGTCGCGTAACCGTCGCTAACGTCGTTTGCGTAAGCAGAAACTTACCCCTGCTATATGAGGGGTAAGTTTCCGCAAGTCTCGCGTAGGCCATGTTACGGATGGCGTCGGGTCCCCGTCGTGTTTTTTCGTCGGATACGTCGTTTACGTAAGTCGTTCTTGAATACGACTTTACGTCAATGACGCACACGTCGGCGTCATTGACGTTTTCCGCCGAGAACTGGAGCATGCGCACTGGGCTTTTTGCAGCCCGGCGCATGCCCAGTTCTTTTGCATCGGGGGCGCGCTTCATTTGAATAGAAGCCGCCCCCTTGGAGATCCGCCAGGCTACGCCGGGACACTTACACTCCGCTGTCCCAACTTATGGAGCAAGTGGTTGGGGAATACAACACCTGCTCCAGTAAGTTGGGACAGCGGAGTGTAAGTGCCCTAAGCGAAGCAGGCGGAGATTCTTTGAGAATATGGCCCAACATCTTGAAAAATAAAAAGAATACAGCCTCCATACCATATGGTAAGCTGTAATGTATTACATTTTTGTTTTTGGGTTTAAATATGCTTTAAGGGCCAGTCTAAGAGACTTTCTGAAATTATTCAGAATTGATAATGACAGGTGCATTTAATCTGCAGTTGACCTGGTTTAAGTAAGTTTTGCATTCCCAGAAACTTGTATGGGAATGCAATACCTGTTGGCGTAAAAGCCCATCAACACAGAGGGGTTGATTTACTAAAACTGGAGAGTGCAGAATCTGGTGCAGCTTTGCATAGTAACCAATCAGCTTCCAGTCTTTTTTTGTCAAAGCTTAATTGAACAAGCTGAAGTTAAAAGCTGATTGGCTACCATGCACAGCTGTACCAGATTTTTCACTCTCCAGTTTTAGTAAATCAACCCCAGACTGTTTAAGCCAGGGGTCTTCAAACTATGGCCCTCCAGTTGTTCAGGAACTACAATTCCCATAATGCCTAGTCATGTCTGTGTATATCAGAGTTTTACAATGCCTCATAGGATGTGTAGTTCCGGAACAGCTGGAGAGCCGTAGTTTGAGGATTCCTTGTTTAAGCGGTAGTAAACCCAGCTTGTTCATTTTTACCTACAGGTAAGCCTTTAAAAAGGCTTACCTGTAGGTAAAATGAATATCTCCTAAACGTGCATGGTTTAGGAGAAGTTCACCCTGGATGCAGCCAGTTCCGTCACCGACGCATGCGTTCTGAAGGTCCAGCATACCTTGCCGGACCTTCAGAACTTTGGCCCAGATTCACGTAGAATCGGGGCGGCGTAACGTATCGTAGATACTTTACACCGCCGCAAGTTTTCATCGCAAGTGCCTGATTCTCAAAGCACTTGCATTAAAACTTACGCTGGCGGCCTCCGGCGTAAGCCCGCGTAATTCAAAGGGGCGTGTGCCATTTAAATTAGGCGCGCTCCCCCTGGACCTACTGCGCATGCTCCGTTTTGAAATTCCCACCGTGCTTTGCGCGAAGTGACGTCATTTTTTCGAACGGCGACGTGCGTAGCGTACTTTCGTATTCCCGGACGTCTTATGCAAGAACCAAAAATTTTCAAATTTTGACGCGGGAACGATGGCCATACTTTATACAGCACATACGTGGGCTGTGTAAAGTTAGGGCAGCAAAAACGACGACTAACTTTGTGACGAGAAACTAGACTAGCAGCGACGTAGCGAACGCGAAAAACCGTTGTGGATCACCGTAACTACTAATTTGCATACCCGACGCTGGTTTACGACGCAAACTCCCCCCAGCGGCGGCCGAGGTATTGCATCCTAAGATCCGACAGTGTAATTCAATTACACCTGTCGGATCTTAGGGCTAACTATGCGTAACTGATTCTATGAATCAGTCGCATAGTTAGGAAGACCCTAAAACAGAGATATGACGGCGTATCAGGAGATACGCCGTCGTATCTCTTTTGTGAATCTGGGCCATAGTGCCAGAACCAAGGGCTCCTGCACGCAAGTGTGGGAGTGACAGCATCGTGGCTCCAGCCAATCACAGAGCCGGAGCGTGCAAACCCGGAAGATGTCAACCCTCCCAGCAGTGACAGTACAGGGCTAAAGGGCTTCATTCCAAGGTGAGTATTTCATAACATGGTAGTATGTGATGCATACTACCACATAATGCCATTGCCATACAGGTGTTTTTTTTACAACAGCCACAGTTTACAACCGCTTTAAGGAAACCTGTACCGAAGTAGTATTGAACGGCTGACTGTCATGCCAACCCAAAGGCTTCAGTCATTTTTGAGTCATTCTGACTTCCCTGGTCTGCATGTCTGTTTTGGATCATTGACCCAAAAATATTGCAGCCAGAGACAGCCTTTTTTCTTTTTTTTTAAGGTCAACTGTACTATTCTCAATACTGGTTTCTTTTAAATAATTTTCCTAAATAGAATCACTGCCCAGAGCTGAAATGAAATAAGGGCTTGAAGTAACACACAATTCAGTTATTCATCTGTCAGAAATATTTATTACGTGTTATAGCTTTCGGTAGTTGCCCAGCTAAAACCCCAGATAGGTCATGAAAACATTAAGATTCCTATGACAGGGTGTATAAATTTGCAGACAGGAGATGACTCCACAAGACTGTGGTTTGCTGAACATGACACAGTGGAAAATGCAAGTGTCTACTGATTGGACTGGAGGGACTCCAGTGTATGATTTATGTAAAAAGAAGCCGCAGTGGATCCTCGTTTGATGGCTGCATCTACTTCTCTGCTAAATGTAGTTGTTGGGAAAAATCACCACAGATATATTCCTGTTATATATCTGAAATATATGCTTTTCCTAAATGATCTTATTACTTTAATCCGAACATCAAAAACATGACATGAATGTTCTGCCTAGTAATTGTCTATAACAATAGTAATTAATAGATGAGAACAACAGTAATTAATAATGACGCAAACTACTTTTTTGTTTACAATACCTGTAGTTCTAAAAAAACGCCACATATATTTAACTACGGTACTTCCATACCGGGCCTATTCTAGCACTTCTCTCCTACATGTAAAAATTATATTTTTTTGCTGCAAAATTACTCGGAACCCCCAAATATTATATATATTTTTTTTAGCAGACAGCCTAGGGAAGAAAATGTCGGTCAGTGCAACTTTTTATCTTGCACGGTATATGCGCAACAATTTTTCAAACACATTTTTTGGGAAAAAAACTGTTTCACGATTTAAAAAATAACAAGAAAGTTAAGTTAGCCCAATTATTTTGTATAATGTGAAAGATGATGTTACGTTGAGTAAATAACAATATCAATGTCATGCTTTAACCACTTGCCGACCGGCCACCGCCGTTCTACGTCGGCAAGTTGGCTCGGCTGGGCGAGAGCACGTAGTATGACGTCCTCTCTCCCAGCCTCCACTAGGGGCGCGCGCGCGCCCCCCGCTCGCTCCCGACTCCCGTGCGCGATCGCCGCCGGGCACACGCGATCGCTCGGTACAGAGCGGGGACCGGGAGCTCCCGGTCCTGTCAGCAGGGGAAATGCTGATCTTCGGTTCATACAATGTATGAACCGAGGATCAGTGTTTCCCCTAGGGAGGCCCCCCCCCCCCCCCCCCACAGTAAGAACACACCCAGGCATACTTAACCCCTTCCCCGCCCCCTAGTGTTAACCCCTTCACTGCCAGTGGCATTTTTATAGTAATCCAATGCATTTTTATAGCACTGATCGCTATAAAAATGCCAATGGTCCCAAAAATGTGTCAAAAGTGTCCGAAGTGTCCGCCATAATGTCGCAGTACCAAAAAAAAAAAAACGCTAATCGCCGCCATTACTAGTAAAAAAAATATAATAAAAATGACATAAAAATACCCCCTATTTTGTAAACGCTATAACTTTTGCGCAAACCAAATAAACGCTTATTGCGATTTTTTTTTTACGAAAAATATGTAGAAGAAAACGTATCGGCCTAAACTGAGGAAAAAAATGTTTTTTTATATATTTTTGGGGGATATTTATTATAGCAAAATGTAAAAAATATTCATTTTTTTCAAAATTGTCGCTCTATTTTTGTTTATAGCGCAAAAACTAAAAACCGCAGAGGTGATCAAATACCACCAAAAGAAAGCTCTATTTGTGGGAAAAAAAGGACGCCAGTTTTGTTTGGGAGCCACGTCGCACGACCGCGCAATTGTCTGTTAAAGCGACGCAGTCCCGAATCGCAAAAAGTACTCTGGTCTTTGGGCAGCAATATGGTCCGGGGGGTAAGTGGTTAAAATTGCGCACATTCATTGAATGGTGCCAAAATTCGGTACTTAAAAATCTCCATAGGCAACTCTTTAATTTTTTTTTTTTACAGGTTACCAGTTACAGAGGTCTAGTGCTAGAATTGTTGCTTGCGCTCTAATGCACGCGGCGATACCACACGTGTCTGGTTTGAACGGCATTCACATATGTGGGCTGACGTGTGCATTCGCTTCTGAGCGCGAGCTACAGAGGACATGAGTGTTTAATTTTTTAATTTTTTTTTACTTTATTTTTTAAAAATTTACACTTTATTGTACATTTTTATTTTTGGATCACTTTTATTCCTATTACAAGGAATGTAAGCATCCCTTGTAATAGGAATCATTCGTGACAGGTCCTCTTTATGGAGAGATGCAGGGTCAATAAGACGCCACATGTCTCCTCCAGGCTGGAAAGCATGTGATTGAAAAAAAAAATCACAATCTCATGCTTACCAGCCGGGGCTTTGTTTACATCCGTGGCCCGAATGTGATGTCATAATGCCGCGCCCAAGCCTCCGATTGTCATAGAGATCTATCCATCTAGTCCCCGGAAATCTCTATGGTTGTCATACGGCGGCGGCCGATTCTTTCTCCGGGTCCCTGATGGCACGGGAGAGCCCGGAGAAGCACCAGATGGTGGCGGGAGGGGGGGATGTCCCCTCCCGTCGCCTGTAAGAACGATATGATGGTTCTTATGGTGCACAGAATCGCTGGTTGAAAAAAAAGAATATCTGAATGATGTCCTTGGGCTGGAAGTAGTTAAACATTTCCAATATGTTACAGCTGTGTAGTGTCTAAACAGTATATTCAGTCTAAAGTATCAGTATGATACTGCCATAAGCTAACAAGACATAAAATATTCATAAGTATTCATGAAAGTGTATAGTGTGCACAGCATAAACTAGTGGCTTTGGATGCACACTTACTTACTGTGGTAAAGGGAAATGATTTGCATGGCTTAATTGCTTATCCTTACATGAGAAATAAACCCTTTGGTTTCTTAAAATTGTGATGGAAGTAATAAGATGCAGATACCTTCTGTTGTAGGAATGCAATCCTGTAATCTGTAGCACTTTGAAGGTTTTTTTTTGTCCTAGGACTGACTATTGCAAGGAAGGGAGATAAATCGTATCCAGAAAACAAATGGGGATCAAGAAAAGCTTTAGTTTAGACTTAGTTTGCTGTGCACAATTTTCATTTTGAGCCTGTTGACATCAGAACAATATCTGAAATATGCCCCTGATGTATGATTACGTGCTCATTTACAGCTTTGCCTTATACTTTATAGTAGGGGAAATAATTATTTGATCCCTGCAGATAGAGACCAAATATTAACCAAAAATCCAGAAAAAAACAAATGTTATAAATTGAGTTGCAGTTCAGTGAGTAAAATAAGTATTTGATCCCCAAGCAAAACATTACTTAGTACTTGGTGGAGAAACCCTTGTTGGCAAGCACAGAGGTAAGATGTTTCTTGTAGTTAGCAACCAGGAACGTGACCTGACACATCTCAGGAGGGATTTTGGTCCACTCTTCTTTACAGATCTTCTCTAAATCCTTAAGGTTTCTTGGCTATTGCTTGCCAAATCAAAGTTTCAGCTCCCCCATTTTCTATAGGATTAGGGTCTGGCTAGGCTACTCCATGACTCCAGATTGTGCCTGTAAACACACTGCATTTGCAATCTGCGTTTGGGGTGCCATTACCAATACACCCACGTGCAGCAGATCGCAAGGCTAGTGTGTTCACCTGCTGCCTGGGAAATTCGCACATAGAGCACCTTAGCCGCACCAACCTTGTGCTGGTGTGAACCGTCCCTCAATCAACCGGATATAATAGAGAGCCCCCCCCAGACCCCCACACATGACATAAGCATGACTTTACAATTTTAAATCAATCCCCCTTATCGATCTCCATGGCCACATGCAGTTTTTTCCCCCAGAAGGAGGAGAGGACAGGGTGTCCGGACCAAGACTCACCTGTGAGCTGCAGACCAGGCCAGGGTGATCGCTCTCTGGCTGGCCTGGCTGGCTGTAGGCTAGGGTAGTATATAGACAGGCTAGGGTAGTATATAAACTGGCTAGGGTAGTATATGGGCTGGCCAGGGTAGTATATAGACAGGATAGGGTAGTATATGGACAGGCTAGGGTAGTATATGGACAGGCTAGGGTAGTATATAGATAGGGTGGGGTAGTATATGCAGAGTTTCCTTGACCTGTATACTGTCCCTCTCTCTCCTCCTCCCTCCTCCACTCCGGGCTCTCCCTGTCACCCCTCCGGATCACTGTGCTCAGTAATGGGGTGACAGTGGAAGTTCAGGGGATCTCGGTGCTGGATCGGGGGTGGGAGCTCTGTGATCAGCCAATTAGCAGGCTGACTCGCTACACTTTTCCCTGACGCTTCCCCCCCTCCATGACCTGCACTCACCTGACACCACCCCTATTCATCAGGGGTGAGAAGATTCCTCCTGACTCTATCATATGCGTGGAGCAAGGGAGGAGACTCGCTCTCACACTGATCTCTGGCTTCTGGCTGTCACTGAAGCATCGGGTGCAGACCCAATGAGAGTGCCGCGGCTATGCGGGACATCGCTGTGTTAGGCAGCCCGCAACACTCTCATTGAGTCTGCACGCGGTGCGGATCGTATTGGTAGTGCCGGCCCTGCTCTGCCGCTCCTCTCAAATTTTTTGCCTGGCTCCAATGGACCCATAGTAGGGCCTGGCTCCTCAGGACATCACCCTCTTCCCGAAGATGAAGATCCAGCTTAAAGGTCACCGTTTTGACACCATTGCGGAGATCCAATGCGAATTGCAGAAGGAGCTTGACACGCTTCGAAAAGAACACATCCAGGACACATTTCAGAAGCGGCAGAAATGCTGGAATCGCTGTATTACTGTGCAAGGGGACGATTTTGAAGGTGATAGTGTGTAAATGTAGATAAATAAAGTGCATTCTTGTAAACAGAGCTAGTCTCAAAACTTTTAGATACCACCTCGTATTTATTCCAACCTCTAAATTGTTTATGAACAAGTTAAACAAAATTGGTGCTGACAACTAAAGAACTAGCAATGTGTTCAAATCTCTAAAAGGGAAGATTTTGTGTCATACTTACTTAGAGGTGTTCTCCAGTATAGCTTTTACCTCTTGAACCTGTTCCTTCCCAAAGTACACGACTGTGAGATGGACTCTCTTGTCCTGGTTAATGCACACTTCTCTACAAGAAAAAACACATACCATGTCATTTTCACAGCAGTTTGTGGAGAAAGTATAATACACATGGATATGCATCTATGGTTTTGGGTTCATGCCTCTAAATATTGCATATAAAAGATGTTTCCATTTGCCAAAATTAGACAAAGTTTAACATAAGACACCAGACTATCAAATGGAATGATGCATCTGTGCTCACTCTTTAAAATGACATGACACTAGAAATACAATAGGTTGTTAATAATAGAAGATCTTTTTTAAGTCAATACAATACACGCTAGAAGTCTGGTACTTATATTTGTTTCAGATTTCAGTTAATACATAACCCTACTTCTATTATCACAAAAGTTTATAGCAACATCTAAAGACAAAGTAAAGCAGCCGATTGATACTAAATAAATGACTGATATTTTCCCTTATTTCCTGTACTGGGCTCACATTTACAATGGACAATTAGTGTTTTATCAGCATATTGTCAACACCTCCTATGATTAATTAGCAAGCAATCATTCCATATCATAATAAATATGCAGATTCCTGTACTGTTATTGACAACATATTGTTGTTATAATTATTTTGAGAATTCATGTTTTAAGGCCAATATATTTTTTTTGTCCAAAAAAATACTGAACAGTGTAGTAGTGATTTACTAATGAAGGGGTTAATAAGATTCCGTTCTCCCTCCCCTACTGGTATAATCAGGATTGTTCTCTCCCACATTCATAAACATGCACATTGCAATAGATGAATATAGGAATGGCTATCTTATTGCAAGGATATTATCAGAGACCAAATTAATATCCTTGTCCTGAGGCTATTTACAAGAAAACATGACACCATCATTTTTCCAATTTACTTCTACAATTATAAATTTAAAAAATTCCCATATCCTGCATCAGAAACATTGCACATGTAATATAAAAAAAATCCGTGTGGATCCATTATAATAATTTTAAATTCTGGCACATTTAAATGGTATGTAAGCAGCTAGCTCCACTGGGGTTGATTTACTAAACGAGTGGAGAATGTTCACTTTGCATAATTAGTGTTTATTTAGTTTAGTGAAACTGTGCCTACTTTGAATACATAATCCAATACATGGGGAATAAAATTAAAAAAAAACATATTTTTTCCTTACATCCTTTCATTATTTATTTCTTTAGTAAATCAACCTCTCTGACCTGAACGGAGTCTTTCCATCTACACATGTACAAGTGTATGTTCTCAACACATTATCATCATTCAAGAACAGCTATGTCCTGGCATGCACCATGACAAATTTTCGATTCACTTAAAGCGGGGGTTCACCCAAAATTTTTTTTTTAATATTACACACATTAGAGCCAGCATATTAAGGGCATTTACTTTTGGCGTCTTTTTATTTTTTTTTCTCTGTACATACCTTTATATTCTGTTTTTGTCCAGGGCTTCCGGGTTCCGATGACTGCAGGACTGGGCGTTCCTATCCTTCCGTTGGATGATTGACGGCTTGTGAAACAGGTGACCTGTCGCACAACGCGCGTCACCAGATGTCGGGAAATAGCCGAGCTGCAAGTCGGCACTATACGGCGCCTGCGCAGTCAGCTCTACACGGCGGGCGCAGGCGCCGTATAGTGCCGACTCGCAGCTCGGCTATTTTCGGAAATCTGGTGATGCGCGTTGTGCGACAGGTCACCTGTTTCACAAGCCGTCAATCATCGAACCGAAGGATAGGAATGCCCAGTCCCGCAGTCATCGGAACCCTGAGGCAGGGATAGGAACGCCCAGTCCCGGAGTCATCAGAACGCGGAAGCCCTGGACCAAATCAGAATATAAAGGTAAGTACGGAGGAAGAAAAAAAAATGCCAAAAGTGTATGCCCTTACTATGCTGGCTCTAATGTTAAAAAATCGTTTTTAGGGTGAACCTCCACTTTAAGCACAGTACCCACGAGCCTGAATGTCGGGCAGCATTAGCTGGTTCAATAGAAACCATCCAACATTCGACCCATGTGTACGGCAGTCAATCTGACAGAAGCCAGCTGTTCGACCAACTTCTGTTGCAGGGGCATGACTAAAAAAAAGTTTGCCGATCGGCTCCTGATCAGTGCTCTCAGCCAATGGCCTATACCTCCCCAGAATATTCTTACCTTTCCTTCACTCCCATGCAATAATTTTCAGAAACAAGAACTGAAAGAAAACGGGCAGTACTTCTAGGTACACAAGAGCATTGATTTAGTCTGGGTCAATCAGCTCTGCCATGCAGGTAGTCCAAAGCCCCATGTATGTTATGACTGCCGACACTCATTATACAGTACAAATGTCAGAAACGTGTCAGAATTCCTTATCTCTATACTGCTTCCAAATCAATGACTCTAAAGTCTTTGCATTAGCATGATGAATAGTAAAGTATTACTCTCAAAAGGCGAAGTCAGCAATGACTGCATACATAATTCCCTCAAAACAGATATACTTTAATTGCATTTTTTGCCAGAAAGAACAAAACTGCCTTCCTTAACCACTTAAGCCCCGGACCTTTAGGCAGCTAAATGCCCAGGCCAGGTTTTGCGATTCGGCACTGCGTCGCTTTAACAGACAATTGCGCGGTCGTGCGACGTGGCTCCCAAACAAAATTGGCGTCCTTTTTTCCCCACAAATAGAGCTTTCTTTTGGTGGTATTTGATCACCTATGCGGTTTTTATTTTTTGCGCTATAAACAAAAATAGAGCAACAATTTTGAAAAAATTCAATATTTTTTACTTTTTGCTATAATAAATATCCCCCAAAAATATATAAAAAACATTTTTTTCCTCAGTTTAGGCCGATACGTATTCTTCTACTTATTTTTGGTAAAAAAAATTGCAATAAGCGTTTATCGATTGGTTTGCGCAAAATTTATAGTGTTTACAAAATAGGGGATATTTGTATTGCATTTTTTTTTTTTTTTTTTACTACTAATGGCGGCGATCAGCGTTTTTTTTCGTGACTGCGACATTATGGCGGACACTTCGGACAATTTTGACACATTTTTGGGACCATTGTCATTTTCACAGCAAAAAATGCATTTAAATTGCATTCTTTATTGTGAAAATGACAGTTGCAGTTTGGGAGTTAACCACAGGTGGCGCTGTAGGAGTTAGTGTTCACCTAGTGTGTGTTTACAACAGTAGGGGGTGTGGCTGTAGGTCTGATGTCATCGATTGTGTCTCCCCTATAAAGGGGATGACACGATCGATGCGCCGCCACAGTGAAGCATGGGGAAGCCGTGTTTACATACGGCTCTCCCCATTCTTCAGCTCCGGGGAGCGATCGCGACGGAGCGGCTATAAACTAATAGCCGCGCCGTCGTCCCGATCGCTCCCCGAGGGAATCCGCCCGCCGCACGCAGCGGAGGGGGTCCCGATCGGACCCCCGACCCGCGCAAAGGCAAGGACGTATATATACGCCCATCTGCCTGTCCGTGGCATTTTGCGGACGTAAATAGTGGTGCGGCGGGCGTTAAGTGCTTAAAACCTGGTCTCAAAGTATTTTTGCAATAACAAAGGCCCAAATTTAACACTTCTCATTTTAAAATGGAAAACTTTTGTTTGATTTCGGCTGAATAATTTGACATTCAAAACAAGCTACTCTTGTTTCTCCTTTGCTCGTTCTTTTTCATCAACCTATCTTCCTGTTTGTTCTACACTTACTTTGCCAACCAGCCTATTAATAATGTAACAATTTTATATCTGTTTTGCTGTTTACTGCTTTGGATCATATAAACATTTGTATGCCTTGAAAAGTTTAAATAAAGATTATAAGAAAGATAATTATTGGGGAAGTAAATTAAGTGTGAGTATATTGTTTGTGTTGCAAATAATAAAACTAACATAAAGACCCTTGCCTCTTTATAACTGATCACCTCTCCAGAATGGATAAAAAATCATACACTGAGGGACGCAGGAAGTCATTTCACCTTTTGGGTTATATTGCCAGTTGCAAGAGTATTGGGCACCAGGACACAAAAAGTATTGGGCACTAAGCCATCAACTGTCTGATTCTGAGGCTCTCCAGTCTTCACTGGATGAGTTTGTCTCTAAGAAGTGGCAGTCTTCTGCCATAAGTTCCAAGGTAACATAAATAATTTCAGCTCCTTTTAATGCAGTGCACAAACTCTGAAACTAGAGGATCAGCCTATTTCAGGCCTGTTGCTACCCCCAGATTTTGGTCCTTTATAGCCCCTAATGCAGGAAAGAAAAATTCCACTGCGCTTGCTGTTTCAAGTCTTCTTCTATGGAGATTGGAAACATCCTGCACATTATTTGCCTCCTACAAAAGGCCTATTAGCATTGTACCCATCTAAAGAGGAATATGTAAAAAAAAGCCCCCACTGTGGATCCAGCAGTTTTCTGTTTTGACAAAGCTACAACCACACCTGAGGCCCCGTACACACGACCGAGTTTCTCGGCAGAATTCAGCCAGAAACTCGGTCGGAGCTGAATTCTGCCAAGAAACCCGGCCGTGTGTACACTTTCGGCCGAGGAAGCCGACGAGGACCTTGGCGAGGAAATAGAGAACATGTTCTCTATTTCCTCGTTGTTCAATGGCAAATTTCGGCTTGCCGAGATCCTCGGCGGCTTCACAAGGAACTCGACGGGCAAAACGATGTGTTTTGCCCGTCGAGTTCCTCGGACGTGTGTACGGGGCCTGAGGTTCTGTCTTTAAGAACCCAACCAGTAAATGATTAGAAGCCCTGTAAAGATCCTAAAGTTCTAATCTTGCCCTTTACTCCATCTTGGAGTGATCTTAAAAGTGATCTTGCCACTACTGCAGTTTACACAGATTGGCCATTAAGTGTTTGGAGCAAATGGTTGTAGCTTTAAGCTGCTGGAAGTTTACCGTCTCGTGTCCCACATGGATGTCATGTCTGTACACATGCAAAGGACACTTTGGTATAAGTACTGGACTGTGAAGCCCTACTTCTAAGAAGATATGATCTGTATCAACTTCAAGGAACAATGACTCTTTAGTTTTATTCTAGCACCCAGGCATCTGAGATGCAAACTGCTCAAGTGTCCACAAAGCTTGACTGATCTACAAGCTGTTTCTCACTTTCTGTGTCACTTTAAAGCTCAGGTTTTGGAAGACAGACATCTCTGAATAGGTGATAACTACAATATTAAAAGCTAGGAAGTTTGTTTCCCACAAAGTCAATCATCAGACATGCAAGGCACTCCCTTGGTGTGAGTCTAGGAGCTTTTAACCTAGGACTTACTTCATGGGATGATTCCTACAGCTGGGTCTAGATCAGTTATTGTCTCTCAGCACTATCAATGGTCAGGTCTCTGTCATTTCCTATCTTGTTTTCAGAGACTGTTGGCCTCTCACCCTTTGTTTAAGACCTTTGTGCAGGAAGTTTCTCATGTAACTGCTTCTTTTTCTTCCACGTACCTTTTTAAACCCACAGAGACTACACTGAACTGTCAAGGAATTATTTTTGTTTTTTTGCATAGGCACAAGGTGGTGCTGCGGCTCAGTACCTCTTTTTTGACCTAAGGTGGACTTTTTATTTCTCCTTAACCAGAACATTATTCTTCCATACTTTTGTCTTTATTCAATTCAACAAGTAAACATTTTTTTCTATCATTAAGATGTGAATCAAGCTGTGAGAATATATCTCTCAGCAACTTCTTCATTTATAAGACTGATTCACATTTAATCATTCCAATGGTCCTCGTAAGGGTATCCTGGCTTCTTGTTTCACCATCTTTAGGTGGCTCAAAAATCTCTAATAGATCTTCTTCTTGTTTTTTTTTTTTGGCAACAAGCAATTGTTTCTTAGATTTGCCACCACCTTGTCTTCTATTCACATGTTCTGTAAACTCTACCAGGTGGATGTTGCAGCCTCATCTGATGTCAGTTTTGGGCATATGGTCCATCAGGCATCTCTTTGAGTCGTTGTTTGCTGTTGCAATCCTTCAATTGAACTGCTTCTTGATATCCTAAAGGGGAATGACCTCCTGTGCCCCTCAATGGATGGGAAAAAAATGTATGATTTTTGTACTCACTATTAAATCATTTTCTTGATGTAGATTGAGGAACACAGGCCCCACCCCTCTGTTTATGAACATGTACTGCTTTGCTGAGGCATGATACTAGAAGTAGGAGCTATCCTAGGCTGGCCTACGATTTTTGTTCGTTTTCCAGTGTCCAAACCTTCTAGATGTGGCAGTATAACCTGAAGATGAATTACTTCCTGTGTAATTATTATAGGACAGAATAAATATGGGATATGCAAATCACATCTGTGGAAAATAATAATAACTGATAACAATTTGTTTTTTGGCCCATGGACTGCATTGTGATAAATATCACCAGAGAAATATGGACCTTTTTTTGTTCTATTTATTCAGTAGGCTTACATTCATATGTAATAGAGCATTCCTATTATTTATACTGAGACATAAAAGTCAAGAAGATGTAATGCCATCACAAATGACCAACACTTTCCTGACTTTTGATAATAAATTGGCTTGCAGCTATAGCCGGGCCTCTAACATTTTAATTAAGGCAAAATAATATATCTGAGTTCCCTCAGTGTTCCTAGCATATAACTGGATGCAATTTTGAAGTCATAGTGCTAATCTTTGTTTTGCCATGCATCTTCCCTACCTCATCTTAATGATATATTGCATTCATCTAAATATGTTGGGTGATTTATGAAGCACACTTAGTTTTCCAGTCATTTACATTCATGGAAATATAGATATAGGGCCTACACATCTTTCAAACAAATTATAGAATATAGAATTCATATCAGTTTGTTTACAGAGAAGGCACCAATTTGTTTAACACGGTCAAGTTTTTCTTATATGAGAAATTACAATGTACTATCTGTTACACAATGAGACTGATTTAGTAAAGGAGTTGAAAATCTTAACACAATAAATTGTGTTAATATTTACTTCAATATATTGTAAAATGCAAATTTCTCTTTTTTTATTTCATCAGAACATGACTGGATAATTGAAGTGAATATTTAACTTATTGTGTGCAGATTCTAAGCTACTTTACTACATAAGCCCAAATAGTCTTATTTTTATGTAGCCAAGGTTTGCTACTATGCTTATGATTAAGTGACATTTACTTTATTGTTATATAGGTATGGCTCCCTCTAGTGCCTCCTGGACTCTATTAGCCAGATTCACGTATGGCGGCGTAACTTTATGCCGGCGTAGCGCATACCATTTGCACTACGCCGATGTAACATAGTGAGGCAAGTACTGTATTCACAAAGCACTTGCCTCCTAAGTTACGTTGGCGTAGCGCAAATGGGCCGGCGTAACCCCGCCTAATTCAAATTAGGCAGGTGGTGGGCATGCTACATGTAAAGTAGCCGTGACCCCATGTAAATGAGGGCCGTTTGTATGGCGCATGCGCGCGCATGCTCAGAATCACGTCGGAAATACTCAATGCTTTCGACGTGAATGTCACCTACGCCCAGCCCCATTCACGTATGCTTACGCAAACGATGTAAAATACGACGGCTGTTCCGTCGTCCATACCTTGCATGGGCGGCGCCATATTTTTCGGCGTATCTTGCTAATTTACATATTCTAGGCGTAAATCCACGTACACGCCCCTAGCGGCCAGCGTAAATATGCAGCTATTATATCTCAGTTTGAGATTACGCTTAAAGATACGACGGCGTGCATTCGGACTTACAACGGCGTATCTACTGATATGCCGTCGTAAGTCTTTCAGAATCCGGCTATATATGTTTGTGTTTTTATGCTGTGTGAAGATTCAGAGCGAAGCATCATGGGACATGTAGTTCAGGAAAAGTGACACTGTCAGCTGGACTAATCTGAACCACAGGTAACAGAATTCCATGCACACAGAACAGCCTTCTGGGAGAGGAAATAAAAAGACGGGTGTGGCCTGATATCTCTCTTTCTTGACACCATTCTGACCCTGCCAGCAGGAGGTCTGTGCGACAGGGAGTGAGATTCTGTGGCATACACAGTGGGGTGTTGGATCGTCAGCCTCAGAGGGATATTAGAGGACTGCACTGCTATTCCAGCATAGCGGACCGGCCCGTGTTCCAGACCACCTGGAGACACCTGCATTCCAGACCATTTTCGGTCAAAGCTTAATTTAGCTGAAGTTTTAGAAGCTACCATGCACAGTTGCACCAGAACGGACCCAAACTTGAAAAATTAAAAGTGGCCTTATATGCTATGCTATGTTAAATGGTATTGGGGCCTGGGTACTGCCCTGAGGGACATGTATCAATGCAAAAAAAAACTTTTTTTAATTAGTGATTTTAATGATGCCTACCGCTTGCCGACCGACTCACGCCGATATACGTTGGCAAAGTGGCACGTTCCCGCAAAACAATGTATGGGTACGGCGTCACCTTTAAGAGCCACCAGAGGCATGCACTTTCGCTGCGGGGACCCAATGTGTGTGGTTGGTGGATGCCCGCCGGCCACCCGCAATCGTGGGCACGAGAGCCAGAACAGGTATTTGTGTGTGTAAACAAACAGATCCCTGTTCTGTCAAGGAGGAGTAAGTAGGAACAGCAATATGTCTCCTCCCCCAGTCAGTCCCATCCCCCCCCACAGTAAGAAACACTAACTAGGGGATGCATTTAACCCCTTGATCTCCCACTAGTGTTAACCCCTTCCCTACCAGTGACATTTACACAATAATAAGTGCATTTTTATAGCACCAATAGCCATATACAGTGGGGATCGCAAGTTTGAGCACCCCAGGTAAAAATTTGTATTAATATGCATAACAAAGCCAAGGAAAGATGGAAAAATCTCCAAAAGGCATCAAATTACAGATTAGACATTCTTATAATATGTCAAAAAAAGTTAGATTTTATTTTCATCATTTACACTTTCAAAATTACAGAAAACAAAAAAATGGCGTCTGCAAAAGTTTGGGCACCCTTCAGAGTTAATATCTTGTACTGCCCCCTTTGGCAAGTATCACAAATTGTAAACGCTTTTTGTAGCCAGCCAAGAGTCTTTCAATTCTTGTTTGAGGCATCTTTGCCCATTCTTCCTTACAAAAGTCTTCCAGTTCTTTGAGATTTCTGGGCTGTCTGTCACGCACTGCTCTTTTAAGGTCTATCCATAGATTTTCAATTATGTTGAGGTCAGGAGATTGTGAAGGCCATGGTAAAACCTTCAGTTTACGCCTCTTGATGTAATCCCCTGTGGATTTTGAGGTGTGTTTAGGATCATTATCCATTTGTAGAAGCCATCCTCTCTTTAACTTCAGCTTTTTCACAGATGGCATCAAGTTACCATCCAAAATTTGCTGAAATTTTATTGAATCCATTTTTCCCTCTACTCGTGAAATGTTCCCTGTGCCACTGGCTGCAATACAACCCCAAAGCATGATTGATCCACCCCCATGCTTAAAGGAGTTGTAAAGGAAAAAATGTTTTGCTGAAATGACTGTTTACAGGGTATAGAGACATAATAGTTAACTGATTCCTTTTAACATTTATTAAAAATAGATCAAAATCAATCATATAATGTACCTGTAGTTTTGTTTTTGCATTTAGTTTCGTTTTTGCATGTTATCCTGCCTGTGTGCATGTACAGAGCCATAGAGCAGTGATGGTTTAGAAAATGAAACTATAATCTCCCAGTACTGTGGTCATCAGGAAACAGACAACCAGGAAGTGTCCAGAACAGAGAAGAATTACAGCAACATCAGAGCAAAACGAACAATGAGGACATGAAACCAGTACTGCAGTAAGGTAAAGGAAGCTATTTAGCTAAAAAAATAACCCTTTAACAGTTGGACAGAGGTTCTTTTCATAAAATGCTGTGCCCTTTTTTCCTGTACCTTTGCTCATTCCGGCCAAAAAGTTCTATTTTAACCTCATTGGTCCACAGAACTTGTTTCCAAAATGCATCAGGCTTGTCTATATGTTCATTTGCAAAGTTCAAACGCAGATTTTGTGGTGAGGATGTAGAAGAGGTTTTCTTCTGATGACTCTTCCATGAAGACCATATTTGTACAAGTATCTGTTTATAGTGGAATAGTGTACCACAACTCCAGTGTCTGCCAGATCTTTCTGGAGGGATCATGCAGTCAAATGTGGGTTTTGAATTGCTTTTCTCACAATCCTGCAAGCTGTTCTGTCTGATATTTTTCTTGGTCTTCAAGATCTTGCTTTAACTTCCACTGTTCCTGATGACTGCCATTTCTTAATTACATTCCGAACAGAGGATATTGTCATCTGAAAACGCTTTGCTATCTTCTTATAGCCTTCTCCAGCTTTGTGAGCGTCAACTATTTTCAGTTTCAGTTTTCTAGACAACTGCTTAGAAGAACCCATGGTGCTGATTGTTGGGGCAAGGTCAGATGAGTCTGGGAATTTAAAACCTTTGAGATTGACATCAACTGGTCTTCCCAGACGATGATTGAGAACAATTCATGACACTGGCAGGTCTCAGCTTTGCAAAGGGGGCAGTGCATGCTATAAATTCTGCAGGGTGCCCAAACATTTGCAGACACCATTTTTTTGATTTCTGTAATTTTGAAAGTGTAAATAATGGAAATAAAATCTAACTTTTTTGACATATTATAAGAATGTCTAATCTGTAATTTGATGCCTTTTGGAGATTTTTCCATCTTTCCTTGGCTTCGTTATGCACATTAATACAAATTTTTACCTGGGGTGCCCAAATTTTCGATCCCCACTGTAAATGTCAATAGTCCCAAAAATGTGTCAAAAGTGTCCAATCTGTCCGCTGCAATGTCACAGTACAGCAATAAATTGCAGATCACTGCCATTACTAGTAAAAAAAAAATACCATAAAAATGCCATAAATCTTTCCCATAGTCTGTAGACACTTTTGTGCAACCAATCAATATGTGTTTATTGCGATATTTTATACAATAAATATGTACGAGAAAATATATTGGCCTAAACTGATGAAGAAATATGTTTTTTTTTATATTTTTGTGATATTTATTATAGCAAAAAAAAAAAAATATATATATATATATATATATATATATATATATATATATATATATATATATATTTTAATTGCCGCTCTTTTTTTGTTTATAGCGCAAAAAATAAAAACTGCAGGTGATCAAATACCACCAAAAGCAAGCTCTATTTGTGGGAAAAAAAGGATGTCAATTTTGTTTGGGTACACAACCATGCAATTTTCAGTTAAAGTGACGCAGTGCCGTATCGCAAAAAAAGGCCTGGTCATTAAGCAGGAAAATCTTCTGGTCTGTAAGTGGTTAAGGGAGAAGTCCAGCCAAAGCTTGTTTTTCTGTATTCCTCTTATGGATCACAGTATTGCAACTCGTTTTGCACTCCTCTGCCTTCAGATCGATATGAAGCCAAATGCAGGAGCAAAGTCATGCCCGGGTTAGCAGTATAAACCACCATAATGCATCGCATTAGTAAAGCTGAACATAAACACTAGTGACATCCAATCAAACAGCTTGTTGCGCACGTGATAGTGTCTGCCATTTTCGGCACTTAAAGTGGTAATAAACCCGGTGTCTCTTGGAGACACCGCTGCTTTACTATAGAAGGGCCCCAAAGGGGCAAAGGGGGGGACCTGAAATGTAAGGCGGCACTCTGCTGGGGACACCTGAGATGTAAGGAAGCACTCCGCTGGGGACACCTGAGATGTAAGGAAGCACTCCGCTGGGGACACCTGAGATGTAAGGAAGCACTACGCTGGGGACACCTGAGATGTAAGGAAGCACTCTGCTGGGGACACCTGAGATGTAAGGAAGCACTCTGCTGGGGACACCTGAAATTTAAGGAGGCACTCTGCTGGGGACACGTGAGATGTAAGGAGGCACTCCGCTGGGGACACCTGAGATGTAAGAAGGCACTCCGCTGGGGACACCTAAGATGTAAGAAGGCACTCCGCTGGGGACACCTGAGATGTAAGGAGGCACTCCGCTGGGGACACCTGAGATGTAAGGTAGCACTCCGCTGGGGACACCTGAGATGTAAGGAGGCACTCCGCTGGGGACACCTGAGATGTAAGGAGGCACTCCGCTGGGGACACCTGAGATGTAAGGAGGCACTCCGGAGGCTGGGGACACCCGAGATGTAAGGAAGCACTCCGCTGGCTGGGGACACCTGAGATGTTAAGAAGCACTCCACTGGCTGGGGACACCTGAGATGTAAGGAAGCACTCTGCTGGCTGGGGACAGTGATATCAGAGCTACCACTGATTATGCATTATGGTGAATTGAATGATAGAATTTTATATTACAATGTAATAATAATGCGCTTCAATCGTCCTGACACCATAACATGGTGCCGGGATGATTGAGGCCCTAACACCAGGTGTTTGGAGTATCTTTATCTGCTGATTGTTAAACTTTCTTGTATACACATATTGCTATTATGGTGTAGGATCTGGGCTTGCTGTCCCTCCCCTTTTTTACTTCCTCTTTCTCTCTCTCTTCCTTTGTTTCTCCCTCCATCCCTAGTTCACCTCGGACTCTAACCACACCCATTTGAGTCACGCCCCTTTAAGCCACGCCCGATGTTATGCTTAAACCACGCCCGTTATTCACGGGTCAGGTAGAGGGTCCCTTAGCAGAACTTTGCTTAGGGCCCCAGGGAGGTCAGATTTGGCACTGCCCCTAGCCTGTAAAGTGGCACATCTGTACCGTGTATAGAACCTGCTGCAGCAAAACTGACATTTATAAAGGAAAAAAAAGATGACTTAAATTGCCGGTAATACAATACCATTGCTGGCAATTCAAAAATGTTTAAAAATAACTGTGTTCCCCCCCACAAATCCATACCAGACCCTTATCCGAGTATGCAGTCTGGCAGGTCAGGAAAGGGTGCAGACCCCCACAACCACCACTGTATGCTCAGATAAGGGTCTTGTTTGATTTTTTTTTTTGGGGGGGGGGGCACACGCGTTTTCAATTGGCATGGGAATACCTTTAAAATCTATACCACACCCAAAGGATTGGATTGGTGGGGGGACCCCTAAGGACTTGGTTGCATACATATTTGAAGCATCATGTAACTAAAGGTCTGAAAGGTTTAAGTTCAAAAATAAATCTGCACCTAATAAATACACACAAGCTTGCATTTTTTATTTCTTCTGGGGAAATTAATGAGTTAATTGCACTGCATCTGGGAAATGCTGGAAACTGGAAAACAAAATACACCAATTAAGAAAAAAGTTCAAAAAGCGGGGGTTTGAATGTACATAAACTGTACATTATATATATACACATTTAACATTGATTATAGTTTGTGGACAGAGTCCGAGTACATTTTTAGTTACCCTTCTGTTCTTTAGCTTTTAGCTATGATCATGCAATAATTATACACTAGCCTTTATTTTAAAAGTTGTTCATAAGAAGCTTAGAAAGTCCATTTAGAATGACCTGCCACAAAGTCTGTACAGCTTGATGAGTGTCAACAGAAGGCAAACTGCAGCCGGGGATCAGCAGTAACTGCACGCCTTTCTGCACCACTGCCTGCTTCCAAGAACGGCTGCTTAGTGCCTCAACTAAACTAAAGGTCGCTTTTAAAAGCAGTTAATTAACCCATTTCTTGTGGATTGGGAGCAAAAATGGATTTTCTAAAAATAACCAGGATTCATAGCAACTGGGATCAAATAAAAATGAGCTAGGATACATCTCAAAGCCCTTCTAACAGGTAACTTGCATCATGAAGGTTAATACTAAACTATTATGATTCACCAAAAACAAAGATAGAATTGCTTGGTGCACTTGTTGTTTTATTATTTCTAAAATACAGAAATAGTTATTTGTTCTAAAATATACACTCACCGGCCACTTTATTAGGTACACCTGTTCAATTGCTTGGTAACACAAATTGCTAATCAGCCAATCACATGGCAGGAACTCAATGCATTTAGGCATCTAGACATGGTGAAGACAACTTGCTGAAGTTCAAACCGAACATCCCGAAAGGGGATTTAAGTGACTTTGAACGTAGCATGGTTGTTGGTGTCGGATGAGCTGATCTGAGTATTTCAAAAACTGCTGATCTACTGGGATTTTCACGAACAACCATCACATGGGTTTACAGGGAATGGTCCAAAAAAAAAAGAGAAAATATCCACTGAGCGGCAGATGATAGAAAGGCAGTAGAAGCAGTAGCTCAAATAATAAATACCTACTCGTTAAAACCAAGGTATGCAGAATACCATCTCTGAAAGCACAACTCATCAAACTTTGAAGCTACAGCAGCAGAAGACCACACCGGGTGCCACTCCTGTCAGCTAAGAACATTAAACTGAGGCAACAATTCGCACAGGCTCATCAAAATTGGACAATAGAAGATTGGAAAAACTTTGCCTGGTCTGATGAGTCTCGAGCTGCGACATTCAGATGGTGGGGTCAGAATTTGATGTAAACAACAAGAAAACATGGATCCATCCTGCCTTGTATCCACAGTTCAGGCTGGTGGTGGTGGTGGTGTAATGGTGTGGGGGGAAATCTTCTTTGCACAGTTTGGGCCCTGTAGTACCAATTGAGCATCGTTTAAATGTCACGGCCTACCTGAGTATTGTTGCTGACCATGTCCATCTCTTTATGACTACAGTGTACCAATCTTCTGATGGCTACTTCCAGCAGGATAATGCACCATGGCACAAAGCTCAAATCATCTCACCACTGGTTTCATGAAACATGACAATGAGTTCACCTTTGGGATGTGGTGGAACAGAAGATTTGCATCATGGTTGTGCAGCTGACAAATCTCCAGTAACTGCGTGATGCCATCATGTCACCATGGACCAAAATCTCTGAGGAATGATTCCAAAACCTTGCTGAATCTATGCCACAAAGAATTAAGGCAGTTCTGAAGGCAAAAGGGGGTCCAACCCAGGACTATCAAGGTGTACCTAATAAAGTGGGCGGTGAGTGTATATTCCCCCATGCATTTAATGCAAATGTAAACCCTTTGATTCTTGTGATCATTTATAGTACAAAGTAAATCCTACAGCCAGGGTTCACTGGAAATTCTGGCACACTTTTCAAATAAAGAAGAATTATGACCATTAGGTACTGGCCCATATACATCAAGTTCCAGGAATTCTTATTTAGGCTTGCAAATGGGATCACGTTTACCATAAATCACCTGCGTGTATGTTTCTAAAAAAAAGGTGTCTAAAGCAGCGGTATTATACATTAGTCATTTTTTTATTCAACCAGCGGGTTGAATGAAAAAAAGAGGACTTGATTCCTCCATCTACACCCTTGAGGTGGATCGGGCAAACCTCCCCACTGCACTATTGTATTCTGATGACGGGGAGACTTTCACTGATGGCGGGTGATTAGTGCTGCCGGCTATAGCCAGTGGAGCTAATTGAGTGCCAAAAATCGGACTTCTGTACAACCATCCTGCCTATACATGGACATACAAAAAATTCCTCCAGTCCCAGCAGAACTGGTAAAATTTCGATCCATGTATGGCCTGCTTACTGTAGGAGGAAGCTAAAGTACATTTATCCTAATGGGTTAAAGGAAATTCAGTAACATTAGGATATAAGTTAAATAGTCAAATGGGATAATTAGGGATGTAATTAAGGAACATTAATTAAGCATTTATCAAAAGAGTATGGGCAACATGATATCACAGTGAAGGTATATAAATATGAATGTAATTTAGTAAAATGTCAAGATAATTTCACATACCTGCATTATTAACAGCACTTGGCTATTTAGCAGTGCATCGTCTACCCTTTTTTTTTATTCTGGGCATCTGATAACATGATTCTAAGTTAGATGCTTGAGTTGCTACCAGCTACAACAAATGTATATACAGATTCTGGGACTGTCATATCTGCTTAACTAAAACATACAAATGAAAATGATGACATAAAATATATGTCAAGCCATAGAAACCAGATTTTAATTTAATTTAGTCATAGTATAACTGATTACGTTCTGATTATTGATCACTATACTTTGCACACTGAATTTTGCCTTACCACATATTGCCAGTTATGTCTCCTCTCCTGTTTTTCTTGCCTGGATATATATATATATATATATATATATATATATATATACACATATACATATATATATACATACACACACACATACAATATAGTGTATACAGTATATGGTATCCTAACAGCACGACTGAAAGGCTGAAGGGGTTCAGGGATGCTATATAGAGCTATGATGTTTGCAATTTTTCTTCCCAAATAATGGATTGGACTGCTTGGCGTGGCAGCCCTTTTTTTTTTTAACAACCTTTAACATAAATATTAGAAAATACATTAAAAGAAGTATCAAATATAAACAGCCAAAACTTGCCAGGGAATGATCTTTGGATGTCCACTAACCAAAATCTTATCTAAGTAGCTGTGGGGCAGACTTACTAAAACTGCTGCACACAGAATTTGGTGCAGCTGTACATAATAACCACCAGGGGCAGCCAATCCATTAAGGGTGCACGGCCGCTGCTCCCCCTGTGTGTGGGTTTGGCCCCTTTCAGGATGTGGGATGTATGGATTCCAATGGGGGGGGGGTGATTTTAGGCTTCAAAATAGGGTCGGCTCGGGAGTAGAGAATGAGCTGCGAGCCCACCCAGGTTTGTTAAAATAGTGAATAAATATTCACCCTTATAACACTGATCATCCTCCCGGCCAATTAGGAAGCAGGTCATGAGATTGGCTGAAAGGACAGGCAATCCTATTGGATGCCTAGGAGGAGGGGAGGAACAGCACGACCACTGTGATGGACGAGAGGACATGCCTGCCAGATGCCACTGCCGTCCCCCCAAAAAAACACCAGCTGCCGCAGGTAACCAATCAGTTTCTAACTTCAACTTGTTCAATTAGGTTTGACATTAAAAACTAGAAGGTAATTTTTTACTATGCCCAGCTGCACCAGTTTTAGTAAATCTCCCCCTGTACAGATATTATATTACACAAGCTGTCTGTCATTAATCATTTTGTCCCTACCCAACTCTGTAGCTAGGGAATGATCTATGTAGTTGGTTCCACCCTTCTTCTTCATGCTTTATTCTCCATTCATCACATGTACTGTATTCTGCTGGACACGCTATGATTTTTTGACCTATCTGATGTTCATCTATTATGATCTGCACAAGTTTGGATTCAAGTTTTCTATTATCTGCAAGATTTCATTTGGATTTAGTCACGGTCTGCCAAGCTATGTAGACTGTAAGTTAGGCTATCTCACCACATAATAGATATAGTGATAACACTTTTAGTGCTTAGATTACAGAAGCAGAACAGTGTAGATAAAGTAATGAGGAATTTGCTTTTCACATGATCGGATAACTTAAGTGAATATTCAAATATTTTATTGCATGATGATTCTTATTTTTTTTTTTGTAAATCATCATTATAGTAGTGATGTGAAGGTTAGGAGGGGGAACGGGTGAGAACGGCATAATCACACATAACGAATGTTATAAAAGCTGACAGAATCTGTCCATAAGGGTCTCAAGATAGTGTTGCCCTATTCTCATTCTCTCTCACTCTCCCTTCATATGAGCATAGCTCCAATCCACATCAAGTATATAATTTCCCGGAAGGAATTGATGCACAAAGTCTGCTGGGCACCACTTACATGATGCACAAAAAGGTGGCACCCCAATTCAGTTACACAACAATTGGAGCATCTAATAAACACCTATGAATGACAGGAATCAGCACTCCAGTTTACCAAGGTTAATTTAAACCATGATGTTTCCTCAGTTACAAAAAAACCTGGTCATAGTCTCTTTAGCAGTACATTCCTCCTTAAAGCCCAAATTTAGTAAAAAAAAAATGTAAAGTTTTGAATGTGGGATTTCCCCTTACTTTTTATCCCTGTTACACTAGACAAAACAAATGAGTCAAACAGGTATCACTAGGACGGGAGGGTTCAAGGCTAAAATGGGAGGGTACAAGTGTAAAACATGCTCCTGTGTCCCCATTGGAGATATATGTCACCAATTCCTGTTCCTTCAACTAGTGTCCTCAGAAAAGGATATTAACCACTTCCATACCAGGTACTTACGCAGCTTCCCGCCCAAGCCAATTTTCAGCTTTCAGCACTGTCGCACTTTGAATGGCAATTGCGCGGTCATGCTACACTGTACCAAAACAAAATTGGCGTCCTTTTTTTCCCCACAAATAGAGCTTTCTTTTGGTGGTATTCGATCACCTCTGCGATTTTTTTTTTTTGCGCAACAACTAAAAAAAGGCTGAAAATTTGGAAAAAAAATTACGTTTTTATTTTTTTCTGTAAATTTTTTTGTAAATAAGTTTTCTCTTTCAATTACGGGCACTGATATGGCGGCACTAATGGGCACCGATGAGATGGCACTGATGGACATCGATGAGGTAGTACTGACGGGCACAGATGAGGTGGCACTGATTGGCGGCGCTGGTATGCGACACTGATGGGCACACATAGGCGGCACTGATGGGCACACATAGGCGGCACTGATGGGCACACATAGGCGGCACTGATGGGCACACATAGGCGGCACTGATGGGCACACATAGGCGGCACTGATGGGCACACATAGGCGGCACTGGGCACTCATGGGCGGCACAGATGGGCACTCATAAGCGGCACAGATGGGCGGCACTGATGGATACTTATGGGTGGCACAGATGGGCACTGATAGGTGGGCACTGGGCATGGATGGGCACTGTGGGGTGGCACTGATGGACACTGGGGTGGCGCTGATGGACACTGGGGTGGCGCTGATGGACACTGGGGTGGCAGCACTTATTTTTGCCAGGTTGCCAGTCAGTGCCCATTTGTGGGCACTGACTGGCATCTTTTTTCTTTATGCTTTTTTTTTTTTATTTATTTTTTTGACTTTTTTTTTTTTGACTTTTTTTTTTTTTTGCCCACCCTGGTGCTCCAGGGTGGGCATCCCTGGTGGTCCAGTGTGGCGATCCGAGGGGGGGCTGCGCTGATAAACAATCAGCGCTAACCCCCCCTGTCAGGAGAGCCGCCGATCGGCTATCCTCTACTCGCGTCTGTCAGACGCGAGTGAGGAAGAGCCATCGACGGCTCTTCCTGTTTACATCGTGATCAGCCGTGGTTGGACACGGCTGATCACGTGGTAAAGAGTCTCCGCCGGAGGCTCTTTACCGAGATCGGAGATGCAGGGTAATGATAGATAGGCAGTAGAAGCAGTAGCTCAAATAATAAATACCTACTCGTTAAAACCAAGGTATGCAGAATACCATCTCTGAAAGCACAACTCATCAAACTTTGAAGCTACAGCAGCAGAAGACCACACCGGGTGCCACTCCTGTCAGCTAAGAACATTAAACTGAGGCAACAATTCGCACAGGCTCATCAAAATTGGACAATAGAAGATTGGAAAAACTTTGCCTGGTCTGATGAGTCTCGAGCTGCGACATTCAGATGGTGGGGTCAGAATTTGATGTAAACAACAAGAAAACATGGATCCATCCTGCCTTGTATCCACAGTTCAGGCTGGTGGTGGTGGTGGTGTAATGGTGTGGGGGGAAATCTTCTTTGCACAGTTTGGGCCCTGTAGTACCAATTGAGCATCGTTTAAATGTCACGGCCTACCTGAGTATTGTTGCTGACCATGTCCATCTCTTTATGACTACAGTGTACCAATCTTCTGATGGCTACTTCCAGCAGGATAATGCACCATGGCACAAAGCTCAAATCATCTCACCACTGGTTTCATGAAACATGACAATGAGTTCACCTTTGGGATGTGGTGGAACAGAAGATTTGCATCATGGTTGTGCAGCTGACAAATCTCCAGTAACTGCGTGATGCTATCATGTCACCATGGACCAAAATCTCTGAGGAATGATTCCAAAACCTTGCTGAATCTATGCCACAAAGAATTAAGGCAGTTCTGAAGGCAAAAGGGGGTCCAACCCAGGACTATCAAGGTGTACCTAATAAAGTGGGCGGTGAGTGTATATTCCCCCATGCATTTAATGCAAATGTAAACCCTTTGATTCTTGTGATCATTTATAGTACAAAGTAAATCCTACAGCCAGGGTTCACTGGAAATTCTGGCACACTTTTCAAATAAAGAAGAATTATGACCATTAGGTACTGGCCCATATACATCAAGTTCCAGGAATTCTTATTTAGGCTTGCAAATGGGATCACGTTTACCATAAATCACCTGCGTGTATGTTTCTAAAAAAAAGGTGTCTAAAGCAGCGGTATTATACATTAGTCATTTTTTTATTCAACCAGCGGGTTGAATGAAAAAAAGAGGACTTGATTCCTCCATCTACACCCTTGAGGTGGATCGGGCAAACCTCCCCACTGCACTATTGTATTCTGATGACGGGGAGACTTTCACTGATGGCGGGTGATTAGTGCTGCCGGCTATAGCCAGTGGAGCTAATTGAGTGCCAAAAATCGGACTTCTGTACAACCATCCTGCCTATACATGGACATACAAAAAATTCCTCCAGTCCCAGCAGAACTGGTAAAATTTCGATCCATGTATGGCCTGCTTACTGTAGGAGGAAGCTAAAGTACATTTATCCTAATGGGTTAAAGGAAATTCAGTAACATTAGGATATAAGTTAAATAGTCAAATGGGATAATTAGGGATGTAATTAAGGAACATTAATTAAGCATTTATCAAAAGAGTATGGGCAACATGATATCACAGTGAAGGTATATAAATATGAATGTAATTTAGTAAAATGTCAAGATAATTTCACATACCTGCATTATTAACAGCACTTGGCTATTTAGCAGTGCATCGTCTACCCTTTTTTTTTATTCTGGGCATCTGATAACATGATTCTAAGTTAGATGCTTGAGTTGCTACCAGCTACAACAAATGTATATACAGATTCTGGGACTGTCATATCTGCTTAACTAAAACATACAAATGAAAATGATGACATAAAATATATGTCAAGCCATAGAAACCAGATTTTAATTTAATTTAGTCATAGTATAACTGATTACGTTCTGATTATTGATCACTATACTTTGCACACTGAATTTTGCCTTACCACATATTGCCAGTTATGTCTCCTCTCCTGTTTTTCTTGCCTGGATATATATATATATATATATATATATATATATATACACATATACATATATATATACATACACACACACATACAATATAGTGTATACAGTATATGGTATCCTAACAGCACGACTGAAAGGCTGAAGGGATTCAGGGATGCTATATAGAGCTATGATGTTTGCAATTTTTCTTCCCAAATAATGGATTGGACTGCTTGGCGTGGCAGCCCTTTTTTTTTTTAACAACCTTTAACATAAATATTAGAAAATACATTAAAAGAAGTATCAAATATAAACAGCCAAAACTTGCCAGGGAATGATCTTTGGATGTCCACTAACCAAAATCTTATCTAAGTAGCTGTGGGGCAGACTTACTAAAACTGCTGCACACAGAATTTGGTGCAGCTGTACATAATAACCACCAGGGGCAGCCAATCCATTAAGGGTGCACGGCCGCTGCTCCCCCTGTGTGTGGGTTTGGCCCCTTTCAGGATGTGGGATGTATGGATTCCAATGGGGGGGGGTGATTTTAGGCTTCAAAATAGGGTCGGCTCGGGAGTAGAGAATGAGCTGCGAGCCCACCCAGGTTTGTTAAAATAGTGAATAAATATTCACCCTTATAACACTGATCATCCTCCCGGCCAATTAGGAAGCAGGTCATGAGATTGGCTGAAAGGACAGGCAATCCTATTGGATGCCTAGGAGGAGGGGAGGAACAGCACGACCACTGTGATGGACGAGAGGACATGCCTGCCAGATGCCACTGCCGTCCCCCCAAAAAAACACCAGCTGCCGCAGGTAACCAATCAGTTTCTAACTTCAACTTGTTCAATTAGGTTTGACATTAAAAACTAGAAGGTAATTTTTTACTATGCCCAGCTGCACCAGTTTTAGTAAATCTCCCCCTGTACAGATATTATATTACACAAGCTGTCTGTCATTAATCATTTTGTCCCTACCCAACTCTGTAGCTAGGGAATGATCTATGTAGTTGGTTCCACCCTTCTTCTTCATGCTTTATTCTCCATTCATCACATGTACTGTATTCTGCTGGACACGCTATGATTTTTTGACCTATCTGATGTTCATCTATTATGATCTGCACAAGTTTGGATTCAAGTTTTCTATTATCTGCAAGATTTCATTTGGATTTAGTCACGGTCTGCCAAGCTATGTAGACTGTAAGTTAGGCTATCTCACCACATAATAGATATAGTGATAACACTTTTAGTGCTTAGATTACAGAAGCAGAACAGTGTAGATAAAGTAATGAGGAATTTGCTTTTCACATGATCGGATAACTTAAGTGAATATTCAAATATTTTATTGCATGATGATTCTTATTTTTTTTTTTGTAAATCATCATTATAGTAGTGATGTGAAGGTTAGGAGGGGGAACGGGTGAGAACGGCATAATCACACATAACGAATGTTATAAAAGCTGACAGAATCTGTCCATAAGGGTCTCAAGATAGTGTTGCCCTATTCTCATTCTCTCTCACTCTCCCTTCATATGAGCATAGCTCCAATCCACATCAAGTATATAATTTCCCGGAAGGAATTGATGCACAAAGTCTGCTGGGCACCACTTACATGATGCACAAAAAGGTGGCACCCCAATTCAGTTACACAACAATTGGAGCATCTAATAAACACCTATGAATGACAGGAATCAGCACTCCAGTTTACCAAGGTTAATTTAAACCATGATGTTTCCTCAGTTACAAAAAAACCTGGTCATAGTCTCTTTAGCAGTACATTCCTCCTTAAAGCCCAAATTTAGTAAAAAAAAAATGTAAAGTTTTGAATGTGGGATTTCCCCTTACTTTTTATCCCTGTTACACTAGACAAAACAAATGAGTCAAACAGGTATCACTAGGACGGGAGGGTTCAAGGCTAAAATGGGAGGGTACAAGTGTAAAACATGCTCCTGTGTCCCCATTGGAGATATATGTCACCAATTCCTGTTCCTTCAACTAGTGTCCTCAGAAAAGGATATTAACCACTTCCATACCAGGTACTTACGCAGCTTCCCGCCCAAGCCAATTTTCAGCTTTCAGCACTGTCGCACTTTGAATGGCAATTGCGCGGTCATGCTACACTGTACCAAAACAAAATTGGCGTCCTTTTTTTCCCCACAAATAGAGCTTTCTTTTGGTGGTATTCGATCACCTCTGCGATTTTTTTTTTTTGCGCAACAACTAAAAAAAGGCTGAAAATTTGGAAAAAAAATTACGTTTTTATTTTTTTCTGTAAATTTTTTTGTAAATAAGTTTTCTCTTTCAATTACGGGCACTGATATGGCGGCACTAATGGGCACCGATGAGATGGCACTGATGGACATCGATGAGGTAGTACTGACGGGCACAGATGAGGTGGCACTGATTGGCGGCGCTGGTATGCGACACTGATGGGCACACATAGGCGGCACTGATGGGCACACATAGGCGGCACTGATGGGCACACATAGGCGGCACTGATGGGCACACATAGGCGGCACTGATGGGCACACATAGGCGGCACTGATGGGCACACATAGGCGGCACTGGGCACTCATGGGCGGCACAGATGGGCACTCATAAGCGGCACAGATGGGCGGCACTGATGGATACTTATGGGTGGCACAGATGGGCACTGATAGGTGGGCACTGGGCATGGATGGGCACTGTGGGGTGGCACTGATGGACACTGGGGTGGCGCTGATGGACACTGGGGTGGCGCTGATGGACACTGGGGTGGCAGCACTTATTTTTGCCAGGTTGCCAGTCAGTGCCCATTTGTGGGCACTGACTGGCATCTTTTTTCTTTATGCTTTTTTTTTTTTATTTATTTTTTTGACTTTTTTTTTTTTGACTTTTTTTTTTTTTTGCCCACCCTGGTGCTCCAGGGTGGGCATCCCTGGTGGTCCAGTGTGGCGATCCGAGGGGGGGCTGCGCTGATAAACAATCAGCGCTAACCCCCCCTGTCAGGAGAGCCGCCGATCGGCTATCCTCTACTCGCGTCTGTCAGACGCGAGTGAGGAAGAGCCATCGACGGCTCTTCCTGTTTACATCGTGATCAGCCGTGGTTGGACACGGCTGATCACGTGGTAAAGAGTCTCCGCCGGAGGCTCTTTACCGAGATCGGAGATGCAGGGTGTCAGACTGACACCCCGCATCACCGATCGCCGCGATGCGCGCCCCCACGGGCGCGCGCGGCATGAAATCCTGCAGGACGTTCGAGAACGTCCTGTCAGGATTTCATAACCACTTCCCGGACGTAAATCGGCCATAGGCCGGGCGGGAAGTGGTTAAGGTAAATCCCCCAAGTAGGAATATAAACAACTAACGTTCAAAACCATCACACATAAAAGATAAACAATTCAGCTGGAGCTGAACGATTTAAACTCTATGTAAAACACAGTTTTTTTGAGTAGTATATAGAGCTTGGTGGAGTTACAAATTTTGTCAGGTTTTTATTGATATTACTGATGAGAAACTATTGTATTATGGTTTGTTGATGCAGAATTTCCCCCATTTTAGAGAAACCTTTGCTTTAATTGCCATATTGACATGTCTATTACCAGGGTAGATCAGAGAGTAAAAAATAAAAATGGACTTACCTGAAATTGTGCATGAACTGTTGAAATTTATCAGCTCTTTTGGACAATGGTACAATGATATTTACAAGGACATTGGCCATGTTCAGCTTTTCATTCTTCACTTTTAGAACAGGTCCAAACGGTCGAAAGAGCACAAGCCGTTTAAATTCTTGACTTCTCTCGCCTTTAAAAGTCAGTTCATACAATGTACCCTTATCTCTCTCAGTTCTATAAATACCTATGAAAAAAAACACATAATACAATTATTACAAATACAATTAAGAACAACATGACAATTTAAGCAGAATAACAATATCCAACAATATCCAGAAGCAATACTATTTTTTGTAAACTGTTTATCAGTATCATTTAGGATGCAGAAAGGTAAAAAAAAACTCCCAATATGGAACCATTCATGATTCCTACTGTATTAAATTCTATTGTAATTGTACCGCCTGCCCTTATGTTGTAAAGCGCTTTGTAAAGAGTTGGCGCTATATAAATGCTGTATAATAATAATATATAAAAGTACCGGTACATATCATTTTAATGAACACTACACATACTGTATATCTAATTTTGTATTTTTTAGACCATGATATAATTAATTTCTGTTACAATAATTTCTGAATTAAATAACTTAATTATTTTAACAATTATGGCATGATACAATATTATTACCAATACCAACCTTTTCTCATTTAGGAATTGAATAACAACATTTTAAAATGCCCTTTGTTAAAATGAACTTTTTTAACTGCATGTGGTTGTATTAATTTATCTTCCTAAACATACAAAAAATTTGTGTCTAATAAAATAATTCTTGCTTATGAACTACATATTTTTTAAGTTAGGAGTGTGAATGAAATTACAATGTATAACAAACTTCCGTTTAAAAAGGGATATCCTCCAAAGTATTTCTGGATGTGATGCCCAAGGGTACAAGACACAAGGAATTATTGTGCTGACCTAAGTACGTTATATATTCAATAGTTCTCATATCTACGTGTGTTTCCTTTTTTATCGTACACTCATACAACAGGAAATCCAGCAGCATAACATTTATGACAGATGGTATTCTACTAGAACTGCAATCAGTGTGTTGTCAACGTATATACATGGCCCAAAATAGAACATATTGTTCCTTTACATAAACACTATAGCAGTCATAAACACTACCGTATATAATACCAAATGTTTGTTATGTATATCATTTCATTGGCTTTATTTTTGTGAACATGATGCCAGTATTGCTTAGATTATATGATACAGAAGAGGTCTCGTGATAGAATTACTACCCATGACCTCACGCTCGCTGCGATACCGCACATTTGTGGAACAATTATGATTTGCGTGTGTGTGGGACTGACGCACGCGTTCACCTTTGCACGCCAGCACGGGGGGATGGGGGCACTTTAAGTTTTTTTCTTTTACACTGTTGCCTTAATTTTTTTTATCACTTTTATTGCTATCACAAGGAATGTAAACATCCCTGTGATAGCAATAGGCATGTGACAGGTACTCATTATGGAGGGATCGGGGGTCTATAAGACCCCAAATTCCTTCATTGCACTTGAACGCATTCAAAACGCCAAACTCGTCGCTATTGAATACTTTAGATTTTCAAAAAATGCTGCCGTTTAGATGTCAGTAAACCAGAAGTGATGCCATGTCATCCCTTCAGGGTTACCATAGCGGTGACCCGATCAAAGCCAATTCCGGCATTCTTCAGGTCCCAGACTAGCTGGCGGATGTGCTGGCTAGTAGCTTGGGTCCCCAGTATGGAATGAGAGCCCGAGCGAGCCACAGAAGGCGGCAGAAGGGGAGGTGTCCCCCTCCCTCTGTTTCTAATAACAACTGAGTGGTTAGCCACTCCGGTTATTTTTACAAGAGAGCCGACCGTTGGGTCTAAAAAACAGTACAGGGGAAATGCCTGCAGCTGCAGGCATCACCCCGGTACAACCACTTGAAGTCAAATGACGTACCAGGTATGTGATTTGGTGGCAAGTGGTTAAGGAAGAACTAAGACAGCAAGCATTGGTGGCCAGTGGGACTGCAGGTCAATCAGAAGATGTGGATCACAGTCTCAAAAGAAAGTAAAAAAGCTGTGATGACTGGTACTACTTAAAGTGGAACTAAACCCTACTGTTTTTTACAGCGAAGGAAGCTGCCATCTTATCCTTAGTTTGATCTGCAGTTGTCAGGGTGCTGCACATGTGATCAGTTATTACAACAGCCATTTGATAACTTAACTTTCACTTTATTACTACTTTGGTAACAATCCAAGAAATTCACATAAAGCCTCTTAAAAGAATGTTAAACAAAAAAATGTTTAAATTATTATTACATATTATTTTTCCCTTTGGGGTCTGTATAGGAGTTTCCAAGTAAAAATTACCAGATGTTTATAAATGTTTTTTATAATATACAAAATGCAGCTCTAGTGGTATCTGCAGATATTCTCTTGAAAAACAAAACACACAGATACTACGCGTAAAAACATAAATTAATGTGTTAAAAGAAGTTGGGTTGTCCCGATACCGATGCTAGTATCGGTATCTTGGGGAAATACTCTGATGATTCACCCGATACCTGAACAGTTAGGGTGATCAGTGCGGTGGGGGAGTAACAAGCACCGATCACCGCTGTATAGATTTAAAAGTCTGACAGACGTTTCTCTGATTCTCTATCTAACCTAACACCCCCCCCCCCCCCGCGGCTTTCAGCTGCTTTAGTGAAATCAGCAGTGATTGGTGCTTGTAACTCTCACACACATGATCACCACTGACTGTCCCCGTATCTTCCTCCAGCCCCCCTCCTTTCTGCTGCTGTCTCCCTCCATGCTGCTCTCTCCCTCTATGTCCCCCTCCATGCTGCTCTCTCCCTCCATGTCCCCCTCCATGCTGCTCTCTCCCTCCGTGTCCCCCTCCATGCTGCTCTCTCCCGCCGTGTCCCCCTCCATGCTGCTCTCTCCCTCCGTGTCCCCCTCCATGCTGCTCACTCCCTCCGTGTCCCCCTCCATGCTGCTCTCTCCTTCCGTATCCCCCTCAATGCTGCTCTCTCCCTCTGTGTCCCCCTCGGTACTGCTGTCCTCCTCCGTTCTCCTCCTCCACCCCCTCGATCTGTAAGATCGTAGGTAGGAGCCGGTAAATATGTCTCCTTACTGTTCCTGAATGTACAGAGTCAGTGATCACTGACTCTGTCCAGTCACATAACTGAACTGTGTTTACGATGTTTCATTTTATGAATTGAGAGGAGCCATTGTCTTCTTTCCATTCATTTTCAGCGCACCCGAGGCTGCTGAGAAAGGGACTGGGGAATCTGTGTCCCTAGTCCCTTTCTCTGTCTTAAAGGGGAGATGTCATAAAAAAAGAAAAAAAATTACAATAAACATTACAAAAAATAATTGTACATTTTTTAGAAAAAATTAAATAAAAAAAAACACTGACACTGTCCACCCCCCCCCCCCCCCCTTAAAAAAAAGAACGCATTGTAAAAACAAAACAAAAAAGAAATTGTAAAAAAGAAAAAAAATAATTGTAAAAAAGTAAAAAAATGTAAAAAAAAAAAAAAATTACTGACACACGTGCCACTGTCACATGTACGGTACTTGTATTCGGTCTTAAAAAAGTGGTATCGGGACAACCCTAAAAAGTACTGTTGTAACTAGGGTTGCCACCTTTGTCTTGAACTGCATATATTGGGCTCAGGGATACTGATATTTAAACTGTTTGCATCCTAGAAACCAAAGATGCTTGTCCAGTTAGTCTTTAATCTTAGTGAGACCAGGGCCCATTAATTTCTTCCAAAATATTCCATGCCCCACCAGTATGCCTATTTACTTTTTTCTGGTGGGTTGGTTAAAGGGAGCCCATTGAAATACAATAAAAGTAAAGAAATACAGTACATATTTTGCAGATCTATATAATAAAAGTAGGGTACTGGAAAATATGTATTCCTATACTTTTATTGCATGAGTTTAAACTTTGTTCACCTGCCTAGTGCCTGTTATGGATGTCTGTTGATCATTACACGACTGCAAGGCAGATCAATAGACATACATAGCAGGCTCTAGGCAGGTAACACATCTGTCCAGCACATACAGTGCTAGGTATGTCATTCAGTCAGGCCCGGACTGGGACAAAAAATAGGCCCGGGCATTTTAGACTGAGCAGCCAACTTTTCTAGGGACAGGGGGGGTGCGGTCGGTAGACATTCGCGGGGGTGGCTGGTGTCGGTCCTCCACACTGTAATGTGCAGGGACACTGTGATATAAAGGGAACTGCACTGTAAAGGGGCACTGCAATGATTAGAGTGCCCCTTTACAGTGCAGTCCCCTTTATATTACAGTATCCCAGTCATATTGTGGCCATACAATGCTAGTACTGTCTGTCTCCTATTGTGCCCACACTGCCCAGTGACACTGACCTGCTCTCTTCGGTGGTGCGGTACAGCGTGGCTGTCTCTCTCTGGTGGTGCGGGTACAGCGTGACTCTCTCGCTGGTGGTGCGGGTACAGCGTGACTCTCTCACTGGTGGTGCGGGTACAGCGTGACTCTCTCGCTGGTGGTGCGGGTACAGCGTGACTATCTCGCTGGTGGTGCGGGTATAGCGTGACTCTCTCGCTGGTGGTGCGGGTACAGCGTGACTCTCTCGCTGGTGGTGCAGGTACAGCGTGACTCTCTCGCTGGTGGTGCGGGTACAGCGTGACTCTCTCGCTGGTGGTGCGGGTACAGCGTGACTCTCGCTGGTGGTGCGGGTACAGCGTGACTCTCTCGCTGGTGGTGCGGGTACAGCGTGGCTCTCTCGCTGGTGGTGCGGGTACAGCGTGGCTCTCTCGGTGGTGGTGCAGGTACAGCGTGGCTCTCTCGCTGGTGGTGCAGGTACAGCGTGGCTCTCTCGCTGGTGGTGCGGGTACAGCGTGGCTCTCTCGCTGGTGGTGCGGGTACAGCGTGGCTCTCTCGCTGGTGGTGCGGGTACATAAGTGACACACATAAGTGACACACAGCTCAGCCCATGCAGCCGAAAGTTCCGCGGAGACACACGCACGGCCGCATAGCGGTAGCGGCGGCCTGTGTTAACCATGTCCAGGCCATGGTTGCCGCTTACCTCCCGCTGTGCGGCCTGAACAGCAACAGGCTACGGAGCGGGTGGCCCTGGCCCGGCCGGCCCGTCGGGCATTTGCCCGGTCTGCCCTATGGCCAGTCCGGGCCTGCATTCAGTGTAGGTCTACACTACTCATACTACCACTGACTGTCCCAGTCTCTGTGCTGCTCCTGTAATCTCTGCAATTACTCTTCTAGTGCAGATGGAGAGAGGACACTGCTGCTCATGTCTACATCTTCTACAACCATCTTCCAATGCTCTTCACCTCTACAACCCCTGCATACCTCTTTTAATGCTGCGTATCTCTGCTTGCCTTGCTACCCTCTTCTAACGCTTCTCCCCTTTGCATCTCCTTCCACCATCTTCCAAACACTGCTCACCTCTGCATCACCTACCACCCACTTCCAATGCTGCTCAGCTCTGGACCTCGTGCAACCCCCTTACAACACTGCTCACCTCTATACTCCCTGCCACCCTTTTTCAATATTGCTCACTTCAACTTCTTCCACTCCCTTTCAATGCTTTTCACCTCTGCATCTCCTGCAACCATCTTCCTATGCTGCTCAACTTTGCGTACCCTTAAACACTCTTCCAATGCTGTTCACCTCTGCATCCACTGCAACCCTCTTCCAATGCTTTTCATCTCTGCATCCCCAGTCACCCACATCCAATGCTGCTCCTCTTTGCACCCCCCGCCACACTCTTCCAATGCTGCTTACCTCTACACCTATGCATCCCACTTCCAATGCTGCTTACCTCTGCTTGCCCTGCAACCCTCTTCCAACGCTGTTCATCTCTGCATCCCCTGCTGACCTCTTCCAAGCACTTCTCACCTAGGTATTCCATGCCACCTTCTTCAAACACTGTTCATTTCTGCACCCATTTGCCACTCCAAAGCTGCTGACCCCTTAAACTCTTTTCTAACCATGCACACCTATGTTTCCCTTGCCATCCTCTTCCGATACTGTTTGTCTGAGAAAACCTGACAGCCTCTTGCGAACACTGCCCACCTTTGCATCTTCTGTCACCCTCTTTCAAACACTGTTAACCTCTGTCTGAATTCCCTGCACCCCTCTTTCAGCCCAGTTCACCTCTGCTGCCTGTTCACCCACTAAGTCTTGGTTCATGACTGTGTGTGCAGGGCAGTCTTCCTTCCTGAGACTCAGAGCTCAGCCTGCCACTCAGCACCACTGCTGATCGTTTCTGCTCTTTCAGTCAGGCTCCAGCAGAAACTGGAGCCAGACTGGAGATTATGGGTAGGTTTAGCTGAACGAGGATGTCTCTCAGCATATGTTACCTATAGCACTGAGGGGGCAAGGGCCACAGGGAAGAAGTGGAAATATGGGATAAACTGCTTCCCATATAGGAACAATACAGTACAGGACAGAACATGTCATCCTCAAACCCAGGATGATCTTGTATAATACAGGTGGCAACTCTATATTTAACAGCATCATTATTTATTACATCTTATTTAAATAAGGTCCAAATGTCAAGGTGGAATGTTTCCAAGAACTTTGTTAGCCTTTGCTTTTAGACCCATCATAAACATAGCAATTAATTATAGGTTACATAACATATAACCAATAAAAACCAAAAAATAAAGTCTCTTCATTAACTCTTAATCGACTCAAACTTCTGGTGAGTGTGAGAGCACGGAATGATCACAAGAGTCACACTGGATGAACGTCATTTGACATTATACATTTTACATATATTTGGTGGCTATTTTTCACAAGAGTGCCCACTTATGGCTGCGATTTAAGATACTTTATTTTTAGTTTTTATTGGTTTTAAGATATGTCACTTATAATTAAGTAAGAAAAATGGACAGCACTCTGGAGGAATGCTATACTAATGATGAGGGATCTTAACGCAACCTGTGAACAGCGGCAGTCCAAATAAGTTAGAGTCAAAGTTAGTATTTATTTACTTATTGATATCAATTTTTTGGAATTTGATTTGAGGAATTACAAGTTGGGCACACAATACACATAGCGCAGGTGTCTATGAGTTTGTATTCCAATATAAATATAGTGTAACATACAAATATATCAGGAGTCTTGAACCACATGGTGTATACTCTTGGTATACTTTAATTAAATTTATATCCCTAGTTTACATGCATGCACAAAGCTACCTATCTTCTAGGCAGAAGTAAATATTCTCATGTTATTCTTATAAAGCTGTGCAGACCATGAGACCTGACCTAAGCAGTACTCAACATTTATTTAATATTATTTTTTATTTTTTTATTTAATGCAACAAAACTGATTATTTAAACGGCACATTATTACATGCTGAATATTCACATCAGTTCCTGCCCATAAGACGATTACAATCTAAAGGTCCATATATAACATGCATACATACACACCAATTAACCCACCAGCATGTCTTTGGAGTGTAGGAGGAAATGGGATGACCTGGAGGAAACCTGTGCAAAAACAGGTAGAACATGCAAACTTTATGCAAATAGTGTCTTGGTTGGGATTCAAACAGACCCTGGTGCTCCAAGCTAGGAGTATGAACTACTAAGCCTTATGCTAATGGAGCATCTACGGGGATCTCTGCCACAACAGGAAACTGCCAGCATACATTACAGGCTCCTGATTGAGTAGAGTACTTTCATACAACTGCTAATTAACATAATAAAAATTGTATTTTATACAGAGATAAGAAATACATTTTAACAGTTGACATTTCCACTGAAAAAAAGTAAGTGTAACAGTAACTCTTCAATGAAATTCAGTTATTCAGGCCATAGCATAAATGGCAGGTTTGCCAATATGGCATGACAGGTATGACTAAGTGAAGTGAAAACATTCAGGATATGAGCACTAGATAGGTTTCTCTTGTCCAGTGTGAGGAATGTCTCCACATTTAAAATAAGAAGTGGAAAAACTCATTTCATACATGTAATGTATCAGATGCATCTCTTTTGAATGGAAGTTCAATTAAAAAGTCAAATTGTCTGCCATAATTATAAAGCCATCAACAGCATATACAGTAGATGGACTAGACTGACTAATCTGAAATGTAAATTACAAATATATTGCATGTGTACTGTAAACGCCTGCTTTCAAAAGATATTCATATTATGCAAAGTATGCCTTTGGGTGAAAATAATTAGCATATCATGAATTATAGAGCTGTCATTTCTTTTTACCATCGTAGTTCTTCAAATTTAGTAAAACATGGAGTGCCTGGTTGACTGACTTTGTATGACATGATTATTAAGGTCTGAAATTTTACTTGACAGATGAGACAAGGTTCATCTGAACATAAATAGTTAAAATATATGTTTTCATAGTAAACACAACATGGCAAGAGCACTGTTCAGTATATGCAAAAGGTTTCTGTATGGCTACCATTGCTTTTAAATGATACAAATATCCAAAGCTCATCCAACATTTTGAACAGATCCTAGAGGGCTGAATCACAAACAGTTGAACGTAAACCATTATTAAAGTTTTACAAAGCAAAAATACAAACATACAGAGTATTTATCAAGGACAGTGGTATTAACAGAAAACTGTGGGTAATCTACAAAAGCAAGAAGTAAACCTATAAGTGAACATAAGAGCCGGTTCACACTTAGTCGCCTGACAAGTCGCGCTCCGCTCTGTACAATGGAACTGTTCTAATAGGAGCGACTCAAGTCTTGTAAGACTCAAGTCTTTCTAAGTTGACTTAGAAAAAGGTTCCTGTACTACTTTGGGACGACTTCAGGGTGACTTGCATCGACTTCAATACAGAAGTCATTTTGCAAGTCGCCTCTAAAGTCGTGGGCAGATCACCTTGCCGAGTCGTTTGTCAAGTCGTGCTGCCCCAGTGTGAACCGGCTCTAAGGGTAAAATATTAGTAAACAGTATTGCAAAGGCTGCATGATGTCATATAACTAATTATACAGATAAGGAAGAAATGTAGACACTCAAAGAAAATAGAATACAAAGTAAAATATAGTATGTGATTAAACATACTACATTTAAGAATCATCTAACATTTCACATATTTTAGAAGCGTAATGGTAAGAACACCTCATTGCTTGCTTTTACCCAACAGCTATGACATTCTCAATACTTTATAATGTACATCACATAAAATAAATCAAAATGAGGAGTGAAACCCCCTACATAGGAACTTGGGTGTTTAGATACTGTACATAAATCTCACTATCTGCATGACAAGGACCAGACAAATTTTGATCCATGTATGGGCACCCTGGTTGTATGCTGAAAGAGAACTAAAGCACCTACTAAGTGTAGCTTTTAGGAACCTTTAAAAAGGTACAAGCGGAATGCTACTCACAAAGATAGTGTAATAACAGGCACATCAATAGTGAAACTGCACTGGGATCCTCGGTGTCATCTGGGCACTGTGGGAAGCGCACGTCCATAGAAGCGGGTACATCCGAACCAGGCTTGGGGTTCGCAGTCTGGTTTGCCGGTGGTTTCATGGAACGCACAGCGGAGTTGGTGTGATGTCACTTTCCGGGAGTATTCGTCGATGAGCATGCACTACTCTCCGCAGCATATCTGGGAAGTGACGTCACACCAATCGCGCTGTGCATTCCATGAGTCATCTGCTAATAGTGACTTCCAGTTAGAGAATGGATCAATGAAGAAAAAATGAAGAATTTGGACATTTGGAGGAGGCTGAAGTGCTTAGATTTTTTTTTCTTTTTAAACCAGAGTTTACTGTCACTTTAATCTAGACTATTTCCAAGATAATAACAGTTCTAGAGAGCAGAGATTGTTTCACTGTAAAGGGCCCAGGTTGTACATAGGGCTTCAGCTTCTGCCTATATTGAGATTAAAGTGGAACTTTACTCAAATAAAAATACAAAGAATTGTCAGGCTGTTTTAATACAGACAATATATGCTATGAGGTTGATTTACTAAAGCTGCAGAATGCAAAATTTGGTGCAGGTGTGTATGGTACCCAATCTGCTTCTAACCTCAGCTTGTTCAATTAAGCTTTGACAAACAAAAAAAAATTGGAAACTGATTGGTTTCTAAGCAGAGAAGCATCAGATTTTGCATGCGGATGTACGCGTTACATAATCTCAGCCAATTAAAATAGCCAAAGTTTGAAACCTCTAAGAAGACAGGCCAGAGAAATCAAATGCCAGCAATAGACCTCCCATACTAAACATCACTGGAGTAAAGGTGAGTATAGTTCTATTTTATGCCCTGTCCTCTCCTGTTGCTAAGATGTCATTCAATTGTCAAATACCACAGCAGCTAGAGTATTTAAAGCACTAAAGCCGACAAGTCAGATGCAACCAATTTGTAATGTCCTAAGCATGTTTATTTCACAGCAATCAACTATGTTAGCCACTTGTCATTTCTTTAAATGACCTGGTGCTAAGTCTGACTTCATCTGTACTGCAGTTATATTACATTTTCCCAAAGCTCTTGGTACAGAGACAGTTGATGCATAAAGGCCAGGTTCACAATGATACGACATTACAGTCGTATGACTGTGGATATGACTTTGCACTGAGACTTTTAGTTCAACATCCACCCGACTTCAATGAACAGGGATCCGACTTTGATCCCTGAGAATACCAGGCACTGTGTCTGGTATGAATCTTTAGGGGAAACTCCACGTCAAATAAAAAAAATGGCATGGGATCCCCCCTCAAAGAGCATACCAGGCCCTTCGGTCTTGTATGGATTTTAAGGGGAACCCCCATGCAAAAAAAACTGTGTGGGGTACCCCCAAAATCCATACCAGACCCTTATCCGAGCACGCAGCCCGGCAGGTCAGGGAAGGGGGACAAGCGAGCGAGCGACCCCCTCCTGAACCATAAAGGGCTACATTACCCTCAACATGGGGGGTGGGTGCTTTGGGGCAGCAGGGCCCTGCGCTCCCCACCCCAAAGCACCTTGTCCCCATGTTGATGCGGACAAGGGCCTCTTCCCGATAACCCTTTCCAGTGGTTGTCGGGATATGCCAAAAGGGGGCTTATCGAAATCTGGAAGCCCCCTTTAATAATTGTTGGGAAGAAGCCAAGGTGCTTTGGGGTGGGGGGTGCAGGGCCCCCCTGCCCCAAAGTACCCACCCCCCCCCAAAGGTTGAGGGCATGTGGCCCTTTACAGTTCAGGAGGGTAAGGGGTGCTCACTCATCCCCCTCTTTCCTGTCCTGCTGCATACTCAGGTAAGGGTCTGGTATGGATTTTAGGGGGCCCACGTTTTTTTCTTGGTTCAGGGTTCCCCTTAAAATCCATAGTTTTTTTTAGTTTGGTGTGGAGTTCCCCTTCAAGATCCTCAGAGCACATTGATCCAACTTCAATTATATTTAATGGGTTGAAGTAGGTTTAAAGTCAGGGAGCATTTTCAAAGTCGGGCCGAATTGTGTCAGACCAGTTAAGACGGCTCTCATAGGAAAACATTGATTTGCGACATGAGCTCCCAATTGTCTAAAAGTGTGAACCCAGCCATATACATACATGAATATATATATATATATATATATATATATATATATATATATATATATATATATATATATATATATATATATATATATATATATATATTATACACATATTCATGCCCACAACAGCTTCTTTGACCCCCTAGACACCTGAACATTTTTAATGAACATAACCTAGCTTTAGTTGAAATACAAAATGCTGCAGATCCATGGAAAAAAATTCTAATGCCCTTTTTATTACATAGAATAACACAATCGAATATTTTAATAGTAATAATTTGTATATTGCTATCAGTTTTAAATTACCCTTAAATACAGATAATATCCATACTTACGTTTAATGGACTTCATGCACTGCTGGAATTTTTTTCCTTATTAATCCTCTGTTCTTTTCACTAGTTTGGCATTTATTATTCGGAACATTCAATTAATTAAATTTATTGACCTCCTGTATTTTAAAGTTTTATTTCAATGCATTGTAAACACATTTATTTACTAAATTAACGAGGAAAGAACATAACATACTTTTCCTCCTGGTTATTAGTAGAACAGACACGTATTGACTATTTTTTGGCACAGCAAATGTGATTAAATAAACTGGTGACATTTTGGTTGATTGTATTTTTTCTATCTCTGCTAGATTTCCTTAGATAAAAGGAATTAAATTGCATTAACCAAAATGCATTCAATCTAATATGCTATTTAATAAAAGTTCTATAGCCTTACATAAAACTAACAGCCTGAACTAAATGAAATAGATGTCTGATCCTGACAGCATAAAACTAAAGTGTCTGAGACAATGAGCCGGTCTTATTTTAAGCCTAAAGCAGTAAGCTCATAAAATATGTTAAGGATTTTAGATAAGGCTGCTGATATTAGACTTGGCCTGAACCAAGACCCCAAAATAGCCTTAGTAAGTTACAGTACCTACATAAACTCATGGAACTACTCCATTGCTATTTTCATTCACAATGCATGTCTCCAAGTTGTGGATTGTCCACTGGCCATGTCACCTGCCACAAGTTGTGGATTGTCCACTTGCCACATCACCTGGCCATGTCACCTGCCACAAATTGTGGAATGTCCTCTGGCCATGTCACCTGAACACGTCACCTGGCCACAAGTTGTGAATTGTCCACTTGTCACGTCACCTGACACAAGTTGTGGGTTGTCCACAATGCAATGCAAGCAATTACAGTTTTTTTTATGGTTTTTCATCATTTGCCATCATTTTTGAGATTTCTAATGTAAAAAAATAGGTCACCTTTAAAAACGCCTATAAAAGAAATCGCGGCAAAACGCCGGTAGCGCGTTTTGCCGCGTTTTGCATCTGAAACGTGGAAACTTTTGCATCTGAACCCATTTTTTCGCTTCTGAAAAAACGAGGATAAACGCAACTGCCGAAAAAACGCTGAAAAACTTGACTGTGTGCATGGACACATAGGATAACATTGAATGTGTTCAGTGGCAGTTGAAAAAGCTGTCCAACTGCCTCTGAACACGCGTTTACCAGCATTTACCAGCGTCTCGTGTGCATGGGGCCTAACAGCAAAACAATTTTTGTTTATTTTATTTTTTAACAAAAGGTGAATTTATCATTTAACAGGTTTTGCACCAACATGCAAATTCAAATCTACTCTGCTGTGAAAGAACCTCCAACTCTCATTCTGGAACTCAGAAATCACCTAATAAAAAGGTAAGTCAGCAAGTGCTCAGGTTTCTCCTCTCCCTATAATCCTCTAGTAATACATTTTCACTTCCAAGCAGGTAGGATAAACTGTCCTCCCCACTATACAGGAATCTGAATAGAACTTAGAAGAGCATGAGTTCTATATGTATCTCTGTGTTTATTGACCTTAGGTCACCAAAAGATTTTTTTTCTGGCTAAACTTCAGATTTAACTAAACTTAGAGTTGTAAACAAAAAATATATGGATATAACACAACCATTATAAAACAAAAAGGTTAAAAAAAAAAAAATACATTTAAACTGACTCAAAACCATAGCTCCCAACTCCCCTCTTTATAACCAAATGAGTCTGTCTTCAGTTGTCCTTGGAACTGATGTACCTCTATAAAAGTTATATAGTTAACACTGGACTAAACTTTTCATCCAATCTCTAAATTACAGCTTTTGTTATTATGAAAAATCAGTGTAAACACTTTGAGTGGTAAAGAAAAGCACTTGTGGGCGTAACCAATGATTTTTTTGCATATTAGGGCCTCTTTCACATGGATACCTCCACTTGCTCAGTGGGAGGGGGGGGGGGGGTCGCTCCACTGATCCCTGCTAAGCAGGCGGATGACAGGTCCATCTTTGCTTACTTTGCAGAGTGGAGACAGACATCATCCCGCTCTCCTGCTTTTATTGGGGAAATTGGGTTTAAACGGACCCTGTCTGTTTTCACCGTCTCGTATCTGATCCAATCCACCAAAAGGATGGAAAATAGGACCACCATCCGTCTGGATTTGGCAGACAAGATCAGATAGCAGCAGGTGTCAGCGGACATGTCACCGCTGATATCTGCCACTCTATAGGGGTGAATGGAGGGTCTAACTGACAGGCGGACCTGATCGGAGAGCTCATGTGAAAGGGGCCTAACTCTTCATAGTCTGCACAACTGGGGGTGTAGTAAGGGTGTGCCCTACATACTTTGTGCTAAAAGATATCCCTCTTGTCCATTTCAGATAGTTGGGAGGTAAGCATTATAGTTTGCCTTTAAAACCATGTTATGCTATACTTAGCTATATTACATCGGGTAAGAATAATAATAAAGTAGTGTAAAAAAGGCCTATAATACACTGCTTAGCGCCACTTGGATGAATACCTATACACAACCGAGTAAAAGAAAAAAGATCTAAATCTTAGGTTAACTGCTAAATGAATAGCAGACAACCTAAGCATAATACACCTGTAAAAAAATCTGTGTGACCTTCCCATGTATTTTACATTTAATTAGAAAAAAATTATATCTTAAGTGACCAATCAAAATCTATTTCTACTAGTCTGACTTCAGCAAAGTGAATTTGGATCAATAACTATAAATAAGTGCATGTTATATACTGAGTAATATGCATTTACTAATGCAAGGGCATTCTGGTGAAAACAAATGAACAAAAGAAGGTCAGCCATTTAATCAGATTCCAGTTTCTCCATCTGTATTGCTTGTCTCATTTTTCAGTGATAACTTCATATTTTTCAGCCAAAATCTGCCACTGACTTGTAGATCTGTTCAGATATTCTCAATTGTCTCAGCTCTTGGATACTACACTGCAGCTGACTCAGTGAATTTCTTTGAATAGCTGCCTAGAACAAACTTTCAATAAACTACAGGGACTCGAGAAGCAGAGTCTGTGTGAGTGCAATGGAATGCAGTGATATAATTTACAAAATACACGTAAGCTGCCACATCACTGAAGCTGAACTTCACTAAGTTTTCAAACTATAAAAAAAAATACAAACCTACTTTGAAAAAAAAACGAGCTTAGGTAAACACAGTAAATGACCTGTTAAAATAGTAATATGGCAACTGCCACTAATGACTTGTTTTTGACAACGCATGCCATAAGCTGTAAGCTGTCACCTGTATCCTTCCTTTATTACTTGGTGAACCAATGACCCAGATGCTCATAAGGAGTGACCAACTGATAAAACAGATCTAGACCATCAAAAAACATGTCAGTTTTCATATTGGTCTCATGATACATCCACTTTAAAACAATATCACTTTTAGTATATTCTTGGATTAAATAAAACCTAGCAATAAAACTAATAATATTGTCATAAAGAAGTTACATTATTATTTTTAGTTAAAAAGTAGGTTTTTCTTGTCAAGAATTAAACATGCTCCAAAAGTTAGGGCAAGTATCACTTCCTGGTATCGTTCGATCATTAGCCAGGCCGAGATGATGTCACTCCCACCCATGCATGGGAGGTTATTTACCTCAGAATTGTTGAATTTGTACAATGAGCTGCACACTGTTCAGGGGTGGAAAGGCAGGTAAGTAACTTTAATGCAGAAGAGACATAGCATGTCTTTTCTGCAATATAAATCCTTCCTGTTCACCGATTTTACATTTTTGCATTACAGTTCCACTTTAAGGAAAATTCCTAGTATCATTTATAGTGGAACTAGACCAATTGTTTTTACTTGTTCCCAAACCCAATAAATTTAAAGGGGTTGTAAAGGTACAATTTTTTTCCTCTTAAATAGCTTCCTTTACCTTAGTGCAGTCCTCCTTCACTTACCTCATCCTTTGATTTTGCTTTTAATTGTCCTCATTTCTTCTGAGAAATCCTCACTTCCTGTTCTTCTGTCTGTAACTCCACACAGTAATGCCAAGCTTTCTCCCTGGTGTGGAGTGTCGTGCTTGACCCCTCCCCTGGAATACAGGAGAGTCAGGGCGCTCTCTAATACACAGCTCCTTTCTCTATCTGCAACGTAGAGAGTGTCCTGACTCTCCTGTATTCCAGGGGAGGGGTCGCGCACGACACTCCACACCAGGGAGAAAGCCTTGCATTACTGTGTGGAGTTACAGACAGAAGAACAGGGAGTGAAGATTTCTCAGACGAAATAAGGACATTTAAAAATAAAATGGAAGGATGAGGTAAGTGAAGGAGGACTGCACCAAGGTAAAGGAAGATATTTAGGAAAAAAAAATACCTTTACAACCTCTTTAAAGCATGCCATGGTTGATAACAGTGGCATATGCTTTTGCCTTCTACTGAACATCAAATGGCTGGTGTCTGATCACATGGGAGCTTCCTTGGCTGTAAGTATGGGAGGTTTTAGTTCCACCTTAAAACTATTTCCTGCACGCAACATATAAAAATTGTCCTCGGATTATATCTCGGTCATCACTGTGGCTGCAGCAATGATCAAGACATCAATTGTCACTTCAGTTTTGGTTTGTTGTTTACAAGCTCTTACAAGCGTGTACAGCATCTGTATAGCAAACCTATCTTGGGTTGATCAAATGCTTTGAAGGTCAGAAGAGAGATCTGGGGTCTAATAGACCCCAGATCTCTCCATAAAGAGGCACCTTCATGGCCCATGCTAGCACAAGGGATGTTTTTCATCCCTTGTGATAGCAGTAAAGTTTACAAAAAAAATGAAACAAAGGTACAGTGATTTTTTTTTAAATAAAATAAATAATAAAATTGTAAAAAATGTTTCCCCATGCATGTGTAAACCGCCATTGCACCATGTGTGAGCTATGGCTGCAAACATTAGATCAAGGGCAATAAGTCTAGGGCCGGGCCTCCCGTGCAACTCTAAACTGGTAACCCGTAAAGGTTTTTAAAGCATTGCCTATGCATAATTTAAAGAGTAACTCCACTTTTGTTGAGAAAAAAAATCTCATCTGGGTGATCTATGTACATTACAAGGATTTTAACAAACTGTGTTGCAGATTCCTACCTTTTGATATTCTGAAGAAATCCCTGTTTATCTCTGTGTCCAGTGGAAAGTGAATCTAATGGGAGTGGTTTCATAATTGTCAATCAGCTGCTGCACTTGCAGGGCTCTAATGAGGAAACTGGCAGGGTCTGCATCCCTTTAGACGTGATGTTTCTGGGGGGGCATTCTGTAAAAATTCTTTGTACAGAACACCTCTAGGTAGCCATATTGCATTTTACAGAAAATGATAGAGCTGATAGATTGAAAAGGAACGGTCTATTTTAATAACATTCAATTACAATATGACTTGAGTTGCAATTGTATATGCTATATTATTTTTGTATTTGCGATTTTTTTCCCATGAAAGTGGAGTTACCCTTTAATGTAGCATAAATTGGTTGCCATTCCACGGGCAATTTTAATGTATGACACGTTTGGTAGCAATTTACTCAGCTAACATCATCTTTTATGTTTCACAAAAATGGGTATTATATTGTGTTTTTGTTCACGAACATTTATTAAAGAGTATTTTTCCAAAAAAGTGTTGGGGATCCTAAGTAATTTTCAAGCAAAAAAAAAATACAGATTTTTACTTGTATGAGAGAAAAGTCAGAATTTGCCCAGACTGAAAGTGGTTAATTATATAAGCACATTATATATATATATATATATATATATATATATATATATATATATATATATATATATATATATATATATATATATATATATATAGTGACCTGTATGGATGTACTCGTATGTGACTTTTGTTTTGTTGATAAGCAGATGGAAAGTTCAGGTTGTGAAAGTAATGGAAGCATTTTACACAAAAGGATACCTGATCAGTTTATGAAACAAGCCTAAATACATAAGTGCCTTAAGAAAATATGTAGCAGTTACTATAATGAATCTACTACAAGGTGTTTGGAATGCTGATTCACATAACTCAAACTACTATTAACATTTCTTTAGAATTTTGCTTCTTTGAAGGTAACAATGCCTCAAAAAAATAAAATAACATAAAAAAATTACAAAGATTATGATGATTTTATTAACCACTTGACCACTGGGCACTTAAACCCCCTTCCTAACCAGACCAATTTCCGGCTTTCGGTGCTCTCACAATTTGAATGACAATTACTCAGTCATACAACATTGTACACATATGAATTTTTTGTCCTTTTTTTCACACAAATAGAGATTTCTTTTGGTGGTATTTGATCACCTCTGGGTTTTTTATTTGTTGCGCTATAAAAGAAAAAAGACTGAAAATTCTGTAAAAAAAATAAAAATAAAATCTTGTTTCTGTCATATTAGCATGTTATTTCTCACACACAGCATATGCATACCACAAATTACACCTCAAAACACATTCTGCTATTACTCCTGAGTATGGCGATACCACATGTGTGAGACTTTTACACAGCATGGCCACATACAGAGGCCCAACATGCAGGGAGCACCTTCAGGCGTTCTGGAGCACCCAGGCCAATTCTGACATTTTTCTCCTACATGTAAAAATCATCATTTATTTGCTAGGAAATTACATAGAACCCCAAACTATTATATATGATTTATTAGCAAAGACCCTAGAGAATACAATGGCGGTCATTAAAACTTTTTATCTCGCACGGTATTTTCGCAGCAATTTTTTGAACGTGTGTTACTAAAAAAAACAGTTTTGTGCTTAAAAAAAACAAAACAGTAAAGTTAGCCCAATGTTTTTGCATAATATGAAAGATGAAGATACGCCAAGTAAATAGATACCCAACATGTCACCCTTCAAAATTGCACAAGCTCGTGGAATGGCGCCAAACTTTGCTACTTAAAAATCTCCATAGGCAACGCTTTAATTATTTTTATTGGTTACATGTTTTGAGTTACAGAGGAGGTCTAGGGCCAAAATGATTGCTCTCGCTCTAACGTTCGCAGCGATACCTCACATGTGTAGCTTGAAAACCGTTTTCATATGTCGGCGGAAATTACGAATGCGTTCACTTCTGCATGCGGGCACACAGGCGCTTTAAAAAATGTATATATATATATAATTTATTGTTCATTTTACTTTATTTATTTTAGTTTGACACTTTTTCCCCCAAAAAGAAATTTTTTGATCACTTTTATTCCTATTATAAGGAATGTAAACATCCCTTGTAATAGGAATATGGCATGACAGGTCCTCTTTACATTGAGATGTGGGGTCAATAAGACCCCACATCTCACCTCTAGGCTGGGAAGAATGGAAAAAATAAAAATAAAATTATCCTGGCTTCAATCGTAGCGGTAAGTCTGTAAAAGCACTGGAGGGTGGCGGGAGGGGACGTATTGCGGAGTATTGCAGGGTATTGGAGTATTGCAAGGTATTGGAGTATTGCAGGGTATTGGAGTATTGCAGGGTATTGGAGTATTGCAGAGTATTGGGGTATTGCGGAGTATTGCGCAGGGTATTGCAGAGTATTGCGCAGGGTATTGCAGAGTATTGCGCAAGGAATTGCAGAGTATTGTGCAAGGAATTGCAGAGTATTGCGCAGGGAACTGCAGAGTATTGCGCAGGGAATTCCAGAGTATTGCGCAGTGAATTGCAGAGTATTGAGCAGGGTATTGCAGAGTATTGAGGTATTGCAGAGTATTGCGCAGGGTATTGCAGAGTATTGCGCAGGAAATTGCAGAGTATTGAGGTATTGCAGAGTATTCCGCAGGGTTTTGCAGAGTATTGCACAGTATTGGGCAGGGATGGATGGCTGGATCTGTGACTGCAATTGTCACAGATCCCCAGCCCACAGTGTTGCTGCTGCCTCCGCTCTCCCCCCTCTCCTCTCACACTGTACCAATCGGTACAGAGAGGGGAGGGAGGAACTGGCGTCATCACATGACACCGGTTTGTTTACAAGTGATCACTCCGTCATTGGACGGAGCGATCGCGTGGTAAACGGCCGCTATCAGCGGCAATTTATCGCGATCCGTGATCTGCTGGGTCTTCTAGACCCGGCGCTCACGGATGATTCCCAAGGGGCGCGCGGGAGCAAGATTCTGAACTCGACCGCGCTGTAGACGTGTTTTGTCTATAGCGCGGTCGGAAAGAGGTTAAATGTATCAAGTAATCTTGTAGGTCTGCCATGTACAGCGATAACAACTACACAGATAACCAAATGGAAATTTGGCAGGGTTGCATTTCATTTACCACCAACATCTAAAGCTTAGTGAGAATTACATGTAAACATTATTCATGGTTTAGGCAGTATGGAGGCCTCTTACACTGCCAGTTGTTACTCCATGTATTTACAGAGTTGCCAAGGATTAAATTAAAGCATGCTTTGCCTTTCTCCAGAGCTCTCAAAACTGTAAACTAAAGAACCCTGAAGATTAACACAGAACGATGTCATACATTTCTATCACTTTGTGTACTAAACGCAGCTATTTCCATGACTGCATGCCAGTTATTACCAGTCTGATTAACATGCTACACTAACTTCGTGGGAAATTTTCCACCTGCTTTTTTTTTTTTTTTGGTGTAGAACATCATTTGAATCTCTGTTAAATGCAGTGGAACCATATTACTTTGATCCACACAAATACAATTTGTGCTGGAAACACTTCAAAACGACATCTGTATCAGTGAAGATTTTAGCTCACTGTCACAGTTTGAGCATTTATCACATTTTATTTGCTTGTACTGAATTTTATTTTAGTGTTTTGATTCTATAGCTTTTATTTTAAAGTGGGTTCTCATTGGAATGCTGTATACAACAGGTAAAATATGGACATATAACAGAATTCTAATTTGCAAAATTTTACAAAAGATTGAAATAATAAATGCAATCCGGCTACTCTTTACTAATTTTAAATCAAGAATTGCTATATAGATAACCAGGGCAAGATTTATGCTGCCTGCTCTTCTAGGCTGGCTATCCTGCATTGCATCCCCTGCCTATTTCAGTTGACTGGCTAGCCTTTGTATCACACTCACAAGATCAGACATCATAGCCATATAAGCAGTAGTGTATTTAGGTTTTGTGCTGCCCTAGGCCTGACTAAACACATGCACCCTAATTTAAATGTGACCCACCCCTTTCTGTCAAGGCCACAACCCTTGCTGTTTAAGACCCGCCCTGACATTTTCGAGTGGGGACACTAGTTCTGAATGCCTGGGGGGCAATACATATCCTTAATTTGCATAGATTTCCTCTCACTTCCTGTTTGTCTACGGGGCAGAAAGTGAAGGGAAATCTCTGCAATAGGACAGGGATGGTAAAAAATAAACTGACAGGGGCTTTAACCCTCCCTTATCCAAAATGAAAATAAAAATAAAAAGTGTTGCCTATAGTTCTACTTTAAGCACAAATTTATAATAATTTTATGGAGAGGATGGAGAAGATATAACCATGCCAATGGTGCAGCAGAAAACATATAGTACAGTGAGGAAGGCTTGTAGTTCAGGATGATAGGACAGTCAAAATTAGAAGCAGCGCTTTTATTAACAGTCAGCAACATGATATGTGGGTGGCCCTAGGCCATGCCCTGTATTGGTTATGTGGAAAGTAACATGGATGATAACTGGTTTTCTAGTCAAATTTATTGTCTGTTTCTCAGTAGGCAGAATTTGTAATGATTATTTGGAAGACCTTTGTGTTTCTAAATACATCCTTTACCTATCTCAAATATATTGTATGTATAGTATCTCACAAAAATTAGTACACTCCTGGCATTTTTGTAAATATTTCATTATATCTTTTCATGTGACGACACTGAAGAAATTACACTTTGCTACAATGTAAAGTAGTGCGTGTACAGCTTGTATACAGATTAAATTTTCTGTCCCCTCAAAAAAACTCACACGGCCATTAATGTCTAAACCGCTGGCAACAAAAGTGATTACACCCCTGAAAATGTCCAAATTGGGCCTAATTAGCCATTTTCCCTCCCCGCCGTCATGTGACTCATTAGTGTTAGACTTGTAAGGTCTCAGGTGTGAACAGGGAGCAGGTGTGTTACATATGGTGTTATTGCTCTCACTCTCTCATACTGGTCACAGGAAGTTCAACATGGCACCTCATGGCAAAGAACTCGAAGGATCTGAAAAAAAAAAGAGTTGTTTCTCTACATAAGATAGCCTAGGCCGGGGATATGCAATTAGCGGACCTCCAGATGTTGCAGAACTACAAATCCCATGAGGCATAGCAAGACTCTGACAGCCACAAACATAACACTCAGAGGCAGAAGCATGATGGGACTTGTAGTTTTGCAACAGCTGGAGGTCCGCTAATTGCATATCCCTGGCCTAGGCTATAAGAAGATTGCCAAGACCCTAAAACTGAGTTGCAGCATGGTGGCCAAAAACACACAGGAGAGGTTCCACTCAGAACAGGCCTCCCCATGGTCGACCAAAGAAGTTGAGTGCAAGTACTCAGCGTCATATCCAAAGGTTGTCTTTGAGAAATGGACTCATGAGTGCTGCCAGTATTGCTGCAAAGGGGGGGTCAGCCTGTTAGGGCTCAAACCCAACACGGCACACTACATTAAATTGGTCTGCATGGCTGTTGTCCCTGAAGGAAGCCTCTTCTAAAGATGATGCACAAGAAAGCCCCAAAAACATTTTGTTGAAGACAAGAAGACTAAGGACATAGATTACTGGAACCATGTCCTGTCGTCTGATGAGACCAAGATAAACTTATTTGGATCAGATGGTGTCAAGCGTGTGTGGAGTAGGTGAGGAGTACAAAGGCAAGTGTGTCTTGCCTACAGTAAAGCATGGTGGTGGTTGAGTCATGGTCTGGGGCTGCATGAGTGTTGCCGGCACTGGGGAGCTAGTTTCTTAAGGGAACCATGAATGTCAACATGAACTGTGATTTACTGAAGCAGAGCATGATCCTCTCCCTTTAGAGACTGGACCGCAGGGCAGTATTCCAACATGATAACGACCCCAAACACACTTCCAAGATGACCACTGCCTTGCTAAAGAAGCTGAGGGTAAAGGTGATGGACTGGCCAAGCATGTCTCCAGACCTAAACCCTATTGAGCATCTGAGGGGCATCCTCAAATCGATGGTGGAGGAGCGCAAGGTCTCTAACATCGACCAGTTTTGTAATGTCGTCATGGAGTGGAAGAGGACTCCAGTGGCAACCTGTGAAGCTCTGGTGAACTCCATGCCCAAGAGGGTTAAGGCAGTACTGGAAAATAATGGTGGCCACACAAAATTGAAAAAGAGTGAGAGCAATAACACCATATGTAACAAACCTGCTCCCCATTTAGGCCCCATACACACGAGAGGATTTATCCGCAGATACGGTCCAGCGGACCGTATCCGCGGATAAATCCTCTCGTGGATTTCAGAGGATTTCTATGCGATGGCGTGTACACACCATCGCATTGAAATCCGCGCTGAAATCCTCTGCCGATGACGTGTCGCGCCGTCGCCGCTATTATGATGCGGCGACGGGCGCGACGCTGTCATATAAGGAATTCCACGCATGCGTCAAATCATTACGACGCGTGCGGGGAATCCCTTTAGACGGATGGATCCGGTAAGTCTGTACAGACGAGCGGATCCATCCGTTGGAATGGATTCCAGCAGATGGATTTGTTGTGCATGTCAGCAAATATCCATCTGCTGGAAATCCATCCCAGGGGAGATTTATCTGCGGATAAATATCCGTTGGCGTGTACACACCATAGGATCTATCCGCAGAAACCCATTTGATGGGATTTATCTGCGGATAGATTCTATGGTGTGTATGGGGCCTCACACTTGAGATCTTACGAGTCTAACACTAATAAGTCACATGACGCCGGGGAGGGAAATGGCAAATTTTCATTTAGAGGTGTACTCACTTTTGTTGCCAGCGGTTTAGACATTAATGGCTGTGTGTTGAGTTATTTTGTGGGGACAGCAAGTTTACTCTGTATACACGCTGTACACTCACTACTTTACATTGTAGCAAAGTGCAATTTCTTTAGTGTTGTCACATGAAAAGATATAATAAAATATTTACAAAAAAGTGAGGGAGATACCGTATATAGCTGAGAACTCTTAAATGATTGCTATAAAAGCGATTCGTTTTCTATACAAGTAATTTATCCACATATTTTTGCCAAATGCTATTGCTACCTGCATGCGTCACAATGTAAACAAAACATTCCAGGCCCCCTTTCGCAACCAGGACTCACAACAGTTGCATGCTGTCTTCTATGGGCCTTCTATGGAGCTTTACCCCGATTTAAGGAAATGTGTCAGGGAAATAACAATGATGTCCATGGCAGGGCTGTTACCAGACGTTATGGACGGGTTCCCGCGCGCATTCACGGTGGAACTACGGTTCGGCGCATGCGGGTGCACGACAAAACGGGGTGGTGTGCGCATAGCGCGACGGACACAATTTTCTGATGGCCTATAAAAGGCTGCCCAGGATTCTCTCTCATTGCTGGATTGTCTGCAGCTTTCCTGAGTTCCTGAACCTGCATCTGTTTCCTGTTATCTTGCTGTGACCTGGATTGTTCCTTGAACTACTCTGATCTTCTCCTGGCTCTGACCCCGGCTTATCCCAAGGAATACTCTTCTGCCTAAACCTGCATGCTTGCCTGTGTATGACCCTGGCTTGTCTCAAGGACTTTGCTTCTACCTGAAACCACCTGTTACTCGTTTATGACTCTGGCTTACCCTATAGACTTGCTTCTGCCTGAACCCACCTGTTTACCCGTGAATGACCCCAGCTTGCCTCAGAGACTTTACTTATTGCTACACGTGTCTGTCTACCTGTGTATGACCCTGGATTACTACATCAACTTCTCTTAAAGCATTTTCAGCTGACAACCAGTGTTGACTTCTCATCAGGCCTTTATTGAGTTCCCCGGATACCCTATCCTGTATCCCCTGTATCCTGTCACTGTTTTTTAAAGGGTCACTAAAGGATTTTTTTTTTTTTAGCTAAATAGCTTCCTTTACCTTACTGCAGTCCTGGTTTCATGTCCTCATTGTTCGTTTTTGCTTTGTTCTGTGTGTCTCTGTACTTCACAGAAACATGAAACTAGTTTAAAAACAAAACTAAACTGCAGGCACATTATATGATTGATTTTTATCTATTTTTAATCATTTTTAAAAGGAATCAGTTAACTATTATGTCTCTATACCCTGTAAACAGTCATTTCAGCAAAAACAATTTTTACCTTTACTGCTCCTTTAAGGACTAACTCCAGCTATATCCTCAAGTAGCCTACAAGTGGTCATCTGCTCAAGTCCTGCACACCCAGCTGGCAACCCATCTTTGAGCATTATAAACTCTGTACCACCTTCAGGGGTATATTGCTCTCAGACGCAAGGGGGGCCTCTCTCAGCATCCTGGCCTTGGATAAGGTACGTGACAAAAGGTCTAAGTGAGACAAATGATAAAATTATTATCATTCTGCTGCAAAGTACAGTGTACATTTTCCTTTGCACTTTTCCCTCTAGTTTCCACGTACATGTTTCACGAGAATATCAAACTATGGCCTTCAGGATTAAAATGTCTGAAAGAAGAATTATCTATTTTTTTATCACCCGAATCTTGTTTAACGCGTATTTTGTTAAATCCTACTTTGCCAGACAATGAAGCACTGATACAAAGCTTTCTATTCATCTGAACAGAATAATGTCATTCTAGTGATAATACAATTTTAAAGTTCTTGCATGCATCTTGTACAGTTATATAGTCAATGAGCCAATTTAACACTCTAAAGGATTATGTCACTGTGGCATGTGCAATTCTTCCGTGGTGGAACATTTCTATTTTGCTGAGTTTTTTCTGTCAGAACTTGTTTTTCTCTATGCTGTTTTGATGTTGATGTATTGTATAAACAGGAGAACTGCTGTATGAATAATTATGTAGGTGGAAATCTCAATTCATTGGATAAGATTGTCAAATGTGGTTTACAGGATTAAATTGTCTGCAACTGGAAAAGTGACTTGCCTGCCTTTTTTGTACGTACATATTGCTAATAAGCTGCATGGAACCCTTCTATTTTGTAAAAACAATTCACATTTATTAAACCACAGAGTTCAATATTGAAATTAGGAATGCATTAAACATTAGACATTTACTGTAGGTGTCCCATTCATGATGCTTTGAGACAGTAAAGAAATGCAAAGCATAAATATACAGCATTGTATATATACACAATATGATATATATATATACACACACACACACACAGTATGAAAAAAATGTATATATATATATATATATATATATATATATATATATATATATATACCGTATTTATCGGCGTATATCGCGCAGGGCAAAATCGTGGGTGCTCGATATACGCCGATACCCGCGCCTAGTTATACCGAGTGCAGTACACTCGGGTACATTCGAGGCTCAGCTTCACTCGTAGGCAAGCTCTGTGACGTTTATGCGTGAGTGTACTGCGATCGGTATATGTCGGCGGAGGCTTCAAACTGAGCGCGGGAAGCGGGAATTCGCCATCAAGACAGCGCGGGAGAAGCCAGGAGGACACCACCGAGGCCGCAGATGGACGCCGGACCGGACGAGGCCGCCGATGGACGCCGGGCAAGACACCAATACTGTAAGTATTAAAATGTAATAACTTTTTTTTACAGGAAAAAGAGGTCAAAATTAGGGGTGCACGCTATACGCCGGAGCGCATAATACCCCGATAAATACGGTATATATATATATATATATATATATATATATATATATATATATAAAATACCCCAAAAATTACTGAACTACTAAATAGGGTGAACAAAGCAGCTAACACTACAATTATGCCCTGTTCACACGATCGGTCCATCCGATGAAAACGGTCTGATTCGAGCATATTCGACGCGGAAATCTACGGAAGCGCCACCTAGCGGCCAGCGTAAATATGCACCCTAAGATACTGCGGGCAGCTGAAGCTGCTGCCTGTTCACTTCCTGGATTTACACAGACACACAGAGGCACACATCCAGCTCTGCAGCTCCCTTTGGCCCTCTTATGACTGATTCCCCCTCCCTTTCTGGAAAACTCTCAAAAGAATGAAAGAGAGCTGTGCATGATGTCATAAGCCTAGGCTTTTTACCAGACAAGAAACAGGAAGTGGGCTGTATAAGGTATTTACTGGCAGAAAAAAAAAATGTTTTACTACCCAAAGTTAAAACAACAAGGGGAGAAGATTTCATAGAAGGAAAGATGGAAAAATTACTGAAGTTCCACTTTAAATGAACTTGGGCAGTTCTGCTAAGAGTTGGCAAATAATGCAAAGTCTAGATGTGCAAAATTACTAGACATATTCCTACAGACTAAAGGCTATAATTAAGCAATTTAAAGCAAAAGGTTGTTCAACAAAATATTGACATAAGGGGGCTGATCCTTTTTCCAACTCAGTGATTCTGTTTTTGAATTTTATTTTATTTTCTGACATGGTGGTATTATATCTTTTACTTGGATGGTATACGTTGCACTAATAAATAACACTGGATAAAACAAATACTGTGTCTGTCTTCATTTCAGGCTGCAAAGCAATATTTTATTTTAAAGCGGGGTGACACTTTACTATACCCACTGTCAGGGCTTGACAAATTTGCTTGTAATCTAGAAGCTAGCTAAAAAAAGTTAGGAGCCAGGAACGTGTCCCGTCCTGCCGAGCTTGCGTGCAGAAGCGAACGCATACGCGAGTAGCGCCCGCATATGAAAGTGGTGTTCAAACCACATGTGAGGTATCACCGCAATTGGTAGAGCGAGAGCAATAATTCTAGCCCTAGACCTCCTCTGTAACTCAAAACATGCAACCTGTTGAATTTTTTAAACGTCGCCTATGGAGATTTTAAAGGGTAAAAGTTTGTCGCCATTCCACAAGCGGACACAATTTTAAAGCGTGACATGTTGGGTATCAATTTACTCAGCTTAACATTATCTTTCACAATATAAACAAATTGGGCTTGTAAGACCGCTGCGCAAATACGGTGTGACAGAAAGTATTGCAACGACCGCCATTTTATTCTCTAGGGTGTTAGAATAAAAATATATATAATGTTTGGGGGTTCTAATTAGAGGGAAGGAGATGGCAGTAAACCCGACAGGGGAAGCTCCATTAGCATTGCTGGTTGTCTTATCATACCAACAGCCACCACAAGATGGTGCCAGATCACAGACGGAAGCATAGGCCTGCAGACAGCCGCGGGCTCAATTACTGGCCAACGAGGTCCGACGCACGGCGGAGGAGGTGGGGGAGCACGTAGACACAGGATACCCCAGCTGTGCCGCCCCAGGCACCAGGTTGCTAATTCTATTCGCAATTGCGACCTGGCGCCCAGGGGTTTGTCGAACCTTGCCCACTGTATATAAAATAACAATAATAATAATGCACACAGTTACCCTCAAAGGAGTTTTTAGCATCAAAACATTCTTCCAGGCTCCTAGCTACCAGACTTCTTCGCACAGACTCGCCACTATGTCTCAGTCAGATTTGTACATAATGTCCACCTAGGCTGCAAAGGCTCCTACCTAATGACACATAGTTTCCTAAAACCTCTCAGACGACAGCTTGGTCAGATCTAGCCACCCCTACTTTAGGCAAGGGTAGATACTTTCCTAGTGTTTGCCTTTACACAGACTCTGTTTCTGCAGCAGCTTGTTTTTAGGGGAAAGAAGCCCTGAATCAGCCAGCCATTTGATTAGAATGGCTGTACACATCTTCACTATCAGGCTGCAGTTTTTCATGGGACACAGGGTTAGAGGCATTATCCCTCCCTTCAACGTCTCTAGACTCAGGAACCCAATCCAGGAATTACTAATCCTGGAGAAAACTGAAAGACCAGTTTTATTCACGTATGCCTCGTACACACGACCATTTTTCTCGGCAGGAAAAAAAACAAAGTTTTTCCCGATTGATTCCTCTCCAGCCTGACTTGCATACATACGTTCATGCAAAAAAACATCCGACCAAAGCGCGGTGACATACAACACGTACGACGGGACTATGAAGGGGAAGTTAATTTCAGCCCCTTTGGGCTGCTTTTGGGCTGTATACTTGATTCTGAGCATGCATGTTTTTTTTCCCCTTGGAAAAGCATACACACGACCGTTTTTTGCGAAAAAGACTGATGGGAAACATGACGAGAAAAAAGAGCTGGTTTAAATTTTTTTGCAGGCAGTTTTTTCGCCGACTGGTTTTCACGACCAATATAAAGAATGGCAGTTTTCTCATTGTGAAACCCAGTCGTGTGTACAAGGCATCAGAGTGGACATTCTGGAGCCTTCAACCTGCATCAGTAGGAATCCCTTGTGACGTATACTTCTTTTCCTACTGTGGCAGGGCACAGTACCATCACTAGAACATATACACACTACTGTAGAAAAAATTTTGGCAGGTGTTAAAAAATTCTGTAAATTAAGAATGCTTTCAGAAATTGTTAATAGTTTATTTTTATCAGTTAATAAAATGGAAAGTAAATGAACAGAAGAGAAATCCAAATCAAATCAATATTTGGTGTGACCACCCTTTGCCCTCAAAACAGCATACAATTCTCCTGGGTAAACTTGTCCACAGTTTGTGAAGGAACTCAGCATGTAGGTTGTTCTAAACATCTTGGGGAACTAACATCAGATATTCTGTGAATGTAGGTTGCCTCAAATGTTTCTGACATCTAATCCTAGACAAACTTGATGATGTTGAGATCAGGGCTCAGGGTGCCAAACCATTACTTCCATTGCTTCTTGTTCTTCTTTACACCAAAGATAGTTCCTAATGACATTGGCTGTATGTTTGATGCTGTTGTCTTATTGCAGAATACATTTGGGGCCAATCGCATGCCTCTCCGATGGTATGGTACAATGGATAGCTACTGTATCTGCCTGTATTCCTGAGCTTTGAGAACACCATTGATTCTGATCATATGTATAAGGGTGGAGTAATGGCGCTTGCTGATTGATCAAAAGATAAAATTAAATAATGAATAATAAATGTAATAAATTAGTACTCCAATCGCAATCCAAATCTTTATCTGACGAAACCAAATGAGCCAGATAGAATGTTTCACTACTAATCAATATCACCCACCATCGATCAACAGGATGATGAGGGGGGTACAATGAGTGATCATTTTTATAAACGTGAACCAATTGGTGGTATAAAGGGTGCCACCAACCTCTTAGTGCAAGGTATCAATATTATGAAATAAATCGAATAACAACTACTGAAAAAATATTAATCAACATCAAGTAACAAGCAGTGAACCACTACCAAAAAAAGTAATTAAAGTGCACTAAATATAAAGTGCAAGTACCAAAACATGCATAAGTTAATAATTAATAAATAAAAAATACATTATGAGTCTCTGTGCACAATCCACACTCCAGAATATGTGCATGAAATATGATATAATCAAGTGTCCAAAATAGATCACAAACAGGTGCTTCGGTCAACAATAATTCCAAAGTGCATATGTGCTTCAATAAAGTGCTTGACTCCTCAATAGGTCCTACGGTGCATACGTGCAAAACAAAGGTGCTCAGTTTCCCCAAGCCTCTCACCTCAGAAAGGCTTTGTAACAGCCTATAGATCTCCAAATAGCACAGCAGGATACGCTTACTACCACGTCACTTCAATCCCCCAGGTATGTAGTCCCCTGGTCCCAGCAACCAGCTCACAGGATGGATGACTCTCAATTAAACAAATAAAGGATCCATAGCGTAAAACTGATTAACAAATGTATTACTTAAAAGCAAGTACACTTACAGCAGACTTGATAATAAACAGCATGTAGCGTGTAATCCCAAAACCTCCGCTCTCGGCCGCGAGCGGGGATGACGTCACCACCGGCTCTCCTCCTGGTTCTGATCAAATCTCCAACTCCATTTGCAGAAATGCAGCCACAAATTTGTAAGGAACTTCCACCATGCTTCACTGTTGCCTGCAGCCACTTATTGTACCACTCTCCAGCCCTTCAGCGAACAAACTGCTTCCTGCCACAGCCAAATATTTCAAATTTTGACTCATCAATCCAGAGCACCTGCTGCCATTTTATTATTTTATTGCACACCATTTCCTATGTTTTCATGCATAGCTAATCGCTTAGTCTTGCTTCCACGTCAGAGGTATGATTTTTGGTTGCAATTCTTCCATGAAGACCACTTCTGACCAGACTTCTCCAGACAGTAGATGGGTGTACCCGAGTCCCATTGCTTTTAACCAAGTCTGTGCTGATGGCACTGCTGGACATCTTCTGGTGTCGAAGGTAAGTAAACATGAAATGTCTTTTTAACTGCTGTATTAAAGGAGTTGTAAAGGCAGAAGGTTTTTATCTCAATGCATTTTACAATCACTTTAAGTTTCCTTGGCCATCCACTGCATTTACGGTCCTCAACATTGCCCCTTCCCTTGTGCTTTTTCAAAAGAGCTTAAATGGCATATTTTGAAACCCCAGTCTGAAATCTTTGCCTGGGTGAGACTTTGCTGATGCAGTATAACTACCTTGTGTCTTGTTGCTGTGCTCAGTAAGTGTATGACCGCTGACATGAAACGGTCTTTCACAGCCTCACCTTAGTAGCACAGTTTGGCTGTTCCTCACCCAGTTTTAAGCCTCTTGCACAGCCGTTTCTGTTTCATTTATTGACTGTGCTTCAACCTACATATGCAATTTATGATCAATAGCACCTGCCTGGTATTATTGTTTAATCATACACCTAATTCTAACCCTACAAAATGCCTGACTTTGTGCGAGTGTACAAAGTGTGCAAGTGTAAGAATTGAATTGAATTGGGAGCCAAAGGGCAGTCACACAAAATATTAATTTGATTTAGATTTTTCTTTTGTTAGCTCACTTTGCATTTTGTAAATTGATAAAAAAATACAATTACAATACATATTTTGAAAACATTCTTTCTTTACACATGGCTAAAGATTTTGCGCAGTGCTCCTAGAAGCCCAATTAAAGCTTAAAGCATGGAGTAATCTCCCTCTGTCTGTTTGGGGAATGGTGAATCTTATTAAGATGAAGATTGTCCCTAAGTTTACTTACCTCTTCCGCCATTCTCCGCAGTGGGTGCCCAAGTCCCTTTTTCGGAAGCTGAACCAGATTTTCACCTCTTTCATTTGAGGCCCCGCCCCACCCAGGTACCGACTAACAACATTTATGAGGCCGCGGACGCAGGGTGGCATGGCATTTCCAGACTGCTATAAGTACTCCCTGGCCGCGCAATTGGTGACTGCGGCTTGGTGGTTGCGGCTGGACGGGACAAATTCATCCACTGTGCTGGAGGCCTCGGTGGTTGGCTTGCTGGAGGCCCTCCAACTCTTGCTCTACCGGGGCCCCCGTGCTTCTAACCCTTTGACCCCCTCCATGCTTACCACCCTGCGGGCATGGCAAACTGGCCTAGCCATTGAAAAGTGCAAACCCTCTGAAATTTCCCCGAATGCCCCAATTTGGATCAATCCTAGCCTATCCCACTTCTATAAACTTTTAGACCCCTACGCATGGTCAAAATATGGCATTAAACTTGTATCGCAAATTGTTTCACAGAACGCCTTGCTGCCCTTCCCTGATCTCTCCTCCACGTTTAACTTGCCCCATCATTATTTTTTTAGATACCACCAGCTGTCGCATGCTTTCACAGCTCAGTTCCCGCTGTCATCCTGTATCATGGCCCAGTCGGAGTTGGAGAGAACACTTAGGTTTAATTGTGACACAAAACCCACCTCACATTTGTACTCGTACTTGCTCTTTGTGTCTCTCCCCCCCCCCCTAAACAGGCTGCGATCCAGATGGCAGGGTGAGATCCCCACACTAGACGCAGACGACTGGGACGATGTCTGGGATCTCCCTTTTCGTTCTCCTGTCTCTTTCCGAGACAGGTTAGTGCAATGTAAAATAGTCCATAGAGCGTATTTCACCCCGCACAGGCTTCATAAGATGAACCCTGCGCATTCCCCGGAGTGTTGGAGGTGTGCCGCCTCCCCTAGCGACTTCTCCCATATGTTCTGGCGGTGCCCTGGGGTGAAACAGTACTGGGAGACGGTGTTAGACATGATCAATAAAGTTGCAGTGGTCCAGTTGCCATTGGTGAGGAAGGTGTGTCTCTTAAGAATAGTTAAAAACATTGTGCCGACTTCCGCAAAACGCATTTTAGTCAGCCTGTTACTTTTCTATGCACGTAAAAATATTGCTATGCATTGGAAGAAACCAACATCACCCTCTTTGGTGCAGTGTAAGCGCTTGGTGAACACCAGCCTTCCCCTGTACAGAGACATGTATGTCAATCGTGGCTGTCCACTGCAGTACAACAAGGTTTAGCGTGCTTGGCTGGCGGAGCCTGGGACTGCGGGCTGAAACAGAGTGCGCTGAGACACTGATCTGTGACTTGGTCCATGCGAGTGGTTCCGGCTGAGCTGCTCTATGGGTCTACTGGGGCTATAACTGGGAAGAGATTTGATGCACCCTCACCCTGACCTATTTCCTATAGTTCTGTACACATTGTAGTAATGTATTGTACCAGTTATTTCTGTGACTGTATTGTAGGCACGTTTTTTGTTTTTCTTTATCGTTATGTGAAAAACCTTAAAAAAACAACTTAAAAAAAAAAAGATTTTGCACAGTATTGTATATCTGGTAGTTGCACCTGTACATATATGGGGAGCCTAATAGTAGTTGCTGGCTATCCGAGTAAAGTCATATCTCCTGATATATTTGTCCCAGGGTAATATCTAAGAAACAATTTTAATGTAAGTCCAGTGTTAGTTTTGAATAGAACAGGGAAGAGATAAATTGTTAGTTTCTTCTGTTATCCTAGACTCTATTAGAGAATTTTCCCCATTTATGGTGACAACATTTACATGAGGCAGACATTAAGGAAACTCTACAACAAGCACACATACAGCAATAAAAACTAAAAACCGACAGACCCTAGTTTCATGTCACCTGCTCTTTTAACACAAATCTTTTTTTTCCAATCTATGTTCCTTTTAACGATTTTCCCTCACTTCCCTTCTGCTGATACTGAAGTCACCAGCACAGGAAATGAGTGGAAATCTCTCTAACAGAGCTTCAAATTGCACCGACCCTTCCTCATTCTATACAAAACTTAAATTAAATGTTTTAACTAATTATACACTTTAAGGCAAGGTGTCACAGCAGAACAGTAAGGTATCCTCAGAGGTGGAGACCAGCAATGGCTTTAAGATATATGTGTACATATTGGTCCTAATTTTGTGTTTGACAGATAGCTAAAATGTTACTCTGTATTCTGCTTCTCACAAATCAGCTAAAAATGTTACAACCCACTGTAGTACTGTATCTTCAGCCAGCCCTACTGTTAGGGTCCACTGCAACATCTATCCTACCCAACAACCAATATTGCGCTGCTTTTTTTTTTATATTCACAACCTAGTAGATCTAAAACTCTTTTTATTGCAGCTCTAACTTTAAACATGTGAGTTATTATATTCCAACGCCGGCACAACAGGTCAGGAACCTAGGCATCATCTTCGATCCATGCCTGTTATTTATTCTTCACACAAAACACTGTATTAAAGACTCATATTTTTATATACAGAGACTCAGAAAAATTAAAGAACTGTTCTCGCATGAAAACCGACTAACTCTAGTGCAGGGCCTTGTGCATTCCCGGTTGGATTGTTCCAACATTTTTTTTCTTGGACTTCCACTAAAGTGGCAAAAAAAATTGCAAGTGATCCAGAACCAAGCTGCTCGCCTGGTCTCTGGGTGTGCAAGAAGAGACCACATAACTCCTTTGCTCGCAAAATTGCACAGGAGTACTATTTAAGGCAATGTGCTATATGTATAGGGCACACCGGAAGCTATATGTATAGGGCACACCGGAAGCTGGGCCCAATCTATTTGTCTGAATGGGCCTCTCACTATGTACCACCGAGAACACTTCGATCAGCCAATCTACATCTAACAGAACCAACAATTAGCAGACTACAATCCACTGGCAACAGACGCCTGGTCACAAAGGGCAATGAGCTATGGAACTCACTACCATCGACCCTAAGGTCATTACCCTCCCTTCTGAGCTTCAGGAAGGGTTTAAAGACCTTTCTATTTATCCAAGCCTACGGATAAAAACCTGATGATAATCCTGCTATATTCATGGTTTCTCCCCCTGCTCCCCCCCCCCCCCCCACCCCACTCTATTCGGTTTTTCTTTGTTCTACCTCACCCTCTAATAGCTCTGGACTTTCAACCCAGGGCCCTCTACCAGTTCATCAGTCATCTTAGTTGATTCTAGGGTCAGTGTGCGCCTAAACGCGCTCCTAAGGGGGCGTATTCGGCGCAGTATAAACTCTATATTATCATCATCAAAACTACAGAATCAGAAAATTAATTGCCTGTTCACCAGTGCTCAATGTGCAGGGATATGTTATAACATTATGTGTATATAAATCTTCAATCAACTCTTAGTTAGCATTATAATCCTTATACACTATTATATAGAACACTTTATTCCTCTGTTCATTTTATTTATATACAGCCGCTGCCTATTCATCAGTAAAGAAAACTGATTCAAAAGAAGATCACAGAGGTGGTAAGCCTTGAAGAACTGTCTGATTTTCCCAGCCTCAAGATGTTGATTTACATTTTTCTTGTTTTCTGCTTTTTAGATGTTAGTTAATACTTTAGAATTAACACAGGCCCCTTTTCAATTGTTTTTCAGCCAGTTTGTTGTGTGCAGACTCTTTGGTTGTGTTCAATATCTAGTCCTTTAGGGTAAACACAGCAATGCATCTGTTGCTTTCCTGTAGAGTAAATGTTCTAAAGACATTAAAGTCTTGATTCTCTTTTCAATGTTCAGCCAATCTGATGTGTATGTGCCGTTTATCACTCATGCCTGCCACGTAATTGAAACGCTAACTTGGAGACTTAATATATCTAACACAGATAAAACAGGCAGGCAAGAAGGAAACATAGCCTCTGCCGATTAGAGCTGACAGGCAAATGTCAGAGATCAATAGATTCTGTGAACTTTAGGGTAATTTACATTTGCTCAAGTTAATTGTCAGCTTCTCTGCTTGGTTGTTGTCATTGCAATTCTATGTTGATGACTGAGGAACATTTGTTTGTTTATAGAACAAATACCCTGTATGTCACCTGAATGAATTATAGCAAACATAAATTAGATACTGGGCCGTGTTAAGTTCTCCACCATTCTCCAGAATTTTAAATGAGCAACGAAAATCTGATTTTCGTCAACTTAGTTTTAAATGTTGGTTAAGTAAAAGAATAGAGACAGACCAGGAGGGGATGATAAAGTCCCAGTCTCTCTGCAGTGGAGAAAACAAAGTGCCCTAAATCGAAGAAATAAAAAAGAAAACTTTATAAAGTGGAGTTACACTTTACGATTAGGTAAATTCTCCACCAGTTCTTTCCCATAACAATTGCAAATTTCTGCAATAACAGCTAAAAATACCTGTTTCATGATTCAAAATACCACGTTACTAAACCCACATCATAAAAAAATATCAATAAATTCTGTATAACATGCTGTTCATACTCACTCAGTCACTATGAGATTTGTTTTCTGTATTCTGCAAAAAACCTGGTTGATCTTGCTGCTCTCTATCTCCACCTTCAGTTAATGTCCCCAATTTAGCTAGGAATTTTGCAGACCAGTGTTGACAGTTCTGCACATGCTCAGTTTTCAGTGAGCTCTATGCTGAGTATTACCTCCCAATCACATCTGAGAAGCCCATGTGACTATAGAGACACACATGTGGGTGTGTACACAACGGTAAATAACAGCCCACTCCCTCCCTCCTACTCCATGCCCACTAACCAGTTAAACACAATGGGGTGGGATATTACATGTAGAATAAAGACGACAACCCCTCCCTGTTATTCTAAGACACAGGCTGGAGGGGCACGACACAGTCTGTGACTGGCAAAAATCCACCCACACCCACAAAATAATAAAAATTTAATTTTAAATCCATATTTGTATGCCAATTTAAAACAGTTTATTGATATTATTTATTTATTTTTGCACTGTATTCCAAAGGATGTATTTTTGCTGATGTCACTGGTGCATGCACTGCCCATCCTTGCTGTGTCCGCGAGTTCCAGTGTCTGCGGCTCAGCTGTGAAGACTCGCAAGACTGGGCATCTTCCTGGATCTCCCCTTGTGACCATGTGACGTCACATGAGGAGTAAAGAAGGGCATAGAGATTCCTAACGTGGCAAACATCTTAAGCTTTCAGCCTGATATCTTCAACGGCATTAGGATCGAGAAAGAGGCTTGGTAATACACTATGGCGCATGCATGTACAATATTAAAGCAGGGGAAAGCAGGGAGGGTGGAAATGATGTACATAGCCAACTCAGTAAACAGTACCCAAGATGGCGCCGCTTTATACCTTGTGATGGTGGGACTCTGTGCTATGTGAAAGATTGCTGGTTTACGCCAGATTTTGAAGAGAAAGACACATTATTGCACAGCTGTGTCTTGGGCTTTTAAGTTCTGACCTGACATGGCTCAGAGCCCCACCCAACAGACATGAAGTCTGTTCCTGGGAATCAGGTGGATTCCCAATCCCTCTGAGAGGAGTCAGAGACGCTGCATGGGTGCAGCTAGAGCATGCATGTCTGCAGGAGGCACATGTCGTTTGATGATTGAGCAGCAAGGCGCTTATCAGGAGAAAGCTAGGTTTGAGCTTATTCCTAGGGAACTGTTTGTTCTGAGGAACAGAACGTAGGCCTAGGCTAAAGGCCTGAAACAGCCGGATGGCAAGTATGAAAGCCAGGAGACAAAACTGTTGGTTATACAAGATGCAGAAATACTGTGCTTTTAAATAAAAGTGGGCTACCAGGCCCTTAAAAACTCAGTTCTAAACTGGCGTACTCACTGGAAAACGCACCTACTGCTGGAGTCTAATCACTCCAATCTTACACCCTGAAGATTTTTATTACTAACTTCAGAAAAATAGTAAGTTAGACCCATTGCTGCATACATTATACTATATAAAGATTGCAAAGAAATGTTTATAACTAACTAGATAAAAAATCCAATATGGATAGCAAAGTTTAGTTCTTCTTTAAAGTGGTTGTAGAGTAATTTTTTGCACTTTTACCTACATGTAAGCCTATAATAAGGCTTACCTGTAGGTAAAAAGAATATCTCCTAAACCTGTATGGTTTAGGAGATATTCTCCTTGCAATGCTCCGCTGACTGCATCGGCGCAAGCACATCAGGGATTCACGGCTGAAAGCCCGGCAGACGCCGGACCTTGCCGGAAAAAAGTCTCCTGCACGCATGCGCGGGAATGACGACATTGCGGCTCCAGCCACTCACAACACTGAAACCACGATACCCAGAAGACACGTCGAGGCAAAATGTCATCTCCCTTGGCGTGGACCGGGTGGGATACTGATGTCTCATTCCAAGGTAAGTATTTCATAATGAACTAGTATGCGGTGCATACTAGTTCATGCCCTTTGCCTTACAGGTGTAGGGGGGGGAAATACAAGCATTTAAATAATGTATATGGGCCCCTACAGTGGTTATTGGACAGATGTGACTGAGCTTAGGGTTAGTTGGCTCCCTTACCTGCAACTACTGTATTTCTCGAATTGGATTTTGGAGCTACCCATGTTAAACAAGAAAAACATTTCAAACAGTAACAATGATCACTGACTACTAGTATGATGTGTATATACCGATTGTTTTCATTTGTGTCCCCTGTATAGATGTGGCCCACTTGGGTAACTACAATTGTCTGCCTAGATGACCTTAACTCTGTTCTTTATGTCCTTTTTAAATCCCAGTGCTGAACAGAGTACTGTCTTCTTCTAACAAAATCTTTATAATTATCCAAGTCAGCTACATTACCCATACACGTACATTTCAAGAAATAAAATAAAGTAAACCTGGGGTCATTTATGTATAACTGTTGGTCAGCATTTACTCATGAGTCCAAGCCAATTCAATTTGAAGTTTCCTTCAAATGTCTCTATTGTTTCAGAAGCTAACGCCCTGTTGTCTATATGTCATCTATGCAGTTGCATAAGAAGAATCGGTTTAAACTGCATATCTGGCAGACATCCTGATTCCTAATAGGTCATACATCAAAAGCCTACTGATGAGCCTGAAATGAAAATGGCCTAACAAGAAACCAACATCATTACTTAAATTCACACTGCTGCCAAGATTTAAATGTTAAAGTTACGACTTTAATTTGCTAAGTGCAATGTCCTTCCACCACTCTATATTTCTTCCTCTCTTGCTTCCATCTTAAACAGCTTCAGGAAAACAGAAAAAAAGACAGTAACTGACAGTATGGTATGGTAAGGGATTAGATCTTTCCATTTACTTTAACACAATTACAGTTTGTTGTTCCTGAATGAATGATTTTTCTGTAGATCAATATCACACAAAATAAGTGGGGCGAGTAAAAGAGGCTTGCAGTTCATTGACAGCTGCAGTACAACAGCCTGGACTGCTTTAAAACATAAGGAGCACTTTCAAGTGGATCCTTTTCCCCTATCCGTTAGACAAATTTTAATTGCTATAATACATTAAAAATTGCAACAGACTGACCATCTAACATGTTAGGCCGTGTACACATGACCATTTTTCATGTCATGGAAAAAAACGTTGTTTTTCTCGGCGTGATTCCTCTCAAGCCTGCCTTGCATACACACGATCGTGAAAAAAAATGCTTGAGCAAAGCGTGGTGACGTACAACACGTACGACGGCACTATAAAGGGGAAGTTCCATTCAAATGGCACCACCCTTTGGGCTGATTATGCAAATTTCGATTCTCGCAACTTGCTTCTGAGCATGTGCGTTTTTTCCCCGTCGTTAAAGCGTACACACGACCGTTTTTCACGGCGAGAAAAACGACGACATGAAAAACGTCGAGAAAAAATAGAGCATGTTCTAAATTTTTAATGCCCATTTTTCTCTCATCGAGAAAAATGCTCTGGAGCCTACACACGACCATTTTTAACCACTTGCCGCCCGCCAATGACATATTGACGGCGGCAAAGTGGTTGTAGAATCCTGACTCGACGTCATATGACGTCCTCAGGATTCTGAGCCGCTGCGCCCCCCCGGGGGCGCGCATCGCGGTGATCGTTGTTGCAGGGTGTCAGTCTGACACCCCGCAACACCGATCTCGGTAAAGTGTCTCTCACGGAGACTCTTTACCACGTGATCAGCCGTGTCCAACCACGGCTGATCGCGATGTAAACAGGAAGAGCCGTTGATGGCTCTTCCTCACTCGCGTCTGACAGACGTGAGTAGAGGAGAGCCGATCGGCAGCTCTCCTGACAGGGGGGGTTCGCGCTAATTGTTTATCAGTGCAGGCCCCCCTCGGATCGCCACACTGGACCACCAGGGAAGCCCACCCTGGACCAGGGAAGAAAAAAAAAAAAAAAAAAGGGGGGCAAAAAAAAAGTCTGGGGGAAAAAAAAAAGATGCCAATCAGTGACCACAAATGGGCACTGACTGGCAACATGAGTAAATCAGTGCCACCCCACAGTGTCCATCAGTGCCACCCCAAAGTGTCCATCAGTGCCACCCCACAGTGCCCATCCATGCCCAGTGCCCAACTATCAGTGCCCATCTGTGCCACCCATAAGTATCCATCAGTGCCACCCATAAGTGCTGCCCATGAGTGCCCATCTGTGCCGCCTATGAGTGCCCATCAGTGCCGCCCATGAGTGCCCATCAGTGCCGCCCATGAGTGCCCATCAGTGCCGCCTATGTGTGCCCATCAGTGCCGCCTATGTGTGCCCATCAGTGCCGCCTATGAGTGCCCATCAGTGCCGCATACCAGCGCCGCCAATCAGTGCCACCTCATCTGTGCCCATCAGTACTACCTCATCGATGTCCATCAGTGCCATCTCATCGGTGCCCATCAGTGCCATCATATCAGTGCCCGTAATTGAAAGAGAAAACTTACGTATTTACAAAAAAATTAACAGAAAAAAATAAAAACGTAATTTTTTTTCAAAATTTTCAGTCTTTTTTTAGTTGTTGCGCAAAAAAGAAAAATCGCAGAGGTGATCAAATACCACCAAAAGAAAGCTCTATTTGTGGGGAAAAAAGGACGCCAATTTAGTTTGGGTACAGTGTAGCATGACCGCACAATTGCCATTCAAAGTGCGACAGTGCTGAAAGCTGAAAATTGGCTTGGGCAGGAAAGGAGCGTAAGTGCCCTGTATGAAGTGGTTAATGACCAATTTTAAAAATTGCATTTTTCTCGTCATGAAAAACGGTCGTGTGTACGCGGCATAAGAATTTGTTTATAGAATTGCGAGAGCACTGTTAGCTTTGTTATTATATTTTATTTGCAACCAAAACCAATGCCACTTGGCAAAAGAATGACGTGCAAACACCACCTTTGACAGCATGCATCTTAACTTTCACAGAATATCATTGTAATAAAAATAACTTTTATTAACATAGAACACTGGCAAATACGTTTATAACAGTTGTCATAGTGTGGATGACCAGAAACTGACAATCCTGTGTACTTTTCACATCATCTTAAGGCTGCTTTTACACTAAGGCGCTTTGCAGACGCTATAGCGCTAAAAATAGCACCTGCAAAGTGCCCTGAAAGAGCCTCTCCTTTTCACTCCGGTAAAAAAAGTCCTGCTAGCCGCATCTTTGCAGTGCTGCAGGAGCAGTGTATACACTGCTCTTAAATCACCCCTGCCCAATAAAAACAATAGGCAGCGGCGCTTGCCGGCGGGTTTAAACCCTTTTTCGGCCAATAGTGGGGATTAAAAGTGCCCCGCTAGCGTCTGTAAAGTGACACAAAAACAACGTAAAAATAGAGGCACTTTACCGCCGATGCCAAACGCTGCTCGGTGTGAAAGCAGCCCAAGAGTGACAGTCCTATAAACTGCTTGACATACTTATACCTCCTCAGTGACAGGGTTGAATTGCTATGTGTACTCATTTGGGGTGGGGGAGTGGCATTGCTATAGGGATATTTAAATCCGTGACTAAAGTGTACATAAAGGAAAAAACTTTTTTGGTAGTAATGGATAGTGTATGGAAGGGATAGACAATCTGTTAGAATTTTAAAGCTGTCTGTGTCCTGTTGATGAGATTCATCTTTCCATTCATCTTTCGTCGTATCTCTGAGTTTGGCCGGTCGTATCTATGCGACTGATTCAGAGAATCAGTTACGCATAGATATCCCTAAGATCCGACAATTGTAAGTGACTTACACCGTCGGATCTTAGGCTGCAATTTCAGGCCGGCCGCCAGGTGGCGCTTCCGTATTTTTACACGAGGAATATGCAAATGAGTATTTACGCAGATTCAGAAACGAATGACCGCCCGGCGCTTTTTTTTTTACGTCGTTTGCGTTCGGCTTTATCCGGCGTATAGTTACCCCTGCTATATGAGGAGTAGCTAATGTTAAGTATGGCCGTCGTTCCCGTGCCGAGTTTTGAAATTTTACGTTGCTTGCGTAAGTCGTTCGCGAATATGGCTGGACGTAATTTACGTTCACGTCGAAAGCAATGACGTTTTGCGGTGGATTTTCAAACATGCGCACTGGGATGTTTTCACGAACGGCGCATGCGCCGTTCAAAAAAAACCCTCAAATACGCGGGGTCAAGCCAAATTTGAATAAAACATGCCCCCTACATCCCCATTTGAATTACGCGGCCTTACGCCGCAACACATACGTTACGCCGACGTAACTAAGGGCGCAAGTTCTTTCTGAATAAAGAACTCGCGCCCAAAGTTAGAGCAGCGTAACGTACGATACGTTACGCCGGCCGGACAGATATGCTCAGGTATCTGAATCCGGCCCACCATGTGGACTCAGAAAGCAATACTTAAGATGGCACTGCCTTACCCCTGAAAAAAAGTTTTTTTAAAGTCTCTTTAAACAGTAAGTAATATGCAATTTGGGCTGGATTACAGTGGCTATAGATTGATAATTACTTAATATAATGGACTAAACGAAAAGAAGAGTATCTTTAAGATACAGTTAAATCTATGTGTTTAGTTTCGCTTTAAGCACCCTAACAATACCCCTGATACACTATAATACTACAAACACTACACAAAAATGTAAGATCACAAGTGGAAATTATTGCAAACTGAGGAAAAATAGAACTCACAGATGCTTAAAAAAAAGAACATCTGGAAAAACACTTTTACAGATATTTCCAAATCATACACACTGGGAAGTGTCTAGGAACTGACTAATAATCTATGCTGCCTTTCAGCAACCAATAGGACACCTGCACTGTTATAAAGCAATGCAGACTTTCAATAACAGTCTCTTACACTGTGATAAATAGGACAAATTGTGATTTAGAAATAACCCCCTGAACACACCAATCAAAGCATAATTATTTGGATTTCTGTATTAAGAAACAAATTTACAAACTAAATAAGATTTTTTTTTTTCCCTACAGGGCGTACCACTTTGAATTTTGATTTAAGTGTTCGGGACAGGTTGATAGCTTTCACTTGCAAACGCCAGAATGAATTTATAACAAACCCATGAGTCAGGTACTCATTTTCATATTGAATGAAGCAATGGACCTGTTGGCAGAAACAAGTAATGAGTGCTGCAAGACATTTAAATTGCATTCTAGCTGATTTATTACAAGCAATTTTATATGGGTACTATATATGGGTAATTTTTAAGACATGTGAATAAAGGAGAATAAAATTATATTGCTTAGTTAAAACTTATGCATATATAAATATTTTTAGCTTTTACCATTCAATAAGTAAAATTGCATAGCTGGCAATTGTAACAACACCATAATAAATTATGGGCCCCGATTCTTAACCCCCTGAATATACGAATGTATTATATGTAGGCTATCAAAAATGTTTATGTCAATGTAGCGTAAATCTTTTTATAGGGCACCTTCAAAAACCTTCACTAACATGAATATCAAAACCTGAATTGATATAATAGTGCAACCTAGAAACATGCAAAATTTTCCCTGTGGGACTTTATATGAGTCGCAACACCACCAGTAGTAAGAAACATAGTAGAAATGTATTGAATGCAATACCAAAAAGTAATTTACAGTACATAAAGGTCAATCATGATTAATGTAACATTGCATCTTTTGGGGTCCTGACGCGTTTTGTGTGTGGATTCACACTTCTTCAGGGGTTGATGCATATTCACATATCTATGAGGTAAAATAGTTTGAGAATGGTGAAAAAAAAATGTATTACATTCAGAAATGTAGGGATCACAATGGGGGACCCATACTTACAAAGCTGAAGGATATCGCATACTCAGATCTCAATGTACACGATTCCAGCGCTCATGAGTCACAAAGCACAAACAGTCTAATGAAAATTTCCAATGAACTAATTTATTTATATAATCAAAATTTGAATAAATCATCAGTTCTTTGGAAATTTTCATTAGACTGTTTGCTCTTTGTGACCCATGAGCGCTGGAATCGTGTACATCGCTTGTTTGATATCCGTAGACTCCAGTTACGAGTTTTTCCCAGCTGCACTGGGCTTAAACCACTCTATCTTGACTTTTGCACCCATATTTATTTTATTTTACTTTATTTATGGTGTTTAATCACTCTTCTCACTACTGTCCATAGTGTTAGCGCTGATGATATTGTTTTTTATACTCAGGTCTCAATGGCAGCCACCAGGGACATCTATCCCAGGAGCTGTGGGTATAAGATCCAGAGGGGACCAGCAGCACAAAGCGGGAGAGGATGGAATGCCAGGTGGTCAGGACAGTCCAACACAACCTCCATGGAGGTGGCTAAAGAAAAAAGTATTTGTGTGTGTCAATGTTTTCTCATCCCACCCTCCCTCTGGGCGGCACCAGCCTGACGTTGGGAAGGATCCATGGAGGACCTGTGGTGCTATAAATAGGAGGGCTGTGGGACACTTGTTCATGCACTCCTTGGCGGTGGGCAACACTACAAACTATATTTTTTTTCAGCACATTTGTCAGATTTTGGTAGGTACTCTTTTTTCCTCTACACAATGACTTTCTGACCCTGCTCTATTGGGATATACTATGCACCTTTGGTATAACTTTACCAAGATATGCTTTTACCTTATTGCACATTAACAATATAATATATGTGGATTTTTCATATTATAGTTATGCGGGTCATTTATTTTATTTTTTATCATTCATCATTTTGCCAATATTTGGTTGTAACAGGTTACTTTATTATTTTAAATTCCTGCACATTGACATGCACACATACTTTTTTCTGTAGTCATCGCCCTGGAGGTTGTGTAGGACTGTCCTGACCACCTGACATTCCATCCTGTCTCGTTTTGTGCTGCTGGTCCCCGGGATAGACATCACTGGTGTCTGTCATTGGTATCTGAGCATGCGATATCCTTCAGTTTTGTTAAGTATGGGTCCCCCATTGTGATCCCTACATTTCTGAATTCATGTAATACAATACCCTTAAAGAAGTGAGAATCCATTCACGAAACATCACGAAACATGTCGGATCACAAAAGATCCAATGTTGAATAAATCATGGATTGACCTAGCTTTTTCATCTCAGGTGCTTAAGCTGTTCTTTATGGTTTACATGAAAGAAAACAAATACCTTTGGCATTTAACTAGTATATTCCTCTAACAGTCTAAACATAGGGGTTAAATTACTAAATTAAGGCATAGTAAATGAGGGGAAGCTCTGCCGAATTGTATTATCCAATCATGTGCAAGCAAAAATGTTTTTTTTTTTTTTTTTTCCTGGTATGTGATTGGGTATTCTTTGCAAAGTGAAGCCTTACCTTATTTACTAAGCTCTGGAGCAACTGCACAGTCACTTTGCCTTTAGCAAATCAACCCTATAGTGTCAATTATCAGCCCTGAGCATATGCATAGAACTTATTTAAAGCAGACCTTCACTCAAAATTAATTCTTATATTCACCCGTCTCTTGCTCCTTAGACACAGAAATTAAATGGCTGTTGACAGTGGCATATTAAAAAGTACTTGTATTCCTACAGTTTGGTAATTCTGAATACATTTATAAACTGAAAAATGTCAAAGGTTTTTGTGCTGTTGGTAATGCTCTGTTAATTTTGAATACGGTTTGCAGGTTGGAGTAAAATAATATGATTTGTAAATTCAAAACATAAGCAGTTTTCTACATAACATCTTACTCCCAACCTCAGAGAGTGAAGTTTTGCACAACAAAATATGGAAAAAATTTTTTTAATGAGGAATCCAGTAAGATAGATACCAGTACCGGTAAGCCTACATACCGTGGTATCAGGATAAGTATATGTATATTTAAACAATCTTTATTTTTAAGCGTATCATTCAGCTCTCAGTAGGTGATCAAATTTGCACTTTGACTCCAGTTTGACTAAAAACGAAGTCTATTTAATAGCTAACACACACAAGCAGGACTCCGTGTGTTATTTCATGCTGCATGCCCAAAATATTGGGGAGCAGATTTTGTCCAATCAATAGTACGTGTCTGTATTTGATTTGTCTGAAATTTGGCTGAAGAGGTCGAAAATCAACAAAAACTTCAAACATCATCTACCATCAAAAATTACTTTTAAGGCTGGGTCCACAATATTGTGAATTGGATGCAGGAGTAACCCTCATCCAATTCGCATAGCAGGTCTCACTATGGAGCCGATTCAGACATCTCCGCATCGGCTCCGGTACAAATTGCACAGGAGCCCTGTGGGTCTTTTGGTCTGTTTCTGGTCTCCAGTGTGAACCCAGCCTCATGGTTACCCATGGATCTCCCAGAATTCCCAGCCAGATAATGTTTAAAAATCAAGGTGACAAGTACAATTATTAAAATAAAATGGGGAAAAAACGTGTAAACTTCCCCTTAATATTTCAATCAGTCCCTTATCCACCTCAATACATACATAGTCAAATGGATCTCCCATCCTGTGTGGACGTCATATGACGTCCTGGGCTTCCCAACCATCTAGGGGGTGCAAGCCCGCCCGCCACCACGCTCGTTATCCGGTGCCCGTGTCAGGCGGCTGCAATGTCTTCCAGGCACCCGCAGTTTCCCGTGATCACTGTGGATCATGTGTGTAAACACACAGATCCATGTCCTGTCAGAGGTAAGGAGACCGATGTGCGTTCCCAGTACAGAGGAACACAGATCGGCCTCCTCCCCTTGTGAGTCCCCGCCTCCTACAGTTAGAATCACTCCCTAGGGAACATATTTAACCCCTTGATCGCCCCCTAGTGTTAACCCCTTCCCTGCCATTTAGATTTACACAGTAATCAGTAGTGTTTTATAGCACTAATCGCTGTATAAATGCGAATGGTCCCAAAAATGTGTCAAAAGTGTCCATCGCAATGTCAGGATCACAATAAAAATCGCAGTTTGCTGCCATTACTAGTAAAAAAAAATAAAAAAAAATAAAAATAAAATAAATCTATTCCCTATTTTGTAGACTTATAACTTTTGTGCAAACCAATCAATATATGCTTGTTGCGATTTTTTTTACCAAAAACATGTAGAAGAATACATATCAGCCTAAACTGAGGAAAAATCTTTTTTTTTTTTTTAAATTGTGATATTTATTAAATCAAAAAGTTAAAAATATAGTTTTTTTTTTAAATTTACCCTATTCTGCAGGGTGATCAACTGCAGAATAAAAACTGCAGAGGTGATCAATCAGACGAAAGCTCTATTTTTGGGGGAAAAAAACATAAAGATTTCATTTGTGTACAGTGTTGCATGACCGCGCAATTGTCATTCAAAGTGCAACAGCGCTGAAAACTAAAAATTGGTCTGGGCAGGAAGGGGGTGAAAAAGCCCTGTATTAAATTGGTTATGCAGCTTAGGTGGCCAGGGAGGGGAGGAGAGTGAGTATACCCTTCTTCCTGTACTATACTAGGCCACATGTCTTTCAACAATGGGGAGATACCTTTTTAGGGGAGAAAGAAAATCCGCCATCTTGCAAAGTAACCCTTTCCCATTGTTAAGGGACATGGGTCTTTTCCTCACCCCTGTGTGGTCCAAAAAGGAGGTGGGGATAGTAGTAAAATTACAGGGGAATTAGGGTGGAATCTGGAAGCCCCCGTCATAATAACAAAGTGACCAAATATTTGCTTGTTCACAGGAGAATGAGTCCAGAGGTACATTAATAGCCCTTACCTTACACATTTCCACAAAGAGTTAATGCATTTGCAGCATTTGGATAAAAAACTTTTTACCATTTGCTGTGATCCCCTTCACCGAAACGCTTACCTGTATGGATCCAAGGCTGTGTCTGGCTGCATCTATTCCCTTTCCTCTGCTCTCACAGGCATCACTGAAAGCAGCCATAGACTCTTGCTGCTGTCAGTCAAACCCCATTAGGAGGGAGCGGGGGACACAACAAAGCAAGGGTGTGTGTGTCCATTGATGTACACATTCTGGCTCAGGAGTGCGCCCACACATTTGCCCCCATAGCACACAGCTTGCTAAGCAGAGACACAGAGAAGAGGAGAAGCAGAGAGTCTCGTCAGAGAACCCCAGAAAAGGAGGGTCGATACCACTGCACAGAGCAGTCAAGTATAACATGTTAATTATTTTATGATAAAATAAAATGCCTTTTATAACTACTTTAAACGTAAAAAAAAAACAAAAAAAAACACTGATATATCCAACAAGACATCCAGTCAAGTGACCCACTTCAATTGTGATCTGTCGATATGTACATGGAGCACTGCCATTGCTAAATTACAAATTTCAGGCTGTGGTAATATGTCCAGGAATCCCTTGCAACTTTATTAATCAAACTTGGTCAATAACATCACCAGGGATTTCCACCAGTAAAGTTAAATTACTGCAAGTGGAAATCTGTCATTTAGCAGTGGGAGTGTGGCAGCCAACCCCCTGCTGGTGTGGTATCAGATACATATTCCTATGCTGTGGAAAAGCTAATAGCTTCTGGAATATGTGACATCAGTATCCCAGGAGGCCGAGGATGGGTCAAAAAGGAAAAAATATAAATAACAAATCTTTAATAAAAAGGTCAGCTTTTATACATGTTAGGATTAAAATAGGGCATAATGTATTTTTGCTGGAAGGTTTAATTTTAGTTTACCTTATCACATGTTTTTTTTTTTTTTATTTAGCCTGGGTTCACACTTGTGCGTTGCAGGACACCGAATGTGATTCGCACATGAATTGCACCGCATTTTGTATGGCTCAAATCACATTGTATCTGCACCAAAATGATGCAGGACCCTATTTTTTTGTTGCGCCTGAATCGCATTGCATGGATGTTCACACCCATATGATCCGATTCTGGCAATGGCACTTGTTTTGAAAGCTATTTTGGGGTGTTGTTAATTTAACACTGAAACCCGCAGCAAATCGCATGAACGCAGTGCAATTGCAATGTGGTGTGGGACATTTTCTACGTTTGACACATGGCATCAGTGTGAACCTAAAGGGATATAGGATTTTTTTTTCACTGTTGCCGTTTTTTAGCATGAACTCTTTGTGGGAAAAGGTAAGGGGTACCAATGTACTCATTCCCCTAGAAGGGAGTGGCACACAAAGGTTGAAAATTGACCCTTGTACTTTAAAATTGGGACAACAGTGCTTTAAAAGGGTAGGGGGCTTCTATGTCATTTTGGTGACAATACATTGCTGAATTATATACCAGCACTGCACTAGTTTATAATTTAACAATGTAAATAGACAGACTACCTCTGACTTTAACAAGTCCATGATTTATCAGTTCAGCTTTAGGCCGCGTGGGACACTTCTTCTGTGTGGACGTCATATGACGTCCTCCTGGTCATGCCGCTCGCCCCGGGGGTGCGCAGTGCAGTGATCAGTGGTGAGCCGTGTCTCCCTCGGATACAGTGCATTACCGATTAGGGTAAAGAGGTAATAACACAGCGATCCCATGTAAACATGTTCCTTTTCTGAGCACTGTCACTGTGTGAGGAAAGGAAAGCCGATAACTGGCTTTCCTGTCACAGGGGGCATTTACACTGATAATCAGAGCACTGATCATCAGTGTCCTGATAAACAGTGCCAGCCCATCAGTGCAGCATATCCGTGCCCATCAGTGCAGAAAATCAGTGCCGTCTATCAATGACGACTTATCAGTGCAGCCTCATCAGTGCCTCTTCATCAGTACCCATGGGTGCACATCAGGGCAGCTTATCGGTGCCCATCAGTGCTGTCTTAGTGCTGTCAGTGCTGTCTTATTAGTGGTCATCAGTGCAGCCTCATCAGTGCCCATCAGTGCAGCCTATCAGTGAAGAAGAAAAATTGCTTTTTAACAACATTTTATAACAGAAATTAAGAAAAATTCTGTATTTTTTCATTTGTTTAGAAAAAAAAAAAAAACCTCAGTGGTCATTAAACGCTACCAAAAGAAAACTCTTGATCTCAAAAAAATTCTACAAATTTCATTTGGGTACAGTGTTCCATAACCACGCAACTGTCATTAAAGACCGTAAACTAGAGCGATTAGTTGTTTTTGATCGTTCAGTAACCCCAGCCAGTGGGGGACAGCTGCAGCATGTGCATGCAGTTTGCAATATAGTACATGTTCCAAACATATACCATCTAAATGCTTGTTTTCCCAAATTTATAGTAAAATTTCCTCTTCTGTCTTTAGAGCTATCTTATATGTGTCTGTCACGCAGGAACAATACAGCATTACGTGAGCACTTATGTGACTGCAAAAACATGACAAAAGTAGAATTGCCATAGTGTATGCTTTAGGGAGGATACACAGTACACATGAGCATAGTAAACCAGGCCAACCAACATATTGAACATTAATGAAATAGCAAAAACAAAGGCCAAACTGTCATTTGAAAAAATGGGAAATTTTTGCATAATTATTAGAACTGCTTACCTTCAATAAAATTGGCTGAAGTGTATATTCGTCTATGTGCATTGGTTCCATCCTCAGGACTGTTCAGCATGTTCACTGCCACCTCAATGGCTTCTGATAGCTCATCCCGTTTGTCTTTCCTTACAGGCTTTTCTTCTGGGTGGCGTGTAAGTCCTGTTTCTAGCTGGTACACTTTCTGCATAGTGAAGCTATCAAATGGAATAGCAGCATATTCAGTGGGAACCTTTACACCATTATGTACTTCAGCCTTGTTGACCTGGGAATGTAGAAAGTCTAAAAGGTCTGTCTGTGTCTTCTCAGGACTGGCATGGTCAAAGGTCACAGTGAGGGAATCAGTGTAGTGACCTTGAACACTTTTGAGCTGTTCACTGCGTTCTTGAAGCTCATCTTTTAATTGGGCTATTTGTTTTTTCAGACTGGTAATATAATTCCGATGTTCTTCCTCACGCTCCTGCAAGATAGCATGGTAGCCTTCTTTCCCAGTAGGGCTATTAATTCGGGGAAGTGTGAGCTGTTCATCTTCAGCTCTAGGAGTGCATGCTAACATATACAATACAGAAACTATACAGCAAAGACAGACGAGAAGGATCCCCACCCGGGAAAACCAACTCAGAAGTCCTCGCCGTACCATCCTCACATTTAAGGGAAGCAATAAATCTTCTTCATCCTGATATGCAATGAGGTCCATAAGCAGCAAAAGTACAAATAATCCACATAGAAATGCAGTACATAATCCACCAATGATCCATTAGGATAAAATTGTTATCCTTACATTGCAAGAGTACAAACAATTTTTGTATACCAAAGTTCACAGTAGTGCACAGAGATATTTCCAGGCTCTAGAATGAATTGGATCATTGCAGTAGCGGTTTTCATCTATTACACATGAAGATGAATCTAGAAAAAGAGAAAAAAGTATAGATTATCATTTATTTAAATCTTTGGATTATGGTATAATATGTATATATTTCAAGTAAACCTATTTTAAAGAAAAACAATGGAAACCTAGACACACACAAAAACAAAAAAGTGTTTCCATGCCATTCAAGAAGTCAGTATTTACCTAAAGTGACTGTAAGGTCTATTTTTTTTCTCTAAAAATAACAAAAATATTATACTTACCTACTCTGTGTAATGGTTTTGCACAAGGCAGCACAGATCCTCCACTTCTCAGGTTCCTCTTTGGCTCCCCTGGCCCCTCCCTCTGTCCAGTGCCTCCATAGCATACAGCTTGCTATGGGGGCACCCGAGCCGAGTCAAAGCTCCCTGTGTCCATTCAGATATGGAGCCCTGGTTTGGCCTCAACCCCTCTCTCTCCTGATTGGCTAACTTTGATTGACAGCAGTGGAATCCAATAGCGCCGCTGGTGTGTCTCAGCCAATTAGAAGGAGAGTCCCGGACGGCTGAGACACTCGTGGACATCGCTGGAGAGAGAGGGGCTCAGCTATCCATTAAGATAAAAAAATCTTCTGACTTTACAACTACTTTAAGGAACTACTATTTTTCCAAAACCAATGAAAACACTAATCTTTAAACTCTAATGTTTTTTTTCGACGTGATTCTTGTCAAGCCTGCCTTGCCTACACACGATTGTGAAAAAAAATGCTCGAGCAAAGTGCGGTGATGTTCAACACATACCACGGCACTATAAAGGGGAAGTTCCATTCGGATGGCGCCACCCTTGGGGCTGCTTTTGCTGATTTTGTGTTAGTAAAAGTTTGGGGAGAGACGATTCGCACTTTTCAGTCTTCGTGCTTTTCAGCCTGTTACAGTGTGACGAATGTGCTATCTCCATTACAAACGCTAGTTTTACCAGAATGAGTGCTCCCGTCTCATAACTTGCTTCTCAGCATGTGCGTTTATAAAAAAATATATAACACAAAAAATAATCATCAGCACATTTTTCTAGACAGCAAAATAAATATATTGTCTAATAACTTGTGTTAAAAACAGGGGTTTAAATTGCACAACATTTGTAAATATTTGTGGAAGCTGCACTGCCCTGTTATTTGTGTTGTTGTTGCTGCTATCTAGCTGGTAAGTGTGCTGGGAAATTCTTTGTGCTCTGGGAATATGCATTTCTATGTGCACCTTATTCTAAATGCTAGTAATAGACTGGGGCAGTTGACATTGGCTTGCCTCAAAAAATAATAAATAAATAAAACAACAATTAATAAAGGGCTTTACATACAACTTAAAAAACCTGCAAGGTTTTGAGAGCTTATTATTTTTATTGGCAACTTTCTCCAGAAAAGTTGCCACTTTTTGGGACAACCAAGTCCAAGTATTGAAGTCAAATTGCTGTACCTGATATCGCTGATATGCCGGGTAACATAAATTTGTCCCAACTATTTTTTTTATTTTTATTTTTCGTTTTACTGCTTCCATATGCAGACATAGATTGTGTACACGTATTTTATTTTTTATTTTCACATAAATGGCAAATGTGTCATTGCATTACTATACCATCATTTAGAGTGAGAACACTGTAGATTTTCCCACAGCAGCCCTAATTCGTAATTTTATATTACAGATTTCTTATTGTTAATGTCCATGAAATGTATAACTACAATTACATTACAGATTGCACACTTGTATTTGTTTCCAGCTAGCATATTGTGCTTAAAGGAACTCAGTTTCATTACTGTCATCGGATACTATTACATTTAAATGTGTTGCAGAATTGTTGTGTGCTGTTGAGTGAAAAGTGCTATGTAAATGTTGGTGAAAGGGGCTATATACAAGGTGTGTGCAGGAAGTAAGGAGGATATTTTAAAAATGATTTTATTGAAAATTTTTACAATTGAACAATGTCTCCTTCAACGTATGCACCTTGTGAGTGTTCCATTCTTCATAACATCCCTGGAAATCTTCAAGTGGGATGGCGTTCATAGCCTGTGTAGTGGCTCTTTGGACATTATCCATACTACTGGTGTCTTTTCTCATGTTTAAATCCTGAGTCACCATTTCATGAACAATTGACTTGGTAATTCCCATTACCTCTGCAATCATTGAGCCATCAGTCACAGTTGAAAGAGGACAACGGTCTGATGGACCGTTTTCATCGGTCAAAACCGATCGTGTGTGGGCCCCATAAGTTATTTAACCATTGGTTAAAAAAAAAGACAACTTGCTTTAAATTTAACCGATGGATTCCTAACCGATAGGTCAAAACCGATTGTTAGTAGGCACAACCATCGGTTAAAAATCCACGCATGCTCAGAATCAAGTCGACGCATGCTTGGAAGCATTGAACTTTGTTTTTTTCAGCACGTCATTGTGTTTTACGTCACCGCGTTCTGACACGATCGGTTATTTAACCTATGGTGTGTGGGCGCGACGGATCATCAGTCAGCTTCATCGGTTAACCGACAACGGTACATCAGACCGTTCTCATCGGATGGACTGATCGTGTGTACGAGGCTTCACTCCATCCCACTTGAAGACTTCCAGGTATGCTATGAAGAATAGAAAAATCACTGGGAGTGTTGTGTACACTCACAAGTTGCATACGTTGAAGGTGACAATGTTCAATTGTAAAATATTTTTTTAAATAACATTCTCATTACTTTCTGTACACACCTCATATTTTTAAGAAAAAATAATAATACAAGTTTGCATGCATATCGCTGTGTCCCAATGGCAATCAGTGACTTTGTGTATTTTTTATTATTTCAGACTTTTAAGTTTAACATATGAAGACATAATGAAAAATATAACTTGCAACATAGGATGGATGTTGACCAACTCAATTCATTTTCACTTCCAAATGATTATTTCTTTGATTATGTCCAATAACGATTATGCTATTTAACAACCACAGTTTACACAGCTGGTCGAGTGGCTGGTCCTTTTGTCTCTCCTCCTGGTTTTTAGTCCACTCATTAACAAAACAAGTACATATAACCAGACATGTTACGGAAGGGTGAACATAAAAACCCTCCACTAAACCAGTACAAATTACAGTGAAACCTTCTTGTGTTTTGAAAAGGCTTCACTGTGCTTCACACTGGTTTACTGAAGGGCTTTATGGTTGTTTTGGGCCCAACTCACCATAACATCTCTGGTTATTATCTTGTGTTTCAAACCATTGTTTCTATTCACTACACTCATAATGGCCAACAAGCCTTAAACAGCTGTATGTGGTTTAAATAAATTTATCTATATTGGGTTGTATTCAGGGGCGGACAGACTGACCATTCAGGCACTCGGCCACTGCCCGAGGGCCCCATCAGGGTTGCCAGCCTGAGTAAAACCAGGGACAGTATGTAAAAATCTGTGTTTTTAAAAAATCCCAAGATTATAGCTGCCCCACCTCTCCAGTACCTTTTCAGTGTGTATATTGTGTGTCTGTGTGTGTATACTGTGTATGTATACTGTATGTGTGTGTGTGTATACTGCCTGGGGGCCCCATAATCTCCTTTTGCCCAGGGGCCCCATAATCTCCTATTGCCCTGGGGCCCCATGAGTTGTCAGTCCGTCCCTGGTTGTATCTGTGCTATAAACTAGTGATTCTGGATGCACAGTTGGGTCAGGAGCATAAAGGATTAGTGTACATGGTACCACGCAATATCCTAAAATTAGGTCCAAGCCCCTTTATTTTTATGATTTTCTTATGCAAAGAAGACATGTAAAAACATTATTTACACTTCCTCTAACAAATACTACATTTGTATTTCATATTCTAAAATGATCCAACCAAAATCATGTTGCCTACATTTTTTGAGACAGAGACAGTTCCCGACTTTGCTTTTATTTATTTAATATTATTATTAATAATGTTCTACCATACCATTAGGTCATATGTGAAAAAAGGGATGCTACAGAAGATCTACTGTATTAAAATTTGGAGCAAATGGTGTTTAGTCAGCGTATATTTACTACTTGCTTTTTACAGTAGCTCAGCCCTAATTAATTTTTTTATGCTGTGCCACTGTAATTTTTTTTCCAAAGTGAATATCCAAAGGTTTTTAGTCCATGACACCAATGTTATTACACTGAAGAAAACAGCACTACATACACTGAAAGAAAAGTGTGACAACATTCGTCAAGGTTGTTAATGTTTGTTAGTAATGCTATGTGCAAGCAGCCCGTAAATGTACTATTGTATTCCTCCTTGCGAACTGAAAAATAGTTTGTATTACAAAATGACTGCATGCAGCTAAAGACAGAAAATCAATGTTAAAAAGGATCCACTTAGGAAAAGAATTTATACAAATAATGTACAAATATAATATATGGCCTTGGACAGTTATCCAGGTAGCTGAATATCAAGGTCCTTTTTTCCTTTTTATCTTGCTGGCCATACACAAAGACAGTCTTTAACCACTTGCAATCAACTTTCAATCACAAAAAAGATAAAGGCAATCCAAGAGCACTTGTCATGTAAATATAAACACACAGCATTGGTACGTAAATTGTCTTGACCCCTTCAGTAATTTTTGCAATCAAAAGCTAGTTGAAAGTACACATAAATCTAAAATTTAGATATCAAAAGACAGAATGGCAATCCAACCATGGGATATACCTCTGGAAAATAACTATTGGTTAGAAACACAGAAAAAAAATATGCATGGAGTTCTGCTTTAAGCCTGAGGCCCCATACACACGACCAGTTTCCTCGGCAGAATTCAGCTTCCGACCGAGTTTCTGGCTGAATTCTGCCGAGAAACCCGGCCGTGTGTACACTTTTGGCCGAGGAAGCCGACGAGGAGCTCGACGAGGTAATAGAGAACATGTTCTCTATTTCCTCGTTGTTCTATGGGAGCTCTCGGCCCGCCGAGCTCCTCGGCGGCTTCAGGGCTGAACTGGCCGAGGAACTCGATGTGTTTGGCACGTCGAGTTCCTCGGCCGTGTGTACGGGGCCTGACACTTTAATGAAGTGTATTTTTTCCTGATAATTTAATGAAGACTGGACATTAAACCTGACTCCATGTGCCCATGAACTTTTATCTGTAACTTATAGCTCTACTATTCTTATAGCTGAAATCCAGTGAAAGTTTAGAAAGCCATATATGGAGCGGTTTTCTTTCCATCAACAGTCAATGTTGAGCCATGGTGTTCTCCCGGCAGGGGGACAGAGGTGTCCCCAACGGGAGAACACAGTGATTACGGCTAGCGTCTATAACAGCCTATAGTACTAATCACATGTAAAATACGACAGGCTGGTTATACCCAGGTTGATCATTCAAACAAAGATAGTATAAAAAAGCCCTAAGGCTGACGCAGCCCTAAAAAAAGTAAACTTACTTATGTGTCATAGATATAAATAAATATGAATAAATAAAAAATGTATTTGTGAATGAAGCAGCTAGCACTAAAAGTCCAGCACTAGGAAACTTACAACCAATATATAATTCAAAGAAGTGCAGCGCTACAAAAATAACTCATGTGATAATAAAAAGGGATGTGAAATAAAAAAGTGAAAAAAATATATCAAACCCCAGAAAAAATATATAATTCCGTGAAAAATTCATAAGTGAAATCAAAATAGAAAAAACTTTGTGCAAAGTCCCATCCAAAAAATCACAGAAAGTTCATATGAGGGTTTATCTTTCAAATTGTTCTACCAGTCTGTTAGTGACGAAACGTACATAGGGTGTCGGTGACGTCATCACGTTCCGTCCATCGAGAGGTGGTGTTACGAGCACACAGGAAGCAAGGAGAAACATATGGGGATGCCGCTGCTCCCACGACATTAATGCCATACTTTAACATTGTTTCTGTAAGTGTTTAAACTACCTTATTAAACGTATCTCTGATTCAACATATTGCACTATGAAGATCTCTGTCCTTTCATTTTAAGTTACCCTTGGAATATTGGCGGTTGTATCCTGACTGGTTTGTGGGGAGACCAATATCCCTAGTCTTGGTGAGACTGTGATTTGCAGTCGTGGCTCTCTGGTAAGCAGGCTACCACATCACTTGGTGTTTTTCTATAACACAAATTATTTGGGAAGATTGGTGACATCTTTCAACTTTGTGGATTTTCCTTTTACAACAATTTGAAACATAAACCCTCATATGGACTTTCTGTGATTATTTGGATGGGACTCTGCACAAAGTTTTTTCTATTTTGATTTCACTTATGAATTTTTCACAGTGTTATTATTGTAGCGCTGCACTTCTTTGAATTATATAATGATCATTCAAACAACTTGGGTACATTTAGCTTGCCCAAACATGGTTCAATTCTTGGCCGGTCCCTGCTGAACCAGGCATCTATGGCAAGCTTAAAAATGCTTCCCTGCTCAGAGACTGGGAGAGGGAAATGGGTCATTCCATCTCAAAAGAAAACTGTGAGAAAACCCTTTTTTTCTGACCGTTAAGTCAATCATAGCGAGCTAAACACAAGAAAGGAACAACAAGCTATTAACCAGGTGGTACAGATGCACTGCTACAGTAAGTTATCCATGATGTTCCAATGGATTTGCAACAGTTGTTGGAGATGCGAAGAATTGAGTGGTACCATGATCCATATTTGGTGGACCTGCACTCACATTGGTCCCTATTAGGGATCTTTCCTCAATTATATCATCAAATTATAGATGCTGCTTGGCCAGAGACCACAGAAGTGGCTTTACTGTCCACCAAATCTGGATCAGTTGACTCAACAACAAAAGGCCTCCTCAGATTCCCCTTATCTGCAGACCAAGGTCTGATCTCTAAGCATTGAAGGTCAACAAAAATTCCCAATATTAGGGAATGAACTGTGAGGATAATCAAACTATGAGAATGAAGTAACTAACTGCTAGCCTACGGGAATGACAAATTCATGGAAATCTGGTGCACTAGGATTGACTTCTCCAACTTATCTCAATGTCAGTCTTTTCTATGATTCCAAAACTTGCCACTAACCAAGGATGCAGCCAGTTCCCAGCCAGGAACAAGTCACAGACGTCCCTTTAGGATCTCCTGTAGAAATACAGCCTTTATTAATTCTAGAGGTAAACAAGGTAATATTGTTATTGATTACAAATGAACTGTAAAAATGTTTGAAGAGTATATCTATTGTTATTCAACACATTTAGCACTAAACCTCTTAGTTACCCTCTTCTATCAAACAATCTAAATCACCCTTCAAAGTTACTTGGAACACATAACTTACTAACCGATTCATGACTGCTGCTCCTTTCTGACAATCCCTTCACTGGCTTCCCCTACCACACTGTATCAAACTTAAAATACTAACCACAACATTACCAGCAGCTACATCACCAACCTCATCTGCCGATATCGCCCAAATCGTCCTCTCCGCTTCTCCTAAGACTTCCTGCACTCTAACTTCCTTGTTGCCTTGTCCTATACTCACCTCCAGGACTTCTCCAGAGCCTCTGGAACTCCCTGCCCCAGTATGTCCGGTCAGCCCCTACCTTGTCTGCATTTAGGCGATCCCTAAAAACTCACTTATTTAGGGAAGTCTACCGAACCTACACCCAAGAACTGTACCAGAGTCACCTCCATCAGATCATCCTCTACATCCTCACCTTTTGTACCACCTCTTCCTCCCTTTAGATTGTAAGCTCCATGAGCAGGGCTATCCGATTCATTCTGTATTGAACTGTATTGTAATTGTACTCTCCCCCGCTATATTGTAAAGCACTGTGTAAACTGTTGGCACTATATAAATCCTGTATAATAATAATAATAATAACAACTTTTGTCCAGTAGTTTAGTTTAGCAAGGATTTTTTTTCTGCAATGATGAAGCTACTTGTTTGTGATTCAGATGGTTTTGAAACCTTTGTAATTGCAAAGTATGTCAAAAGACACTTATGGACGCTGCCTTTGGTTTATGGATGTGTAACAAGCACAGTGAAATAAACCCCATAACACTTCTATTCTACATAATTTTTTTGAAACAGTAAAAACTCTGCATATTAAGTATTATACTCTCACTTTCGTATCTAGATATTACATTTTACCAACAATTATGTGTAGCAGTAATAAACAATACATAATCTTGGAGAACAGGATGAATTTGATATTGAAAAAAAAAAAAAATATGAGATTGGCTAATAATGCTGTTTATAAACCCCCGGGCTCCAACACTAACAACATGCTCATAGTTTTAAATTATGAGAAAGTGTTTGGTGCACTTAGAGTACTTTAATTTAATGTTAACACTATTCTTTTAATGAATGTCTATACTATATATTATCCCTTGGTATTTAAAGGCTTGCAAACATTTCTAGTGATTTTTCCTCTGGAAACAAAGGGTACATTGTATTATTATTTTCTGAAAATATACTGCAAGAACTTTTTTCATGAAGGCAATTGTTTTCTGGCTTTAAAATTAATAGATCAAAATCCAATTTAGTGATATTGAGAGAGAACTTAGATTATGATCGGCTAGATATTATGTGGATATTATGGAAATGAGCAATAATACATTTTCAATTAAATATTAAGAAGCTAAAATACTTACTAACCATGTATACCTCATATAATATTAATTATTTGCTAGTCATTATGGTGATTATAAACTACAGGTTAAATGGCAAAACGTCCATTTAAATGGTTCGGAAGGATACAACCTATGTTTTGGAGTTAAAGACAGCATTCTATGCAATCCAGCATATTCCCTTTTTATGATATAAAAAAAGCCAAGGATTTTGTAAAATAACCATAATTAGAAGCCTTTAACTGCCTGATATTATATTAAATAGAAGGCAAGTAGGAAAGATAAACTCTGCCACTTATCGTCTCCAGACCCTATGCAGTGTAAGAGATCTACATTTGTTACAAATCAAGAGTAATCAAGAGTAATTCATTATTTAATTATTCTCGCAGAACCTGACAACATGAAACTTTCAACTCATGAAGGACTTAAAAAGGAAAACACTACTCTCATTAAAGAATAAACTATGGAAGCCCTTTTGTATTTTATCGCTATAAAAAATTACCTTTCCATTTGAAGTTGCAGCTGGTATAATTTTTAAAAATGTAAAACAATTTAAATGTATAAAAAACATAATATGGCAATCTGGAAGCATTCTGTACAGCAATGGTGTAAGGAAAATAGCCCCCAGAAATGCCATTTCCTGGTTCTGTAAGTTAGAAAAAATTCCTGCAATGTACAAAAATCACCCAGAGAGAATTTTTTTTTCTTAACAAAAGTTACACCTTAACTAATCTGTCTTTTCCAATTCCCACCACTGCTGCAGATACAGTTAATGACTCTAACCTATTATATGAAATACAGTTCTCAAACCTATTGTCACTTATATATACACTGTAAAGAAAGATGAATTAAGACATTTAGGGAGACCCAAGCAAAATTAGAGCTACTGGAAAAACGTGGTTGCATTACAGCACAAAAGCAGAAGAGCTCAAAATATTATGAGTATTATTTGCCTGGTAGCTCATTCAACCCTAGACAAATACATTCAAGGCATTTTTCAAGGTATTCTATAAAACATTTTCAGTTAAACACTGTATGTCTATTAGGGTGGGGAGTTCTGAATTTAAAGTGAACCTTTCATGTTTTAAGTGCAAAACTAACATTTACATTAGCCAAATGACTTTTGGAACTAAATGACAGCCACCTGATCCCCGTTGCACTACCCACATACTTATAACATCTGCTCGAAATCGGATATAAACTCTGTCTCCACTTAAAATAAGCCCTTTCCCTGCTTTTTACCAATCTATGGCCAAGAACATCTACTAGCACTGAGGCTCTAGGTTTGCCATACATTATACATTTTTTTGGATAATTTTCCTTTAAATTTACCAAAACCATATAATATGATGTCAAACCTAAACACTTTAAATTTGTTTGCAATCAGACAGGCCCTTGTACTACAAAAATGAAGGTGAATCTAAAGGAAATTGAATAAGAAAAATGTATAATGCAGAGGCAGAAGTTTTTTTAAATCTTAATGTGTTCTATGCAAAAGCCTTTGGTGTGCAGCAGCCCCCCTCAGCCCCCCAAATACTTACTTGAGGTCCCTCTAGATCACAGGTGTCCAATTGGCGGCCTCCAGCTGTTGCAGAACTACAAGTCCCATTAGGCATTGCATGGCTGACAGATATAAACATGACTTCCACATGCAGAAACATGATGGGACTGGTAGTTCCACAACAGCTGGATGGCCGCTAGTTTGAAAGCCCTGCTTTAGAGCCAGCAATGTTGCAGAATTGTCTCGGCTGCCTGGAACGCCCCTCCTCATTGGCTGAGACAGCATCGCAGCGCTATTGGCCCCTGCTGCTGTCAATTAAAGTCAATCAGCCAATGAGGAAAGAAAGGGGGTGGGTCTGGGCCGCAACTCTGTGTCTAAATGGACACAGGGAGTGTGGCTTGGCTCGGGTGCCCCATAGCAAGCTGCTTGCTGTGGGGGCAGTTGCACTCTACAAGAGCAGTTGGTTGCTTCAGAGCTTAGTAAATTAGGTAAAGCTTCACTTTGAAAAGAACAACCAATCATGGGCAAGAAAAAAAAAACTGAATTTGTGCTTGAACATGATTGGATGATGGAGCTCAGCAGAGCCTCTGCTAATTTACTAAGCTCTGGGGCAACTGCATGTGCAAAGTGCACAGTCTTTTTGCCTTTAGTAAATCAACCCCATAGTGTGTACCAGGCTTTAGGGGAACAGGAATGCTGTAAACAGTAATTGCTTTATTCAATAATGAGTTCTTACACCAAAAGAGACATATGAGGTTGATTTACTAAAGGCAAATAGATTATGAATTTTGGAGGTGCAGTTGCATCCCCTTTCCCCAGAGCTTAGTGAATGTGGTAAAGCTTTGCTTATTTCCATCTTCCAATTATGTGCAAGCAATAATGCTGTTTTTTTTCCCTTACACCTAATTGGGTATACTTTACAAAGTGAAGCTTCACCACATTTACTAAGCTCTGGGGAAAATGAGTGCAACTGCCCCTACACGGAGCATCTGTTCACTATGCTACTCACCTTACTCTTTTGAAGCGTGCCAGAATACCCAGCACCACAGTGCCCAGGCATAGCAGCCAATCTCTAGGCCTATTCACATGACTGGGGAAGTGAGGTTTATGCTTATCCTGAGTCACTAGCATGGCTGATCTTAGCACCAAAGAAGATAAAGAGCAGAAAACAGCAAGGAAGCACATGTAATGTAGTAACATGGAGAAAGCATAGACACTCTCACTGTGCTCTGTATGGGCAAGGTGACAGCATCTCTTTAAATGTAGGAAACCTACACTAGCCAATTAAAATCTATTTTGAACTGGACTGATGTCAGTAGTAAATTCTGACTGGTTGAGGTAGGTTATTACAATTAAGAATATAAACCTTTTATTGGACAAAGTTGCATGCATTGTTGTCACAGTGGGTATTCCTTTTCTGAAGTAGCATTAGTGTTGTTTTAGGTGTCAATTTTAGCTACAACATTTTAAAGTGTGACATGACACTTGCATAGATTTTACGGGTAACGTACAGTAAAAGCATAATAGGGCATGAAATCTTACACGGAACTGAGATATTTCTAGGTAATCACAGTTAGGGCTATGCTCACATCTAAATGACTCCCAGTGACATAATGCAGTGCATTATGAAGAAAACTGCAACAAATACAGAATTATCACCAAAAACGATTCACATCTCTGTGCTGCAGTGCATTATAAAAAACACTAAATTGTGCTCCTCTTGCCAAAATGATTGACTTAGTATGGAACAACATATATATATATATATATATATATATATATATATATATATATATATATATATATATATATATATATACATACATACATATATATATATATATATATATTTTTTTTTTTTTTTTATTTTTTTTTTCAACTATGACATCTTTGTACTTAATGAAAAATCACAAATAAAAATCACTAATAACAGTAGGCATAAGAAAACGATGCACATATGTTTTCAACCAAAATGAATTCTAGTTATTACCAAAACCATTTTACCAAAACCAAGGGATTTAAGTTTGTCAGTCTCAAACTTTTGGCAGAAAACTTTGCAGGTTTGCCGCTAAAATTAAGGAACTATAATGCAGTGCATAGTTTTTGCCTCTGGTCAGCTGAGCCACAAGAGCTAACAATTTGAAGAAATTGATTTTTTTGGAGCCAATTTGGAGAGGTGACAGCTGACAATTGTATACTGCGTAAGAGAATATACTTGTTTTGGGGGGGGCATTGGTACTCTTGGTCTCTTATGGCATTGCTTAGCTTCCCGTGCCATTTGTTTAACAAAGGCTTGATTATTCTATTAGCCCCACAAATGGACAGAATTAAATAACAAGTGTCAGCCCTCTTAAGCCCCATACACACCATCAGTTTTCCTGTAGGCTTTTCTCTTCAGGTTTACCAAAACCATGTAGTGCAAGGGCCTGCCTGATTGCATACAAATTGAAACTCTTAAGATTTGACCTCATATTAGATGGTTTTGGTAAATCCGAAGAGAAAAACCTGCAGGAAAACTGATAGTGTGTATGGGGCTTCAGGCCTCGTACACACGACTGTTTTCCTCGACAAAATCCATCAAGAAAAATGCTGGCAGAGCCTTTTCGCAGAGGAAAACGGTCGTGTGTATGTTTTTCGTCGAGAAAACTGTCGTGGATCTCGACAAGAAAAAAAGAGAACATGTTGGCCTCGTACACATGACCGAGAATCTCGTCGTAAATGAAACGTTGTTTTCCTCGACGAGTTTCTTGTCAGCCTTGTCGAGGAATCCTGTCAAACTTTCTTTGCATAAATAACTAATTATAACAAATAATAATCTAGTTATAATAAAAAATATTCAATAATGTAATTAAATCAAGAACACTGAAATTTGCTCAGTTGCAGAATTGTCGCTGTCATTACTTTCAGTGTTTGATGATGAATTTCCCCACAAATCGCTATCGCTCAATTCTGCAAGTGATTCTAATTTATTATCGCTATTTTATAGCTGGTCTAAAACCACTTTTGACATAAAACCGACACTTTTTGGTTGCTATGGACAATTTCCAGTTTCCAGGCAGAAAAAACGGTCTTTATTATATAAAAGTGCATGCAGGACACTTGGCAGACCACTAGGGACAAGGGGGATGTGTAATTATTTGATACAGTACTGTAATCTGTAAGATTACAGTATACTGTACCTATACTGTGTTTTAACTTTTTTGAATTTGGCGCCGAACTCCGCCCCGTGCGTCTCGCCGCTCGGGAACGGAGATCGGTGGCACTCGGCAGTCACCAGTGTGTGAATCAAGCAAGATGACAGCTCGCACACACAGCGGGGACACATCGCAGGATCCAGGGACAAGGTAAGTAACTTCCCCTGTATCCTGCAATGCGATCCCGAGTCTGGCTTGGGGTTACCGCTTTTGGTATGTAAAATTCACTCCGAGCCTGACTCCGGAATATCGCTAGGCAGGTTAAATAGACCTACCTAAGGATCTGGTCTGGATGACTAACTGAAGAGGGTCGGTGGAAGCTGGAAGGTGTGCAGCAGTCCTGTGGTATTGTGAGTATTAACAACTCCCTCACCGAAGAGTGTCTGGTGAAAGGTGAACTGAATAACTATCCTGAAGCATATACATGTCTGAAGGAAACTGGAGGTGTTCAGATGTCCTAGAGAGACTGAGAATAGACCCGAGTTCAAGATCCAAGTGACTGTGTGCTATTTTTGCAGTATAAGCACCATCAGTAGCTCTTCCTGAGGGTCCCAGTTCTGCCCATTCCTATTAACCCTTGGCAGAAAGACTGCTCAGAAAAGCCTAGCCTAGTCAAGAGTGTCCTCCTGTTACTATTCAGTGTGCCTTGAGTACCCCATACGATCCTCATCCTTCTTCCATTTCAAGTTCTACAAGAAATAAACTACAAAAAGACAACCTCTAGACTGTTTTTTGGAGCCAGAGTAAATGGACTATTGCTTGTGTGACTGGTGACCCCTGCACTGCCTGGGAAAGAACCAGTTAAAGCAGCGGCTATATGGGGATAGCACAACACATATCTAAACTCAAAAACAAAAATAAACGGAGTGATGTCACTCTGAGGAAACATGTAGGATGGGGCTTGGATCATCTTTGTGTCACTTCCGGTTATTTATCCTAGGCCTGTAGAACGCATAGCGCCCCGGACATAGTATTTCCTATATGCCTGTTTTCTCCTTGAATACTGTGAATTTTTGGCGTTATGGTAAATAAATTCACCAAACGGATTCAAGCTATAAGAAATCTCTTATGTGCATCTATTTCCCTACATGAGTATATCCACTAACTGCACTGAGTAAAGAGGGGAAGGAGAGACCAGATGTTTTTTCTCCAAGAAAACACTCACACACAGTGCCTCTTGCCCATGCAGTGGTGCAACCATTTAATGAATGTAGACCCAAAGAGAGGAGCAGGAGTGATTTCACCCATTCACTGACTGGATACAGCCACACGGATATTTAATGCACAAGTAACCTTGGAATTGGACAGTTAAATTTGGACTTATATTATTGTTATTTTTGATAAAGGTCACATCAGTTGATCATATGAGAAGGTTTTCTGAGTTGATATGTAATATGGTTTTGACTGAGCGGTACTTGACATTTCTTAAAGGCACTGTGCACAGGAATTATTATTATTATTTTTTTTATATATTTATTGTTTATTATATATTCATTGTAATTTACTTTGTATGTTGCTTCACTGTTTTTTACACATATTATTTTTTTATTGGACACTATTGCACTTTGGATGGAACCCATATTATATATGAGGATAAGAGATGTGATTCACTGATTTGTAAGATACAGTGGATATAAAAACACTACACCCCTGGTAAAGTGTCAGGTTTCTGTGGTGTAAAAAAAATGAGACAAAGATAAATAATTTCAGAACTTTTCCCACCTTTAATGTGACCTATAAACTGTACAACTCTGTTGAACAACAAACTGTTCTTTGCAAAAACACTCCAAACCTGGCCTATTGTGAAGGCATCTCCTGTGCACAGCCCTTTTCAGATCACCCCACAGATTTTCAATGAGATTCAGGTCTGGCCCATTCCAAAATTGTAGTTTTCTTCTGGTGAAGCCATTCCTTTGTTGATTTGGATGTATGCTTTGGGTAATTGTCATGCTGAAAGATGACGTTACTCTTCATGTTCAGCTTTCTAGCAGAAGCCTGAGGATTTTGTGCCAATCTTGACTGGTATTTGGAACTATTCATAATTCCCTCTAAGCCTCTGACTAAGGCCCCTGTTTCAGCTGAAGAAAAACAGCCCCAACGCATTATGCTGCCACCACTATGCTTCACTGTGGGTATGGTGTTCTTTTGGTGATGTGCAGTATTGTTTTTGCATCAAACATTTCTTTTGAAATTATGGTAAAAAAAAATTAACCTTGTTTCATCACACCACAACACATTTTCTCACATGCTTTTGTGAGACTTCAGATGTGTTTTTGCAAAATTTGGCAAGGCTTGGATGTTTTTCTTTGTAAGAAAAGACTTCCATCTTGCTATTCTACCCCATAGCCCAGACATATAACGAATACAGGAGATTGTTGTCACCACACGGCCGGTACTTGCCAGATATTCCTGAAGCTCTTTGAATGTTGCTGTAGGCCTCTTGGCAGCCTCCCTGACCAGTTTTCTTCTCGTCTTTTCATCAATTTTGGAGGGATGTCCAGTTCTTGGTAATGTTACAATATCTTCTCCACTTGATGATGACTGTCTTCACTGTGTTCCATTGCCTTGGAAATTATTTTGTACTCTTCTCCTGACTGATACCTTTTAACAAGGAGATCCCTCTGATGGTTTGGAAGCTCTCTGCGGACCATGGCTTTTGCGGTCGGATGCGACCTAGAAAATGTCAGGAAAGACCTACTAGAACAGCTGAACTTTAGTTGGGGTTAATCAGAGGCACCTTAAATGATTGCAGGTGTGTACTGAGTTTGAATGTGTTTGCTTAATTCTGAACACAGCTATATCCCTAGTTATAAGAGGGTGTGCACACTTATGCAACCATATTATTATTATTATTTTTATTTTTTACTGCCCCACCCTAAAACATTTCAGTTTGTTTTTCAATTGAGTTGTACAGTTTATAGGTCACATTAAAATGTGGAAAAAGTTCTGAAATTATGTATTTTTGTCTCATTATTTTACATCACAGGGCCCTAACATTTTAACAGGGGATTAAATAAATATATCCACTTGTTTCAACAGTTTATTATTCAAGACTGTCACCTTTTCCTTATATTTTGGAGAGTCATTGACCTGCAACAAGCATTTGCTTATTACTTGCCTCTCAGGTCAATGTCACTTAACAGTAAGGCTAGGACAATGACAACGGCACAGTACAAGCAAGTCAGTTGTGGCAGTTTCTACATTTCTTTCCTGACAGATTACTTTAATTTTAAATAATGATTGTTTTCTGTTACGAAGATATGAACTAGTTAATTTTAGTTATAGGCAAAGGAGTCATGGAAATGTGAACATTTTGCCATACCTTGGCCTAAAAGAAGCTGTGTCCATCTAGATTTCTGCACTTGGTGCTTTGCCCATAATAATTTAACACCACTATAGCAACATTCAGATTGGCAGAACTCCCAGACAGCTTTTACTTTTGCCAGTTTATGTCATACTTCCCATTAACCATCTTCTGTAAGTTTAGTAGAGTTTCCAGTAGAAAAGCTAAATAAGATTTTTTTTAACTAATTGCACAAAATACAAAAAAGGATAAAAGTGTAAGCTATTTGTTTCTCTCACTAAAGATTTCATTTTTAAAATTCAATTTAGGCCATATAGGTTCAATAGTTTATGACATTTCTTCAGTACCAACATGAAGCCTGAAAACACAATCACACTCTATTAGCTGGATTCAGGTACACGTGCCTAACGTTAGGCAGGCGTAGCGTATCTCATATACGCTATGCCGCCGTAAGTTAGAGAGGCAAGTGCTGTATTCACAAAGCACTTGCGTCCTAAGTTACGGCGGCGTAGCATAAATGTGCCGGCGTAAGCGCGCCTAATTCAAATTGTGAAGAGGTGGGCGTGTTTTATGCAAATAAGGCATGACCCCACGTAAATGACATTTTGAACGAACGGCGCATGCGCCGTCCGTGGACGTATCCCAGTGCGCATGCTCCAAATTATGCCGCAAAGACTTATTGGTTTCGACGTGAACGTAAATTACGCCGAGCCCCATTCACGGAAGACTTACGCAAAAATGTAAAAATTCGACACGGTTCCGACGTCCATACTTAACGTTGGCTGCGCCATCTTTTTGGTGGACTATCTTTAGGCCTGAAAACGTCTTACGTAAACGGCGTATCTTTACTGCGACGGGCAAGCGTACGTTCGTGAATAGGCGTATCTTGCTGATTTACGCGTTCTAGGCGTAAATCAGCGTACACGCCCCTAGCGGCCGGCGTAAATAGACAGCTAAGATACGACAGATCTTAGCTAGATTTAAGTGTATCTCAATTTGAGAATACACTTAAATATACGACGGCGCAGATTCAGAGTTACGCCGGCGTAACTCTACCTGAATCTGGCTATAAGTAACTATCTTCTGCTAGGATCACACCTAACACCAGGCTTTTTCTTTATTTGGTACTAACCTTGCTTAGAATAGTAAGATAATGTGTACATGAACTTATATTAGGTATTTTCCCACTAATTACGGGGAAAAATGAGAAAAAAAAATATGAAAAGGGATGCCTCTATGGCCAAACCGTACTCTTGCAGAATTTTCTTCCTTCTTTTCCTGATCCTAATGTTTGGGCTTCCAAAGGAATTAAATACCATAGTCAAGTTTGTGAGGGAAGTTCTCTTAAAACCTTTGATTCGACTGGTTATACCTCATTTCATTGTGATATTACATGTATATCTATAATACCCCTTTCACACTGGGGCATTTTTCAGGCGCTTTTGGGCTAAAAATAGCGCCTGTAAAGTGCCTGAAAAATGCCTCCCCTGCAGCCCCAGTGTGAAAGCCTGAGTGCTTTCACAATGGCGTGGTGGGCTTTCAGGACGTTAGAAAAAGTCCTGCAAGTAGCATTTTTTGGGTGATGCAGGAGTGGTATACACACTGCTCCTCCACCGCCCCTGCCATTTAAATCAATGGGCACACCGCTGCCAAAGCGCCTGCAAAGCACTTCGGCAGCGACGCTTTGAACCCTTTATTCAGCCGCTAGCGGGGGTTAAAAGTGCAGAGCTGGCAGCTGAAAAGCGCCGCTGTTGGAAGTTTTGTCATTTCATCCATGACATTTATTTTCTGTACCACTAAAAACGCATTGCATGTTGAAGCGTACTGATTGTCTTGTGTGTAGGTTGTTTATTGTATATTTCCTTCTGTGTTGTTACTTAAGCATGGGTATGCCAATAGGCTTTGTTTTGTACGATACATTTAAATACTCATTAAAGAGAATTTGCAAAAAATAATAAAATAAATAAATAAAAAATGAGTCAATGAAAAGGTATAGTTACTATATACAAGTGCCTACTGTGCCTTATAGTTTATGTGGCAATCTATGTATTTAAAATAAGTTTGTACCTGCCTTTGTAGAACTGGGATCTGTTAGCACTTCTTATGTGATTTGCCAAATGGACTGAGATAGTATGCTGAAGCAATGTTCATTGAGATGGAAGAATCAGTCAAGTTTAAATACTGTATACTTGTGTGTGATAACAAGTGCATCAAATGCTTGAAGGACTTGTTATTTATTTTTAGCAGCACCCCTATTTGGGTGCAATTTTGTAATTATTCCCCATAATAAGTATTGTAGCAATTGTTTTGGTAAACTTTTACATACTTGCTGATAATGGATAAGGAGCTGTTACTGTTGGAGCCAGGCAGGTGAGAAATGAAACCAGGAACGTTAAATCTATGGCAACAAACTGAAGCTAAATCACAGAGGTGCAGTTTTGAGGATATCCTGGTTATTAAAGGCTGATGTCTTGGTACTGCTCTTAGGCAGGAATTTACATTCAAAGCTAGGTACACATGGATCAAAATTTGTCCGATTAAGCAGAAACCGGCTGAATTTCAGTTTGTTTGTAGCCTTTTCTGTTCAACAGAAGCTGATCATTAGACCACCTTCTGTGAAACGATCTTGCTGGAAAACATCATTCAATCAGCCACTGCAGTCATAGGCAAGTCAATGGGCCAAATCCACAAAGACCCGGCGTAACGGCGAAATTCTAATTAGTTACACTGCCTTAAAATTTCTACCTAAGTGCCCGATCCACAAGGCACTTACCTAGAAATTTCTGGCCGTGTAACTTAAATTCCGCCGGCGCAAGGCGTTCCTCATTTCATGGGGGCGATTCCCATTTAAATGAGGCACGCTCCCGCGTCGGCCGTACTGCGCATGCTTGTGACGTCATTTTCCCGACGTGCATAGCGCGAAATTACGTTACGCCGGGCTTTGTGGATTGCGACGGGTCAATAAAGTTGCGTCGGGAAAAAAAAAAGATACGGCGCGAAAAAAAAATTCAAATTCGAAACAAAAACGCGTCGCTAGACAGAAGGGTCTGCTTTTACATGGTGTACTAACTTTACACCATGTAAAAGCAGCCCTAATTTTGCGTATGCAACTTAATACTTACGGAGAAAAAATGAAGCAGAAAAGCTTTGTGGATCTCCGTAAGTGCTAATTTGCATACCCGAGGCGGCATTTCGACATGAAATGCCCCCAGCGGCGGATGCGGTACTGCATCCTAAGATCCGGCAGTGTAATTCAATTACACATGCCGGATCTTCTCCCTAACTATGGAAAACTGATTCTGTGGATCAGTTCCATAGTTAGGACTCTTTTGAGGATTTGGCCCCATGTATTTTGACAGGGTAAGGGGTGTCCCTGCTGTCAGAATACAAGAGCACAGCAGAGGAAATCCCTGCATCCACATCTGCCTGCAGGTTGAACAAAATGAAAACGAATAGTGTGTACCCAGCTAAAAAGTTTTAAAGGGCCGACTGGTTGGGAGGAACCCTGGTTGAAAAAGACTGCCCTCTTGTATAAATGCATTTCAAACAATCCAATATGTTTTAAGTTTCTCCAGACCTAGGTTTTCCTGCTATTTGCTTCTAGTTGTTTTCAGTCATGCTGACATATAGATAACCTGGCAAAGGCACTTAGAGGCTCATTTATAAAGCAGCAAATGTGATATTTATCAAACAGTCATTGCAGGTGAATTTTCCCAATGCATGTATTTTAGATGGCAGAGATTGATTCGCCTGCATTGAATATTTGGTAAATGTCACATTCACTCATTTATAAAGTATGATTTATAACAGTATGATTTATGAAGTATTTTTTTCTACTTAACTCAATGAACTTTTCAGTTATAAGCAGTATCATTTTAATACAAATAGGAGTTACATAGTAGGTGAGGTTGAAAATAGACACAAGTCCATTAAGTCCAACCCTTCTTAGCTTAGCGTCGTCCGCAAATACAGAGATTGAGCTGTTTACCCCATTTTGCAGATCGTTTAGATGCGCACATGGGAGCAAACAAACACATTTGCGATAGTCTAGGTAGAAAAAAGCAATTCATGTAGTAAATCCATCCCCCCCCCATCATGATATTGTAATGCCGCATACACACAACCGTTTTTAATGTCATGGGAAAAACGACATTTTTCTCGACGTGATTCTTGTCAAGCTTGCCTTGCATACACACGATCGTGAAAAAAAAAATGCTTGAGCAAAGCGCGGTGACGTACAACACGTATGACGGCACTATAAAGGGGAAGTTCCATTCGAATGGCGCCACCCTTTGGGCTTGATTATGCAAATTTCCCTTCTCATAACTTGCTTCTGAGCATGCACGTTTTTTCCCTGTCGTTAAAGCCTACACAAACCATTTTTCACGACATGAAAAACGACTAAGTGAAAAACGTAGAGAAAAAATAGAGCATGTTCTAAATTTTAATGGCCATTGTTCACGTCGCGAAAAATGCTCTGGAGCCTACACACGATTGTTTTTAATGTCCAATTTAAAAAATGCAATTTTTCTCGCCATGAAAAATCGTCGTGTGTATGCGGCATTAGAGTAATACATCCAGGAAGGTATATTACACAATTATATTTAAAATGTTGAGAATGTCTCACATTTTGTATATAGATTGTCATCTAAAAAAAATATATTTCTTAATTTTAAATGGGAATTTTGTATTATTTTTTTGTGTTAAAGTTACACATTTTAAAACTACTGCTTATCTGTTTTTTATTATATACCTTTGAATTACTAATTAAAATTGAATACAAGACAAAGAATTCCTTTAGCACTATGGGTTAGCTAGAACAACAACAGAGTTTTGGTTGCCAGCCTTGAGGCAGGCTTTGTCTGACTAAGGCCCCATCCAGCCTAATTCGGCTATGTGTGTAAATTGGAGTTTAATCAGATGATTTCTGTAAATTACAGTCTTTTTGAACTGGTTGTAAGGAGATAACGTATAAGCATGCAAAAATAACTAATATATCAATCTGCAGGAAAAAAAATATACAAAATATTTCACAATTATATGACAGAAAATGAGAAATTATATTTTTAACAATATTTATTTTTTATGGTTACTTTTTTAGTCCGCTCCAAAGAGGTTGTAGTTGTTTGCAAAGCAACTTATGGTATAAATGCAGTGGGTTACATAACCAAGCTGAGCAAGCCATAACTTTTTTATTGCAAATAAACTGTGTATTTTATAATTTTGTTGCATGCATCATCACTCTGCAATGCACAATTTATTCCATGATTAAGATCGTTTTTCCCTTTGTACTGCTATTATGAAAGCTATGTTGGAGTGAAGGAAAAGTGGAAATAATGAATGGCGTAGAGAATTTATGGGTATCACTTATTATTATGGAAACGCCACACAGACAAAACTATGAAAATTATGGGTCAAAAGGACAAGCCAAATAAAAGCAAAGCAGATTTGTTTTCATTTAAATTGTAAGGTTCTGCTAAAATAGTTCCATAAGCAGAATTCTTCCATGGCCATTTCAGACAACTGGCTTACTGAATACCTGCATTCTTTGCCTAATGATCCTGCTGGCATGGAAGTGTCCAAATATTGTGTGCTGCCAGAAACTTCACATTTGAAAAAAGGATCAAAACGCAACTGTTTGAGTTGAAGTTCACTCTGCCTTGCAGTTTTTTTGCTCTAACTCAAAGTGGCAATAGATGAAAATAGCCAAATAAAATTGTAGAACGTTGGAGTTAAAAAAATTGGTCTACAAATGCATGTAAAAAAGATGCAAATAAATTATTACAACCATTTCAACTTTTTCCAGCCCTTCTATTAATTCTAATTATTTCAGCAGCCTTTACTTTTTTTTTACATAACAGTTAAGAGAACACTGAGTCCCCATGTGTTGATATGTTTGCAGTTGCAAGTATTTTTTCAGTAAACAGCTTGAAATATACAAATGCCTCAGGAGAAAGATGTACTTTGATGAAATGTTCAGATTCATCTGCTTTTTATATAAAATTCACTTGTCTTGCTTTAGCTAGCCACTTTGGTTGTTTGTAAACGATCTAACCAGTAAGCCATCCTTCTTTCACACCCACATAGGCTGTAAAGCATGGAAAAGGTCTGTTTTTTGTACTTACAATGGTAAACAGTAGACAGTCACTTGAAGTACTCCAACTGAGATGATTTATTACATAAAATAGGTCTTAGTCAGTGGTTTTATAGGTCTCAGTCCCTTGACTAAATGGCAGTTCACAGATCTATTGTACTCAACATTCACCCAGTGAGACACACATTAAAGTTATTTATAATCTACAGTATATTCAGTATTTGCTTCATAATCAGTTTTTTAATTTCCACAATCATTTAAAATCATTTTTATTTGGCTGAAAAATATACTGTTTAAGGCATCATCCACATGGGATAATTAAATCAACAGGGGATCTGCCCACTGAACCCCTGCTTATCAGAGCACAGTGGGCAGATGACAGGTCCATGTCCGTTCAATTTCTGAAAGGGGGACTCGGACGCAGCCTGCTCTGTTCTATGGGTGGTCGGAGGTAAGCCCCCTGATCCGATCCACCTAGAGGGAAGGGGACATTCTGTTTTTTTTTTGTTTTTTTTTAGCGGGCCGGATTGGATTGGCACAAGTCTGTTTACACCCGCCGTCCATAGGGCTGAATAGAGGGTACAATCAGGTCTGCCTGAGGAACTGGCAGAGGGACCTTATTGGACCCCTTAATCAGGGACCTTAGATTAAAAAAAGTGCCCAGCCGTGGGTCGCAGGCCTGCGGCGCCCAGGACACGGTCCGAAGCTTCGTGACCGCGGCAGCGGGACCCGTGGACCCGATCGCCGCTGGAGTCCCGCTATCGGTCCCTGGAGCTGAAGAACGAGGAGAGCTGTGTGTAAACACAGCTTCCCCGTTCTTCACTGTGGCGCTGTCACTGATCATCGTGTGTTCCCTGATATAGGGAAGCACGATCAATGACATCACACATCCAGCCCCGCCCCCCTACAGTTAGAAACACATATGAGGTCACAATTAATCCCTTTTCTCCATTAGGGATGTTGCTGGGTTGTCAATTAGAGCTTGCTAGAAGATACCAAGATACCCATACTACATAATATTCCACAGCTAATTCTATTTTAGGGCCAGTAAGAACGCTGACAGTTTGACTCACTTTTATGAATAAAGTGCTCAATGTTGTCAGATCTTGTAGTTTTTTTGGAAACACTGCAAACAAGATTTAGTCCAAAAGGGGTACAAAAAACCCGTGCTGAGAGAATGCTTAGATTGGCATGTATTACCTTCTGAAAATAATAATTTACTGGCTTGAACAAGTATACAGATTGAGGGTTCTGACTGTACTTGCTGCAATTTTGTTCCAAGATGGTATCAAAAGATGTAGTATAGCCATTACATTAGCCAGGTAAATTTTTAGAAGAAAGTGGGCAATGATAGAATACATATTTCCTTTAAGATAACTCAATAGAGGATAGATAGATAGTGTGACGGTATCGGTATGATATCCCCGTCAAAGATTCCCTTCTTCCATAAGAACGTCACCCAATATTCCACTAGGAGGAATATTCCTGAGATCGCCCATTAAGCCACACATTAGTCCAGGCTTACTGCTAGAACAAGACAGCGTTTAATGTTATAACACACAGCTTATATGTCATTTCCAAAACTGTTACAATGACAAATCTCCGCCCCCCACACGACGGAGCCGAGTCTGAAAACACATTTTCTTTAGACAATGACATCAATGACGCTGAGTACTAGTTGTACTGAATATATTAACTAGACAACTCGACCCCGCATATAGAGAGATAATTACCACACTGGAGCAATCAGAATAATTAACACAAGCCACTTAAACACAGATCTCCTTCACACAACACAATAGATCAATTAACCTTTAGAAATAGTGAGGGGACATTAGCACTTCAATAACCGGATGGTAATCACAATGGCAAGCAGGGAGAATTAAACTGAGACATATAGGCAAATGTATCACAATGGCCCCCCTTTTTCTCCCTGCTCCGGAAAACCCGGTTGGACCTTCCCTGGTCCAGTAGGGTTGACGGGTTTAGAGCTTTTAGTCCGAGGTTAACTCCGTTTGGCATGACTGACCTCCCTTGGCAACTGCTTCAGACTCAGGTATGCCACCGGGTCGTCAGATCACACGCCGGTCAGTCCCCAAGTCTTTGTGCGATCTGCAAAGTCACCAGAAGTCAGTGTGAAGACGGCGAATGGGTCTGTGCGCCGCCATCTAGGTGTCCCGCTATGGGAGGGGCAGGTTATGGCTCTGAAGTGACAATCACAGGAGATTCATAAAAAGACAAAGTTATATTTGTTGAAATGCTGTAGCACTGGTGCTCAGAGTCCGGGGGGGGAGGGGACTCAGAGCCCCATAAGGTCAGCCACCCCCTGCTCCCTCCGCAGCCGCCGGTTCTCCTCTTTGAGCTTCTCCAGCTCCATCTCCAGTTCATCGAGCCTGGGGGGGTCAGCCCGCTGTGACCTCAGGTGGTTGTTCTCCTCCTCCATGCGGCTTATGCACTCCTCCAGCTCTATGTACTCACGGATCAGATCCTGCTTGCTCATGTCCTGCAGGCTTTCCACGTGGTCCTTCATCATCAGGAACTGGGTGGTGGTGTAAGGGGCCACCGGTGGGCCCTTGGCGAACATCTCGGCCCGCATCTGGGGCGCCCGCTGCGATTCCATCTCCTCCAGTCGCTTCTTCTCCTCCCAGGTCCGCTGGTTATATGACTTCCAGGACCTCTTCTTCTTGGAGGGTAGCTGGCGGTGCCTCTTTCTGCCCAGCTCCCTCCAAGGCCCCTCTGGCTCATGGCTGTCGCCCATGACCAGCTGACAATGGTGTTCCCTGTTGTCCGTAATAACAGATTGTACCATGAGGGCTTCGTAAGGGGTGCCCAATGGTTCTTCCTGACCCAGCTCCTGGGGATCCCAAGCCGAGTCTACACAATGGGCTGCTGCTGGTGGGCGGTACCCAGGTTGAGACCACTTTGACCTGGTGTTGTCATTCATGGGGCAATTCTGCTTGAAGTGACCCAACTGTTTGCACCGGAAGCAGCGTTGTTCGTTGTCCTCCTGGCGTGGATAGCGAGGGCTCGATGTCATCGGTCTGTTAGGCGGTTGGTATCTAGCGGCTGGTGGGTGTGAGGGCGCCGTTGGTCGTGGAGGTTGTTCCCGTGGTGTGACCTGGTTTGTCTTGCGAGTATCCGCATATTCATCCGCCAACTTCGCGGCCTCTGGTAGAGTCATGGGCCTGCGATCTCTCACCCAATCTTTGACGTCCGTCTGGATGTGATTGTAAAATTGCTCCAGGAGCATTAGTTGCAAAATGTCCTCTGCGGTGGTGGCCTGGCTGCTGTTAACCCAGTTAGAGGCCGACAGGGACAACTGGCATGCCCATTCCGCGTAAGAGTCTTTCGTGGTTTTGCGTGAGTCCCTGAACTTCTGTCGGTGGGACTCTGGGGTTACTGCATAACGAGCCAGGAGCACTTCTTTAACCCTGGCGTAGCTATGGATATCCTGATCTGGCACGGTCCGGAAAGCATCAGAAGCTTTGCCTGACAGTTTGCCTGACAATATTGCAACCCACTCTCTTCTAGCTATTCGGTGCAGGTTACATTGTCGCTCAAAATCCGCCAGGTAGTTATCAATCTCACAGTCCTTTTCATCAAAAAAGATAGATAGATAGATAGATAGATAGATAGATAGATAGATAGATAGATAGATATTAGCTAAAAACAAGCTCCTGCGCACGGGTGGATTGTCCGACAGTTAGTCAATGTTCCGCATGGGAATTTCCACAAATATCAAAACTGGTAACAATGGCCTTATATTATTAGCTAAAGTTTAATAAAAAAGTTTTTTTGTAAAAATTGTATTACTAGAAGCATTAACCCCCCTGGCAGTATCCCCGAGCGTGACTCGGGGTTGATTTTTTCTACCAAAATCGGTAACCCCGAGTCACGCTTGGGGTAGACATGCAGAGCCTGCAGCGTGCGCTGGCTTACCTTCTCCTGGATCCAGCGATGTCACCACGCTGTGTGAGCGAGCGGGACCTCGCTCGATTCACACAGCGTCCTCCTGTGCCGCCGATCTCCGTTCCCTGCGACGTTACGACGCACGGGAGCGGAGATCGGCGCCAAATTCAAAAAAGTAAACAAACACTATACATACAGTATACTGTAATCTTATAGATTACAGTACTGTATGTAAAAAAAAACACACCCCCCTTGTCCCTAGTGGTCTGCCCAGTGTCATGCATGTCATTTTATATAATAAAAACCTTTTTTTCTGCCTGCAAACTGTAGATTGTCCATAGCAACCAAAAGTGTCTTTTTATGTCAAAAATGGTTTTAGATCAGCTAGAAAACAGCGATAATAAATTATAATCACTTGCAGAATTGTGCGATAGCGATTTGCGGGGAAATTCGTCATAAAAAAAAAAATAATGACAGCAACAATTCTGCAACTGAGCAAATTTCAGTGATTTTGAGTTGATTACATTATTGAATAATTTTTATTTTTATTATATTATTACTTGCTATAATTATTTATAATTATTTATTATATTATAATTTAAAATTTTGTTTTTTAAAAAATGTCATACCCGAGATGCCTATTAGATTCTTGTTTGGTGAGATTTAAGTGAGTTATTCCTAAAAATCACAGGCCTACAGTATAAAACACCAAATTTCCTTACAAATAATTGTACCGCTTTCAGCATGTTTTTTCAGACAGAATCATAGCGCCAGGGAGGTTAAGATATACAATAATAATCCTTAATAGATAATTGCAAAAATGATAATACAATGAAACATTTTTTTAATAATTTATTTTTTTATATCTTTCATTGTTCTCTAAAGTGTAAAAGCTTTTTGCTTTTTCCTGCAGTGCACTGTTGTACTTTCTGGCAGAGAAAGGTTTGATAAATCAAACCTATACAGTTCTAGAGCCCTGCAGAGATATTCAGAACAATATGATGCATGCTTGTCTTGAAACTCGAAGTCTCCAGAAGACAGAGACTGTAGCAGATGTTGGCTCAGCCGCAGTGCTGTCCCTAGCTTCAGCTTTGCACCTCATGGCGTATCACAGATGCCCATTTTTCCTCACTCATTTTCAGCCTTGCTTAGAGAATTTCACACACATAATTTATACAAATATTCAGAGTTAGCATTTATTAAACAGCAGAACAGAGGGGATCTTTTTTTTTTTTTGCTTCCAATTCAATTATTTCTCACATATCTACCCATTTAATCTCACATGTTAAATTTTATACATCACAATATCTCAGCTGATGTTTCTATTCTTTATTGATTGGTTTTTAAATACTACATTCCACTTAGGTCTGTGGCACACACAAGACTGCATTTCTGCACATCGAAAGTGTGCAGCAGGGATGTCAGAGGAGGTATATAGCTAACCACTAATCATTATGATACATTGTGGAGTTGATTTACTAAAAGTGGAGAGCGCATAGAAACCAATCACATTCCAGAACTGAACATACTGAAGTTAGAAGCTAATTGGCTACCATGCACAGCTGCACCAGATTTTGCACTCTCCAGTTTTAGTAAATTAACCCCTATGTGTATAGTAAAAAATACCAGAATGCCAGGAATATTTTTAGATTTCAGGCAGGCACTTGAAACCTTAAAAGTCTACGTTTTTTAGAGGTGCTTTTATGATTTCAGAGTTGGAATACCCCAACGGCAAAACCCAGTGGTTGCACCTGGAATACCATAAACTAACAGTGCAACAGGATTATTGATTATAATCTCTGTTTTAGACTACTTTCGCACTGAGGCAGTTTTCAGGCATTTTAGAGCTAGAAATAGCCTCTAAAAAGCACCTGAAAATTGATTCCCATTCAGTGCAATGAGTGCTTTCACACTGGGGTGGTGCGCTTGTGGGACGTTACGAAAAGTTCTGCAAGCAGCATCTTTGGGGTGGCTTGGGAGCACTGTATTTAGCGCTCCCAAAATGTCCTGCCCATTGCAATGAATGGGTAGTGCTTCCAAAGCACCTGAAAAGCGATTTGAAAGCTCTGCAAAACTGGACTTTTTACAATTTTTTGGGGCTAAAAAGTGCCCCGGCGGGTGAAAAGCGACATGAAAAACAGTGCTAAAGCACCGATAACATGAGCGATAATGTGTGAAAGTAGCCTTAGACTAACACAGAAGCTCCTCAGCAGTACAGAGATATATGCCACTTTTTCCGTTCACTCTAGGTTTATGTATCCACTGTAATGCTATGAAATAATATTTTTCTTGGGTAAGAGGCATGAACAAAATCTTTTTAACATTAGACTGAGACCCCCTGAAGTGAACTGATGAGTTAATATAAACTGACCGTAAATTGGAAATCCCATCAGTACGAGAGTACCCAGGAACTAATAGAGATTAACAGCTGTGCCAAGTCTACACTGTCACTAAACTAAATCAAGGACTACTGCTATAGGCTTTGATTCCTTTATCCTTTCCAGCCTACAATAATCATTGAGAGGAAGAAATAAGGAAAGTAAGAATAATTGTGATCATTAATTACTTGTCCAAGCTCTGGGTAACAAAAATGCGATATAATGGTTGCAAAGGTGGATTACATGCTGCCTCAATGCTTTCAGTGATCAGCTTTCCAGCTGGATAGGAAAAGGTGTCTTTCAGGAAACAGGTGTACAGGAAGGGCAATGACAAACTTCAGCAGAACAAGATCTCTTTTAGACCAGGCCTTTACTATTTCCCATTTGTCAAGTATTGAAAATCCTAGCTAGAAAAGAGTATGATAATCAACACAGCAAGGTATTTATACAGATTCTGGTTTTACACATGTAAACACTTACATTTTTTATATTTTTATATATGATACAGTGGTGGTAAGTGCTCAGGAATGCAACAGTGCAGTAACAGCAAGCACATAAACGGGTGTTAGTGCACTGTGAGTTATGTGAGTTGGCATGTGGGAGAAATGGTGCAAACAGGGGGAGAGGATGGGGGTAAGTTGATGAGGAGTTAGTGTAAAGCAAAGTGGTGGTGGAAGGATAAATACAGGGGTTCGGGTGCTGTCACAGTGCTGTCAAGGAGGGTGTATTTGTAACTCCAGATTTAGGCTTCCTAGCCAGCGGCAGAGGTCCGGTGAGGAGGGGCAAAGGGGGAGTTGGTGTTATCTGTCGGAGAACACAGTGTCTGTGTAAGCTGTAGCAGAAGCTGGGTACAGGGAGGTGGAGTGAGCTGATGGGACCAAAAACAAGAAAGTCCTACTATACCACAGACTTACCTGCTACAGGATTACTCAGGAATTTGATTACTGTTGGGTATGGCGTTTGTGGATTATAGTAGTCTACATTTAACCGTCGATGCTACCTCATATGCATAGCAGGGACACAATTTATTATCTTCCTGCCACTACTGTGCATGCACCAGATGTTGGCCCCAATCTGGATTATCCCAAAGACTCTACACTACCTCTAACAGTAAACACTGTGGGCCAAATCCTCAAAAGGGATACGCAGGCGGAACTGCTGTTCAGCCTGCGTATCCCTGTGCCTATCTTTGGAACTGATCCTCAGAAGCAGTTTTCCAAAGATAGGCAGAAGATCTGACATCTGTAAGACACTTACACTGTCAGATCTTAGGATGCAGTACCGCATCCGCCGCTGGGGGCATTTCGCATTGAAATGCCGCTTTGCGTATGCAAATGAGGACTTACGGAGATCCACAAAGCTTTTCAGCTTTGTTTTTTCTGCGTAAGTTTACGTTTGCATACGTAAAATTAGGGCTGATTTTACAAGGTGTAAACTGTTTACACCTTGTAAAAACAGACCTTTTTTTCTATCGCCGCGATTTTTTTTAAATTTGATATTTTTTTTCGCCGTATCTTTTTTTTAACCCGTCGCAATTTTTTAACCCGGCGCGATCCTCAAAACTCGGCGTATCGTAAAAACATGCGATGCACGTCGGGAAAAATGACGTCACGGGCATGCGCAGTACGTCCGGCGCGGGAGCGCGCCTCATTTAAATTGTAATCGCCCCCTGGAGAAGAGGACCGCCTTGCGCCGGGAGAATTTAAGTTACACGGCCTGAAATTTCTAGGTAAGTGCTTTGTGGATCGGGCACTTAGGTAGAAATTTTAAGGCAGTGTAACTTAAATGGGAAAAGATAAGTTAGGCAGGATCTTTGAGGATTTGGCCCTGTATTTATTGACAGTTTTCCAGGTCTCCTCTAACCTGCTTGCTGGTATGTGTAGGGATTACTGGATGTAGGAAGTGCTCGGCACCACTGTCAGTAAATGCTAGGTCTGGGCCCTATTTCCTATGCATGCACAGAAGAAACCCCACAGACTTCTATGTGGCTGGGAGATAGATCAGTCTAATAGCCCCAAAGAAGTCAATAGGGCTCTGCTACACATGCACAGACAGTGGGAAGCAGTGGCGGCTGGTGAAGTTTTAGGATGGGGGGGCGCAAGACCCCGCCCCTCCACATTTGGTACCTCCCACTTCTCATAAGCCACACCCCCTATAGAATACACCCACTTTGTCCCCTGAATTCCACTTGCTTCCACTCATAGTGTCAGGAGTATACAGCTCAGCATCACAGCACAGAGTATATAGCCCAGCATCACAAATCATGGTATACAGCGCAGCCTTACAGATCGGCGCAAACAAACTAAAAAATTACACTGTTAGTTATGAAGGACTCTAAATGGGCATGAGATTATCAGAGACATGCGGACATACTGCACAAGATTACCAGAGACTGCGCACATACTGCACAAGATTACCAGAGACTGCGCACATACTGAACGAAATTACCAGAGACTGCGGACATACTGCACAAGATTACCAGAGACGGCGGACATACTGCACGAGATTACCAGAGACTGCGGTCATACTGCACAAGATTACCAGAGACTGCAGACATACTGCATTACTTGTCCTGCGACTTGGGACTTCAACGTTGCATGACAAGTCGTACCCCATGATTTCCAATGAGAACCGTTCATATCTGTGCGACTTCAAGTCACAGCGACTCAAAGTAGTCCCTGCATTACTTTGGTCCCACTTTGATGCAACTTGAGGTCCATAGACCTCCAGAATACACAGGCATTGCTTTAAGTTGCATCAAACTTTCAGACTGTGTTAGCCTGAAAGTCGCAAGATTCTGCCACAATTTTTTGCGGCGATTTTGCAGCGACTTGAAGCAATGCCTGTGTATTCTGGAGGTCTATGGACCTCAAGTCACATCAAAGTGGGACAAAAGTAATGCAGGGACTACTTCGAAGTCGCTGTGACTTGAAGTTGCACAGATATGAACGGTTCTCATTGGGTCCGACTTATCCTGCAACTTTCCAGTCCCAAGTCGCAGGGCTCCTCTTTACATTATGGTACACCTTTACAATACAACCATAATATACAACACTGCCCCCTTTTACATGGCAGCCCCCCTTTATATTACAGCCCTCATTCTAAATTACAGCTTTCTTTACATCACAGCACCCCCTTTTACATCACAGCCACCACTTTACTTTGCAGCCTCCTTTAAAATACATTATAGCACCTTCCTTTACATTAGTCCTGATTTGCATCACGCTCCCTCCATATACATCCAGTGCACTGCCTGATCCCCACCCATCCACCTCAGAGCCTGTTATTGTAGTTAAACTGCTGGGACTTGTAGTTCTCCATCTTCTCCTGGGGCTCATGGAGAAGATGGAGATTGGAGAACTACAAGTCCCAGCAGATTATACATACAATAAGGCTCTGAGGTGGATGGGTGTGGATTGCATGCACCTATCAATCCCCGGGGGGGCAGGATCGGATAACAGTGTTATCTGATCCTGCCCCCCCCCCATGGGGATTGATAGGTGCATGCAATCCACCACACCCATCCACCTCAGAGCCTTATTGTATGTAAAACCTGCTGGGACTTGTAGTTCTCCAATCTGCATCTTCTCCATGAGCCCCAGGAGAAGATGGTGAACTACAAGTCCCAGCAGTTTAACTACAATAACAGGTCAGAGTGATCGGTATAAGGCAGCCATCCAATTGAATGGTCAGTCCGATGTGATTTAGTGCTGTGGTAGCTGCTGATATAAACTTCAACCGTCTCCAAAGTTCTATCAGTAAATTTTGCTGGTCAATGTGAGCCGGACAGGCAAACAGCTGAGCTATAAACACGCCTGCAAACAGCTATAAAACATCGAGAAAGACACAAAGTAACAAATGTGACAATATCATCCCACAACAGAAGTATCTGGATCAAACGTCTGTAAATCTAAACCCACCGAAATCTCCCTCAGGCTTTCTCTCTTTCTCCATCTGCTCAGCTCCGTTCCGCTCAGGCTGTGTAAAGTTGTGAGCTGCCGCGTGACGTCACTTCCGTTTTTCGTCTGTAAGACGAATGGCCGGAAGTAAGGCGCCCATAATAGCACTGGCACGGGAAGCTTATCAGCGCTTTCAAATGCGCTCAATAGGCGGGATAACAGCCCGCAAATGAAGCGCCATGTATGCAATCTTAAGATTGCATTGACGTGGCGCTTCATAGGGAAATAGTGGCCGGCGCTCAATATAATTTAAAGTAAAGGAATTTTTTTTTTTTACGTTTCTTAAAGGGGCCACTGAAAAAAAAAAAAAAAAAAAGACATATATATATATTTTTTTTTTTTTTTTTGCCTACAGGAGGGGGGGCGGCGCCCGGGCGCCCCCTATGGGCGAGCCGCCACTGGTGGGAAGTTAAATACACATCTGCCACAGAAAAACACTGGAAAGGGCATACTGTTTGCCATTTTCGGAACTCCTCTAAATTATGACAGTCTACACACCAAATGGCCAACAGTGTAGATTCATTTATTAAGGCCTCTTTCACACTATACAGTTCCATTGTGGTGCACTTTTGCATGCAAGTTAATGTTGGTTGCATTAAGCCAGCCAATTCATTGAGAATGGGGTGCCAAATCATGGCAATGGAAAAAAATGCAGCATACCACAATGCAAGGCATGTGCGTGTGGTGCTCTGCTGTGTAAGTCAGTTGCCACCTACTGTAACGTATGTTACCTTAAAGGTTCGTCTTTTATTTTCTAAATAGGTTCCTTTAAGCTAGTGCATTGTTGGTTCACTTGCCTTTTCCTTCAATTTCCCTTCTAAATGTTTTTTTTCTTTGTTTGAATTTCTCACTTCCTGTTTCTCCTCAGTAAGCTTTCAACCATCATCCGAGCGGTGGAAAGTCATTTAGAACACCTTACTGAGGAGGAACAGGAAGTGAGAAATTTAGACAAAGAAAACAAAGAAAAAAAACATTTAGAAGGGAAATTGAAGAAAAAGGTAAGTGAACCAACAATGCACTAGCTTAGAGTAACCCATTTAGAAAATAAAAAACAAACCTTTACAACCTAAATATACCGTACTACTGAATATCTTAACCTTCTTTCCCCATGCCCCTCATCTTTACCTTATATCAGCAGGCCATATGGTTCATGTTGGGTGGCATTCTGCTAACGAAGCTTCCATGTATTCAGGCCTATGATAAGCCCAGTACCCCTTGCATTCTGCACTGCACCCTGATGTTGCATTGCCCTTTCATCCCTACCTCTAAACAATCTTGCACCCCTGACTCTGAGTCTTCCTGCCTCCATGCATCCCTGACACTGAACACCCTGCACCCTTGACTCTAAACCTTCCTGCCTACGAGATCCCTTACCACTGAATTCCCCTGGATCCATGGCTACTAATCCTTCTGCCTCCCAGCACCCCAGAACCCCAACAGTCCTGACAGCCGGACATTCAGAGTGGAAAAGAGGCTAAGCCTGGTGTTTCTGTGCTATTTGCTCACTTCCTCCTCCATCTGGTGGTATGACACCCCCCCCCCCCCCCCAACCCCAGTGCCTTTAGAAGTAAGTTTTTCCTCTGACCTCTGGTGGCTTTGTGCACATTATGTGTGTTCATAGGGGTAAGGGGAGGTCACACTTCTAGGCAAAGGGAAAGAGGGTAGCTAAACACTGGGACACCTACCACATCCATTACTACAAAGCCATTCCAATGCAGAAGATATGTTCTAGAAGTCCCACCTACAAATGTATTCTTTACTTATTTAATTTCAGTGCAAATGTTTTTTTTGTTTGTGTAATATCCCACCACTATTTATCACCCTTCCCTCCTAAACTATTGAAACGTATATATATTATTATTTTGAACATTCCATTTCTATATCAGGCTAAAAATAAGGGGGAAAATGAAACCCTGTTTTACTTCTTGTATTGTTCTTTTATAAGAAGTATAGAATAGGAAGGAAAAAATACTATATTTTTAGTGAGTCATATTAAATTAATATTGCAGTGCCTATCTTGAAGTATTTTTTTTACATGACTCTCGGGTTTTACAGGCCTGTTCGTCCTTACTGTGATATTATACTTAGTGATTTGTAAATTACAACTAAAAGGGGGGGGGGGGGTTAGTTGGCTTATTGCAATTACTGTGTATCTCTCCTGTTAATAAATGTTGAGATAAGATATGTGATTTTTTTCAAAAGGTTTGGGGTATAATGGACCACTATTGGGGATTTTGCACATATCATGCAGGAACAGAAAGTGTCTACTGTTGTCTTAGTAAGAGTGCACATGTGCAAGTATGCCCACTGTAGCCATAACAGGGATGTTTATATGTTTTATATGCTGCTGCTTATAATGCAGGTTCCAGTGATAAATACAGCTACATACACTCCCTGTTTGCTCAAAAGCATGTCGTACAGTTTTTTTTTTTTTTTCTGATTTGTTGGGTGCATTATATTGAATAGCAAGTTGGTAACAGTTGTTTACTTCAGGTCTCAATGAAGCATCTATATTGAAAATATATACTTTTTGAAGCACAAAGCTTCTTTGCCAAGAAAATTAGCAGACAAATAATTCACTGGAGGCTTCTGCCCCCCAAACCTGCACATGTTCCCACTATTATTATTCATTAAATACATTATCTTGAAATTACTTAAGTTAATTTTATCATAAAGGTCAACTGTACCTTTGGCAGCCCTCCTGGAGAGCTAGTTACCTTCCTCCTCTCTGAATAATTATGCCTCTACATTTCCCTGCTCTTTTCATTTCCGCTATTTGCATCTGCTCAGTCTGTGATTATGTCCCCTCATCTGATTATTTTGTTTTTACTATTTGCCTTTGGCTGTTATGGGGTTATTCCCCACCAGCCAACACTAGTGCATTATATGAGATTGGTCTGGCTGTATTATTATTATACAGGATTTATATAGCGCCAACAGTTTGCGTAGTGCTTTACAACATTAAGGGCAGACAGTACAGTTACAATATAAATTAATACAGGAGGAATCACAGGGCCTTGCTCGTTAAAGCTTGCAATCTACGAGAATTGACATGACCCTCTTCCCTGTATCTTTGCCCTTCTGACCTGTTGTAATTCTTGAAACAATCAAATGAGCCAGCAACCCAACAAACTGCATGGAGTCCATTCATCTTTATTTGGTATACATGACAGGGGTAAAATAAATTCAGAAACAGAAACAGAAACATGTTTGTCTCATGAGGAGTTGGCTTGCAAGAGTTATATGATTGTACCTCATTTGATCTGATTTGTAGAGTTGCAGCACTGTATGTTTTCCTTTATTGTTGTGTTTCTTGACCCAGACTTTCATTTATGCTTTTATCTATGTAGCTGGGTGAGCTTATCCTTTTCCCCCATCCCAATCCTGCAAGGTTCTCTGACATTTTTCTGCTGCTTGTCCAGACTCCTAAGCTGAATTTGATACCTGTTCTGCTTTTCAGGCCGGGTTCACATTGCTCCGACGACTTCCGATCCGACTTTGCCCTAGGACTTCATGTCAGACTTCCATTTGACTTCAATGAACGAGATCCAACTTTGACCTGACAATACTGGGCCCTTTCAGTCATGTATGAATCCCCACGCTAAAATAACATAAAAATAAAAACCGGCATGGGGTCCCCCCCAAGACCATACCAGACTCTTCGGCAGTGGCGGCCCGTCCATAGGGAGCGCCCAGGCGCTGCCCCTCCCCCCTCCTGTAGTAATACTGCCCCTTTAAAAAAAAATGCAAAAAAATGTCATTTTGCTACAGTAAATGCACTATGTGGCACCGGCCACGTGCATTATGGGAAGCGCCACGTCAATGCAATCATGAGATTGCAGACGCAGCGCTTCATTTGCGGGCTTTTGTCCCGACTTGTGGCGCTTTCGGAAGTGCCACAGCTTCTGCCCGGCGCTTGTAGTATCTATTACTACGGCCGGGCAGTTTGATTGACATCTGTTACATCATGATGTCACTTCCTGTTTTCTCTCTCTCATTGCGCCTGAGAGAGAGAAGACAGGAAGTATGAGGAGCGGACCAGTGGAAGAAAACACAAGGAGCCTGGAGGACAACACACACACAGCTAAGTGATCTATTTCTCGGCGTTTGGCGGCAGCCGCCAACCCCCCCCCCCCCCCCCCCTGCTTATTAACTGTAATTTAAGGCTGCATTTGATAGGGGACAGACTGTATTTAAAGAGGGAAAGGCTGCATTTTATGGGGGACAGACTGCATTTGATGAGGGGGACAGGCTGCATTTGATGAGGGGGACAGGCTGCATTTGATGAGGGGGACAGGCTGCATTTGATGAGGGGGACAGGCTGCATTTGATGAGGGGGACAGGCTGCATTTGATGAGGGACAGGCTGCATTTGATGAGGGACAGGCTGCATTTGATGGGGGACAGGCTGCATTTCATGGGGGGACAGGCTGCATTTGATGGGGGACAGGCTGCATTTGATGGGGGGGAAGGCTGCATTTGATGGGGGGGAGGCTGCATTTGATGGGGGGAAAAGGCTGCATTTGATGGGGGGACAGGCTGCATTTGATAGGGGGACAGGCTGCATTTGATGGGGGGAAAGGCTGCATTTGATGAGGGGACAGAGGCTGCATTTGATGAGGGGACAGAGGCTGCATTTGATGTGACACAGGGCTGTATGTAAGGAGGGACTCTGTGGGCACCAGATGTAAGGAGGGACTCCGCTGGGGACACCTGATGGCATCCGGTGGCAGGCGACACGCTTGGGGCTCCCACTGATTCTGCATTACGGTGAGTTGAATGATTTAATTTTATATTACAATGTAATAATAGAAATAATGCGCTTCAATCATCCTGACACCATAACAACCATGGTGCCGGGATGATTGAAGTATCTTTATCTGCTGATTGTTAAACTTTCTATAATACACATATTTCTATTGTTGTGTAGGACCTGGGCCTGCTGTCCCTCCCTCCCTCTCCCTCCCTCTCCCTCCCTCTCCCTCCATCCCTCATTCGTCTCAGATGCTAACCACACCACCTTAGAGCTACGCCCACTATTTTGCTGAAACCACGCCCATTTCCACCAAGTGGGAGGGGTCAAAAAGGAAGGGTGGGGTCTGGCGCCCCCCCATCCTAAAACTTCACCAGCCGCCACTGCCCTTCGGTCTGGTATGAATTTGAAGGGGAACCCCATGGCAGGTCAGGAAAGGGGGGAACGAGCGAGTGCCACCTCCTGAACCATACAAGGCCACATGCCCTCACAACATGGGGAGGTGGATGCTTTGGGAGGGAGAACCGGTGGTAGAAGATTGGAGCGAGAAGAACAGAGGGAGAAGAACCGGATGGTGTAGAACTAAAGGCAGAAGAACCGGAGGAATAGGGCATGTTGGGGCTTTGACAGGGGACATGCATTTGTTTTAATAAAAGACTTTGTCAAAAACCTTTGTACTGTTTTCATTTATTTTTTACACTTTTTTGGGTGAATGAGTAGGGGTACAGTGTACCCCAACTTCCCCCTGCCTGCAGACCCCTACAGCTACTGCCCAAGGTTGTCGAGAAAAGACCCTTGTCCCCATCAATATGGGGATAAGGTGCTTTGGGGTGGGGTGGAAGGGGCTCGCTTGTCCCCCTACCTTTCCTGACCTACCAGGCTGCATGCTCAGATAAGGGTCCGGTATGAATTTCTGGGGGGGGGCCCCCCACGCCATTTTTTTTTAATTTTGGCTTGGGGTTCCCCTTCAAGATCCTCAGAGGATAAGTCACATGCCACAAGTCGGATCAGTTAGGATGAAGATCTGGCTTGGATACGACTTTCATTCAAATCAATGGGCTGAAATCATACCCATGCTGGTCCAAAGTAGTGCAGGTACCTTTTTCAAAGTTGGACCGACTTGTGTTGGACCAGTTAAGAGAGCTCTCATAGGGAACCAATGATTTATACCCGTCATGCGACATGTGCTCCCAAAGTCGGAGCGTATGTGGCACCAGTGTGAACTGGGCTCAACTGGTACTCTGTATGCTCTTGAACTGTCAGCTGCTGCAAATATTGTAATCTGATGACTACTGCCTGGAAGCTGTTCTGTGAACAAACCCACAATCTCCCCCATTAGGGCCTCTACAAAATACTGCACCTTGGTGACAGCTTTTACCACCTATTGGCAAGACAGAGCATTCCTGACTTGTGTGCACTGATTTTGAATCTGCACTCCAGTCACAGTTGTGTCTGCTTGGAACTGAACCTATAATTCAGTCCCCTTTTCCCACATAGATCCTTCAACTGGCTCACTTACTATTTTTGCCTGCTGTAGCAAACTAATAACAAACTAGAAACAACTGAGGCAGGAACAAAACTGATGGTAACTTAAAAAAATGATTTAGCATGGATAATTATGCACAAATGCTAATTTAAAAAGCCCTAATATACACACATGGCTATACTTTTATTTTCTAGCCACCTCTGAGCCATGCTCTGCAAGGAAACTTTACAGTCCAACAGAGCAAGAACTATAAAAACACAAAATGCTCATAGTTTCTGCCACGAGCCAATGTTCCAATAAAAGAACATTTCCCATGACCTGGTTTTGGAAAGTCTTAATCCGGTTCCAGGACAAAATTTGGCTTTCTGTTCAAATCATGTACTGCTAGAGATTTTCCATTAATGAATAATGTAAGACGCAATGCAACGTGAGGTTCTGTATCTGTGGCACTGTTCCATTAGCTATTTAAAACTCAAACTGCTGGATTGAATATCAGGCAACAGGACAATAACAGAAACTAGCTACAAGTACTCTGTACATGTTATAGAAACTAAGTCACTGTAAATGATACTAAATCATACAAAAGGATTTCAACTGACAGGTGCTTTTCAGTACTGCCAGATATAAATGTACACAAATATTATTCATATCAAGCAGAATCTAAATTACATTTTTCAGCCAAAATTTAAGAATTAAAGCAAATTTCCAAAAGATTACAATACCCACATCTCTGCTCTTCCTTTATGTCAGATTTTACAAAAAATCTCACATATATGCTATCCCATAAAGTAAGTTCATCTATAAAGAAAAAAACATCTAAACGTCCAATGTTAAATAAACTTTTTTTGTTTTACTTACAAATTTCTAACAGCACTTCCTGGCATTGGTGATTTGAATTCCTGTGAAAGCCCTTGGTGTCATAGCCTTGCCGGAGGGCAAATGTGAGGCCTTGGCTATGTCACCATTGCCTGGAAATACCAGAAAGTGCAATCTGTAAGTAAAAAACTGAAAAAGAGAAAAGTTTTTTTGGCAAACAGCACCTCCTGGTACTGTGTATACTTGAGATCTGGCACAGATGTCATTGGCTGGCTGGGACAGAAAACAAGAAAGACTAAGCTGGCTACTTTTTTTGCTTGGGAAGCAGAAGATGGGCAGTGGGGACCAGCATCATAGTGGCAAACAAATACTAAAAAGTTTTTTTTAATATAAGTAGGTCATTTTGTTTCACTACAGAGATTGCAATGGCGCTGGTGGTGTATTAGGAGGAAAGAGAAGAAGTTTCACTTTAAGTTCTGTTCACTATGCCAAAGAAACTAAGCAATAAGACATTCATGCAAATTAGAATATTCAGTAATTATATCAATTAATGTTATATAAACAAATAGTTTTTGAGCACAGGATAGCCAAAGTAAAATTTTAGGTCAATGTGAAACCATAACTTTTTGAAATAACAGTTCCTGAAGAGTGGTAAATGGTGGCATAAAATAATGCACCTAAGCATAAAACTTAACCTATCAATCCAATACAAATAGTGACAGAGATGAGCAACCTGCTCTGCTAAAGTCGAGCTTTGTCCCCGTCACCTACCAACACACGCAATGAAAAATGTTCATATGGAATTAGTAGCTATTTTACAAACATTTTGTTTGCATTGACTTATGCATTTACAGGTGGTTCTCAAAAAATTAGCATATTGTGATAAAGTTCATTATTTTCTGTAATGTACTGATAAACATTAGACTTTCATATATTTTAGATTCATTACACACAACTGAAGTAGTTCAAGCCTTTTATTGTTTTAATATTGATGATTTTGGCATACAGCTCATGAAAACCCCAAATTCCTATCTCAAAAAATTAGCATATCATGAAAAGGTTCTCTAAACGAGCTCTTAACCTAATCATCTGAATCAACTAATTAACTCTAAACACCTGCAAAAGATTCCTGAGGCTTTTAAAAACTCCCAGCCTGGTTCATTACTCCAAACCGCAATCATGGGTAAGACTGCCGACCTGACTGCTGTCCAGAAGGCCATCATTGACACCCTCAAGCAAGAGGGTAAGACACAGAAAGAAATTTCTGAACGAATAGGCTGTTCCCAGAGTGCTGTATCAAGGCACCTCAGTGGGAAGTCTGTGGGAAGGAAAAAGTGTGGCAGAAAACGCTGCACAACGAGAAGAGGTGACCGGACCCTGAGGAAGATTGTGGAGAAGGACCGATTCCAGACCTTGGGGGACCTGCGGAAGCAGTGGACTGAGTCTGGAGTAGAAACATCCAGAGCCACCGTGTACAGGCGTGTGCAGGTGCCGCATTCCCCAGGTCAAGCCACTTTTGAACCAGAAACAGTGGCAGAAGCGCCTGACCTGGGCTACAGAGAAGCAACACTGGACTGTTGCTCAGTGGTCCAAAGTACTTTTTTCGGATGAAAGCTAATTTTGCATGTCATTCGGTAATCAAGGTGCCAGAGTCTGGAGGAAGACTGGGGAGAGGGAAATGCCAAAATGCCTGAAGTCCAGTGTCAAGTACCCACAGTCAGTGATGGTCTGGGGTGCCATGTCAGCTACTGGTGTTGATCCACTGTGTTTTATCAAGGGCAGGGTGAATGCAGCTAGCTATCAGGAGATTTTGGAGCACTTCATGCTTCCATCTGCTGAAAAGCTTTATGGAGATGAAGATTTCATTTTTCAGCACGACCTGGCACCTGCTCACAGTGCCAAAACCACTGGTAAATGGTTTACTGACCATGGTATTACTGTGCTCAATTGGTCTGCCAACTCTCCTGACCTGAACCCCATAGAGAATCTGTGGGATATTGGGAAGAGAAAGTTGAGAGACGCAAGACCCAACACTCTGGATGAGCTTAAGGCCGCTACCGAAGCATCCTGGGCCTCCATAACACCTCAGCAGTGCCACAGGCTGATTGCCTCCATGCCACGCCGCATTGAAGCAGTCATTTCTGCAAAAGGATTGCTGACCAAGTATTGAGTGCATAACTGAACATAATTATTTGAAGGTTGACTTTTTTTTAATTAAAAACACTTTTCTTTTATTGGTCGGATGAAATATGCTAATTTTTTGAGATAGGAATTTTGGGTTTTCATGAGCTGTATGCCAAAATCATCAATATTAAAACAATAAAAGGCTTGAACTACTTCAGTTGTGTGTAATGAATCTAAAATATATGAAAGTCTAATGTTTATCAGTACATTACAGAAAATAATGAACTTTATCACAATATGCTACTTTTTTGAGAACCACCTGTACATATAGTATGTTCATTTCAGCTTGAGCTACTAAGCTCTGTAAACAGACCTTATAGTGTCAGAGTTGTCAGATCATAGAATGATGAGGTTTGTTTTATGTATTTTTAATGATAAAACTTTTTTTTGGCATTTGGAGAAAGTGGATAATAGTTAAAGTGTTTGTCCAGCAAAACAAATTATTCTAGTGCTGGATATAGTGTGGAAGGGTTTGAAGCTCCGCCAGGTTATTACTGCTACCCAGGGCTACGCTAGTGAGATCTACCCTCACTTATTGTTTTGCTGATTTTACCAGACTTGAAGTGATGAAAATATGCAATACGTACACAGACGAAAATATATAAATATCCGACAGGGGTTTTAGCCTTCTCCTACTTTATTAAAGAAAAGCATTTTTATTTATGTCTGTATTGCTATCGGAGAGTTGGCATCACTTCATTTCTGGTAAATTGTTGACACCCCTGGATAGCAGTAAAAATCTGCCAGGGGTTGTAACTCTTCACCACTCTATCAACAACTAAGGAAAAAAGTGATGGCTGGACATTTACTTCAAAGACTTGCAACTTGCCAATATTTCTTGTGTTGATTGTCATCTGTGTCCCATTTAAGGGCTTCAGGTGTACCCCCATACAGAGTACACACATACATGTGTATGGGCATATTTTTCAAAACTGAAAATTTTACACTTTAAATAATATGCCCATATACGTTTATGTGCCCATATACACACATGGCCACTCACAGCATTTTCTGTAATGCATCTCAATGGACAAAAATATAAGGCAGCTGTGGCTCCTGGGTTCCACAACAACAAGAAATTTCCCATCACTTCCTAACACGTATACCCAAAAAGTGAGTATCCACATTGGAAGATTTTCCCTCTTTTAGGCCGCGTACACACGATCGGTCAAAACTGATGAAAACGGACTGAAGGACCGTTTCATCGGTTAACCGATGAAGCTGACTGATGGTTTGATGTGCCTGCACACCATCGGTTAAAAAAACGATTGTGTCAGAACGCGGTGACATAAAACACATGACATGCTAAAAAAACAAAGTTTAATGCTTCCAAGCATGCGTCGACTTGATTCTGAGCATGCGCAGCCTTTTGACCGATGCTTTTGCATACTAACGATCGGTTTTGACCCATCGATTAGGCGTCCATCGGTTAAATTTTAAAGCAAGTTCTCTTTTTTTTGACCGAAGGATAACTGACCAATGGGGCCCACACACGATCGGTTTGGACCGATGAAACGGTCCTTCAGTCCATTTTCATCTGTTTTGACTGATCGTGTGTACGCGGCCTTACTGTTCTGGTGGCAAGTTGCCAACTCAAAATTTAGAATTTCCTCTCACATTCAATACCAATGACAAAGATCCCCAGAAGAAATAGGGAAAGGGGATCTCTATAGCAGGGACACAGCCAGCAACAAAAACCTGGCAGGGGCTCTAAATCTCCCTTAACACTTTATCCAAAACTGGTTGGCTTTACATTTTAACGACACATTAAAACATGTAAAAATGACTTTTCAAGAAAGAAAATGTCTGCATAGGACATACCATAATAATAAGGCCCAGTACACACGAGAGGATTATCCTCCGGACCGTTCCAGCGGATAAATCCTCTGGCGGATTTTGATCTGATGGTTGTACTAACCATCAGATCGAAATCCGCGCGGAATCCATCCGCGGTGACGTGTTGCGCCGTCGCCGCGATGATGACGCGGCGACGTGCGCGACGCTGGAAGATAAAGACTTCCACGCATGCGTCGAATCATTACGACGCATGCGAGGGAGAGGAGCGGACGGATTGATCCGGTGAGTCTGTACAGACCACCGGATCAATCCGCTGGACAGGATTCCAGCGGATAGATTTCTTAGCATGCTAAGAAATTTTTATCCGCTGGAAATCCGTCGGCTGTAATTTTTTTACGCCGATAAATGTCCGCTCAGACGTACACACCACCGGATCTATCCGCTGGAACTGATCTGCGGATAAATCCCAGCGGATAGATCCGGTCGTGTGTACGAGGCCTAACAACACATGAACTATGAGCTCAGATAAGTACTTTAATAGTTAATTTGACAAAAACAACAATAATACAGGAAGCTTTTAATTGCTCAGATGTTCTCATGATTGGGATGAAGCATCGGCATGTTCAGGCATAAGGAAAATTACATAGTCAGCTAACAGTCACTAATCAAACTCTGTTACGGGTTAACGCACCTGAACCTGAATTAAGCTCTCTTGTCTTTACATGAATTCATTGTGTAGTTCTTGGTGTGGAAATTAATATATTGCAGTTCACATAGATTTAAATTATAGCATTTGTAAATGTCATGCAAAGAGTAGGAACACAGTGTCAACATTATAGGAAAATTTAAAAAAATGCAAATTTGCATTCAGTCATGTTTGGAAAAATGTAGTCCCCTCTTAGGGCACATTCACATCAACACATTAGGAATGTGAAAACTGCACTGCAATTAAAAACTTGTTTAAAAAAAAGAAAACTTATAATTAAAGTAAAACTAAAGGCAAATCTTTTTTTTTTCATTTTGGATAGAGTAAGGGAGGGTTTTAACCAATGGCGGCCCATCCATTAGGGGCGCAGGAAAAACCGCCCCCCCACCCCATTCATGCGTCCAGCCCCCTAATCTGCATGCAGGGAGCAGGACGCATGTATTCCAATGGGGTTTTCTTTTTATTCAAAGCACGTGATTAGAACCAGAGGCTCAAATAGGCTTCAAAAAAGGGTGGGTTCAGGGCACAGAGCACTTCACCCTGAACCCACCCAGTTGTGTGACAATAGCGAATGAATATGTGCTATTGTTACACTGATTCTCCTCCAGGCAAATCGCTGAAAGGACAGTCAATCCTACTGGACGCCTAGGAGGAGGAGGAAGAAGATGCAAGGCGGAAGCTACCGTGATGCAGAGGAGAAGGAGACATGATGGAAGTCGCTGTGTGCTGCCTGTAGATGGCTGCCCGCCCGTGACCTGGATGGGGTAAGTGCGGAGCTGGTTGACCGACCAACCGCTGCCACTGGTTTTAACCCCTGTCAAGTTCTGTGTCCTCATCTATGTCCCATTGGGGAGATTTCTCCTATAATTCCTCTCCTATAGCCAAAACAGGAAGTTAAAGGAAATCTCTCCAACGTAGTGAAATCTCTAGTTGTCATCAGGGACACCAGAATTAGTTTCCCCATTGGAAGATTTTCCCTTTATCCCTGTTCTGGTGACAACTCAAAATTTTGACAATGCTTCATATTTGCCTTGAATTAACGTCAAGGTACCAAAGAGGGTGAAAAGAAAAAAAACAAGGGTACAATTAATCGTGGGGAAATGCACCAAGGAAGGGTTTTAGTAGAATTGTTGTTCAAGTGTTGGTGTACCATTGAGCCCATGAGCTCCAGGCCTTTTGAGTTCCAATGAAAGCTTTGCTTTCGTAAGACAGCAGTGTCTCATATGTGTGATGAGTTTGGGTTAGTTGTATGATATTCTCTATTGATGTGGGTACTTTAGATTTCCACAACCTAAAATATTGACAATCTGGCTGTTAGGAGTATGTGGGAGACTACTGTATGGAAGGGGGGGGGATACCTTCTATAGGGAGATTAGGTAAGGCAAGACCAGGTGATGGGGATATTGGAGAATCAGTAATATCGGAGATTAGGTTGAAAATTTCTTGCCAGAAATCATAAAGCACGGGGCAGCTCTATAAAGTATGGTATAGAGATCCTGTTAGACAAATCTCTCTCCTTTCCCCCATTTTATAAGTGATCACATTCCCTCTGTTCTCAGCTGCATAAGAGCTGGGAGAGGAGAAGCAGCAACACATTGAGCTTCCCAGTGAATGGCTATGCAGAGGGAATGTCTGATCATTGGAGGAGAGCAGGCTGAGTTCCCAACATAGCTAGGGAATGGACCACACTTTGTTCTTCTGTTTACTGTGGTCAGTTTTTAATAGGAAGGCAGAGGGACTGACAGAAACACCAGGGATTTTACTCAAAGAAAGCAATACATATTAGACATAAGTACATGGCGCAGCATGCACATATCAGAATTATGAAATGCTGGGGTAACACACACTTTGAGAAAATACTTACCTTATGCCTCACTCCAACAGGGTCCCTGAAGCTCTGCAACTGGTCCCCTGGAGCCTCTCTGTAAGTTGTAACCAGCTCTAATTATATTCCTGCCTCCAAAATGTACAATCCAGGAATAATGTTCCTATATTATATGTGGTAACACTGAGGCCCTGCCCGCAGACCAGTTTTGGATTGTGGTAAGTTTATAGACCAGGGCCTGATTTACTAATAAAGGAATAGCAGCAACATTGCATATGTATTACTACAGGTAAAAAGGTATACTTACTCAAGAGAGAAAGCTTGTACATGTCTAGTTGATCATATTTTTTTATATCTCTGTCTTATGATGCAATATATTGTGCCGAATCACTTTTTGTTAGTATTATTGCTACTTTTTGTTTTATTGAGGCATCAGGTTGTTATGGAGAAGAAACTGTATAATGTGGGTGATAAAAAAATGATTGCTTTTTTTTTGCATACATTTTTCATCATTTATTTTTCTTTTGTGGTATGCACTGCTCACAGAAAATGTAGGAATGCATAGTTTCTACACTTTAACTGACATGCATTTTTTATATAGTTCATGATCATTAAAAAACAGTTTCCTGTGCCTATAGGCTCCTGATATGTAAATCCAGCTCTAACGGATGCCATAAAGGATGGTGCCATAACAAAAGAGGCTAAAAAGAAAGTTTTAGGATTTTCAGATAATACTGTAGATCCTATTATTATCTTCATATTTTAGCCCACATGCTGTATTACAAACAATAAAAGGCAAATTGCTCAATTCATTTGCTGCTACAGTAGCAGAAGGAGGGGATAATGGAGAGGAGAAACCATTTCATGTTTACAAGGAAAAAAACAAGAACTTCTGCATTTCATGCTAGTTTGGTAATATGCTAGTTTCAAAGGTAACCTTTAGGCGGGCGTAGCGTATCTCTTATACGCTACGCGGCCGTAACTTTGAGAGGCGAGTATGGTATTCTCAAAGATTTTGATGCCGAAGTTACGGCGTATTAGGGCCGGCGTAAGCCCGCCTAATTCAAATGTTGAAGCTGTGGGCGTGTTTTATGTATATTAAGTGTGACCCCACGTAAATGACGTTTTGATCTAACGGCGCATGCGCCGTCCGTGGACGTATCCCAGTGCGCATGCTCCAAATGACGTTGGAAAATCGTCGGCAAATCGTCAATGCTTTCGATTTAAATTACAGCCAGCCCCATTCACGGATGAGTTACGCAAACGACGTAAAATTTGAAAAATTTGACGCGGTTCCGACGTCCATACTTAACATTGGCTGCGCCATCTTTTTGGTGGTTTATCTTTACGCCTGAAAACCCCTTACGTAAACGGCGTATCTTTACTGCGACGGCCGGGCGTACGTACGTTCGTGAATAGGCGTATCTAGCTGATTTACATATTCTAGGCGTAAATCAGCGTACACGCCCCTAGCGGCCAGCATAAATATGCAGTTAAGATACGACGGCGTAGGAGACTTTCGCCGGCCGTATCTTAGTAACATTTAAGCGTATTTCAGTTTGAGCATACGCTTAAAGTTGCGACGGCGCGGATTCGGACTTACGACGGCGTATCTACTGATACGCCCGTCGTAAGTCTACCTGAATCTGGCCCTGAGAATTTATTTTCCAGGAGAGGGTCCTCTAGTATTCAAAGTGAGAATGCTGGAGTTCAGCCCCTGCAACAGAAACATCTATCTTGGGGAAAACGTAGATAGGGCCACAAAGGGTGTTTACCATGATGTGACAAAAAAGTGAAGGCGGCTTTATAATTTTTTAATGGGTACTATGCATTCATAATGTAAATTCTATAAAGAAATACGTTTCCAGAGAAATGTCTTTATTTTTTCATATCCATTACAAGGGACAATGAAAATATGACAAGAGACTGTCAATAGAGCAAATATGATAAAAGCCTATTAATGACCAACAACAATTTACATGAGGCTACTAATATTTTACAAAGAACTTGAGAGACCAGCACATTACAAGGGACATGTAAGACTGTTAGAGACCACAAACATGTACAAGGACATTCTGAATATTACTAGATTATTTGATTATTATCAAACCACTGATATGCAAAAGTTACGAAGAGCTCTGCTAATGTGTGCTGTGACACCGAAAGGTTGGAAAACAGTTAGTGGGGAGGGAGTTGGCAGTGGAACTAGTTTGAAGATGTCAGGAAGATTGACTGCATGGTCATGGTCGAAGATCTGCGTGCAAGCATAATACAGCTTATTGCCCAATACACAAGGGTATAGCAACACGTGGTTGTGCACGACTGCACGCATACATGTACACGTTCACGCTAATACAAGTTAGTGTGAATACATCTGCATGTCTACACAGCACACTGATGAGAAGTTACTGAGTGGTCAGGGTCATCAACTCCTATGACTTTTGACCTGACCTGCATTTTGTTATCCATTGCTTGACCCTGCTTGCCTCCTGACACTGCTGTTCACTGATCTCCTGTTTTTGACTTTGATTCATATACTGACTACACCTCCTGTCTCTGATTGTGTACCTCTGCCACTTGCCTGTTATTGACTGGCCTTGAATTTGACCTTGCTTTTGTCTTGTTACTCCTGCTGCCTGGCTGCTACTGAATTTTCTGATTCTGACTATGGCTCTACTTTTTAAACCTGCAAGTTCCTCTGCCTGCCCTGTGTACATCAGTTTGTTAACTGATGGGGGACTCATTTGGGAGTAAGATGGAAGACACCCACTAACCTGTCTACACAGTGATACAGGACTGTCAACATGAACTCTAATTGTGCCAGGAATAGTGTGGAATAAATCTGGATCCCTTGCCATGAGTTTAGTTCATCCATTTAATGTTTGACACCCCAACATCATGACCATGGCAGGTTGCAATGCAAGGCCTGCTAGAGAAAAAAGGCTTTGGAGAGAGTCTCTAAACACTTATATATGTGATCCTGTAGAGAAATCATCGGTGTATATTATTAAGACAGGACGCTACCAGATTAATTATGAGAACAGCCCACTTCTTAATAAAGGCCTCCTTAAATAGGAATTGGATTGAAAAAGGTTTGGGAGGTGTAAACAGTTTTTCAGAGTCAGAGAACCGGACATCTGGAAACTTTGTCTGCATGGAAAAATTTTTTTTAGGGCCTCTTAGTAATCCTAGAGTGGTAGCAGCCCCATTGGATGCTCTAAGCAGCTCCTCCACCTTTAGGGATGCATCAATACGTTCAGATATGGTCACTCTTTGTCTGGGAGTTCTTCATCAGATAGAGCCTTTGCAGCCAAGAGTCTGCCAAGGTTGTAGGCAGGTCAGATAAGGATTCTGTAGGGGAAGGGGTTGAGTTAAGCTTATGATCCTGCATTCAGAGTCAGTAATCAAAGTTGAAATTTGGCCCGTAAAACTCTGCTAACTCTCTGGTTAGAACCGAGCTCTCGAAGGAAGAAAGGAAGACTCAGAGTAGAGCAGGAACTTAAACAGGAGACAACATTTCAGCCTATTGGTGTCAGGCTTTTAAGAAGGGGAACTGGGGACAAGCAGGGACAATTTACCTTTAATACAAGGTAAAACTTTGAACATTCAGCTGGAAGCAGCTGAGATTCAAATGGTTAAAAGTGACCAGGACACTATAAGTGGAAGCAAGGACTAATCAAGGTGAAACTACGGTATGTTTTTCTTAAAATAACAAGCATTGACAGGAAGGTGCTATTTTATGCTAAATGGCAGGAACAGGAGCAAGAAGCATGCATGTGCAATGTGCAACAAAGTAGCTCCTGGCAATTGTCTTACATGGCCTACTCATAAAATAAATCTCTGCGGTTTTAATTTTTTGCGCTATAAACTAAAAAAGAGCGTAAATTTTGAAAAAAAAAAGCAATATTTTTTACTTTTTGCTATAATAAATATCCCTAAAATATATATATATATATATTAAAAAAAAAAAATTCTTCTAAAGCTTAGGCCAATATGTATTCTTCTACATATTTGTGGTAAAAAAATAAAGCGTATATTGATTGATTTGCGCAAAAGTTATTGCGTCTACAAAATAGGGGATAGATTTTTGGCATTTTTATTATTTTTTTTTATTAGTAATGGCGGCGACCTTCAATTTTTATCATGACTGCGACATTGTGGCGGACAGATCGGATACTTTTGACACTATTTTGGGACCATTGATATTTACACAGCAATCAGTGCTATAAAAATGCACTGATTACTGTGTAAATGTCACTGGCAGGGAAGGGGTTAAACCCCAGGGGGCGATCAAGTGGTTACGTGTGTTCCCTCAGTGTGTTATAACTGTAGGGGGGGAAGGGCTCACTTGAACATGACAGAGATCACTGCGAGCACGAGCAGCAGATCCCTGTCATGTTGCTAGGCAGAACAGGAAAATGCCTTGTTTACATAGGCATCTCCCTGTTCTGCCTCTCTGTGCCACGATCGCGGGCCACCGGTGGACATGCTCCCACGGCGCACAGTGTTTTGCGTACCCGTGCCACTTTGCCAATGTTTATCGCCGTGAGCAGTCCTCGGTCAGCAAGTGGTTAAAGTGAAAAAAGTTTGTAAACAAAATGCTGCTTAACGCGAGTTACCGCGTTTGGCATAATTTACAGGCTGTTACAGGCATTTGAAATGCCTCTAAACATCTGTCTTGAATGCATTTTTTTGCATTCCAAAAAATGCTTCCTAACTCAACTGCCTAGAAATTACTATAAACGATGCTGTGTACATGTACTGATGAAAAAAATGCCCAACTGCTCCTAAACGTCCGTTTACCAGCAGCAGTGTACATGAGGCCTTAGACTAACCTTTTGATATAATCTATAATTACTTACCCTATAGTTCTTTTCTATTATAGAGCAGTGTCTGTCACCTGGAATGGACAATCAGTGACTTTTTGTGGTTTTGTTGTTTTATTTTACATCTTTGACTTTTCAACAGACCTGCCATTTGTTATTTTTTTATTTCCTTTTAATTTTAGTCTTCTCAATTGAGCAATGCCTACACCAGAAATATATAATTAGTTGCCGTTACATAACATGTTTGTTTACATTGTTGCCTTGGGGATCTGCTTTGCATTGGCAAAGGGCTGTCTCTCCTATGGTAGTTTTTTTTCCTGTCTGTTTGCAGTATTCAGAACACAAATAGCTCTTGTCAGGGCATGATGTCACTAAATTCAGATGCAAACAAACAGGCTGTACATTATTTTATTAATATCCAGCAAGCTTTATTGCAAGTAGTACAAACTCACAAAGCCAGACTGTGGCACATCACTCACCTGCAGGCCCTATTTTATTCTTTTAACATTATTCTGTCCAATAGGAGCTTAGTCACAAAGGAGCAGTATTCGCATTATGTGTTATTTTTCATAAATAACTGTTTTAGCTGTGAGGGGCATTAACGCCTGTTCCTTGTCAGCGTCTGCTAAAATGTAATTAAGACAATGACACAATTTTTCAGTCTGTCAGAGGAATTAAATGCACCTGGGGGTTGCTGAAGAACCCTGAAAGCAGATTAAAAATATATACCGTATAAAGTAATATATACACACACACAACACATTTAACCACTTGCCTACAGGGCACTTTCACCCCCCTTCAACACTGTCACACTTTAAATGACAATTGCGCAGTCATGCAACACTGTACCCAAATGGAACTTTTATCATTTGTTACACACAAATAGAGCTTTCTTTGGTGTTTCTGTTGGTATTTTATCACCACTGGGTTTTTTTGTTTTTTGTTTAAAAAAAATTAAAAAGAAGACTAAAATGTTTTTTTTTTTTTATAAATTTTCATAGTTTGTTATAAAATTTTGCAACAGGTAATTTTTCTCCTACTGATGTGTGCTGATGAGGCTGCACTGATGGGCACTGATGAAGCAGCACTGATGGGCACTGATGAGGCAGCACTGGTAGGTACTGATGAGGAGGCACTGATGAGGCTGCACGGATAGGCAACACTGATGAGCTGTCATTGAACACAGCTGATCACGTGGTAAAGGGTCGCTGCGATTGGCCCTTTTCCCCCAATCTTTGATCAACTGAGTACGAACGATGCACATGGGCAGCACGATCATGGGAGGATGCCAATAGATGCCCTTGTGGCAAAGTAAGCTTGCACTGTAGGCGTCATTCAGCTATAGAGGGGCAGGAAGGGGTTAATAAGATCATTTAAGAAAAATATGTGGTTCCACGTGGATTATGATGAATTACCTCTGCTTACCGGCCAAAACAAAACACGTCAACCACAGACATAATGCACCAACATACTTTTGCTGCAAGTGCCATTTCCCAGCTGGACAGCTGAATGTAAAGAAAGAAGTGGGGATACCAGGTGCCGTCAATGACCAATAATGGGCAAAAGAGACAAATCTGGCCATTTAATTTGCCCGTTCGGGAAACTGCAAGTGCAAACAGGTAAACTTTGACGCAAACCCTGCATCACAGTGAACTCAAACCTCATTCTCAAACTTTAGGTTATTGTTCTTATACTTTTATCTAGGTTATCTGCATTTTTTATCTTGCAAATGTTTATCTACTAAATGTGAATATTGGTGGCTGGTAGATGAACAACAAAAGGCTCTGTATAGCAGTAGCATTCACAGGACTGCAGAAAATATTTAATCTAGTTAATGCAACAGATGAAAACTTCCTAGATCTTTTCTCACACAGTATACAACCTGTCATATCTCTTTTAAGATTCAGAGATCTTTGATTTAACATCTTGTGTCATTCTGCAGAAGAGACCTGACCTTCTACTGAAGGAGACGCTGTTTTTCTATTATGTTTTGTCATCTTTATTATCAGTTTATATACAGTATCTCACAAAAGTGAGTACACCCCTCATATTTTTGAAAATATTTTAGTTTATCTTTCTATGTGACAACACTGAAGAAATGACACTTTGCTACATTGTAAAGTAGTGAGTGTACAGCTTGTATAACAGTGTAAATTTTTTGTCCCCACAAGTTAACTCAACACACAGCCATTACTGTCTAAACCGCTGGCAACAAAAGTGAGCACACCCCTAAGCGAAAATGTCCAAATGTGGCCCAGTTAACCATTTTCCTTCCCCGGTGTCATGTAACTCGTTAGTGTTACAAGGTCTCAGGTGTGAATGGGGAGCAGGTGTGTTAAATTTGGTGTTATCGCTCTCACTCTCTCATACTGGTCACTGGAAGGGCAACATGGCACCTCATGGCAAAGAACTCTCTGAGGATCTGAAAAAAATTATTGTTGCTCTACATAAAGATGGCCTGGGCTATAAGAAGATTGCCAAAACCCTGAAACTGAGCTGCAGCACGGTGGCCAAGACCATACAGTGGTTTAACAGGACAGGTTTGACTCAGAACAGGCCTCACCATGGTCGACCAAAGAGGTTGAGTGCAAGTGCTCAGCGTCTTTTGGAAATAGACATATGAGTGCTGCCAGCATTGCTGCTGAGGCTGAATGGGTGGGGGGTTAGCCTGTCAGTACTCAGACCATATGCCGCACACTGTATTAAACTGGTCTGCATAGCTGTCATCCCAGAAGAAAGTCTCTTCTAAAGATGATGCAAAAGAAAGCCGCAAACAGTTTGCTGAAGACAAGCAGACTAAGGACATGGATTGCTTGAACCATGTCCTGTGGTCTGATGAGACCAAGATAAACTTATTTGGTTCAGATGGCATCAAGCGTGTGTGGTGGCAACCAGGTGAGGAGTACAAAGACAAATGTGTCTTGCCTACAGTCAAGCATGGTGGTGGGAGTGTCATAGTCTGGGGCTGCATAGTGCTGCAGGCACTGGGGAGCTACAGTTCATTGAGGGAACCATGAATGCCAACATGTATTGTGACATACTAAAGCAGAGCATGATTCCCCTCCCTTCAGAGACTGGGCCACAGGACAGTATTCCAACATGATAACAACCCTAAACACACCTCAATGATGACCACTGCCTTGCTAGAGAAGCTTAGGGTAAAGGCGATGGACTGGCCAAGCATGTCTCCAGACCAAAACCCTATTGAGCATCTGTGGGACATCCTCAAACGGAAGGTGGAGGAGCGCAAGGTCCCTAAGATCCACCAGCTCAATGATGTCGTCATGGAGGAATTGAAGAGGACTTCAGTGGCAACCTGTGAAGCTCTGGCGAACCCCATGCCCAAAAAAAGTTAAGAAAATAATGGTAGCCAAACAAAATATTGACACATTGGGCCCAATTTGGAAATTTTCACTTGGGGTGTACTCACTTTTGTTGCCAGCGGTTTAGACATTAATGGCTGTGTGTTGAGTTAATTTGAGGGGACAGCAAATTTACACTGTTATACAAGCTGTAAACTCACTACTTAAAATTGTAGCAAAGTGTAATTTCTTCAGTGTTGTCACATGAAAAGATATAATAAAATATTTACAAAAATGTGAAGGGTGTACTCACTTTTGTGAGATACTGTATACAGTATGTCTCCCACCATTTCTAAATTATTAGAATTTTAATAGGCAAAGACTCATATTTGTTGTGGCCTTTGACTAAATGTAGTCTCGTTGTACCTTTTCTAATTCTCTTCAAGAAATTACATTGGCAAAGTTTTACCTTCGTTTTCCTATCAAATGCAGTTTTAGTGCAGAGGCATGAATAAATATAAAGTATAATGACTGGCAAAGAAGACCGAAACAAGGTATTATTATTAAACACGTTTCTGTGCTTGTATCCCACACCAGGCCGAATGTTTCGCCCTCTGCAGAAACACGGATGCTATTAGTGCTTAATGGCACCCCCATGCCAAACACGCGCTAGCACAGTACCATGCGGTTTGGTGTAGTATGGTACAATTTTGAAATTCATACTTTTTGCATGTACCAGCACACTGGGCAGCTCATTGAAATTAATGGGCTGCCAAAAATGCACCGCACGGAATCACGCAGGGACATGTAAAAACATCTGTGCTTAAATGCATCAATATGGTGTGGACGAGCCCTAAATGTTCACAGAGATTAGTGATTAAGGTGAATCCATGTTCACTTTGAATTCCCAATAGTGTGCAAGAGAAATTTTAAAAATAAAAGGGAAAAAAAAAATCTACTGATAGTTCTCACCGAAGGCAACCTTTGTTTTTACATTCTTTATCAGATACACAACTTGAATTGCTGTGTGAAAGGTTTATTTTAATGTCACCTCTGCTAGAAAACTGCTTTTGGATTTAGCCATTGTTATGAAGGCGAAAATCTAGTTAACAATTTATACCATATAGCTTTTATACAGTTAACCAATAACAAAGCTGCCTTTTTATAAGGTTTATGGAGAGAATTTAACCACCGGGGATGCATTTATTACTATTACACATCTTTGATTTTATCCACTCTGTCTCTATCCTTGAGCCCTTCTGAAATTATAAAAGTCACACACACATGGGCCATCAATTCTGATTTATTGTAGCAGTCTGCAGGTAACCTATAAAGACTATGTACAGTCCACTATCTTCATCTAATTTGGTTTAGATAGGTTTATACATGTAGCCTCTGCAAAGCAATCTATGGTGAATTGTTTTTCAGTGGTGTTTAAAGTGGACCCTTCACCCTCCTGCGACACTCTCCTCCTCTCCATCCTGCTCCCCCACCGCAGTGCGATATTGTTTTTTTTTATTGGTTTGTTTTTGTACAGGTTTTTTTTTTGTTGCATCAAAGGCTCGGCCTACCCCCCAATCCCCCCCTCCCTCTGCCGGGTATTCTAAAATTCGCCTAGGCGAATGATGTGGTGCCACTGATGTCTTCTGAGATTTATGATGTGCAGTCCCATTCAGCAAAGAGGAGGGAACGGCCTAGCGCCTGCACCCAGAAGAGCTGGAAGCTGTCACAGACAACATGGTGGCGCCGGACACGTGGAGTGGCTACAGTGAGGAGGATTTCTGCAGCTCAATGCTGGACCCGCTGACTAGTCAGTATGCCTACAGTGCAGAAGGCAGTAAAAGGTAGACAGGGGAAAAAACGTGGCAGTGGAGGGAAAAGGCTGCAGTTCCTTTTTAACAAGTGATGAGGAAGCTATGTGTTGCCTCCTCAGTGCCTGTTTTAACCCAGTAAAGCCTGTACCATTATGCAGGGTGATTATGGCGCTGTCCTAATTCACAGGGCGGACAAAGCATTTTTGCTTTGTCCGCAAAGCATCATGCCTGCAATGTGTATATCACCATGTGCACAATAACTGCTCTCACGATGCAACCACCTATGTACTTTTTTCAACGGATTCTCAGCTTAAAAAAAAAAAAAATTCTGGCTGTTTATACTGGAGTGATTTCTAAACCAGAAGTATACTGTTAAATGTTCCTGCTATGCTACATGGTACCTAGTTGATTTGAAGTGAAAGATGTCTGTAGACCATAGTGTCGTCCGGAGAGAATGCAGCACAACATTAATGTATTGAACAACACTAGAAGTCTCAAAACAATATAAATATTTAACCATAAATGCAGCAGCTTGGAACAGGTAGCATACTGTTTATTTAGAAAGAAAAATCCAACCTTGTGTTATTGTATTTCCAAGTCTTCAGACCTGTACAGAAAACAGGCGTTGAGAATAGTCACGGAAAAAAGTCTGCAAGAAAAGTATAAAACGAGAGTAAGTTTATCACCGTAAATAAACACAGCCTGTGCAAATAGCTGGGAAATGTTTGGTCAAAAGAATACAACGTTCCCCAGTTTTGATAGAAGGCAAAATAACGGACTCCAGATATGATTTTCATGCAACCTAGTACTTCAGGACACAGTCGCTCATGGATACACAGAGGCAGCGATAGCCTAATGTTGGTTGACACATAAGAGGAAAAATCAGCAGTAGGAAATCTTACAACTTCAGTTGTGATGAAACTACAAAACCTAGCATGCCACTGCCTCTAGGAATTATGCCTGTGGCTATCAGAGTCTTTACAATGCCTTGTGGAACTTGTAGTTTCACAGCAGCTGAAGTGACAAGGTTGCCTAACCCTGGTCTATATAGTTAGATACCACACCCATTGCATGTATTTAAATCTCATGTAGAGCCAAAAGAACCTCATATGCACAAATATGTGCTTTTTTCATTGTGTCCAGGCAATATGAGGAGCTTGGTGGACATGGTATCTTACTATCTGGACAGTCTTGGTTATGATGTTATATTTATATGACCAGTTTGAAATAAACCATTGCTTTGACACAAAAAGCCCACCTTTGCTAGTACCAAGACCAGTGACACTTATATATACAAAACGTTGTTGTTGAGTTCTTCTGTACATTATAAAATGTAATGTCAAAATCATTTAAAGTGAAGACTGTTCCACACTGTAATGCCGTGTACACACAATCGAACATTCCGACATCAAAACCGTGGATTTTTTTCCAACAGATGTTTTCCCTTAAACTTGTCTTGCATACAGGTCACACAAATGTTGTTGGAAATTCTGAACGTCAAGAACGCGATCACGTACAACACTAGGACTAGCCGAGAAAAGTTCAATGATTCCGAGCATGCATTGATTGGATTCCGAGCATGCATAGGATTTTTGTGCATCAGAATTTGCTACAGACGATCGGAATTTCCGACAAGTACCTTTGTTGTCGGAAAAATTGAGAACCAGCTCTCAAACATTTGTTGTCGAAAATTTCGACAGCAAATGTCCGATGGAGCGCATACACGGTCGGATTTTCTGACAACAAGCCCACATCGAACATTTGTTGTCGGAAATTCCAACCGTGTGTACAGGGCATTATGTAAAATGTGTGCGCACTGAGATCTGCTTTATGTTAATAACATTTTAGGCTGTAGGTTTTGTGTTGGTACTGTGACTTTGTCAGCCACATGAAACTTTGAAATAAATAGTAGCTCTAAAGGTCACTGGCTCCACCCATTAATTGTCTAAATTGACCGCAGGCAATTATCCAAAAAAGGAAATCAGCTGCAATGCATATTGGGTGATCCATGTGTATGCCACTATTTTTCACACACCTTGTAGTGATAATATGTACATGTGTGCACACACTTGTACATGCATCCATACACATATACATGATTAAAAACACACCATGAAATACAAAAAACATTAAATACAAAAGATAAAAATGATAATCCAGGTATGTGAAAAAAAGACACTAGAAGAGGAAGAGAAAGAAAGAGAGAGGAGGCTATGGGAAGAGGCATGTATGCAAGTGGGTTTTTTATTTTTTTTGCTGTTGTTACTTTTTTTTTGCTTTGTCTTTGCTTGTTTACGGTTTTTGTAATTGTACATTTTTTGTCTGTGTTTTGAAAAATTTCTAAAAACGTATATTTAAAAAAAAAAAAAAACAATGTAAAGTAGTGAGTGTACAAATTGTATAACAGTGTCAATTTGTGAAATTTTGGCATTTATATAAAAAATATGACTAATCATGCCAAAAAACTGCCATTCAAGGATAATAATCACATGAAGCCATTTATTATCACATAGTTTTTTTGGCTCCTTTTAAAATCATAATGATAACAGAAATCACCCAAATGGCCCTGATGAAAAGTTTACATACCCTGGAATGTTTGGCACACACAGGTTTAAATGGCTATTACATTTTCCACATTTGTGGCTTTTTAAATCGCAATTGGTGTCTAAATATATTACTAGTGTATAAATAGTCAATGAGTTTGTTCGATCTCACATGGATGCACTAAACAGGCTAGATACTAAGCAGAAAAGAACGGTCAAAAGACATGCGTAACAAGGTAATGAAACTTTACAAAGATGGAAAAGGATGTAAAAAGATATCAAAAGCCTTGAATATGGCAGTCAGTACTGTTCAATCATTTAATAGGAAGTTGAAAATTTGAGGATCTCTTGATTCCCAGCCAAGGTCAGATAGCTCAAGAAAGATTTTGTATCACAAACAATTCCTGTGGAAGTTTTGGCTGAAATCTTTCTTGGTCTACCTGACCTTGGCTTGGTATCAAAAGAGCCCGCATTTTCCACTTCTTAATAAATGATATAACAGTACCGACTGGCATATTCAAGGCTTTGGGTATCTTTTTATATCCTTTTCCACCTTTATAAAGTTCCATTACTTTATTACGCAGGTCTTTTGACTGTTCTTTTCTACATCCTCATGACTCAGTGTCTAGCCTGCTTAAGGCATCCAAGAGAGAGCCAACAAACTCATTGACTATTTATAAGCAGACACCAATTGTGATTTAAAAAGCCACAAATGTGAGAAATTAACCTTAAATTGCCATTTTAACCCATGTGTGCCACCTACTGTGTCTGTACCAAGGCAAAACATTACAGGGTATGTCAACTTTTTATCAGGGCCATTTGGATGATTTCTGTTATCATTATGATTTAAAAGGGATCCAAAAAAGTATGTGATAACAAATGGCTTCGTGTGATCCCTATCCATAAATAAAAGACAGTTTTTTGGCATGTTCTAGCCTAGACTTAAACAAGTCGAAAATGTGGTATATTACATATATTACAGGCAAAAAAACATACATCTCTCCCAGACACCCAATTTTATCATACTATTGTTTATCTTTTTGCAAATTTTTTGCTCATATTTTCCATTGTAAATTACGGACTTGATAAACGATGCTTACTTCTGTAATGGGCACTTTTTTTTTTAAGTCTCAATAAAATACTTTATGTAAAGAGAAAAAATAAGAGCAAAGCACGGGTGCTCTTAAGCTGATGGAGGAAGAAGACACCAGCACACCAGTTCTCTGACACGGGCCAGCCTTCTGGGATATGGCAAACATGGCAGACTGCAAGTCAAGACCTGATTAGTATAACCCCATACTTGGTACTCTGATTCACAGGGGTAATCCCTGTCTGCTCTAGTGATCATGCAGATCAAAAAAGCTGTACAGATAATGGGAAGAAGCATGACATGCTCTTTTTGGGCCAGATTCACATACAATTGCGGCGGCGTAACGTATCCCATTTACGTTACTCCGTCGCAAGTTTTAAGCACTTGCCTGTAAACTTGCGGCGGCGTAGCGTAAATCCGTCTGGCGCAAGCCCGCCTAATTCAAATGGGGCGTGTATCATTTAAATTAGGCGCGTTCCCACGCCGAACGTACTGCGCATGCTCCGTTTTGAAATTTCCCGCCGTGCTTTGCGCGAAATTACGTCGCACCGACATAATCTTTTGAACGGCGACGTGCATTACGTCCTTTCCTATTCACGGACGACTTACGCAAAAAAAAAAATTAAAATTTCACGCGGGAACGACGGCCATACTTTAACATGGGCAGTCTAAATATAAGCCACGAAATAGCAGCTGTAACTTTACGCCGGGAAAAGCCGACTAGCGACGACGTAAGAGAATGCGACGAACGCACGTACCTTTGTGGATCGCCGTAAACAGCTGATTAGCATACTCGACGCGGAAAACAACGCAAACTCCACCCAGCGGGCGCCGAAGTATTACACCTACGACCCGAAGGCGTACGAAGCCGTACGCCTGTCGGATCGAAGGCAGAAGTCGTCGTATCTTGGTTTGAGAATGCAAACTAAAGATATGACGCGGCAAATTTGAAAGTATGCCGGTGTATCAGTAGATACTCCGGCGTACTTTTTCTGTGAATCTGGCCCTTTGTTTTTAGTTTTAGTAGATAACGATTAACCCTCTTAGCAATGGCAGAATATTGTATTCAGCACTTATAAAGAAAGCAGCTTTTCCAAAGTCGTAGCTTTCTTTTCTTGCAGCTCAATAGAAATCTGCACTCAGCTCTGCATCACACCAGAACTGTTGCCTTTTCTAACAGTGAGAACAGCAATATTATCCTATTAGGGAAAAAACAGAACTGCAGGAGCCACCAAATGACTTTCTTGTAAGTAATTTTACCTTTAGCGGAAAGAGAGTAAAAGGCAAAATTGTATTCAATATACTAAATTGAGAAGGACTGTTTAAATGAACTCTGAGAATATACTAAATGCACACATGCAAACTTGGAGAATGAAATTGTTTTTTTTTTTCCTCTCATCACTGTATGACGCTATAATTGAATTAGATTTCCATTAGAGAAATGTTTTTAAATTGGAATGTCCTCTGGGTATTGGAAAATTGGATAATATAAGCACTTTAGACTGCAATATGTAATATATCAATTTCTGTCACAAGCTACCCGTCTGTACCAGACAGGCATAAATAATGTTTCTTGACTGGATTGCTGCATTTGTAATAAGGACAAGCTAAACTGAAAGCAAAATGAACTACAGTATACACTGGAAGGAGGTATAGAAAGACAACAATGTAGAGCAGGACACATTTCTTATGGCCTAGCAGAACTAAAACAAACGAACTCCTTACAAGTAGCATAAGGAGGGTAGAGGTTCCACCTAAGGTGACCAGATTTTCAAAATGAAATCCGGGGACATATTTTTTTTTTTCTGGCAAATGGTAAACTATTTTATAAGCATAGGGCCAGATTCACAGAAAAAGTACGCCGGAGTATCTGCTGATACTCCGGCGTACTTTCAAATTTGCCGCGTCGTATCTTTATTTGGAATTCTCAAACAAAGATACGACGGCATTTGGTTCGTCGCATTCTCTTACGTCGTCGCTAGTCGGCTTTTCCCGTTGTAAAGTTGTGATTGCTATTTAGGTGGTGTAAAATTAGACAGCCCATGTTAAAGTATGGCCGTCGTTCCCGCGACGAATTTAAATTTATTTTTTTCCTCAAATTATATATGCAGTGTATGTAAAAGATACTTAGAATATTTGGGGATTTAACTACTGCCGCCACCTCATCAATGCCTATCAGTGCTACCTCATGAGTGCCCATCAGTGCCAACTCATCAGTGCAGCCTATCAGTGCCACCTAATCAGTGCCCATCAGTGCAGCCCATCAGTGCCACATTACCATTGCTCATCAGTGTAACCTATCAGTGCAGCCTATCAGTGCCACCTCATCAGTGCCACCTATCCGTGCCACCTCATGAGTGCTATCAGTGAAGGAGAAAAATTTCTTTTTCAAATTTTATAACAGAAACTCACCTCCTTCTTGTGGCCATTACACTCAGTCTTTAGCTCCATTAATTTTAAGGCAATCCCGCCCCTCTGGACTACATTACCCCTTATTCTTTGCAGTATAGGAGGGATGGGGAGGAAGGAACACTGTGCTCTGCTCTCTCCCCTATGTACTGTCGCTGCCGGGAGAGAAATGGGAGGAGGGAGCAGACTTAGGGGGAGAGAGGCGGAATGCTGGGAGAGGGCAGTCATTTGTCCCCTGGATCACAGCCAATGGTTCTTCTTTACAAATGCGGAGGAAGAGTGGCCGCTACAAGTAGCACACAGTCAGGCTCGAGCCGCTCCAGCTCCTCCTCTCCAACAGTTCTGCTTCTTTGTGAGTATTACTGCACATAGCTGGCTCCTCTCACAGCCAACGTGGCCCCCGCCCACCGGGAAACTGCCCATCCAGGATCAGCCCTGCAAAAGCGGGGACAAATAACGGGGACAGACGGGGTCCAGGGACAGTGTCCTCAGTCCGGGGACTGTCCCTGGAAACCGGGGACGTCTGGTCACTGTAACCTATAAGACCTTTGAAGCCATGTGTTTGCTTCCTTTCATCAGCTCAATTTTATTTTTTGCAAGATAGTTGAACAATGTAAGATCCCACTGGAAGGCTTACTGCTCCTACCATCTTATCAGCTGACCCTCTTTGTATAGTACTCCTTTTAAACAGTGCACACTTTGCAGTATATTAAAGGGAACCTCACAGAATAAAAATATGGGAGTGTCTATTGATGACAAGTTTCTAGAGATGCAGGGTCCCCTTATTCTGGCCTCAGTGTCAGTGAACAAAGGCAAACCTATGCTAATCAGGTAGAAGTTAATCAACCTAACAATAGATTTTAAACTATAGGAGGAAACCTAAACAAGCCAATACAACAGAGTGCACATAGAAACATAATGAAGGGAGGATCTTCTCTAGACACATTTTTCTGATAGGTGTCTGTGCTACAATGTACTCCTATTAAAATGTGTCCTGTTTTTCATTGAAATATGAGAATCACCTGGTATTCCTGCCAGTCCCCCTGCTTTCCGGTTTCAAACTGACTACACTACTGTAGGTATGAGAACACATCTATTTACATTCTACGTGAAAGCACAGCCTGCTTCTACTCTAGTAGTCAGACTTCTACTGACACGCCCTCTTCTTTGGGAAGATAAGTGTACTTGTTTTTCTCTGCCTCCTGCTGACACGCCGCTTTGCACAGCTCCTCGCAGTGTATATCTGTCACTGCATTTTTCACAGAACTTTGCCTATGCTCCATTCTACTGCCACTCCCCTCCAATCACCACAAGGAGTCTCCATTCCCACCTTCCTAAGCCCCATATGCACCTGAGCATAGAGGACATGTGATCACTTATAAAAAAGAAAGTGTATATCAAAATATATTTTTACAGTATACACACACTGATCAGCCATAACATTATGATGGCCCACCTAATATTGAGCAGGTCCCCCTTTTTCCACCAAAACAGCCCTGATCTGTCTAGCACAAAGCCTGCAGATCCTTTAAGTCATGTAGGTTGTGATGTGGGGCCTCCATGGACCTTGTTTTTCCAGCACATCTCACACATGGACTGAGATCTGTAAAATTCAACACCCTGAACTGTTTGTGTTCCTCAAACCATTCTTGAATATTTTTTGCAGTGTGGAAGGGTGCATTATCCTGCTGAAAGAGGCCATGGCCACCAAGGAATCCCATTTCCATGAAGCGGTGTACTTGGTCAGCATTAATTGAAAGGTAGGTAGTACGTGTCATAGTAATATCCAAATGAATAGCAGGATCCAATTCTCCCAGTAGAACTTTTCCCAAAGTATCACACTGCCTCCTCCAGCTTGACTTCTGCCCATACTGCATTCTGGTGCAATTTTTTCCCCAGGTAAGCGTGCACTTGGCCATCCACATGATGTAAAAGAAAACATCTTTCATTAGACCAGGCCACCGTTTTTCATTGCTCTGTGGTCCAGTTCTGTTGCCCACATGCTCAATGTAGGAGCATATGGCAATGGACAAGGTCAGCATGGGCACCCTGACCAGCCTGTGGCTAAACCGCCTCATACACGCATGTGCGCGGGAGCCGCTTTTCACGGCATTACCCCGGTTCAAAACGGCACAGAGTGCCCTTTGAAACCGGCGCATGCCCAAAAGGCGGTGGCACTCGGGTATATTGCAAATATTGCAAGCACCTACAGGTAAGCCTTAATCTAGGCTTACCTGTAGCTGTAACTTCCCCGAAAGGGTTTACAACCACTTTAATTTTATTCACTTTACTTGTCAGTGCACTTAAAGTGCACTGGGCAAACAGGCACACATTTTAATGCAGAACAAACATGCATTTAATGTATTTACCTGCCAATCCACCCCTAAAAAGTTAGCCATGCATGCACAGCTCACTGCCAAATCTGACTGAACTCCCGTGCATGGGCGGGAGTGACGTCATCTGTGCCTGGCCAATGAAAGTGTTGAGACTTGGAAGCCAGCTGCCCAAAGATGTCAGCAGCTGGGCAGGGAGATCAGGGATGCTGCATCGCTGGAGCGGAACATAGTTTTGCTTAAATGTTATGGCTGACTGGTGAACAGTAAATTATATACACAAAAACATTTGGGTTTGAATTTCCATTTTAAACTAACAAGCATAGCACTGCAACCCAGTGCCTGGTATACAAGCATGTACAATGTGAATCAGCGATGGTCACGGGTGACGTAACGTGATTACCTTCCATCCATACACATTACATCCCATGAGGCGGGACTTCGTCAGGGGAAACGTCCGTTTCCCCCGACGAAGTCCTGCCCCCTGAGAAATCACCCGCATGTTAATTACAGCACTATTTTGGACACTCATAATTGGTGCTTGTTTTCTTCCAATATATGTCTGGTAAAGTGCAAGGTTTTAGTACATACTGCTAAGTAATTTTACATGTATGGAGATATATTACCCAAATATTGACCTTATTTTTTTTAGCTACCTTCAGCTTCATGTACATTCCATCTGGAACCACCAGCACAAACCATTATAAAATTATTACACACGCAGATAATCCAGATAATCACTAATTGCTAGAAAGTGAGTGATAACACCATGATCAGAGAGATGTTTCTTTTGCTAAGCCCTCAGGAATAAAAACAAAAAAGACACTGGTCTGCTAGAGCTGTCTGCCCACCAATATGCAGGGAAAAGGTAACCTCTGAAGGGAATTTACTTTCAATAACTAATAGAAATTCAAGATTAGATGCAATTAATCTAAAAGTAATATAGAACATCTCATTAATTCTTTGTAGTAGTTAAAGAATATACTGTATTTAGGGTACAGGTTCCTGCCACTGACCTGGTTCATAGACTTCAGAGTGATATCCAATTAAGCAAATCTCTTGTATGCTCTTAACCATACAAAAAAAAATATTTTACTGCATAGCACAAAGCATATTTCCTACACTTCTGCAATTATATAAATAGAACACTAAGATATATATTTTATTACTCACAGTGTAACCTCCCCACAAATAAGTGAAAGCAGCATTACTGTATTCATATAAAATAAAAGAACAAATGGTAATAAAGAACACCTACAGTAAAAGCATATATAAAAGGGCAATGCAATTACATTTTCTTTTTCAAAAGATTATTTTATTTTTTATCATATACATTTTGCATTATAACTTTTTCTTTGTGTAATAGCTCGGCTCTTAAATGTAGATATGTTTTAAATTCACTGCCGATTATTATGTTAGCTGTAAGAAAAAAATGAATATTTTCTCTACATCCCACATTTTTATCAGAGTCACTTGGGTCCTGGTGCAGGGGTTGTTGCCACAGCCACCCGTCTACAACCCTACCTTTCTAATCAATCCCTAAAGAATACATTAAATGTAACACTTAATCTTTAGCGTCCCACTTACCCTGCTTGGTGCCGTTGCTAGTCCCATTCCCTTTTAGCAGCTATTGTTATGGTATATTATAGTGTCTGCAATGTATAGTGTTTCTGAATGACAACATCAGGGATGGAGAAGAGCTGCAGTGCCAAGCAGGTAAGTATAAGGAGAGAAAGAACATCCTGGAATGCCGCACTCTGTTCAAGCTAATTTATTTGAAAATTCAAAGATAAAATCCAAAAAGTAATCCAAAACAATCCAAAAGCAATCAGTGACAGGAAGTGGACATGCAGGGATCAATGACTGACGTGTTTCACATCATTATTCGATGCTTACTCATGAGTAAGCATCGAATAATGATGTAAGGCCTCATTCAAACGACGGACCGTTCGGGTCCGCCTGTCAGTTTTGACGGCGGACCTGAACGGCCGCTCCATGCATCCCTATGGTCGTCGGATGTCAGCGGAGACATGTCCGCTGACATCTGACCCTATTCTATCCGCTAAAAACAGACGTATGGGGGGCACGTCCCCATTCGTCCATGCGGATCGGATCGGGTAAGATCTGATAAAAACGGACATGCTGTCCGTTTTCATCAGATCGCTCCATAGGAGACAGCGGTGCCCGACAAGCCCCTCCCTGCTCAGTGAGCAGAGAGGAGCTTGTCATCCGTCGGCTCAGCGGAGATCTGCGGACTGATCTCCCGCTGAGCTGAATGGGGCCTAAAAAACACTTCAGCATTGATTCCTGCATGTCTACTTTGAGTCACTAATTGCTTTTGGATTGTTTTGGATTACTTTTTGGATTTTATCTTTGAATTTTCAAATAAACTCGCTTGAACAGAGTGCGGGAGTCCAGTATGTTCTTTCTCTCCATGGATTAGTGCAGAGCCAGCACCTGTTGGTGAAGCAGGTCGGGAGCTATCACAGGGGATTTGAGGCTTGGAGCGGTACTTTTTCTTTCACAGGTAAGTATAAGGGGAGGAAACTAGTAACCATTGCAAACATATACCCTGTATGCACATATTTTATGTTTTAGATATTACTATCCTCAAGTTGAATTTAGATTTAAATATCGGATACCTCAACACGCAAAAAATAAATAAAAAAACGAACAGTCCAAGTAAAATAGTTATTAATAATTGGCCAGATTCACGTACGGTGGCTTAAAGTTGTGCGGGCGTAGCGTATGTAATTTACGTTACGCCGCCGCAAGTTAGAGAGGCAAGTGCTGTATTCACAAAGCACTTGCGTCCTAAGTTACGGCGGCATAGCGTAAATGTGCCGGCGTAAGTGCGCCTAATTCAAATTGTGAAGAGGTGGGCGTGTTTTATGTAAATAAAGCATGACCCCACGTAAATGACGTTTTGCATGCGCCGTCCGCGGTCGTATCCCAGTGCGCATGCTCCAAATCACGTCGCAAATAGTCAATGCTTTCGACGTGAACGTAACCTACGCCCAGCCCTATTCTGAATCGACTTGCGCAAACGACGTGAAATTCGACGGCGGTTCCGACGTCCATACTTAACATTGGCTGCGCCATCTTTTTGGTGGTTTAACCTTACGCCTGAAAACGCCTTACGTAAACGGCGTATCTACCTCCTCAAAGTAAAAAGTTTAAGAAGTAACTATAAGAATCAGTAGCAATAAAAATAATAATGTTAACAATCTGGCAAAGTAAAAAAAAAAAAAATACTATAAATGATACAGATAGAATAAATATGTGATGCAGAAAAAATGACTGTGAAGCTACCAGAAATACATACTAAACAATTATAATAAATTTGCTCAAGTCATCTATATCTGCCTTGGATGTCTGGAACTTAGCCCAATATATGATTAAGTTGGACAGGGTCCATTCAGCTAATAAAAAAACATTCGGTTTTCTGCTTAAGTAAAAAAGAGTAGCAGCATGCACATCTAACTGCTCTGCCCAGACCTATACTTAAGATAAATACAAATGGAACACTCAATACACGTCATTTTGAGAAATAGCCTTTTGCTTTCATATAAGCTGCAGATTTCATTATTTCAAGATATAATATAATAGAATACCAGAAGCAAAAACATAAAACTTTTTCTATCCTTATAATTAGTTGTAAGGATGCTATACCACATCAACTGGAACAGTAAAGACAAAGCTTTGCAACAAATAATTGTTAAAAAAATAAATAAAACACAGATAGGAAAAATGTATTCTTGTTGTCAGTTATGTTGCCTACAGAAAAATGGAAAATTAACTTGTTAAAGTAAATGTTCATTTATAGTGAATAAAGTGAAGATGTACAAGAGGGCATGGCAAATTCCTGCCATAGTTTTAAATTTCCCTGCAGGTGCAGAGTTTTGAAAGCAAACATAGCTTTATTTTATTCATTCAAAGAGAAAAATTATGAGAGCATTTACTTTGCTACCGGAACATTCTTTAATTATTCTTTAAGAAAAACACCTCCAAAGATTAGCGTAACTCAGAACTTCTGCTCAATTTGCCATTCGATTGTTTTGCAAGCAATGTATGACTAAGTCCAGATCCTAGAATCACATGCTGACATTGAATACCTCAAATGTCTGCGCCAGAGTTCTTATGTTTCATGTAGGATCTTCTATGTTACATTATATTACTGATTTCTTGTCAACATAAGAGAGTGGTAACGGGTTTATGAGGGTTATTTTGTTTTCAGATCTCTCAAAAAAGGTGCAAGTTATCCCTTGAAAACTTTTTTTCCACACCCAACTCCTCTCTTATCCTTAAGCCCCATACACATGGGCAGAATGTCGGGAAACAACAGGCAGTTAAAAAAAATGGCCAACATTTAGCCCATGTGTATGTCGGTCTGTCCAACAGAAGTCAGCCGGCTTCTGTCAGATGTGCATGCTGGAAAACCAGCAGCCGGCTGATTCCAAAGCACTCTCAGTCAATCGCAGAGAGCTCTTATCAGAGTGTTCTGGCGGAGGAAGCATCCCCCTGTCATAACACAATAGCTTAGAGGGGGATATTGCAGAACTAACCTTGCATTGTTAGTACAGCGGCACCAACCACAGCTGTCAGTTTTTATTGGCTGACAGCTTACCATGCTATGCTATGACAGTTAGTTGTCAGCCATTACAAAAATTCCTGTCAATCGGGAAGGGAGAGATGATTTCACTGTGATTGGGAAAGTCATATTCAGCACTGCAAAATCTTTAGAGATAGACCTGATATAACTTGGAGGGTGCTTGCATTGACACCAATAAAAGGCACCATACAAAATCAGTGTAACAGTAGGAAGTCGTATCTGCATAACCGTAGACCTACTACATAAGCACACTCTACAATCCCATATATCTGAATTCTAAAGAGGTTAACATCTGATATCTAGGAATTGCTATAGAGCGGTAGCAGGAGTGAGGGTGCAATAAAGTGCTTGCAAGAGCCCCATGCACAGGTAATATTAGATGGGATTGCATAATGAAATGCAAGCGTCATTTCAGGCCTCGTACACACGACCGAACATGTCTGCTGAAACTGGTCCGCGAACCAGTTTCCGCGGACATGTCCGACCGTGTGTAGGGCCTACCGGACCGGATTCCTGGGCTAGCGGACAGGTTTCCAGCGGACAAAAGTTTCCTAGCATGCTAAAAAACTTGTCCGCTGGAACCATGTCCGTAGGACATGTCCGATGGTCACTATGTCTCATCGGACATGTCCACTGGTTATGACGTATAACCAGCGGCCCGAAATCCCGCGCATGCGTCGAATTGATTCGACGCATGCGTGGAAGCATTGAACTTCCGCGTCAGAGAACATCGGTGTTGTATACGTCACCGCGTTCTCTGTCCGCGGGGATTTTGGTCTGATGGTGTGTACACACATCAGACCAAAACATCCCAGCAGACATGTCCGATGAAAACGGTCCACGGCCCGTTTTCATTGGACATGTCTGGCCGTGTGTACAAGGCCTCAACGTAAATTTACTTAGTTGGTGTTATGTTTGGTAGGTTCATTGGATGTCATCTAGTTGAATCCACTTTCACACTAAGCTTTTCAATAGCTTAAAGATGTATTATATAAATATTAATGCCATATGTAAGGTATTAGATTATTTCAGACGTAATATGGAATTCAACGACACGTTATAGATATTTCTCACCTTTCCACTGGGATCCAATAATTGTTTTTGGTAGCTAAACTACTGCCGGTAGCAAACACATTATTCTCAAAAGGCTTCACAAATTATTTTAAGCCATAGCAGTATTCAAATTACTTTAAACAAAACATAAATTAAACTCAATAATTCAAAGTAAAAACCAGAGTTTGCATTTCACATTAGTTTTATTTACATAATGTTTTCTAAAATAGGCGTAAGAAAGTGTAAGACTGGAAAATACTTCAAACGTGGCCATATTCAACAGAAGCCTTTTTTGTTGTTGTATATTTATACAAAAGGCATCAATCAACTTAATATATAATAAAGTTATGACTAATGCCACACTGTTATAAAAGCTTGTTTGAAATCCTTTGACTTACGGTAAGTACTTAAAGATTAAGTATTGTATACCAGCTACTAAGATCAACGTCAAACACCTGGGTACATCAAACAGTCTACTAGTCTAAGGTTATGTCTCCATGAATTGGGAGCTAAAATACCTAAATATGCAGATTACAAACCCTTTCTACCTATACAACAATAAACCCTGGGCCAGATTCACGTAGAATCACGGTGGCGTAACGTATCCTAGATATGTTACACCGCAGGAATTTTTCATCGCAAGTGCCTGATTCACCAAGCACTTGCGATGAAACCTACGCCGGCGGCCTCCGGCGCAAGGCGGGCCAATTCAAATGGGCGTGGACCTACCGCGCATGCTCCATTTCCGAACTCCCGCCATGCTTTGGGCGAAGTGACGTCATTTTTTCGAACGGCGACGCGCGTAGCGTAATTCCGTATTCCCGGACGGCTTACGCATATGACGTTATTTTTTAAATTTCGACGCGGGAACGACGGCCATACTTTATACAGCAATACGATTGCTGTGTAAAGTTAAGGCACCAAAAACGACGACTAACTTTGCGACGGGAAACTAGACTAGCGGCGACGTAGCGAACGCGAAAATCCGTTGTGAATCGCCTTAACTCCTAATTTGCATACCCGACGCTGGTTTACGACGCAAACTCCCCCCAGCGGCAGCCGCGGTATTGCATCATAAGATCCGACAGTGTAAAACAATCACACCTGTCGGATCTTATGGCTATCTATGCGTAACTGATTCTATGAATCAGTCGCATAGATAGAACAACAGATACGACGGCGTATCAGGAGATACGCCGTCGTATCTGCTCTGTGAATCTGGCCCCAACACTCTAGCACAGTACCTTAAAATCAGACAGGTTTTAGATTATTTTAGCATTTTAATTAAAATGTAATTGAATATGTAGCACTGTTGTATTAATTTCCGTTGTGGAAAGTCTGATTATCTCTACTCCTCACCAACACCTACTGTAGTTTGAAAACAAGTCAAAATCATTACAAAGCCTAAATTCTCCACGCAAAGAGCTGTCAACATAGTCTATATTAAAACATGAAAACATAAAAGCAAATAAAAATATGTGCTGTAAAATCACTTGAAATAGATTTGACACAGAATTAAATGAACACTGCAAACATTTTTGACACATAATTGAAATGACAATGTCCTATATCTTAAGAAAAACAAAACATTTTTTGCTACAAGTAGCACATGGAACGTGGAAAAATACCCCCTGTAACATTACTCTTTAAAATACCTAAAGTAGAATTTTTACACAAAAAAGCTAATTTTTGTCAGGAGATCCTAGGTTCCAAATGCGTTTTTGGCTCACCAGGGGCTGATTTTAATTATATGCCCCACGGCCACTTTTTAGTCTGATGCCCCATGTGACAACAGATCTTTGTGATTAATCATTTCTGTTCATCTCATCATATAAATAAATGTATTCCAATGAGCTGCATTACTAAAGAATAACTGAATGCTTACCTAGTGCAGTAGAAAAAGTGAAGCTGTGTTCATTCTGAATGCCGAATCATATGTATTATAATTTAACCACTTCAATACAGGGCACTTTCACCCCCTTCCTGACCAGGCTAATTTTTAGCTCTCAGCGCTGCCGCACTTTGAATGACAATTTAATGGCCATGCAACACTGTGCCCATCTAAAATGATAAAAAAATAATTGAAACAGCTTTCTTTTGGTGGTAATTAATCACCACCGGGTTTTTAATTTTTTTGTAAAATGCCAAATGATAAAAGAACGAAAATTTAGAAATAAATCTTTTTTTTTTTAGTAATCTTTCTTCACTGATGGGCACTGTTGAGGCTGCACTGATGGGCAATGATGGGCTGCATTGATGGGCACTGATGAGGTGGCACTGATGGGAAATGATGAGGCGGCACTGATGGGCACACCCTAATGAAGCTGCACTGATAGGCAGCGCTGATGGACACGAATGTCCTCCTGGAACGAGAGAGCCGTATTCTTTCATAGTCTTTCGGCTATAGCATGGTATTGGGGTGGTTAAGAAAAAAAAATAGATTTGCCTTGCACGTGATTGAATGGCTTGAGTGAAGACAGTTTCATTTTATAAGTGAACTTATTAAACTAAACATAAGAACAAATATTAATAGAATGCCATCTTTTCCTTCCCTAGACGTGATGGTTGCATTTGTTTTCTTTTTGCAAATTTTTTATCCTTTACTTTAAACTGGCAACCCTGCCATTAACACACTGCCTGTCCTGGGGTGACAACCATAGTCAGCAACACTGTCAACCTAGGAAAGGGAGTGTGTTAGGAATACATACATCTCATCTTCATAAAGGAAGCAGGAAACAATGTTAATATGATAACAGTCCACAGGCGGAAAGCATAAGAATATATCAGCACACATGATTTCTGGCTTGATTAACAAACCAAAAGGGAGTAAAAGAAGAGATTTTTTTCTAGAGTTTACATACACTTTAAGGGCATGTTTACATCTGTGCCCCATGGTAAGCCATTATGCTCATTTAGGTAATACAGTGTCATTAATTTTGTATGGTCCTGCAACTGCACTGCAGCCCACCTTTCGATGCCCTGTTGAATATGCAGCATGTACAATTTTTGATCCATCGTGATGTAATAAAATTGATAGGCGGCCCTAATTCAACACATAACGTGTATGCATTAGATGCACATCAGCAAACCGGGCTTGTGTGAATGGGCCCACTATGAAAATGTTCTACTCTTCTAGCAAATCAACCCATTGAAGCTGATTTATTAAAGCAAATGAGAATTTTTACACAATAAATGTGTTACGTGCAGATACAAAAAGTGAACTGGCATTTTCTTTCCATGTGATTGGATAGTTTAAGTGCGTCTTCACACAATTTATTGAGTGGAAACTCTCAATTCCTTTAGTAAATCATCCTCATTATTTTAAGGAAAAGAAGGAGGTCTTCACCATGTCAGATTAGACAATGTAGTGGCCACTTCCCTGAGATATATGGAACAAAAATAAGTATTCCCCCTTTCAAATGGGACTTTAAAGGCCCCAAACACTGAAATATGTAGAAAAATGATTTATTGTTACATAAAAAAGTTTCAAGATTAAACACAATGATCAATGTTGAAAAACGTCAAGTGTCTAACAAAGTATACATGTGACAAACAAAACAAAAAGCAAAATACAACAATACATATACAATGACACTATTACACTAATTGTGTCATTGTATATGTATTGTTGTATTTTGCTTTTATTCACTTAAATTCAGTGTTTAAAGTTCCATTTGAAGGGGGAATACTTCTTTTTGTAAATTATTTTAAGAAACATTAATACTGGTCTACCTAATAAATTCCAAAAGACCAATTGCATACTAATGCAGCCCACACAAATGCTGACAGGGGGTGTTACAGCCATCAGACATTTTATTTTTGCAAAAGGATAATGGAGCGAATGGGATGTTGACGGTGCTTAAACACAAACAATGTCAGAAAATTAAATTTTATAACAATTTATTTAAAACCTCAAAAATCGGTTTTTGTACATTACAAAATACATCATTTAAAAACAAATTGCCAGAGTGTCTGATTTGGGTTGCTGGAATTCCCCAATATTGAGCTACTGGTCGATTTAAGGATCATTTGCCCTCTGTGTTTTTTTCTTAAGACTGTGGGATTGGATACATCTCGAGGCTATCTGGCAGTCCTCTGTGCTTAAAAATCTTGCTTTTTGCCAGTAAGTGTGAGGCCTTGTACTCACGACCGGATCTGTGCGCTGGAAACTGTCTGCCCGACAGTTTCCGGCGTACAAGGCTGATTTGTGTTTTGTTCCGCTGGCGTGTACACACCAGCGGACCAAATTCCCGTCGTACCGGAACGCGTGCACGTAAACTACGTACGACGTCACTATAAAGGGGAAGACCAAAGTTAATGGCGCCGCCCTCTGTTCCTCTTTTGCTAGTTACGTGTTTGCTCGTGTTAGTGAAGGTTTGGTTAGAGCTGATTCGCGCTTCTCGGTCTCCAGGCTTTGACAGCGTGTATTCACGGGTTCAGTGCGTGTGCTTGCGGTAACGTAGTTGTCATTCGGCTATAGGCAAGCAGGTTGTTTCTGCTTTAGCAGTTGCATCCTGTGCGCTCGTATCTGTTTGTCACGCGTTTGTCGCAGGTAGTGCTGGATTTGCGAGTGCTTTCTGTTTCAGTGTGTTCTTGACTGACCAGCCGGCCGGTTTGAAGCCATGATGGAGCAGCAGCGTCAATTTTCGCGAGTTGGTGCTGTTTATGGGATGGCTGCTGGATATGTTCATCATTCCAGTACTTTGGCCAGAAACAGGGGGCGGAGGCGTTTCTGGACCAAGAATTGGTTGCGCCAGCGTGACCAGTTCTCACATATGCCTCTGCTTAGGGAACTCCAGGAGAATAATCCTAATGACTTTAGGAATTTTCTCCGCATGACGGACCCCGTATTCAACCGTCTGCTGGATCTTCTGTCCCCCTATATCACGAGGCAGGACACTGTGATGCGCCAAGCCATCACGGCCGAGCAGAGGCTTATTGCCACGTTGCGGTACCTGGCGACTGGGAGGAGCCTGCAGGACCTCAAGTTCTCGACAGGCATCTCTCCGCAGGCGCTTGGGGTCATCATACCGGACACGTGTGCTGCCATCATCAAAGTTCTGCATGAGGAGTATATTAAGGTAAGTTTCCTGGCTGTAATAATGTTGCTAACGAACTTTATTTTTATTTTCCCAGATATGCTGTGTGTTTAACTAACGTTACCTTTTCTCCCTATGCATGTTGATATCAGCTTTACATGTTTTATTCTTGGCCTACCTGCATATTTGTCCCTTACCCAATATTAACCTGTCCAGCATGCTATCCTAGGGACAAACCCACCTTGCCATTTTTTCAAACAGGACTTTTTGGTTTTTGTGTCCCCCCCCCCCCCCCCTTCAAACTTTTATTGTCCCCATCAGAGGGCTGTGGAGTCTCTTAATGAAGTGGCCCTATATATTTCATTTCCCAAATTCTCCATGAACATTTTTCGAATGCAATTTTAATACTGTGAACTGTCCCAAGGATGCTTGTAGGATGTTTTTGTGCCAAAGTACTAAATCTCTTTTTTTGTTTGTCCCCACAGCTACCCTCCACACCACAGGAATGGCAGTCTGTGGCTTCCCAATTTGCCCAGCGGTGTGATTTTCCAAACTGCGGTGGAGCAATAGATGGGAAACACGTCCGCATTGTGCCCCCACCCCGCTCGGGGTCGTACTATTATAATTACAAGGGTTATCATAGTATTGTGTTGATGGCGGTGGTGTCGGCACAGTATGAGTTTCTATATGTGGACGTGGGGAAGAACGGCCGGATGTCTGATGGGGGAGTGTTCGCACGGACTGATTTCTATGATCGTCTCCAAGCTGGTGGTCTGGCATTGCCACCAGATGAAGAGAATGTGGAAGGACTTCCGTTTGTGTTCCTAGCGGACGAGGCTTTCGGGCTTGGTCCTCACCTCATGCGGCCTTTTCCCCAGAGGACCCTCACCTCAGAGAGGAGTGTGTTTAATTTTCGGTTGGCCAGGGCTCGGAGGGTAGTCGAGAATGCCTTTGGGATACTCACCAACCGGTTCCGCCTGTTCAGGACATTGATACATCTGGCGGAATATAAATTGGACACCGTTGTATTTGCCTGCTGCATTTTGCACAACTTTTTACGCAGGCACTCCCAGACGTACCTACCCGACATCGGTTCTGAGGCAGGACTACCCTCAGATCCCCTTCCCGGGCTGGACACTGGTCGCGCTGGCTTGGCCCCCCAATCAGCTCGTGAGGTACGCGACAAATATGTTGAGTACTTCATGGGTCGGGGGGCCATTGCTATGCCAGATCATATTTCTTTCTAATTCGGCCCCCAAAGAAAGGAATATTCTCAAAAATAATAAATAATTAGACCATTGGACTTTATACAGTTGTTTGTCATTAATGCTTTTTCTCTTTTTATCTGTCTTCCTGGTTCTCTAACTAACTTCTTCAATTGTAATGCATAATTGATTTCTCCACTTTTAGTAACTAACCACATTTTGCACAGTATTCACTCATCTACAAACAGGGTATTGAGTCTAGAAATAAGAAGCCACTCCATTTGAAAATTTTGAGGTCAATTTGTTTAATTTTTGCTTGTTCATGACCCCAAAAATAATTTTATAGTTTTTTCATTACTCCCTGCTTCTGTACTTAGGAGTCTACAAAATATTTTTATACATTTTTTTTTTTTCAGGTAATTCAACCAAAAATATTATGCAGATTATACATTTATTAACAAGTTCACTTTTTTTTTTTTCAAATATAGTTAGATTTATTGTTTACATATATATATATATCTATAGATTATTTTTGGTGGGGTGTTTACCGCCTTAATTTTTTATTTGTGCATATTTTTTATGCACAAAAAACAATAATTTTTTTACCCTTTTTTTTGTTTTTGGTGTTTTTTTCTAAAAGTAAATTTTTAGGTGATAATTTGGAGTCAAATCTCTACTTCACTAAATTCAGTGATTAGAGAGATTTATAATTCTATATATATATTTTTACAAATTTTTGGCTTTGTTTATTCTTTTATGGTCTAAACTTTATAGTATCCCAAAATGTTCAACATGGTCAAAAAGTAACAAAATCCAATTCCAAAAATATAAAAACTCACAACAGCAGTCAGTCATGGTGTGCTTTCACACTGGAACACGCCAAAATTGGAAGATACACACATTCAGTGCAAACTCGCCAAATGTCATTGGTTCAACAGACAAATGGCCACATGTGCTATCTGACATCATGGGTGATCAATGTCTGTGTTTTGTGGGAGCAAACCCTTCCTCTCAACTACTTGAGGATGGAGGAGGGGGTTGGACCCACAAAGCACAGACATTAGATATTCTGTGATGGCAGATAGCACATGTTGGCACACTGTGTGTGTATCTTCAAATTTTGGCGTATTAATTATTCAAACTGTAAAAATGTTTGTGGGGGCGGGGGATGGGCGGGGGGTGTTTCAGTCTTTGACACGGCCCATCATGTCAATAATGTTCTTAAAATTAGATTCGATGACCATCATTCTTTGCCGCATATTGTCCATTTCCGTGCTGCATTCCAAAAGGACATTTGTTACATTCTGTTCCATGAGAAACATCCTTTCACGCATATTGTGCATTTCAGTGCTGCACTCCATTACCTGCTGAATAATTATAGCAGCACTTGCACGTGAAAATATTGGCACACCATCCTCCTCCCCTAAAACAAAATAAAAAATGGCATTTACAACATTATTTTTCGATGAGGCCTATCTACATATGTTTTTTTGAATCAAGCTAGGGTGACACTGACCTGATGGGCTTCTCCTTTCCACCTCTTCGACATCTTCTATCACTCCTCCTTCTTCCACCACCTCCCCATCATCTTCTATCACTCCTCCTTCTTCCACCACTTCCCCATCATCTTGGACTCCTCCTTCATCCATCAATCCACCTTCTTTCAATTCGCCAAATTGTTCTTCCGCCACTTGCCCTTCATCTGCTATGACTTCTAAGTCCAAAATTACTTCTTCCTCCTCTCTTCCTTCCTCCTTTCTTCCTTCCTCCTCTCCTTCCACATCCTCTTCTACTTCCACATCCTCCTCTCCTTCCACATCCTCCTCTCCTTCCACATCCTCTTCTCCTTCCACATCCTCTTCTCCTTCCACATCCTCTTCTCCTTCCACATCCTCCTCCTCCTCCACATGTTGAGATGGCAGATTTTGGCCTTGTCTGGCCCTCTCTGCCTCCTCCAAATGCTGGCGACTTCTTTCCCCTGAAATAAACCAAAACAAATGTAGACTCATCAGCACACAGATATTGGAGAGCATAAATCGCACACATTGCTTAGAAGATGCTTTCATTTAGTTACTTTTATCTTTCACCAAACCTACATTTTGCAATTACTTCTATGGGAAGCTCTGATCCTGCCCCTTTTTAGCAAAGTGACACACATGTATTTCTGGGAGACCCTACCAAAACCCATTTTTGGTTTGGGGAGACACAGGTGCTCTGCATTGCAGATGTGAAAACATCTGCTTTATTACCACTGTTTTTAGAATGAATCCTGTTTGCCTTTCCCATTCTCATACTTTTTTTTTCGAGAACTAGCTTTTACACAATGTTTACAAACAAAGTTTTTGGCCAGTGAGCCATGTCCAGGTGTGTTGTTCCTGGAATAACCGAGCCTTTATGATAAACTATGTGATGTTACGTTGTTTACTAAGAACACTATTTGTAAATATGTAGTTATTTATGTCCTAAAAAAAAAATGACAACATGTCTTTAAAATTACAAGCAGGCCAAGGAGGCAGATGGTGAAATATACATGGCAACACATTATTGCAGACAATCACCCCCCCCCCCCCAACCCCAAAATATATTTACTTACTTTTACGCAGAATTTTAAGTATTTTCTTCATCTGATGTGGCTCCCTCAATTTTAAGTCTGACCATCGTTTCCTCAGCTGTTCCTTGGACCTGGTGATCCCAAACATCCTCTGCATTCTCCTCGCCACCTTGTCCATAATATGTGCCTTTCGGCGGTTAGGGGTCTTGTATGGCCCTAATTCACCATCATAGTCCTTCTTTCGCATGATGTAAACTAACTCCACCATTTCATGGAACCGCATATTAGTGGCTTTATATCTTCTTTTCCTTGATCGTGACGTCCCTGCCTCTGTCCCTTCACTTGTGGCATGAGAGCATCGTGCCCGCTCGTGTGACATCGCCATCTTTCCTTTCCCACAGTGATTATGGGCGTGGAAAAGATGAATTGTTACGCCATGGGCGGAGAAGAGGGCGGCGTTTAATACATACGCGGAGTGTAGAGAATGCAAACAACGTGTTTACGTCCGTTACGCGGAAAATCTTCGAGCGCATCCAGAACATACACAGTTAACGCCATATTTCCTAAACTCATTGATTAGGGGCCTCGCAAAGGTGACGAGGGCGGGGTTTCATAAATACGCGGAGTGTTTAAAAGGTTTACGCCGTCATTACGCATCTTACGCGGTAATTAGGCGAGCGTGAGAAACGAGGAGCGAGAGACAGGAAGGTAAGGAAATTAAAAATTTGATCAGCAGAGGCCTTGAAAATGTAGACACATGGGATGGGGGTTTGGGCTGTTGGTTGCACCCTTTTTAAGCTATTCTGTCTATGGGGTACCACAATGTTATTTTGGTATCCAAATGCTTTTGGACACCTCACAAAATAGAGATGTGAACAATGCTGTACCTCATTGACAAGTTTTTGAATGGTGTATTCAGATCAGGCAAAGTATTGTTCAAGTGTTGGTTGTACAGAGGTCATTAGGAAGTGTCTTTTATGTCATCCATTGTCAGGGGCATGAGATTTACACATGAAAGAGTGCCTAGATGAATACTCTCATATGTAAGCATTGTTTAATTTTATATATTTAAAATATTTACTGCAATGTGAACAATGGCTCTGCATCTAGCAAATCAATGTTTGGTACAAGCAATGCGGCCGAGCTGCCAATCATTGTTTAAACAAGAGAGACTGTGTTTGGAATTAGATATAGGTAATAAATTTGAAGACACATATTAGATCAAGGTCAACGCTGATCCTTTGGAATATTTATTTTTATGTGGTTTATGTTTTTGTAATCTAGACTCCAAAAGAAATATAATTTAGCAAAAATTACAATGGACCTCCTACAAAGCAAGGAATCTATAGAGGCCTTACTTCAAAAATACCAGGACACGCCCATCCTGTGGAATTCAAAACACGCATTATATTGCAATAAAGAGGTACGAGCGGCAGCACTAGAAGAGCTAGCAAATTATATGCAAACTTGGGTGCCAGGATGCACTGCCAACATGGTGAAGGATAAACTTGCCAACCTCAGAAGCACATACAGGAGAGCATACAAAGCTAATAAAAGCCGAAAATCGGGAGCAGCAGCAAGACAAGCAAAGGAACCCAAACTGTGGTATTATAAACAGATGGCTTTTTTGCGGGACGAAATGGAAGGCAGGAAAACGATGTCCAGTCTTTCTTCCAACCTTTCCTCCATGCTACCTTCCAGCGGACATTCCCCAGATGACCACAGCCCTGCAGAGTCGGAGGAAGAGGGCCTGGCTGACAGAGATGCAGATCTGCCACCCTTCGATGAGGAGGTATAGTAGTTTGCTCTATATTTATGGCGTAAATAATTCTTGGTGGATTAATGATTAGATATTGTAAAAAAAAAACCAAGCTGGGAAAAAGCAAACAAAAAGGTGTACAGACAAATAGGTGTCAGGGATGACAACTGCAGGGGTCAGAAGTAGAGTGTATTCAAGTAATAATGAACAGAAAATACTAAACGAAAAACATGAAAATGAGTGTGGTTTTATTTAGCGAAATTGTAAAAAAATTCCTTTTTTTTCCACACAGGAAGAAGAGATCAGCCAGGAGGTGGCAGATCCTCAGGTGTCTGTCAGCCAGGAGGAGGCCGGGGTCAGTGGCAGCCAGGAGGAGGCCGGGGTCAGTGGCAGCCAGGAGGAGGCCGGGGTCAGTGGCAGCCAGGAGGAGGCTGGGCCCAGTGGCCTGCAGCAGGTCCACCCGGCCAGGAGAAGCACCACCAGCCAGTCTTCTCCCCCCCAGGTGAGGCCATCAGGCCGAAGGAGGCAGTTGAGGCCTGTGGAGGAGGCAAGCCTCCGCATGATCCAGGAGGCAAGCGCCATCATGAGGGCCCCCCTCAACCCCACAGAGGCCTTCAGTGCCTCATTGGCCCATGATTTAAATGAAGGGGAGGAGGACCAGAGAAGACTGGCAAAGGCCCTGATGAACCAGGTCCTTTGGTGGATGCAGAAGGGCCTGCTGACCCCAGACACTGGGCTATGTGACCCGGCCCGGCTTGCGGAACACCATCCTCCTGCTGCCACATCGACCCCACCTGCAAGACCCCGTGTTAGATCCGCTGGAAGGCTGCCTGGAGGGAAGGCTGGAAAGAGGAGGAAACGTTGATTTTCTGCCTTCCATTTCCTTCCACATAAAGGACATCTTGTTTGTACTACCACAGTTTGGGTTCCTTTGTTTGTGTGCTGCTGCTTCATATTTTTGTGTTTGGCTCCTGAGGCTTGGAAGTTTATCCTTCACCATGTTGGAAATGCAAGTTTGCATATAGTTTGCTATCTATTCTAGTGCTGCCGTTCTTTTTATTTTTTGTGATGACATTTGCCTGAATAAAAGGCTTTTTGCTTTCATTTGAAAACATGTCTATTGTTTGATATACTGTGGGGATTATTAGGCAGCAAACCTTTAATAAATATACAATGGGTAATTTACAAAGGACACACTCCTTGGGGGGGGGGGACATTTGGTGTGCCAACATGGTTTAATATTCTCTAATGAAACACCAAAAAATAAAAAATAAAAAAAAAATGAAAAAAACATGTAAAAAAAAAAAAGGTTAAATGGTGACATAACTAGAAACAAAAAAAAAAAAATTAAAAAAATGCACATTCCTTTACAAAAATGACTACTCTAAATTATGGAGGACCACCAACCAAAACACACGTCTGGCATAGAAAACATTATTAAAGGATTACATCACAAGCAAGAAATGTGACATTTCAGTATGGGACAACTCTATTGAAATTGCATCAGCAAGAGAACGGGGTTATTCTAGCAAGAGAAGAATTAATAAAACGAGGCTTTAAAATGTGGTTTAGTGCGCCTTTTTAAGACATTGTTCTCTTGCTAGAATAAAAGGTTTCTAATGACGAATGTGCCATATCCCAAACAAACGCGAGTTTTACCTGAACGAGCGCTCCCGTCTCCTCATTTGGACTGAGCATGCGCGGGGTTTTTGTACGCTGCTTTTGTGTACAGACGACCGAACATGTCTGACGGACACGATTCCAGCAGACTGTTTTAAAGCAAGACCAGGAAACAGTTGTTCGTTGGAAAACGGTCTGGCCGACGATTGTTTGCTGGAATTCTGTCCGTTACTGCCTACACACGAACGAACATGTCCGCTGAAACTGGTCCGCGGACCAGTTTCAGCAGACATGTTTGGTCGTGAGTACGAGGCCTAACAGTGATTTTTTCACTTTAAGTATTTCTTTTTCTTTCATGATTGGAACATTATGCTCAATAGGTGTGTTGTGTTCCCTACAGTTTGGTCGCTTTCCTCCCCTATGGTCCAGCCTATGCCCTTACGCAGCACGGACACATCGGGTGAAGGCATTCGTTTTCCCCCCCTTCGGGGGCTGATCTGTTCCTGGGGTCCAGGTCATCGTGCAGATTTGGTGTCAGTTTCTACTTTTTCCGGGCTGTCAGGTTAGAGTGCATCCCCCTCAAGGAAATACAACATGTGTAATGTAAATATATTTAATGGAAATTATGATATATGAATTCCTTATATGTTGTTTTCTATTTTTCTGTTCAGAGCTGGCTTTATAAATTCTGGTCGCTTGTGGAACCCCTGAGGAAGCCGGTCACGGCGAAATATATTGGGTCCAACAACATCTTTAAATCGACCAGTAGCTCAATATTGGGGAATTCCAGCAACCCAAATCAGACACTCTGGCAATTTGTTTTTAAATGATGTATTTTGTAATGTACAAAAACCGATTTTTGAGGTTTTAAATAAATTGTTATAAAATTTAATTTTCTGACATTGTTTGTGTTTAAGCACCGTCAACATCCCATTCGCTCCATTATCCTTTTCTATTATACCAGGGATGAGGTGCGATTTTTGTATCTGTGCTTGATTGGATCATAATCTCCTTCCTTCAAAATTTTATTTTTGCACTCTGATGTACAGTGCACACTTTTCACACAACAGTGCCACTTTTCCACATCTAATAGCTACAGTTCAGCTACAATCACATGACAGTCGAGGGGAGGAGTTCTTTCAGCCCCAAATGCTGCTGCAGCAAGAAAGTTTAGAGGCGAGATCTGTTATGAAGGATGATGGCCTGTGCTGAAAATGGCCTAGACTAGGAATCTGCACTAAGGGCTTAGACTGGGAGGGGGCTATGCTGGCGATAGGAGTTTGTACTGGGGAGTTAGACCGGGAGAGGAGCTCTTTACTTCAGGGATCTGTACTGGGCAGGTTTATGGTCGAATCTGGAGCAGCTGTGCATGGCAACCAATCAGCTATTATGTTTCAGCTTGATCAGTTGAGCTTTGAAAATGAAAGACAGAAGCTCATTGGTTGATATGCACAGATGCTCCAGATTCTGACTGTTCCAATCTTAAACATGTTGCCTCAGTGTTTCTTATGAGCAGTTAGATGGAAAAAAAAGGACTGAAAATATAGTATATGTTGCAAGTAACAGATAGGAAGAAATGTTTGCCCACATTATATTTAAAGTGAAATTCCTGCCTACTGTAGATCTAACTAAGCTTGACATGGCTCCCACCTACCTCCTCACTCCTATTCCAACTACCCTGTAGACAGAAGATGCACATACTTACCTATTATCAGCTTGCTCCAGTCCGGGTCATGTGACTCGCTCCCATCAGCCGGCTTCAGGGGAGAGGAGGGACAGCTGAATGCCTCCCAAGAAGCATATGGGTGACGTCACCGCCCAGGCATTCCATCTATCGTCAGCACCCTCTCTTCTCCATTGAAGCCAGCCGCTGGGAGATCACGTGACTAAACCAGAGCACCCTGAGAATAGGTAAGTATGGGCATCTTTCTTTTTCAGGGTAGTTAGTTTTAAGCTTAGTTAGATCTAGCCCGTACTGTAATTCCACTTTAAAATATACGTTGATTTTCAAGAATATGCTTAAATTACAGCACACATAAAATATTCACTAATAAATCACCACATTTTGCATACAGGCTGCTTAACAAAACCACTGAGTCAAAATAAAGTATGCAGCCGTCATTTAAGTTCATAAAAGCTTCTTTGCAATGCACCATTCCTTATAATCATACTTCTTACTGATTTGTATAATCTTGTTGTCAGTGTTGGCCAGAGGTTCTTAAACGTGTTCTTAGGCCTCACCAACATATTTTATGGATCTGCTTACAGAAGCTCACTGAAATCCAGATACTTATTTTATCCCTGTGCGCCTAAGAGGAAATCCACAAAAAGGGGCACGGCTACTGGAACTTAAGTACAGGCATGCCAGTCTATGATGTAACCAGTTTGTTTTTAAGGTTGCACAAATCAACTGAGAAATTGTCACTGGCTTATGAAATTATAACGACTTACTTAGATATTTTTTTGTTTAGAAAAAATAAAATCTTCTGAAAAAAATAAAATAACCAGAGTTACAGATAGTAAAACTAGCTTTAAATTCCAACTGTTACACATTTGAGACTGAAGTTATTAAAGATGAGTAGGGGTATAGATTAGTGGTGCCAAACTTAAAAGACCCAAGAACCACACTTGAATCCACAAGTAGAGTGGAGGGTGTCATCTAAATCAATCATTTTCTACAATAAAAAACACTCCCCCAATTTATTGGTGCCAATGGGTGGGTACAATAAAAAAAAACCCTCATCGCCTCTAGGCCTCATGCACACAGAGCTTAAAAAAGTGCTGCAGCAACATTGAGCACTTGATCTCATTAAAAGGAGAGGCAGAACCCCAATCTGAACACAATATATTTTCATCTACCTTCACGTTGTGATTCACTTATATAATGTGCTCCTTCTCTCACTGTCCTTTATTTTATTTTTTTCCTTCTGAATGCTGATAATACTGCTGCAGTTTTGTGCATCAATATTGGGAAACTATATACAGATTTATTAAACATTTACATGCATTGTCCTGAAATGGAAGCTCTCTGGTTTGCATAAGCATCAGTAACATTGAGCTGGATAGAGATACAGTGCCTTGAAAAAGTATTCATACCCCTTAAAATTTTCCACATTTTGTCATGTTACAACCAAAAACATAAATGTATTTTATTGGCATTTTATGTGATAGACAACACAAAGTGGCACATATTTGTGAAGTGGAAGGAATATATATATATTTTTTTTTCAAATAGATATGTGAAAGTGTGGCGTGCATTTGTATTTAGCCCTCCCGAGTCAATACTTTGTAGAACCACCTTTCGCTGCAATTACATCTGCAAGTATTTTTGGGCATGTCTTTACCAGCTTTGCACATCTAAAGAGTGACATTTTTGCCCATTGTTGTTTGTAAAATAGCTGAAGCTCTGTCAGATCGGACGGAGAGCGTCTGTGAACAGCAATTTCCAAGTCTTGCCACAGATCTTCAAATGTATTCCAGTCTGGGCTTTGACTGCGCCATTCTAACACATGAATATGTTTTGATCTAAACCATTCCATTGTAGCTCTGGCTGTATGTTTAGGGTTGTTGTCCTGCTGGTAGGTGGACCTCCACCCCAATCTCAAGTCTTTTGCAGACTCTAACAGGTTTTCTTCTAAGATTGCCCTGTATTTGGCTTCATCCATCGACCCATCAACACTGACCAGCTTCCCTGTCCCTACTGAAGAAAAGCATCGGCACAACATGAAGCTGCCACCACCATGGTTCACGATGGGGATGGTGTGTTCATGGTGATGTGCAGTGTTGGTTTTCTGCCACACATAGCATTTTGCATTTAGACCAAAAAGTTAAATTTTGGTCTTATCTGACCAGAGCACCTTCTTTCACATGTTTGCTGTGTCCCCCACATGGCTTCTCGCAAACTGCAAATGAGACTTTTTATGGCTTTCATTCAACAATGGCTTTCTTCTTGCCACTCTTTCATAAAGGCCAGATTTGTGGAGTGCACGACTAATAGTTGTACTGTGGACAGATTCTGCCACCTGAGCTGTGGATCTCTGCAGGTCTTCCAGAGTTACCATGGGCCTCTTGGCTGCTTCTCTGAATAATGCTCTCCTTGCCCAGGCCTGTACGTTTAGGTGGATGGCCATGTCTTGGTAGGTTCGCAGTTGTGCCATACTCTTTCCATTTTTGGCTGATGGCTTAAACAGTGCTCCGTGAGATGTTCAAAGCTTGGGATATTTTTTTATAATATAACCCTGCTTTAAACTTCTAAACAACTTTATCCTTGACCTGTCTGGTGTGCTCCTTGGCCTTCATGATGTTGTTTGTTCACTAAGGTTGTTTAACAAACCTCTAAGGGCTTCACAGAACAGTTGTATTTATACACAGATTAAATTACACACAGGTGGACTCTATTTACTAGTTAGGTGACTTTTAAAGGCAAATGGTTCCACTGGATTTTAGTTAGGGGTATCAGAATAAAGGGGGCTGAATAAAAATGCACGCCACACTTTTTAGATATTAATTTGTAAAAAATTGTGAAAACCATTTATAATTTTCCTTCCATGTCACAATTATGTGCCACTTGTGTTGGTCTTTCACAAAACAACAATAACATACATTTAAGTTTTTGGTTGTAACTTGACAAAATGTGGAAAAGTTTTGAATACTTTTTGACTGTATAAGACACTGTATACTAATACTTATTCTATATTTCTACCCTTTATAGCCGTTTCTCTTTTAGGAATCAGCCAACTGCACTGTGATAACATCCTGACAGCTGAGAGTAAGTTGTGGCTGCAAGCAGGTCTTGACTCCTGTATGGCAGGAATACAGGACCACAATGGCCAAATAGAGAAAGTCACGGCAGACAAGCAGAAAAAGACAATACCTAAACTTTAGGGCTTATTCGTTCATTTAATAGAAAAGTAAGTTCTGTATATACTGTACATATTTCATAGTGAAATAAAATAATCAGCTTTTTCATTAATTTACCTGCCACTCCAACGCATAGCTTAAATCTTGAGCTCTCTGGGATATAGACAAGTAATAAAAAATGCACATACCTGTATCTTGAATCCGCTCTTACCTTAATCCATTAAAATTCATGTCAGGAAAATTATGTGGGTTGCAACACCTATGCCTGCCTCAATAACTTGTCAAAATGTTAAGTTGTCATGACGACAACCAGAATGGAAATTAGTGTGTATTACCTGATTTTATATTTTACCATACTATCACAATGTTGGGAATAAAACCAATATTCTTAGAATGGAATTAAAAAATTGTGCTAAAGTAATGGTTACACAGAAAAACAATAATGGTAATACTACAGACAGAAACGAATTACTCAAACGAGAACCATTTTAAGAAGTCATAATGGGAAATAACAAAAAATACATTTAATACAGTACATTAAGACAAGTTGAACTGAGCAACAACCTGGAGGAACACCCCAATTAAAAAGTGTCAAAAAATAGTTAAAGTGTAGACAGGAGAAAATACCATTTTAACACAGCAGAATGGAAATTGTTCTGACAATGTCTAGAGTCTATTAACAGCAAGATACATTGTCAGTCATGCCTTTCTAATATACTTAATACAAGGCTTAATTAGCTGTCTGAGACACAAGTCAGTGCTATTTCTCAAGTCAGTACACCCAGTTCCTGACTATCGTTGTTCTCATCATTTTTTAAGCTCTTCACAGATGATGGTCCATCTATCCATCCGAAAGCTATTCAATCATAAAAATAAGGGGACATTGTCTTGAAAAAGTATTTGCTTTATAAATGATTAATGCTTACCATCCCTCTGATGCAAGCAAAATGATAAAGCATCTTTTTTAAACAAGCTTATCAATGCTACCCAAAACTATGCCAAAACAGTCCTACACTCAACCTAATTGCTAGATAACATTCTAGTGAGACTATTATCATTAAGTGCAGTTGAAGCAAACTGTTAGCTTTAAAGTGTAACTAAAGGCAAAACTTTTTTTTTAGCTCTGCATAGAGGGGAGAGGGATTGGAACACCTGACAGTCTTTATTGCCATCTGTGTCCCTGTTAGGGAGTTTCACTTCTCTACTTGCCCTGTTAACCATTATCATTGAAAGAGAAATTAAAAGAAAATCCCACATTTTGTGTTGTCCCCAGAAAAGTAATAGAGGGGAAATCTTCCAATGGGGGCACTAGTTCTGGTGACCTGGGGGTCACCAAGAGATTCCCTTAATTTGCAAGAATTTCCTCTAACTTCCTGCATTGGTGAAGTTAGAGGAAGTTTAATCTCCTCAATGAGACAAATACACCAAAAATAAACCTTGCATGGATTATAATTCTCCCTTACTCTATACCAAATGAAAAAAAAAAAAAATCTGAAGTTACAAATTTATTCAAAATAACGAATGACCCGGAAAATAGTGACAAGCCGAGATCAATGAAGTTCAATAGGCAGATCGGCTCTTCTGCTTGATTCTGAGAATGTGCTTTTTTTGTGCGTCGTAATTGCATACAGACAGAATTTTTCCTGTCATGAAAATTGAGATCCTGCTTGGCAGAAAAAGCACACACACGGTCGGTTTTCTTGACAAAAACTTAACATCGCACTTTTCCTGTCAGGAAAACTGATCGCGTGTAGAAGGCATTAGCCTGGTACACACTATAGTTTTTTTTCCATTCAACCCAGTGGGCTGACATACACACGGGCCAAATGTTGGCCGGAATTTTTGAACCAGCAAATTTCTCCTGACATTCGGCCTGTGTGTACCCGACTTATGTGTTACAGAGGTATACGGTTGCTCCCTCTATGTACACCGTTTACCTTTCCAAAAGCTGGCATCTTGACAGATAAAGTATTTAAGTATGTTCATATCAGCTGACATGAATGGTTCAATGTTCTTTTTAAACGGCTGTGAAAAAAGTGTCAGCACTAAGTAATAGCGTAAAACTGAAATAATAAATAGACAAATGTATGGGCAGGAATGACTTTCTACAATGCAACATAAACTCCCAAATGGAGACAAGAAGCTACCGATTGTCATAAAGTTCTCTTTCTCTCTATATATCTCTTTCACATAATCTCTTTTGGCTAACATGGTACAATACTTTACTGCTGCTATATATATAAAATATATATGTGTGAGAGTGAGAGACAGTACCTATACATTGCAGCCTCTGTGTGTTTTAGACAGCTTGGTTTGCTTTATAAGAACCAACATATGCATGTCATAAAACAGCCTTCATAAAAAATCTAATCTAAATGCAAGAGAAAGCAGAAGTTGAAGTACACGACTTCCTCAACAAATACATTTTACAAATAAGACAGGACCATCTAATCATTTTACAATTGTAAAATGTGACACTGGATAAACCTTATGCCGCGTACACACGATCATTTTTCGGCATGGAAAAAAACGTTGTTTTTCAGCATGTCCAAAAAACGAAGTTTTTCCAACTTCATTATTAAGAACGATGTTGCCCACACACCATCGTTTAAAAAAAATTATGAACAAAGCGCGGTGAGGTACAACACTTACAACGGCACTCTAAAGGGGAAGTTCTATTCGCCTTTGGGCTGCTTTAGCTGATTCCGTGTTAGTCTCTGTCTCTTACAGCGTGATGAAGGTGCTTACTCCATTATGAACGGTAGTTTTACCAGAACGAGCGCTCCCGTCTCATAACTTGCTTCTGAGCATGCGCGGGTTTAAAACGTTGTTTTAGCCCACACACGATCATTTTTTACAACCCGAAAAACAAAATTTTTTAAAACGACGTTAAAAAATGCAGCATCTTTGAAAACATTTTTGTCGTTTTTCAGAAGCTGAAAAATTATGTGTGGCCCACACATGATCATTTTAAATGACGTTTTTAAAAACGTCGTTTTTTTTCATGCCGAAAAATGATCCTGTGTTAGCATTAGGCTCGGCAATCAAAAATACCTACTGTAGATAAATAGCTTTTTCACTATTAATTTGAACAAACTCTACCCAACTGGCTGCCAAATAGAAGGTTTATCTAATCTTAAATATAATATTATTTATTCCAAACCGACAAAATGTCTAATGGATTTAAAGCTTTCCTAAAGTGGCCAAATGTATAAATATACAACTATTTAAAAGGTTTGGTCCTGCCAAAACCTAAATTTTTGCATATATTTTGGTAGAAAAATGACTTAAGCCCTGTACACGCGATTGGTTTGTCTGAAGAAAATGGACAGATGGACCGTTTTCATCGGACAAACCAATCGTGTGTGGGCCCCATCGGTTTGTTTTCCATCGGTGACAAAAAATAGAACATGTTTTAAAATTTTCATATGAAAAAATCCATCGGATTAGATTCCATCAGATATCCGATCGTGTGTACAGGGCTTTAACAGTTGATTACATGACCCGAGGACATAATTTGTAAAATACACTATATCGCCAAAAGTATTGAAACGCTTGCCTCACAAATGTGCTTTTGGAAAAATAGTCAAACATTTCCATAGACACACTCCTGAACCTTGTGGACAGCCTTCCCAGAAGAGTTTAAGCTGTTGTAGCTGCAAAGGGTGGGCCAACTCAATATCGAACCCTATGGACTAAGACTGGAATGCCATTAAAGTTCTTGTGCAGTAAAGGCAGGCATCCCAATACTTTTGGCAATATAGTGTATGTTTATTTTCACCTTGGCTAATTTGTTACGCAATCAGAATCAGCTTTACTGGCCAAGTATCAGACAATGGTATTTGTTAAAGTGACAGGCTCACTTTTGACAATATACTGTATCTGTCATTGAGTTCCCAATTTTGTATGTTTTCCATGCACATTGCAAGTATGATGCACTCCATTTATTGGATGTTTTCTTTTTAATATGGAGAATACAACACAAGGACAATACATTTTAGGACACAGCACAAATACAATTTCAAGATAAGCAAGAACAGGGGAATAAACGTGCAAGGTGATCTAATCATTGAAGACCCTCTACCAATCCACCTAAAACAAATATAACTTTTAAGTGGACAAATCCTTCAGGAGTATAGAGGCTACCCACAACCATCCACATCCAGCAGACCCTTTGTAAAAAGGATGAGCCCATGACACCTTTTCCTTGTAATTGTCCATCCACATATATGTAATGGTTCTTGCAGAGCAGCTCTGGTAAAGGTGGAACTGTAATACCTGAATACAAGAAGGCGAACTACAATTCAAATCAGAGATTTTAACACAAGACTGGGGGTCTTTACAGATAAAGGAAAAAAACTGCCGCTTCATTTTCACTTGGAAATCTGCCCTAGAATGCTAATTGCAATAATGATACGAATAACAACAATAATTAAAATAAAATCAAAATCAAGTTACTCTACTTAACAACTAGAGACACGCAACACAGTCCAGAAAAGACAAAATATATAAGCCAGCTTCTCTCTAAAACAGGTTGGATGTTGTTTTTCCTGGTTTTGCCCTCCAGGTCTTGAGCACAAAGACACAGAGAAGCTGGATGATGTTTTATTGATAGAATACATAATGTTTAACTGTCTCATGCTAAAGTATCCTTAGCCAAGTTTTTTTCTCTAACCTTGAAATTTCAGCACTTTTGCAGTTTGTAGATTGTGGAGATATGTAAGTCCTTAATTAACCTTGCAAAACTTGTAGATTGATTTACAAACATGACTGTGCATTTTTCAAATAGTGTGTATAAGCAATCATGTCAAATTTCTGATTTGTGAGCCTCAGAAATGAAATAAACTGTTCTTCCTGGTAACTTAAAACACCTGTATAGCTTGCTTCATGTATTCCTCTTAGTAACTGTACCTGTCACACATATTTATATATCTTGCTCTTTATGGCTACAGGCTTTTTAATCATTTTTGCACTATAACTGGTAAATAGTAAAAAAAAAATGGGTGATGCACACAGCAATTTTAGCTTTGCTTTAAAGAAAAACACAGTAAAAAAAAAAGAATAAGCATGCCAGCTGTAATATCAAGCAATATTTAGGCATAGGGCAGTCATCTTGTTGCTCAAATAACAGTAGGCATATAGAATGCCCGGTATGAAATGTACCAGGGCACTGTCTCCTCCAGGCTCTCAATGCTCCCTGCTGCTCACAAAGAGCATCTAAAATCCTAATGAGAAGGAGCCCAAAACAAATCTCTAGGTGGTGATGCTACATATGAAGCTTATTATGTTCATTTTTGCAGAAGGTTAGTAGATTGTTGGTGAGTTTAAGGAGAGCAGTTTCCATGAAGTGTTGAGGGTGAAATCCGGACCGAAGGGGATCAAGAAGTTACATATTATTTACTCTTGGAGAATAGAATTTAGCAGGAAAAAAAAGCAAGAAAAAAAGATCACACTGGAACACGCAGCGGCTCACAGCAAGGGTCCGGTGCGTCTCAATTCACTGTTTCAGATCCGATTTCAGCCCAAATTTTTGTCTGAATTTGAACACTGCTACTTAATTCGGCCACTGCTACTTAAGGGAACCCGGCAGTGTAGACTTTCGGCTTCACGGCCGGGCTCCTACTGCGCATGCGCGAAGCATGCTGCATTCTTTCACGGGCTGGCAAAAGAGGAGGGAGGAGGAGGGGGACCGAGCTGCTGAAGTAGATCGCCGTGGCCCGGTCTCCCGGAAGTGTGACAGGTATCCGCTCCCCCCCGAAATGTGCCAAATGTGGCACTGGAGGGGGGGAGGAATCAGATGAGCGGAAGTTCAATTTTTGGGTGGAACTCCACTTTAAATGCTGAGAGCATGATGTAAAAAGTTCTTTAAAATAGATAGATATATCACACAAATAAATGCTAAGGAAAAAAGTCTCTGACATTTTGTCTTCCCACACACAGTGTATTTTCAGTGATTGTCAGCCTGTTACATTAAGAAAACCCATCTTAGTGAAGAATTACAAAGTAATAGCATCAGTCCGACTGATAGCAGACATCAGGATTTTAAACATCAATGTGCTAATTACAGAAACAAGTTTTTACCAATCAGGTTACTGCCTGGGTTTACTTTATTGATTGATATAGCACTGACAAATTCCACAGCTCCTTACAGAATACATAGACCACACATCAGTCCCTCTCCCTAAACTAGTTATCTTGGTCATAAAGAAACATGCACAATAGGAAACCTAAAAAAAGAGATGGAAAACTTGTAAAGTCCATGCCAACCATGTTCTGAGTGGTAATCAAATGGGCTACAGCACTGCATAGCAAGAGTACTGCGTACTAAGCCACCATGGTGCCCACATTTAAACAAATATTACCCAATCTGCGTGCAACCATTTTTTAATCAATATCTCCATTGTAGGTAAGAGAGATGTAAAGTGTTTGTGACACTGTAATTTTTATGCCGTGTACACACGATCAGGCTTTTGCCCAGCCAAAAGCACATCGGAATTCTGACGGGTCTTGGCTTAGAGTATCAGGGCTGCCAGGGGTGGCACATATTATGTCAGTAAATCATTTCTAGGTGGACACCCAAGAAATATTATAGAATTTGGGATGAGTGGTTGAACTCGGGGTCAACTCTTAGTGGTGAATAAGTAGAAGAGGGGCACTAATAGAAGGAAATTCTGATTATTGGAAGTCAGTAAAGAGGGGGGAGGGGCGCTGCAACCAGGGTAACGGGGTAGTTTGTCTTATTGTTTTGTTTCCTTTTTGTTATCTGTTTTTTTCTTTTTCAAGGTGGAATGTAATATATGACACTTTTTCTGTTGATGTGGTTGTATTGATGAAATGGGAAAAGATTTAATGAAGAAATATAATAATATTGACGGATGTAGACATGTGAAAGAATAAAATAAAAACGTATTAAAAAAATAATAATTTCTAGGTATAATACCTTCATGCAACACATAAAAACACTTTAAATCACAATTTTGTACCCACTAATATATAAAGTATACATTATAAAAAATAAATAATCCAATAGAAAATGTATCTAAAAACAGTAAGTGCTCTTTACACAATCTATACAAAGATTCTTGCAAACAGAAGCTAACAAATTAACTTTGTTGTACAAGAAACTTTGTATTTTTTGTGCCAAAAACTTTCACATATTGTGTAGCACTGCCCCTGCATGAGCCACTGAAAAGGACAAGTTTTCTCCTTCCTTGCCTCGACCTGCTCGAGAACCTAAAACCCTCTAACACACCTGGTTAAGTGTACAAACATATAATACCACAGAAACTCACTGACGGTAATACTTTGTACCCCATGGTAGTGATATATGAAGGAATAAAGACACCAAGCCAAGTAGTCAAAGATAACCTGATTTATTATCACCAAAAAAATTGATAAAAAGCAAGTTTGGAATAGACTGACAATGGCAATAACATTAACTAGCATATGGGACAGTCAGTAAAGATTAAGTATAAGATGGCATCTAACGTCCAGATTAGCATAAACAGTAAACACGCCACCTAATGCAGCAGCAAGCAGCCATAAGATTAGATCTACCAAAATGCAGGAACTATACTGCTAGTGGATACTAATGGTGGCCATGCTAGACATAAACTGACTGGGTAGGCACAGTCCTTGTTTAAATAATCAAGAAAGGGTATAAAAGGGATGAGGGGGATGTAATGGGAGATTAATGAGAGGGGCAGTCCTTAAAGTTGTTCTTCTGCTGGGCTATAGTTGGGGCTCGTTAAGATGTGTTGGTGCACTTGTTTATAGTGCACCAATAGGGGTGTGGTCTAGTAAAATGAACTTATTAATTTAGGCAGAAATTAACAATAAAGCTGCCCCAGGCCCCTCTGCTTAGATCAGGGGAATGTAACCCGGCCCTCCAGCTGCGGTGAAACTACAAATACCATCATGCCTCTGCCTCTAGGAGTCATGTCTGGGATTGTTAGGGTCTTGCAATGTCTCATGGGACTTGTAGTTTCAAAACAGCTGGAGGGCATAGGTTGCCTACCCCTGGCTTAGATGATGAGGCTTGGGCTCAGTACAACCGGACCAGTTGTACTGCCTTATCAGCAGCTCTGGCATGCAGTGTAAGGATACTCGGCTGCAGTCCCAGCCGCAAGAGTGCCCACAGAGATGTCTCCAAGAATAAGCTTGATTAGGACTCTAGGACAACTTTAAGCCCATTGCTGCACCATTTGCTGGACAGATCCTGAAGTAAACGTGTACTGAGAAAAAAATACACGGGCACCTCTTAATGAAAAAGCCTGGCTGTAGTGTTAATGCAAAGGTTTTAACACTTTGAATCACTGACCCAGAAGACTTCTTTATATCCATAGTTTGGTTTAGCCTTTTTTCTAACTTCAGTACCATCATTCTTCTTCCATGCCAGTAACTCGGAAAGCATTCCGGACAGAGACAGTCAGACAGCTAGCATTTGGCTAACAATGGCAACTTCTCTCAGTATAGGTTTCTTTCAGTACTTTCAATTTAGCAAATCTGTAAACCAATCCTTACCTAAATTACCAACCCGATAATCTAATCCCCAAAAAAAAAATTATATACTGTACATACAGCTCTTTATAAATTTAACTCATTCACCAGGATTCAACGGGCTACAGACTTGTCTATATACATTGGTGCAGCAAACTCCAGCGAATGGCTCCGCAGGCCTCTGGGGTAGATTTTTTTGCGGTACAAAATTGTGGGCAGTTAGAGTTGTAGCACTAGAAGTCATTTCAAAATGATACATAGGTCATATAATCCCATTTTTCTTCTACATCATTTTAGGAAGTGATAGTTTTATCCCTGCACTGATTTCCCTACAGTGACTTTATTTTACCACTCTGCTATCCTCTGGTGCATACTTGTGGAACTCAACAGTTCTTAAACATAAGTGCCAGTAGTCTATGTAGCACTTGGTCATGCTTTGATGTATCTTTCCTACTTTTATTTTGATTTTAGTATTCTCTTCTCTAGAGAACCGTACATCTGTCCATTGCACCTGTCTCCAAACCAGTCTCCTAAATCCTATACTGAAAGACAGTCTGAATCTTTTTTTACTATGCTATCCTTAATCCATATTATGCAATATTTTGCAGGTTTCATTATAATACACATATATGTTGGCTATCTATATTTTCTCCAGCTCATTTCCATTTTTTTTTTTTTTACTTTAATGTTATCTGTTTTCTTCTAGCTCTGCAAGATAACATGGTTGCTGTGGACAAGATTTATGATGCCATATAAAAAAGCTTCCTACACTGCAAACAAACCAATACTATGAAATTGCAAATGGCTTTCCATAATAAAGTTGTTGCTTTTTACAGAGTTCAGCTGATAGCATGTTAAAGGTTATGAAAAATTCCACTCTTATGTTTATAACCTTCATCTATGAATAACATTTAAAGATTATTCAATGCTGAATTTATTTAAAGGGGAATGGTTCCATTTAGGTTTCAGCCTACACCCCCATTTTTTTTTAAGGGAATATGTCCTGTGTTTTTTTTAGTGAGCATATATTCTGAAATATGAATTGAAATTTGGCAATAATAATGATAACAATAATATAGTTGTAGCATTTACCCTGTATCTTTAACCCTCCTAGCGGTATTCCCAAGTCTGACACGGGGTGAGATTTTTATACCAAAAGCGGTAACCCCGAGTCAGACTCGGGCTCGCCTCGCTGCAGCCACAGACAAAGTTACTTACCTTGTCCCTGGATTCAGCGATGCCACCGCGCTGTGTGAGCGAGCGGGACCTCGCTCGATTCACACAGTGTCCTCCTGTGCCGCCGATCTCCGTTCCCTGCGACGTTACGACGCACGGGAGCGGAGAACAGCGCCAAATTCAAAAACGTAAACAGACACATTACATACAGTATACTGTAATCTTATAGATTACAGTACTGTATGTAAAAAATACACACACCCCTTGTCCCTAGTGGTCTGCCCAGTGCCCTACATGTACTTTTATATAATAAAAACGGTTCTTTCTGCCTGCAAACTGTAGATTGTCCATAGCAACCAAAAGTGTCCCTTTATGTCAAAAGTGGTTTTAGAGCAGCTAGAAAACAGCGATAATAAATAATAATCACTTGCAGAATTGTGCAATAGCGATTTGTGGGGAAATTCGTCATAAAAAAATAAAAGTAATGACAGCGACAATTCTGCAACTGAGCAAATTTCAGTGATTTTGAGTTGATTACATTATTGAATAATTTTTATTATAATTATATTATTACTTGTTATAATTATTTATAATTATTTATTATATTATAATTTATAATTTTGTTTTTAAAAAAATGTCATACCCGGGATGCCTACTAGAGTCTTGTTTGGTCAGATTTAAGTGAGTTATTCCTAAGAATTACAGGCCTACAGTATAAAACGCCAAATTTCCTTGCAAATAATGGTACCGCTTTCAGCACCTTTTTTCTGAAATAATCATACCGCCAGGGAGGTTTTATTGTGACTTTCACATTTTTACATGCTTCCATATTTTTTTACTGTGTTAAATGTAGAGATTTTTAAACTGGCCACTAGGGTAGGTTTGATACTACAGTGATTTTGAATACTTGTTTATCAACCAGTAAGATGAGTTATCAGCCACATAGGAAGTAGTCTGTTTCTTTGGGGTTGATTTACTTACTGTTCACAGAGTAAAATAAAAAGTGCCTTTTTTACCAAAGCATCTACTGCATTGTTGGACCACTGTTAAGACCCCTTTCACACTGAGCCTCCCATAGCATCGGAGGTAAAATGCCACTATTTTTACCGCCGACGATATGGGCGGATTTGCAGCGCATTTCAGCCGCTAGCACTATAGCGCCTTAGGGAGAGTACATGGGTCATTTACATTGTGTCAGCCAGTGGTTGATCAAAAAAAAACAAATGGGTCCCCCACCCACAACATCGGGGTGGATGGAGAATCGGTCCAGCTGTACCATTGTATTCTGACAGAGACTCAGCACTGCAGCTGCTGATCGAATAAAATGTTTCCAACGTTCCCATTTGTCAAAAATCGATTATTAGATTTATCTATATCCAGCTTCAGATACACATTATTAATATGCTTCATTCTTCAATAAAAAAAATAGTATTAGGTTAATCCTCGCCACAGTGATATATTTGAGACAGATAAAATGTTTCATTACAAAATATCTACCTCCTAGCATAATAGGATTCATTACACAAATGTCTGGTAGTTAGACTATGGGGTTTATGGGGTTTATTTACTAAAGGCAAATAAATTGTATGAGGTAAAGCTTCACTTTGCAAAGAATACCCAATCACATACAAGGAAAATAAAAAACAAACAATGCATTTTTGCTTGCACATGATTGGGTGATGAAAGTCTGCAGAGCTTCTGCTCATTTATTAAGCTCTTGCAGAGAGCAACTGCAAAATTAGGTGAAGGTATTTATAATCTCACCAATGTCACCTTTACGGATGAAGAGTGGCAAGCTTTGGATCTTGGCCTTAAATTTGCACCCATAAAAGCTTTAGATAAATTTGACACCTATATCGACTTACAAAAATTTATGAGGAAATTAAATTTGAAAAAACATTTCGCCTTAAATGAAGACAAACCTACACAGGAATTTTCACAATATACTCATACTACTTTGAAAAATAAGTCGTTGTATAACCCTACAACATCAGGGAACCAATGTCTAAGTGCCTTCAGAAAAATGGTAGAAAAAGACATTGAAAAAATGGAAAGAAAACAACATAGAGGAAACAAAAATATCTGGAAAACTATCAAACAAATCGGAGAGAAGAAAGGAGTGGTGATAAGACCTGCGGATAAGGGGGGGGGGGGGGGGCTGGTTATACTCACAAAAGCTGATTATGAATTAGAAATGGAGAACTTGCTACGAGTACCAGATAAAACTCAAGAAGAACCCTGCATCCGATTACAAGAAACAACTTTTAAAATTTGTCAATAAAGGTAAAACCATAGGAATTTTAAATAAAAATGAGGCAATCTATCTTATCTCGGAATCTACAAAAACTCTGGTCATTTATCAAGTGCCCAAAATACACAAAAGATTAGATAAACCACCCGGAAGGCCTATTGTAAGCATAGAACATCCAGAACATCAGCAATACGGATAACCTCCTATTGGCAACTATAGATGTTGACTCCCTTTACACCAGTATCAGACAATTGGATGGCCTGAAGGGAGTAGAAGTGGCATTACACAATCACACCACAATGAAACAAGAACAAATCTCGTTTATTTTGGAAGGTCTGAAGATGGCTATGATGAACAACCATTTCTGGTACAAAAATGACTTCTATGTACAAAAGAAAGGGGTCGCGATGGGGGCTCGCTACGCTCCGAGTGTAGCGAACCTCTTTATGGATATGTGGGAAGCCGAATATATATACAGTCTTGATATACCACAACTCAGACTGTATAGACGCTACATAGACGATCTGATGATTTTATGGGAGGGAACACCAGAGTCTCTGGACAATTTCATAAAACAACTAAATGACAACAGGTTTGGAATCACCTTCACAGGAAAATGGGATACACAAACCATCGACTACTTAGACCTGCAAATCTTCAAACATAATGGCGTATTGGCCACTAAGACCTTCTTTAAAAAGACGGACAGGAATGGCTATATACCAGTGTCCAGCTGTCACCACCCAAAGTGGACAGGGAACATACCGAAAGGACAGCTACTCCGTATTAGAAGAAATTGCCATCGAATAGAAGATTATGACCTGCAGGCTGACATGTTGATTAAAAAGTTCCTGGAAAAGGGTTATAAATTGGAAGTGCTAATGAAGCTAAAAATGTCGATACGTGACATGGACAGGGGAGCGATGTTTAAAAAGAAACCATCAAAAACTACATCTGGTATGGATATGGCCTTTATTACAGGATATAGTCACCAATATCATGACTTGGAAAAAAATTTCAACAAGTATTGGCCAATCCTGAGAGAGGATAGAACTTTAGCCACACTACTACCCCAACGTCCAAGATTCATTTACCGCAAAGCACCCACCCTCAGGACACATCTTGTTCACAATGTCTTGGATCCTCCAAAACAAGTGAACATTTGGCCAGAGCTCAAAGGCTTCTATCGATGCCAAAGGTGCTTACCCTGCAGAACCAACAGACCGCAACCCCGAAGAAAAACTACTTTTAAATCGCATGTGAACAATAAGGAGTTCCAAATTAAGGAATTGATAACATGTAACAGCACTCATGTGACTTATGTCATAGAGTGCCCGTGCCGGTTACAATATGTCGGCAGAACCACCAGACCCTTACGAGTAAGAATACGGGAACATATTGCCAACATAAGAAATGGTTTCCCTAAACATAGCCTTTCCAGACATTTTGATGAAAAACATCACAAAGATCCCTCATGTCTCACTTTTTTCGGCATTGACATTATAAAGGATCACTGGCGGGGGGGAAACAAAAAGATTCAGGTTTCCCAGAATGAGACCCGCTGGATACACAGGTTGGGGTCGCTAGCGCCTGGCGGCCTCAACCTGGATATCGATTTAAACTGTTTCATTTCAAACTTTTAAGATGAGGAATTTTTTTGTCAACAAGGAAGGGAAGAGCTATGATCCCCAAAATAAGAGATTGCAATTTTTAGTATCTTTATTTAAAACCAACATTAACACTCCTAGTTTTTTCCTAGTGCCTCAACGTGATGTGAGGGGGACACATTATTTACTCTTTCCAACACATTACATGATGTACAGTTCGTAACTGTGTTTATACTTGATAGGACCTGAATCCATACATCAGCTCCTCGGTTACTAAGTTTGTGACCATTATAAATAACTACAGTACAGATAGTAGAAAATAATTATTTCATACACTTCTTTTTGGCTGTGTGGATTTCCTTTTCATTTTCAAGTAGCGAATTTATCAATTTTAAATACATCACAACAGGGTGATTAAATACTCTATATTCAGTAACATGATACATATAATTAGTATCCAAGGGTGGGGACTACACTATGGTCTACATAATTTATTTTCATTCACTCTCCGTTTAAGGGTAATACTTATAGATTACCAAGGACCCTCTGTATTTATCACCAATAATTTCTGTATTATTATTAGATACTAAGCCTATTTTTCCACTCTTAGTATTTAAACATGTTTCAGAGCATGGTGCCCCTGTAATGGAAGGTTACACTGAACACAAGGACAGGAATAGTAATGTTTTTCAGTCCTTTTCAATTTGTACTAAGATATCCTCTCCCAGACAGTACAGCAGTATATTATTCATATGAATGAATTTTTTTTCTCAAATTTGGGGTCAGAACACATATGGTATATATGGGGAGGTGTGCCGTATAATATATATGTCCGAGTACCCCTTTAGCTCACCATATACCAATTAAAAAATACCCTCTCCCAGACAGTACAGTGGAAATAATTTTATAAAATGTCCATGTTTTACTAATTAATTAGGTTCTGTACCAACACATATTTAAACATGCTTATATGTGGTTCTGGCTTATTTGGGACCTCAGAAATGTGTACATATTTACTAAACGATATGTCAACCTCACTACATTAGGTTGCTATTGGGACTATACATTCTCATTAAGCCTAATTTTTCAGCTAGTCTAATAGCTACCGCCAGGTCAAAATAGATTTTTTTTAATTGTCAAGAATATATACTAAGTAACATCGTTGTATATCTCATATAGTCATCTGAGATAGATACTGGTATGATACAGTATTGTACAGTTCTGACACTACCAAAGACATAGGAACATTTAGCAGTATATAACATCTCTAAGAAGGAAAACTATTAAGACTTCTGTATTTATTTATTTATTTATTCCCTTTGTGTTGCATTTTCTGGACTCACGAGAGAACACATAAAATACATAGTTACAATTAGTGTATAAAGATTAGTGTATAAAGACTTTGCTACATTATTTAAGTATCTTTCTTCTATCTCCAGCAGCGGCTGCATATGCACATCTCGTCCCCTGCATTAGGTCTCCCAGGGGTTAAACAATATAAGTACCTGAGGGCTCTCTCTTTGATTGGTAACACCTAACTAAATCCTATCCTTCCACGGCCCGGGGGCGGGATACATCTGCAGCAGCATATATAACACTTCAGGCGTATGAAACTTGTTATCGCCTTTGAGAACGTCACATGACGAAACGCGTCAGGTGACCTATACATACGCTCATACGCTTGTACACACGCTACCTGTCAGCACGCCACTCGTCTCAGCTGTTCACTGCCCTACCACACACGGACGCCGAGGGAGGATTTCACACGGCTGTGAAGGCAGTGGTACAATATTAGCAGCAGCAGACAGATGGCCAGTGCAGCGTGGTGCCTCTAACAACTTTTTCTTTTACTTTGTTTTTAAACCTATTGTTCGGTGGAGTTTCCCTCTGCGCAGGGATTAGTGAGGAGCTTCCACTCCCACTGTTCATTTTTATATACTTTCCTCTTTTTTATTAAAATATTTTGTTGGGTCATACCCCAACAATTTAAAACGTATTACGCTATGCGTTTCTTTCTTTTCATTTTTTAACCATTGAGTGACCTACCGCTGACACCTGAGAAACCACTCCAAAGACCCCCTGCTTCCTGATTAAAGGAGAAATCTGAGGATCGATCGCAGGAGACTACAACCTTACAGACATCAAGGTACCACCACCATCCGCTTTTTGCCCCCTGGGGGGTGACGACATCTGGTGAGTGGGGACCCATGTGGGGGAGCACAGCTGTCACCGATATTACAACATACTTCATTGGCACTTCAAGTCACCAGTTAATTGAGGGTTAACTTGCATAAAGGAATGACAAAATAGGACTAGCCTTTTTTTGCTTAAAAAATTGTGTGGCTGCCACGCCTTCCTGTTTATTTATTTTGTCACTTTTTTTCTTCAATTTGTTTGGACTCTTGTGCATATATGAACTTTTAAGATATAACTTGCATGCTAAGTTGAAAGGTCTTATTAATTTGTGCGGAGCCTTCCCCTGTGTGGCTTCTCTTTACTTAATTTTATTTTATTTTTTCTGAATTTTACAGCACATTTTGCACAATATTTTTTGGTCAATACCTGACACGAGTTTTTTCATACGTAATCAAATTTTCTTCTTACTATCATAAGACACCTAATATAAGGATTCACATTCACTACCAGGCACACCAGATAGGGTGCGCAGCGCCCCTCAGACACCCTGGGAATATACAGGGGTCATTAGCTTTATTTATATTATATTGTATATATTATATTTTACATGCAGGGACATGCATATTTAAGCACCTATGATATACCTTACAATTGTTCACTTAATTTGGATGACAATTAGAGCTGAGTGACTTCAGCCCGTCTGCACAGGCCCCTGTCCACATCTTTATCTTGGAGACCGCTTTTTTGTTTTTGGTGTATATAGTGATACATATATTTTTTTACTTGGTACTGTTTTGCAAACGAGATTTTTTACCTGACATCCACAGTCTGGGGCATCAGGTTTGGCATAAGATCCTGTACAAGGATATTCCCACATTAACCATCTATGCGGTAGCTATATAATTGGCACCATTAAACAGGGTAATCTGAAGGATTGTGTTTTTCCCAACAGGGAGGTTCATTGGATTGGACTTTTCCCATAAACAGATTACCCAACACCTGTGTTTATACAGGGACTGTGAACACCCTAGGGTGATTCAATCTGCAGCGCCACTATCCAAACATTTTTACATTTTAGCAACTGCAAAATGCACAGTCTATTTGCCTTTAGTAATTCAACCCCTATGTTTAGACTGTTAGAGGACTATACCAGTCAAATGCCAAAAGGTATGAGTTTTCTTTCACATAACCCTTAGAGAACATTTGATACTTGTCTGCGCCTGGCACCGAAATAAAGGGTGGAGACTGAGCAGGGCATTTACAATAATAGGATGTCTACCCAAGCTTTATATGTACAATGTAAACTGTGCCCATAGTCTCAAGGCAGGAATGAGCATTGATATTACCCTAAGCAAAACCAGACAGAGGCCCAGGAGAGGGAATTTAAAGCGGAGTTACACCCAAAAGTGGAACTTCCGCTCATCGGATTCCTCCCCCTCTTTGGTGCCACAATTGTCACCTTTCTTGGGAGGGGGGGTAGGATATCTGTCAAAGATAGGTATCCTTTCCCACTTCTGGGAGACCGGGCCGCGGCCTGTGACGTCACAGTGGGGGTTCCCTCCTCCTCCACCAGCCGTCAGGCCAGTAGGAGAGAGGAGCAGACCTCACACATGCACAGTAGGGTTCCCGGCGTGAAGCCGAAAGGCTACACTGTCGGGTACCCTTACACGCAATGGCGGTGGCAGCACCCAACAGCTGATGGAATCCAGGACAGGCAAGTGTCCATTTATTAAATTAAGCCAGCAGCTGCAGTATTTGTAGCTGTTGGCCTTAAAAAAAAATTTGGGGAGGGCGGAACACCACTTTAATGCTTTCCCCTGCTGCAAAGCAGAAACGTGGATCAGTCCCATTAACAGAGAGATGTCCCAAAAGATCAAATCATTTTTTACGACCAATCAGAACTCACGTAGCTCATCCTGTCACCGCAGGCGAAGAGGAGAGAAAGCCGCAGGAGATTCAAAGCGGCTATATGATCTGTCAGAACAGGTGATCGGCGGACTCCAGGTTAGCGGTACCAGGTCCGATGGGAAGGGGGTCCAGTGTAAGTTCACCTTACAGATTTTCTGTAAAGGTGAACTTACACTTTAAGGACTGTTTCTTTTAGAAAATAGCACAAACGTTGTAGGTTATATACAGGAGTGACTCCAACTCCACTGTAGAAACTGATCCCTGTTCCACTGACTTCAGGAACTATCAGTCCACCTGGCTCCTTCTTCATTATCCTACATGTGACAGTCTTTCCCATTGCAAGTTCCTGACTGTGCTGCTGTACTCACACTGTCCTCTTTGCTCTTGCTGCTTCCTAGGCAATAATCATTTAAAGTGGTGATGCTTCCAGAAATCCTCGAGGTCAGCCCGAGCCCCAGCCTGAGGCAGGGTCCCCCCCCCCCCCCAGCTGGGGTTTTCCTCAAGGGCCTCCCGACAGTCTCCTCAGAACTCCATCTTCCACCCGACTCTCAGTCAGCATGACTCATCCATATTTAAGGCTTGGCTTAGCCACTATGCCAGGACCTTGGCTGAACTCTCCTAAGTACAGGCATACCCCACCGTTTACACAATGGGGTTTATTTACTAAAGCTGGAAAGCGCAAAATCAGGCTCACTTCTGTATAGAAACCAATGAGCTTCTAGGTTTTATTACCAAAACTTAATTAAACAAGCTGGGGTTAGAAGCTCATTGGTTTATATGCAGAAGTGAGCCTGATTTTGTGCTTTCCAACTTTAGTAGATAAACCCCATTGTACTTAAAAGTGGGGTATGCCTGTATACAGATCAGCCCTCCTGGCCTCCACCCTCCACTTTCTAGAATGTTCTTCAACTTTCCAGAACTAGGAGGAGGCATCAGAGTCCTGCTTGTATAAGTCATCCAGCCCTGAACTGTATTAAACTTTTGATTCAAAGACACAAAAAACATAGAGCTGCCTGCACTGCCACTAATAGCACACTAGAGGGCAAATCACAGTGCTTAGCTGGGAAATCAATAAATGTCATGCTCCTTGCTCACTATGGAGCTCTAGCTCTGACTCAGCAGGGAACAGGTCATAACTTTGAAGACCACTACTTCCAAACAGAGATCAAGGATCTTTCTCTGCAGAATGCTGACGGGGCAATGCCTTTTCTATGCAGGCTGTGGTTGCTTTGAAAGAAAAAAAAAAAGAACTGGAAGATATTGCACACCTTTTTGTTTTAATGGATCTGGAATTTGCAGATGCAATCTGGACATTAAAAGGTAAAGATAATGCCACTGCAATATGTTGCTATCAGGACTGCCTAGCATTGACAGAATGGTGCTTTCTTCACTATAAATTCCTTCGCTATAAATTGTAAGTAGTTAAAATACTTCACTATAAATTTTAATAGTTAAAATACCAATTTAAATCCAGAAGGAAAGAAGGAAAGATGTGATAAAATGAATTAAGATATGCTAAGCTCTGAATTCATATTTACTGAACAAAATTAATTTATTCTACTACAACACAAGTCTCATTTATAGCAGTAAATTCCAAAGTGATTCTTTCACTATCTCTACAAAGCATAAAAAGCTATGATATCTGAAACAGACATTAGAGGCTCTTTAGATGTCTCCACCATCAAAAGGGGATATAAATTCTGCTTAAAAACAGAAATTGTAGACAACCAGGAAAATTAAATCAAGCTAATAATTCACGGTAACAAGTTTCTATAAAAATAAGATCTCTTACATTTTAGGATACAATAGCATGAAATACAGGAGAAGGGTGAATTACATTACAGCAAAAGCAGTGAGCTACACTGAAATTAGCAAAGGTGGCCTAAAATGTGTAGGTGTTACCTAACAATTAATTATGGTTGATGGCAAATTGAATTGTTAATTGTTAATGTGATGATAGTGCCTTTCTATCAGAGATTAAGGTGCTGGTAGTCACATTGTCCTGGTGGCAGTATAATTGCCATTTTCTGACTGTAGCAGTATTAGGACCTGCGTCTACAAGCTTGTTGGCAGATGGAGCATGCTTTTGACAGCAGTTTGAGATCATTTTGCAAGTGCTACAAATCTGCGATTTAACCTTCTTCCATTGCTTTACATTCCCATAGATTTGCATGGGGTGTGAAGCAGTTCTGGAGCAACCAAAAGTCTGTTATCATTGGCCCCAAATGTGATGGCAATTGTTTGGCTATAGCATTGTCAATGTCATGGCGAATACCTGAACATTTAGCAATTTACAAAGCAGTGATGTAGATCATGCTAAGTTCCTAAAAGGTTACAGTTTAATTCATAAAACCCTCCATCAGCTGCTCTAAAGTAGCTCTGCTACAGAATGAAGCCTGATCCAGACAACTTCTTAATTGTGCATTTGAGAGAAAATATGTCCGATCTCTTATAAATAAGCTGCCCGTGTAACAGATGTAGGGTTTACAAATACACATAATACTGCTGCATAGACTTTATTGGCAAGCAACCTAGTTTGTGCCTGTGTCACTTATTTGCTTGATAATATTCCCCCTATGTCAGGGGTGTCCAAACTTTTTTCAAAGAGGGCCAGATTTCATGAAGTGAACATGTGTGAGGGCCGACTATTTAGTGTGTTAGTCCGAGCACTAATATACTGCCCAACAAGAATTCTCTTGCCTTTGTGGCTGTGTGTAGTGAAAAGATGAGCGCGGACGTGTTATTTGTATATACTGTATATATCTTTTGTGGCCCCAACGAATCCCAGAGCGCTGCTCAGGACTAAGGATGAGCTTGGGCGTGTTATTTGGATATACCGTATTTTTCTGCGTATAACACGCACAGGCTTACCATTGCCATGAATGCAGCCTCACCATTGCCATGAATGCAGCCTCACCATTGCCATGAATGCAGCCTCACCATTGCAACCAATGCAGTCTCACATGTGCCGTGAATGCAGCCTCGGAGGGGACAGGGAGGGGGGGCGGGACAAGTGCCGATAGATTACAATCAGGAGAATCTCTTGTTTACTCTGTGGCCTCTTTGATACAAAGTCCCACCTCCTATAATAGACAGAACAGTCATCCAATGGCATCCCAGGAGACAGGAATTCCTATTACAGATGCTGTTGAGTAAAAAGGAGATTTTCTTCATGTAATCTGACGGCGCTCATCCTGCCCCCTCCCTGTCCCCTCCGAGGCGGCGCCGATAAATATGGTATATATCATTTGTGTCCCTGGGGGCCACAAACTATATATACATACAAATCCCCAGGGGGTCGTATTAAATCACCAGGGGGCGCAATTGACCTGCGGGCCAGACTGGACATGCCTGCCCTATGTCTTCACTGATTCTGACTATTTCCTACATAAAGTTATGTCTTATCCTTGGTCATACCCTACCCTTGGACAGTCATTTGAGCTAATGGTAGGCCCTTTTGTAGTGATGATCAGTAAAGTACAGTGTTTTGCAGTGTCTGGTGATGGCCACCAAAACCATACCTGGTTAGTAAGGTGACTCTATGGCTGCACTTGTGATCATTCCCTGGCTGCAATCATAGCAATGTCATGGATCTAGTCCTGTTCACTTCTAGGCTGTAACACTGGTTCATTGGCACAGCCCTATGCTAAATGGTGGTTAGTCAATGTAAATCATCATGCTGCCAGTCCCTTAATCCTGTGATGGTCAGTTTCCAGCACTATTCAAATGTGAATAAGTGCATGGCTGAAAATACATGAAATATATCTATGTATTTATTAATATTATTACAATGATCAAAAAGCCTAAATCAAAAAGCCTAAAACAACTCTATGTAGTTTGGAAGCGAAAACTTACTTTGGAGTTGCTGGAAAGATCTGAGTGCATCAGTAAGGTACAGTAAAAGTGAAACAGGTAGGTAATGCCAGTTTTTTTTAAGTCCAAACCTTCTAGCTCTATTAATTCAGCTAGTGATTTAGGATCCCGAAAGTGTGTGTATGCAATAAAGCCCTGATAGTTTAGAATGAGTTTCATATGGAGCCAGGTTTTTGACAGTAGGAAGGTGTGTATGTTTTAAAAGGGTACCAGCTGTACCAACTTCCAGGGTTGAGATGTCCATCCACTCATTATTAAAGGATGATGTAAGATTTCTATTACAATCATCCAATAAGAAAGTGTGCCAATCCATCCAAAATTTTGCAGATGTGGCCATATAATAAAGCCTGGGTTAAGGAAAAGCCAACCCCCTCTTCCTACCAGGGGAGGCATAACTTTTTCAGTTCAATTCTAGGGGTTTGTCCTTTTAGATAAGTTCTTGGAACAGAGCTTAAAAAAACATGTTTTAGGTGGATTATGAATAATGTACAGAACTTAGGGTAACCTAAGGTTTTTACTAGATTCTCTCTTCCAACAATAGGTCAGTTTTTAGGACTTTATCTGAGCAAAGGAAGTCAGTTTTATACAGCCCTAAGGGTCACCAGAAATTATCACTCCTAGATAATGGAAATTAAAGTGAACAATCCCGATTTGCTGTGCATAGTCAATGATCGTGGGTTAAATTGGGTCAAGTGAGAATAATGTTTGTCCCAAAAGATTATTAAAGTGACACTAAATTATATAATTACTCTCCTAAAATAATCAATACATATCCACTGCCTAATAGCCTTGTAATCTATTTTTCATGAAATTGTTAGTAATTCTTAATGTGTATTTCTGCCTCTTTGTAACATCCTCTGTGGGTTCCAAAACATGTTGTGCTATCAAAAGCTATGGCCATGTCAAATGAGAATTTTGGTAGGGAGCTGCGGTGGCTCAACGCGATTGGCACTGCGCTGACAAGCCATTCACCTCTGCAGCTAGGGGTTCGGATCCCGGTATCGGCTACATGTGAATCGAGTTTGGTGGTCTCAGCCCGGCTCCCGGTGGGTGTGCTATGCGAGGTAAGCCTGCGCTTAGTACGCCCACCCCCCTCCCACAAAAAACACCACACTTACACGCACTCGAAATTGGGTTAACATGCACGCACTTTGACCACCTCTCACTCCCTTATAGGGAGTCCCTCTGCCCCGTTGGGCTTCAAAGCGGAGCAGGTAGGGCGGGCTGTGTGGGAGGACCCCCTCACACACCCGCCATTGCCACCCGGGGCATGGAGAAAGGTGGCAGATTGCCTCTGGGGGAGGCCTGCCTACTCCTGCAGTCCGGCTCCTCTCTCAAGTACACGCACAAAATACACTTTAAAAGAAAAAAAATATGAGAATTTTGCTCCGATTCCTGTATCATGTATCCTGTATGGGTCAGATTGTCTTTTAAGGAACACTCCTCAATTGATTATTGCAGTCAATCCTCAAAAGCTTTTCATAGTCGAAGAGCAAGTGTTTTGACCAGTAATTTAATATCTGCGAGAGTGAAATGAGTTTAAGGGATCCTTATCTGTCTTAGGATGTCCACTATAATAGGCTCAAACATAGATGTTTGACGTGTACCTTATATGAATGCCATCTCCAATGTGAGTAAAAATTGAGTAGTAAATGTAGTGGCTATGTTTTATATCTCCCTGCTGGGAGATGTAAGGACTATTATTACTTGGGCAAGTGTAAGATTAGACCCCAGGAGGGAACTATCCTGTGCTGTCAATCTAGGAAATGTTCAATAAGGGAGCTAGACTAGTTTCTATAACATTAGTATGAGTTATAAAAACATACACATTTTGATAGAAGGAGAGGTATTTGGGAGGAAACATCGTGTATGTCATATTAATGTAGAGGCAGATTAGTAAGCCACCAACAATGCTAGTTATATGTCTTGCATGTTCTATGTCAAAATAATGTTAAGTAAAAATAATAAGGGAGAGAAATTGAGTAAAAGTATTATCACAAACCAAAGTACAAGGCTTTAATAAAAGTGCATAATTAAAATGTATGAGGTAAAAGACAGGTCCTATCTTTCAGTCCTAGCAAGTGATCAAATTAGAAAATGAAAATAGTATTACCTTCCAGTCATTCAAGTGAAAATAATAATGAAACAATGCATCAACACTGACAATCCAATCATACCATTATTTACAAATACATTTTTACCAAAAGCCCCTTCAGGGCACTAATTGTCAAATTTCTAAAAATGACGATAAATGTTGCTCACATTTTAAGTATTAAAAAAAACTTTCATTCATAATTTCACAGTACAGTACCTCATACATTTTTTAGCAGATATAACATAAACTTTAAATAGATTATAGCTTATCCCTCGTTCACATTGGAGCGACTTGTCATGCGATTTGACACTGCACTGTTCAAATCAGTGCAGTGCGGACTTTGTGGTGCCGCAATCGATTTGAAAAAGTAGTTCCTGCACTACTTTTGGCGATTTCTGTTGTGACGTGCATAGACATCTGTGCATGAAGCCACGCAGATGTCTTCCAAGTCACCCCCAAAAGTCGCACTGACATGTGGCTTTGAAATTGGGCGATTTCAGATGAAGTCACACAATTTCAAAACCGGAGTTAATATGAATGAGGGCTTAAAAAGGAGCTTCAGTAAACTTCTCACTCCAACCATACCCTGTGTTTATTTTAAATATGATAAACAAATTAGAGAAAATGCTGTTCCAAGAGCCCTAGGTATTGGTCACATGATATTAACTGAGCCTAAAATTAACCTCCTTGTTCGTATTACAGGTCTCACAGGGGAGGCATTTGGTCACATGACCAGCTTTTCTGGCATTTTGGAACAAGGGATTTGTGCAGGACAAGAATATATTGCAGGGACTTTTGAAATATTTGTTTAAAGGAGTTGTAAAGGAAAACAATTGTTTGCCTAAAATTAATGTCTGCAAGGTAGACAGACAGAATAATGTAATGATTCTGTTAAAAAACGAGTAAATACCTATAAAATTCCTTCATCTATATCACCTCCGGCGTTCTAGTTTCTGTTCTCTCATTCACTTCCTGGTTTGCGGCACTCGTTCATGTAAGAACTACATTTCCCAGTATGCATTGCGGCACGCCCAGTAATTTACATCTCCTTGAAGTCTCTAACACGTAGAGAGCGTCCTGCCACACAGATGTAGTTCCCAGGAGGGGGCGAGCACGTCACTGACCATCGCAGTAAAGCCTCCCTTCACGGTGGTGAGTAACAATCAGACAAGCAGGAAGTGAACAGAACAGATAAGAAATAGAGCAATTTCTGAGCAAAAATGAACAATGAGGAAGTGAAAAGAGGAATGTCTGCAGGTAAAGGATGCTTATTATGAAAACATTTTTTTTCCTTTACAACCCCTTTAAGGAAAGCCTTGCTGGAAAAAAAATGTAATGGAAAACAAACAACCATAATAATATGTAAAAAGGCAACAAAGGGGTTTAAAGTGGTAGTAAACACACTGGGTTGCTTTGGGCTCTGAAGGAATGGCATACCTGTGCCATTCCTTCAGAGCTCTGTGCCGTGGTCATGACTCCAGCGTGCATGCACGGGAGTGATGTCATAACAGCTCAGCCATTTACAAGGCCAAAGCCAGCGAACCTAAAATGAAGGCCAGGTGAAGATGGAAGCGCCGTGACCCAAGACAGTGTGACACTGGAGGGCTTCGTTTTCAGGCAAGTCTGTCATAATGTGCTAGTATGTCATGCATACTAGCACATTATGACTTAGACCACCCAGGGGCCCATTTTGTTTTCTTTTTTATGCAGTTTAGTACCACTTTAATGCCCAATGAGCAGTTTATCTCTCCCTATGGAGTTTATGGCCTCCCCTACCTTCAAAGTGAGAGGACTGAATTATCCAGACCACCCCTGATTGGTCCTTCCAAGCCAGCTGAATATAAAGAAAAATACTGGTGAATCTGCACATAAATTTGCAAGTTCTGTATATTTCGAACATGCAGGATTTCCCATGAACTTATGTAGTGGCGAACCATAATCTCATCCCTAATGCTGGATTTACTATACTGTAAGTCATATGTGGCCAGCTCTAGACATACAACTTGGCTAAGCAATAAATCAGTAATTAATATTGTGTTAAAGTTTAGTCTAGTAAGGTGAAAATAACTGAATATTTACAGACTTATAGTAGTTTCTGCACATTAAAAGTCCACATAAATATTGTTGGAGAAATAGTTCTAGGGCTGCAATGCTTCATTACACCCTTACATTACTCACTGCATGCAGAGAGACCAAAAAGACAAGTGTGTCATTGTTCAACCAAACCCACAACCTAATTACTTCTATATATCTAATACCTTAGCGTGAAAAATGTCCCAGTCCTCAGCTGAACTTAGTCTACGTTTTTGCAGTCTGCTTTGTTTATGTGAGCTACTTATATTACCCCTGACATATCAATCATGCTTTTGTTTTTATTGAGACAGCAATACTTAGGGATGAGCAAGCTGTTCCAGACAGTTTAACATTTTGCACGAAACAGTGTTATTTTCAGTAACGTGATCCTGAGAAATAAAAAATAAAAAAATACCAGCCACTGCTGAACACTACTAATGGCCCGTACACGCGATCCGAATATTGTACGAAAAATGACGTCCGAGGAAAAATCGTACAATAATCAGATCGTTAGTACAGGGCTTCCGTGAGCCGATCATGACAGTTCATCCGATATTATTTTATCGGACATGCACGAAAATTTTCCTTGTACAATACCAGATCGTACAATTTTTGTTTAGTCAGTACAATTGTCGTCCGAAAATACAACACAAATACATTACAACACATGACATCACTTCCGAATTTTTTTTCAGTCGTACAAGAATTTTCGTGACTTTAGTAACCTATTCAATTTCTACTTGCGACTAGTAAACAAAAAAAGTCGGACGATCTGTCGTCCGATTTTTCGGATTGTGTGTACAAGGCATTATACTGTATTGCCTCGTACACACGACTGAGAATCTCCTCGTAAAAGAAACGTTGTTTTCCTCGACAAGGTACTTGTCAAGCTTGACAAGATTCTTGTCCAGCTTTCCTTGCATACACACTGTCGAGACAAAATGTTGTCGTTCTCAAAACGCGGTGACGTACAACACGTACGACGGCACTATAAAGGGGAAGTTCGATTCCACTGGCGCCACCCTTGGGGCTGCTTTTGCTAATCTCATGTTACCGCGTGTTAAGTAAAAGTTTGGTGAGAGACGATTCACGCTTTTCAGTCTGTTACAGCGTGACAAATGTGCTATCTCCATTACGAACGCTACTTTTACCGAAGGTGCGCTCCCGTCTCATACTTTATTCTGAGCATGCGTGGGTTTCTAAGCATACACACGAACGTCTTTCTCGTTGTAAACCAGCCCGACGAGAAACACGATGAGGAAATTGAGACTTCCGACGAGAAAAAAGAGAGCATGTTCTCTTTTTTTCTCGTCGAGATCCACGACAGTTTTCTCGACGAAAAACATACACACGGCCGTTTTTCTCGGCCAAAAAGCTCTGCCAGCATTTTTCTTAATGTTTTTTTCCAAGGAAAACGGTCGTGTGTACGAGGCATATGTCGTGATTTTGCTTCCAGCATAACGTGATATAGCCACAGCTGGGCATTCTGCTGGCTGTAGATGTGGCATATGTATGATAAGGGCATGCCAAGACCAGCAGAAGCTCCTCAGCTCCCACTAGGTACTGTCAAGGGCTCCACTTTAATGGTTTCTGATATAGTGATGCCCAGGATCAATTCTTTCAAAATACTTAATGTGGATAGTTCCCAATACATCCTGTTACTTGCATTGAATATGTGTTGGGCTTAGCTTGGTTCCAATTGGTTTTAATTATTCCTTGGACACTCTACATATCGTTTTAGAAGAGTTTCTGCCTCAAGTATCAATTTTATTTATGAAGTAGCAGGAGCAGACGTCTCCCACTATCTGCGTTTCTTCTCCAAAAAAAAAATGACCACAAGAGAAATATGGGAATACATGGCTAAGTCCTTATGAAAATGCTAGTTGCCCGACTAGCACACTGCCCTTTGACTTAAAAAAAAAACAGTTCAAAGTTAGAAGTCTTCTACTGCACACTTGTTTTATCTTAGTGAATCAAAGTATTGAAGCAAGAGAGTCTGTACAAATAGCAGTCTGTACTGTACTGCTCAAGGGAGGCCAGAGAATGTTAACTACAGCTAAGGATACTTGTAACGGTCACCACCGTTTACGATATTCCCATTCCCATTCCATCAACCACGACCGCTTATCTGACACTCCACAATCTAGCAGACACGATCCATCCCATTTCCCCAGAAATAACGAAACATAGCTCTGCTACTAGTTTCAAAATGTATGAACGAATCTTTAATGGTTAGCTCTCTTATATACAGTTTTAGAACCCAAGTGAACAATGAATCAACTCCACCCACACGGCACTTCAATACACACTCTCTTAGACAATGACATTCAATTGAGTTGATTAATTAGTCATCCCCCAGACGTCCCATCTGCGCATTTAGAGGGGTTAATTACTACAGCTTGACAAGTTCCCCTCACCTGTTATTCCTATCACATCAAGAGACTTTTCACAGAAACACATTCCTTTACTAAACATAATTGACATGCTAATTCCCTACCCCTGAAAGAAGACATCTGACCTTTAGACTGCTAACTCACAACACATATCTATCATCAATAGCATCTTCACACAAACAGTGTTATTAGCATACATAATGAAAGGTCTTGGAGCAGACCCAATTAACACCTCAAAGGCATGTGTCCCCCATTGAATGAAAACACTCCATTTGGAGTCAACTTGTAATATCTCAAGATATCCTGCAATATATGAATTATCATTAATGTCCCATCTCATGTAATCCGAGATATCAGTTCTCAGTCACCCTATGCCCAAAAGGGGCACAGGGTGAACCTAGACCCAAGAGTTATTAGTGACGCTGGCACAGGAGTACCCCTCATCCTTCAAAAGTCTCTGGGTGTCATGGGTCATTCTGTTACAATACTTATAACTGAACATACGAAAAAAAATATTTAGTCTAGTTATGTTTTTATTTAAAAAAATGTAAGATATTTTTACAACAAAAACGAATATAATTGACTAAATTCGATATCAGGTTCCTGCAACTCCTATATTTTTGTAGTTTAAAGCACTCCTTGCAGCATATAGACCAAATGGAATGCGTACATGTGATGTTTTGCAGTCTCAGGTGGATCCCTTCACCAAGACAACAATAATCCCTTAATCAGCTGCTGCTGCCCCATGGTTCAATCCAAAGCCTGCATGTATTTGGTCAACTGCAGGGAAACCTGCATAGAGTGCCTAGCTGTACTGTCTGGCAGGGGTGGCTGCATCACAAGGCTGAATGAACAAAATTACAAATCATGTGGCAAGAAAAAAAAAAACATTCTGTACTGTATTTGAATGACATATTTAGCTATTTGCCTAAAGTTCTACTTTATGATAATTGGTATTTTTAAATGCTATGGATGGCAGATTCAGTGCATGCAAACATGCACATTTCCTTTAATATTAGATATATAAAACATCCAACAGTGAAAGACTCCTATATTCATACTGTGGCCGTTGTGGTGGATCTAGAAAACATCAGTTTTGGTTGAACTAAAGCTCCTTAAAAGCCGACATGATTACTACATATTTTTCGAAATAAAATTATATGCTATATTTTTCGAATTAAAGTGAAATGCTCAACAGACCAAAAAACAGTATAATTCCCACCAAACTCCATACCATGTGCAGTACAAAGAAAGGCCTACATTGTAAATGTATTTTTTATTTGAACTGTTCTGAGCTGCTCTTTATTAGGATCATATGTCTGCACATATACAGTAAAGCTTACCATACACTAATCAGAATTTCAGTTAATGTTTGGCCATACCCACTCAACAGAAGTCCATCGTTTGATCGACTCCTGTAGAAGGGATATTAGAAAACATGTTGGAAAACAGCTTCTGATCAGTGTATCTTGACAGCAGCAGGTGCCCTGGTCATAATGCAATGTCCTGGCAGGTGGATTGCTCCATCCAACATATTTGTGTGGATGGAGGACTTTTTTTTTTTCCTTTCATTTAGCCTGTTGGCTGAATGAAAAAAATCAACAATGTATGGACTGCTTAACCACTTAAGCCCCGGACCTTTAGGCAGCTAAATGCCCAGGCCAGGTTTTGCGATTCGGCACTGCGTCGCTTTAACAGACAATTGCGCGGTCGTGCGACGTGGCTCCCAAACAAAATTGGCGTCCTTTTTTCCCCACAAATAGAGCTTTCTTTTGGTGGTATTTGATTACCTCTGCGGTTTTTATTTTTTGCGCTATAAACAAAAATAGAGCGACAATTTTGAAAAAAATTCAATGTTTTTTACTTTTTGCTGTAATAAATATCCCCCAAAAACATATATAACATTTATTTTTTTCCTCAGTTTAGGCCGATACGTATTCTTCTACCTATTGTTGGTAAAAAAAAATCGCAATAAGCGTTTATCGATTGGTTTGCGCAAAATTTATAGCATTTACAAAATAGGGGATAATTTTATTTCATTTTTATTAATTTTTTTTTTTTTACTACTAATGGCGGCGATCAGCGATTTTTTTCGTGACTGTGACATTATGGCGGACACTTCGGACAATTTTGACACATTTTTGGGACCATTGTCATTTTCACAGCAAAAAATGCATTTAAATTGCATTGTTTATTGTGAAAATGACAGTTGCAGTTTGGGAGTTAACCACAGGTGGCGCTGTAGGAGTTAGTGTTCACTTAGTGTGTGTTTACAATTGTAGGGGGGTGTGGCTGTAGGACTGACGTCATCGATTGTGTCTCCCCTATAAAGGGGATGACACGATCGATGCAGCGCCATAGTGAAGCACGGGGAAGCCGTGTTTACATACGGCTCTCCCTGTTCTTCAGCTCCGGGAGCGATCGCGACGGAGCGGCTATAAACGATCGCGACCCGAGGGAAACCGACCGCCGCATGTAGCGGCGGACCCCCGACCCGCGGAAAGGCAAGGACGTACATGTACGCCCATTTGCCTGTACATGCCATTCTGTGGACGTACATATGCATGCGGCGGTCGGGAAGTGGTTAATTTTGATGTTAACCCTTTCATGACTAAGCCTATTTCTGACATTTGGTGTTTACAAGTTAAAAGCTGTGGCCCGGATTCAGATACATTTTTGTATCTATCGGTGGGCGTAGCGTATCTCAGATACACTACGCCGCCGTAACTTAGGGTGCAAGTTCCGTATTCAGAAAGAACTTGCGCCCTAAGTTACGGCGGCGTAGTGTAAATGTGTCGGCGTAAGCCCGCCTAATTCAAATGTGGATAATGTGGGCGTGTTTTATTTAAATCACTTGTGACCCCACGTAATCGACGTTTCTTACGAACGCCGCATGCGCCGTCCGTGAAGGTTTCCAAGTGCGCATGCTCCAAATTACGCCGCAAACTGTCAATGCTTTTGACGTGAACGTAACTTATGTACAGCCATATTCGCGAACGACTTACGCAAACGACGTAAAATACGGCGCTGTTCGTTCGTTTCCGACGTCCATACCTAACATGACTTACCCCTGCTTTATGAGGGGTAACTTTACGCAGGAAAAAGCCTTATGTAAACGACGTAAAAAAATGCGCCGGGCGGACGTACGTTTCTGAATCGGCGTATCTACCTAATTTGCACATTCGACGCGGAAATCTACGGAAGCTCCACCTAGCGGCCAGCGTAAATTTGCAGCCTAAGATAGGACGGTGTAAGAGACTTACGCCAGCTGTATCTTAGTAAAATTCTGGCGTATCTTGCTTTCTGAATACAGAAAGAAGATACGCCGGCGCTTCGTAGAACTTACGCCGACATAAAGGCTATCTGAATCCGGGCCTGTATTTTTTGCTAGAAAATTACTTGGAACCCCAAACATTATATATATTTTTTTAGCAGAGAATCTAGAGAAAAAAATGGCAGATCGTTGCAATATTTTATGTCACACGGTATTTGTGCAGCTGTTTTAAACGCAACTTTTTGGGGAAAAAGACACTTTCAGGAATTTGAAAAAAACGAAACAGTAAAGTTAGCCCAATTTGTTTGTATAATTTGAAAGATGATGTTACACCGAATAAATAGATACCAAACATGTCACGCTTTAAAATTGCGCACACACGTGGAATGGCGACAAACTACAGTACCTAAAAATCTCCATAGGTGACGCTTTAAAAAAAAATCACCATTACCAGGTTAGCATTACAGAGGAGGCCTAGTGCTAGAATTACTGCTCTCGCTCTGACGATCACGACAATACCTCACATGTGTGATTTGGACACCGTTTACATATGCGGGCACAACTTCCGTATGCGTTTTCTTTGCTGCGCGAGCTCGCGAGGATGGGGGCGCTTTAAAAAAAATATTTCATTTTTTTTGTGTTTTAAAAAAAAAAATATGACTTTTTCCATCAGAAATTCCGATCGTGTGTACGGGGCATTTGAGTACTACTGTAAATAGCTGCACACCATAAAACTGTTACAGGGAAAGTGTCCAGTGTACATACACAACATTTGAACTGATATTCATATTGTCATTTGCCATTTAAATGTTTGCTATTATTAGCAGTCCAACAATTTGGGGCTCTGCACTGGTATTTTATATCAACCATCCATCTGTTCAGTAACAATGAGTCTTTGATGCAAACCATTAAAGGAACAATTATAATTAAATACATTTGGTGCATTATACTACTCCAGCACAAAAATTGCCAGATAAACAAGCCTAGCTACCATTGAAATGCATTGTTTGCTTTGATGCGTTATTTAAAAATGCTGATATACTTTAATCTTCTGGAAGGATAGCAAAGTTTAATTAAATGTTCATTGATTCCTGAATACTGCATAGAAATGTTGCATAAATTCAACTCTCTTGATATTTTTTGTGTGATATTTGTGAGTTTTTAGACTTTCATTCAGCTTTGCTACAGTTAAACCCACAACAGTAAAATCAGTCTGTGTATGCTGTAAACCATGCTTGTTATTCTCATTGTGGAACCTAAGGGGCTAATCCTGTGCATTGTGTAGAGTCTATGGAGTCAGGCTGCACATGCTCAGTTTGTGGGTGTATTGATAGAAAGGTTTTTTTTCTTGGGAGGGTGCATGTGATCAGCACAGGGCCAATCAGCACTCTACAGACAGAGTCAGCGGTCCTGCAGGATAATAGGACAGTCAGAGGAGAATGAAAACTCATCCTACAAGCTTTAACCCGACACTGATAGACGTCACAAGACTGCTATATACTGCTGATGAGAAAAGGTATTTAGCAGTTTATATTTAAGCGGAGGTTCACCCTAAAACATGTACCATTCCATCCAGCATACTGCCGACATTTACAGTATGCTGTTTTTTTTATTTTTTCGCTGTACATACCCTTGTATAGCTATTTTCCGGATAGTGCCTCCCGCCGGAGTGGGAGTTCCTATTCAGAGACTAAGTGATTGACGTGATGACAACAGCTTTCCCACGGCGCATAATGCACGTCACCAGTTTGCCGAAGAAGCCAAACTGCGAGTCGGCTGTATACAGCGCTATACGGCGCCTGCGCACCGACGTTCGGCTTCTTTCGGAAACTGGTGACGCGCATTATGCGCCGGGGGAAGCTTTTGTCATAACGTCAATCACTTAGTCTCTGAATAGGAACGGCCACTCCTGCGGGAGCCACTACCCGGAAGCCGGGGGGAAAATAGTGTAGCGCCCCCTTACTTCCAGTATGGGCACTACGCTAAAGTTAGTGGAGAATGGGAGAGTTATTTTGCTTCCATTCACAATTTGCTAAATTGGGACTTCTGTCACTCCAGAAACGTATACTGGGTCAGTCTGTGCTCCAGGGATGCAATACCATCCCTGACCAGCAGTTGGTACCAGAGGGGTTCTGGCAGAGCAACTTTCCCCAGCAGCCAATTAGAGAAGTTTCTCCCTCGCAAGGCATGCTGGGGAGGGGTATATCTGTGACAGGTGTCATGTGCTGGACAAGTTTTGCGGGGTCCCAGTTCCAGGTGCGCGCATCCATGGACCCCGCCAGAACGGCCCACCAGGCCAGAATTGCAGGCTACACAAACCCTCATCTTGAGGTAAAATGGGACCCCAGTCACTTACTGGATTCCCCGTTCTATTGAGAGGATCCCAGGCTGGGTGCCATTCGATTGGGGGGTCAGCTCGAGGAGAACCCGGAGGCAGGTTGTCCAGCAGGGCTTGAACGAACCAATCGGGGATCTGGTGACCGGAATGCCGACAGGTATGCTTTACTGTCATCTGGTGACCTATGCAGAAATCTACTGGGAGGATTTGCTCCATTCAAACACTTAGCTCATTTAAAGTAATTGGCCTGTGGCAGAGGCCCTACAGCCATGTCTGTGAGAGAGACCTGTTCCTCCCAGAAAATCCTAAGTGACACTCCGGCTGCCAGGCTTGTGAGAGGGGTCTGTCCGGGGGCACTTCACCCACTCCAGCCAAGAGTGGCGAAGTGTTATAATTTGGTACTCTATTGAGCTAAGACTGCTCAATTAATATCCAGGCCTGATACTGCAAGGTTCTCCTTTTTTCTTCATCAACCTGCTCTTCCCACTTATTGTTGATGTCGGCCGTGTTGGCCTGGAAATAAAGCATTGGAAAACCCTTTATTCACTGTCTGGACATTCGCTCACTGTTTTGGCTCACTGCTATCACCCCTAGACACACTGAAGGGTAACTTAATACGCCGATCCCAAAACAATCAGCGGCTCCTGCGGGGGTAACGCTACAATAGCTATACAACGGTATGTACAGCGAAACAAAACAAAAAAAACAGCATACTGTACATGTCGGCAGTATGCTGGATGGAATGGTATATACATGTTTTTTAGGGTGAACTAAAATAATTGCAATTCCATGTTCTGTGTACTGTGGAAGATCAGATATAGTGAATGCAGGATCCTGGGTTTAGTGACACTTTAACTGTGGGATAAATAGAGGTACTGTTTTCATATTTAAAAGATGCCTGTTATTTTATATCTGTGGATAAGGTGGCAGCCAAACCCCTATTTCTCTATAAACTAACTAACAGTGGTCTCATGCCCTAGATTACATAGCAGGGCTGTTTGCCCACCAGCAGAGGAGCAATGTTACTATGGAAAATACTATGGTATTAGTGGACTTGTAAATACAGATATAATAATATGCAGGATAATTGTAATTGTCAAGTTTTTCAGAGACCTGGAGACCTAGCATCTACTGGAGAGCAGAAAACAAAGTTGGTAGAGATAAATAGTTGCCCTTTAATAGACACTCAAGCATGTATACCTTTGTCTGAATCCTTGGACTGTTGCAATGTGGATAACAGTTGATAGTACAAATCTCAACAATACTCTATACACTCACCAGCCACTTTAGTACACCTTGCTAGTACCGGGTTGGACCCCCTTTTGCCTGCAGAACTGCCTTAATTATTCATAGCATAGATTCAACAAAGTGTTGGAAACATTCCTCAGAGATTTTGGACCATATTGACATGATAGCATCACACAGTTGCTGCAGATTTTTCGGTTGCACATCCATGATGCAAATCTCCTGTCCCACCACATCCCAAAGGTGCTCTATTGGATTGAGATTTGGTGACTGTGGAAACCATTATGCCTTGTACACACGATTGGAATTTCCAATGGAAAAAGTCAGTCGGAGTTTATCCCAACGGAAATTCCGATCGTGTGTACGGGGCATTAGAGTTCAGTGAACTCATTGTCATTGTCAGGACCTGGGCTTGAACCTGGGACCTCTTCTGTGTCTGGCATTGACTCTTCCCACTGAGCTATCTGGGATGCTGGACAGTTTTCTGCCTGATCTGCTGGATAAACCTATCTGATCCATTAGACTTCTCTGCTTGGTGTCTTGATTGCTATTAAACCTTGAACCCATTGCTCCTCCCATGAACTTCCTATAAAAGCCTTGTCTTAGCACTTCCTCTTTGCCAGGTTATTGTGCCTTCCCTGCCAGTGCCTTACTGCTGTCTTTCCTGCTGCCATCTGAATCTGCAACCACCCGTGTTTGACCCTTGGCCTGTTCCTGGACTACTCTACTGCCTGATTCCAATCTGCAACCACCTGTGTTTGACCCTAGGCCTGTTCTTTGACTACTGTACTGCTTGATCCCAACCTGCAGCCACTTGTGATTGATCCCTTGGCTTGTTTACTGACCACACTGCTGTTTCATCCTTGTCCGTTTATTCGCTATTGGACCCTGGCTTGCTCACACCCTGGTGGGGCAAACTTGAGGACCGCCACCTGGTACTAGCTTGCAGCTAAATCTCCACCATCAGGAGCTCTGGGGAATACCAGATAGTACTTAGACTTCGCACCTCAGGAGAGCCTGTGTCATCTGCCAGAAGTGACTGCCTGTATGCCTGTCCTGCCACTGCTATAGCAATTGGTCTTCATGCCCGACGCCTGATCGTGACAGTCATGTTCAATAAACCAGTTCTGCTGGAAGAAGCCATCAGAAGATAGGGACACTGCAGTCATAAATGAATGGACATGGTCAGCAATACACAGGTAGGCCGTGGCATTTAAAGATGCTAAATTGGTACTAAGGGGCCCAAAGTGTGCCAAGAAAATATTTCCCAAATAATTACACCCCCCTCCACCAGCCTGAACTGTTGATACAAGGCAGGATGGATCCATGCTTTCATGATGTTTTGAGCCAAATTCTGACCCTACCATCTGAATGTCACAGCTGCAATCAAGACTCATCAGACCAGGCAACGTTTTACCAATCATCTATTCTCCAATTTTGGTGATCCTGTCTGAAATGTAGCCCCAGTTTCCTGTTCTTAGCTGACAGAAGTGGCAACCGGTGTAGTCTTCTGCTGCTGAAACCCATCTGCTTCAAGGTTTGATGTGTTGTGCATTCAGAGATGGTATTCTGCATACCTTGGTTGTAATGAGTGGTTATTTGAGTTACTGTTGCCTTTCTTTTATCTTGTACCAGTCTGCCCATTCTCCTCTGACATCAACACGGTATTTTCCTCCACACAACCACCGCTCACTGGATATTTTCTCCTTTTAGGACCATTCTCTGTAAACCCTAGAGTTGGTTGTGTGTGAAAATCCCAGTAGTTTAGCAGTTTTTGAAATACTCAGACCAGCCATGCCACGGCACCAACAACCATGCCACGTTCAAAGTCACTTAAATCCCCATTCTTGTCTACTAAAAACTGTAGTAAATTTAGTAGACAGTTTAAGTTCATACACCATCTGGTGTATGTTGTCAGCTCAAAGAGCTACTGTCACCTGCTGATTCAGGGACAAATTACAGTGCACCCTAAAAAAAAAAATGGGGACTGACATTGCTATAACAACTCAATATGTACATACTAATTCCAGATTAGTGTCTCGGACTATATGAATGTCTTTAAATCAACAGGACTACCAGACAGCTAGCATTTTCAGAGGGAGACGTCGGCAACAGAAGCCCTATTACACTCTCAGTACAGGTTTCTATTTAAATATGGATGACTTCCAGTACAGTTGATGGCAAATTCCACAAATGGCATGTTAGAGCTGTTGAACCTTCAGTGTATCTTAAGACAACTCCAGTTTGTTGTAGCAGTACAAATAACTTATCCTTTCAAAAAGATCATACTGTATTGCCAATAAATGTCAACATGGTGAAACATTTGTTTCCTTCTATTAATGTTTTTTTCTCAGGAACGTACAGAGGAGCCATTCAGTTGCCTATTCATTGCAAAGGAAATCACCACACATTACTCATGCTGTAGTAGAGCAATGAAAAGCCTGTTAAACAATAACTGCCCAAATGCACATCATAGAGCAGTTCAGGCTGATGCACTTGATATGATATCTAATCCAGCTCTGGAGAACAGGCACTCCAAATATGTCCCAGTCTAAATAGTGTTTCAGGAAGCAAACAGAGTCTTTGTAATACAATACCTTCCCTACTTCAAAGATATTCACACATTACAATATTACTTTAAAATGGCTTAATATGGACTACACCACATGAAAGCATTTTTTACTTATTGCACGGACTTTAAAAATAGTTAAACAAAGGCTCTTTGCATCATCTCTGGCTGCTTTTATCATATCTTTGCCAACAGAAAGGACCTCTGTGTGATAGAGATTCTATATGAGCTAAAAGGAAATGTTAGTATGAATGGCAACTACTTATGTATTAAAATGTAATGATATAAGTTTCATCCTATTATCTAAATTGTGTATTTAAATGTAATGGTATGAGCTACATCGTATAATTGTAGAGAAAAATAAACAAGAATAATTATAGTACTAAAACTTTACTACATAAAACTTTGCATTAGCTACTTTGTAGTAAAAAAAAAAAAAAATAGGTAAAAAACTGCACTCATTGGTGTACACCCTGCCTGAGCTATCTATGCCACTTCAATAGAGTTGCAAAACAGAGTCTGTAGGCTGCTATCAAGGGCAAATGCAATTTTATTCTGATGGTTTATATATTTATTTTAAACATTTATACATGAAAAAGGATCCTCAGAATACTTTGGGGGTTCTAAAAGACACAAGGCGTAGTAGAAATAATCTCCTTTTTGAGACAATCTATGTTCAAAATCTAAACCAAAGCAATATGGAAGGGGACAGTAAGTGGAAGGAGCCAGTAAATAAGGCCATAGGCCAAGGCCTGTAAATAGGCCAAGGCTTATGACATCATGCACAGCTTTCTCTCTCACTCTCCTGAGAGTTTGCCAGGAAGGGAGGGGGGCGAGTCATAAGAGGGCCAATGAGAGCTGCAGAGTTAAAGGTGTGCCTCTGTGTGAATCCAGGAAGTGAATAGGCAGCAGCTTCAGCTGCTCACAGTTAAAATGGATGCAGCCAGACTCAGTGGAGGGAGATTTCTGCAGAATATTTGGCAAGTACAGAGTCACAGTTTATATGAAATAATATGCAAAGTGGTTGGAGGGAAGCTTCAGAATGTTTTTATTACAGATTATGTGAGCAGACAGCAGTTCTTCTTTAAGGTATTATGCTAAGTTCATTAAAATGTTGCAACACTTTTGGTTCTGACAGTTACTCATGCACCAAACTCAGGTAGTTCTAAAATGCACCACTTTTGTATTGTGGTGCAATGTATGTGCCAAAATGAAAACAAAATACAGACACTTTGTGGGAGGAGTAACTAAAACTGGAGCACTCAGAATCTCATGCAGCGGTGCATAGTAATCAATCAGCTTCTAACTTCAGCTTGTTCAATTAAACTTTGGCAATAAAACCTGGAAGCTGTTTGGTTTCTATGCAGAGCTGCACCAGATTTTGCACCCTTCAGTTTTAGTAAATAACGCCCTTCGTGTCTTATGAAAATAGAAAATAGAGCTAATTAGGACCAACTAAGTAATGCTGCACAGTGCTCTGGACAGTGGTCTTAGGAGGTCTGTAATGCTGCAGAGTGCTGGATGGTGGTCTCAGGTCTGAGGGATGCCCTGTAATGCACAGTGCCCTGGATGCCGCCATGCCGGTGGTCACTGGTCAGAGGAGGTCTGTGATGCTGCACACACAGTGCTCTGGATGGACGGTGGTCTGAGGAGAGGCCTCAGGCCTGTCATAATTGTAATATTACTACACACTTAGTCTGCTCTCTGCTCTGGATTTGGGCGGTCATCTCTTGAGTTGGGACTCAGTAGGCCTCCCTGTAATGCACAGTTCTGCTCTTGTCTCTGGCAGTCGTCACGGACCGTGCACACAGTCAATTTAATTCACTTGCTTGCTGGGAGCGGAAGTAGGTGGAGATCCATGAAAACCAGAAGTTAGCGCACAAGGGCAAACGTCCCTGCCTCACATTTTCATCCCGTTTTCATTTGTTAACGAAAACGTAATTGATTTTCATTAGTGGACGAAAACGTGCTGTACTTTTCGTTTCGTTTTCGCCACTGTAAAAATGTCACTGGTGAAAACTTTGACAAAACTGTTTTCTTTGACGAAATAACACTGATCTGATCAATGTGGAAAAAGTATTGCATGCTGGAGATTCTGGAACACTACTCCAGCCATAGTCCACAAAGTCCTACAGCCTGAATGCCATAAATACAGTGGCCATGAAAACAGAGGCAAAAGCAGCCACACTGGCAATGCAAACAAGGCAATATATTTTGCTGATATTATTGTGAGAGATCATATATATCCAGTATATTTATTATTACCATGTTTTATGAAACAAGGCCCACAATCACTACTATTATTTAGAAAAAAGTTGTGTAAAGTTGTCCTTTATAAATCCATCTACTGACTATTATATCGGATATGGGTTCCATTGGACTGTAACAACAAAAACCATGACTGTCAGGACAATTAAAGTTTTAAGAATCTTGAAAATTGAGCACAGTAGAATATTTGTTGACTTTAGAATATTCTACACAAGTTAGATGAAGTACTGAGAGTTGAAATGGTACTACCCCTGGGGAACTTGGAGGGGAAACACCTGTTATTTCCTAGCTGGGTTTGCCACCTAATTTTACCACTTTTGGTAGCAAAACCAGAAGAAACATAATAGACACCGTGTTCCATAATGAGGCTATGTGAAACAGTGACAGCTCATAGCACACGTCAAGGATAGGGATGAGCTTTGAGTTTGAGTTTAACTCATGTTCGACTCGAACATTGCCTGTTCTCGGCAAATTCGAAAAGCCGTGGAACACCCTGTAAATGTCTATGGGAGAAATCTAAAGTGCTAATTTTAAAGGCGTATTACAAAGGGTTGCGGGGATGAGGCCCTTGATCCCATCAACATGGGGACAAGGTGCTTTAAGGGGTCACAGACCCCCAAAGCATCCCTCCCATGTTGAGGGCATGTAGCCTGGTACGGTTCAGGAGGGGGGGCGCTCTCTCGTCCCCCCCACTTTTCTTGCAGCCTGCCAGGTTGCGTGCTCAGATAAAGTGTCTGGTATGGATATTTGGGGGGAACACAGAGTCATTTTTTTTTATTTGGTGCAGGGTTCCCCTTAAAATCCATGCCAGACCTGAAGGGCCTGGTAATTGAATTTGGGGGGGACCCCCACGCATTTTTATTTTCTTATCAATGACTTTCAATTACCTTTCTCTGTATTGCCGGGAGCCTACAATTCATTACAGCCGCAAGTAATTTTTAATTACTTTTTTTCCTTTAGAAATTACATTTTGTGCAGGGACAGTTCTAAGCATGGGAAACAAGCGCTACTTTACAGGCATACTATACACACCCCCAGGTACGAAATTTAAAGGAATATTTCACTTTTATGGTTTCACTTTAAGCGTTATTAAAATCACTGCTCCCAAAAAAAACTGCAGTTTTTAAAAAAATTTTGCATTGATACATGTCCCCTGGGGCAGGACCCGGGTCCCCAAACACTTTTTATGACAATAACTTGCATATAAGCCTTTAAATTTAGCACTTTCGATTTTTAATGTTCGTGTCCCATAGACTTTAACGGTGTTCGGATGTTTGAACACATTTTTTGCCTGTTCGCATGTTCTGATGCGAACCGAACTGGGTGTTCTGCTCATCCCTAGTCAAGGGTTCCCAGAATGCACCAAGGTTGGTGACTGCTTTGGAAGGCTAGTGTTGGCTAGATAAGGTAGCAGAAGAGAAAGGTTGACCTCAAAGCACATGCCCATCATTAATCAGAGAGCCTAAATATTCATCTCATTTGTACAATGGTTTATTTAGAAGCGGTGATGGCAGATAAACCATTTAATGTACTAAATTAGAAAAGCATTTTCAAACATTTAACTGCAAAACAGTAAACCTTGAAATTGCAATCCTAAAATGTCTAGTTTACCACAGATTGTTTTTAAGTATCTGAATATGTAATTCAAACATTCAAATAAGGCATCAAAATTGTAGCAAGATGCCCTAACTTTCCTTGTTGATAAAAGACAGTAAAATATATACTTATTAACCAGTACATCTAGCTCTGTGAACATTTTAAAGCAGACCAATACAGACTAAAGCAAACTAATTTGCCCCCATACACTTCAATTGGATTCGCCGCTAAGCTCGGGTTAGCTGAATTTCAAACAGGTTTTGCTAAAACCATGGCAAATCGAACCTGGGCAGAGTGGTCCATCTCCAATTATCGATTCCTAACAGCCTATTCTTTTCCCAGGGTTCCACTCCCTTAAATGCTACCATCAACGGTCTTGCTTAAAGCTGAACTCAAGCAACAGACATTTTTCAGAAATGGTTCTGTTTGAAAAGTTACCTTGGCTCATGTCTAGTAAAGATCCAGCTCTCTGCTTTGTACTGTAAAATCTAAGTTTGTATTTATGCTGGAAAGTACAGCTTCCGCTATACTTCCAGCGCTGCGACTATGTATGAGAACTCTTATACACAGAAACGATTGTTTATCTGCCCCTCCTCTCCTTGTTCATTCACAGAACTCTTAGGCCCCATACTCACGAGCAAACATGTCTGCTGAAACTGGCCCGCAGGCCAGTTTCAGCAGACATGTTTGGTCGTGTGTGGGCGCGAGCGGGCCGAATTCCAGCAAACATTTGCCCGCCGGGCCTTTTCCCAGCAGACAAATATTCCTGGACTTGTTTTAAAACAGTCCGCTGGAATTCTGCCCGCTCGGACATGTACGGTCGTCAGTACAGACCTACCGTACATGTCCAGGCGCCCGCCGTCCCTCGCATGCGTCGAATGACTTCGACGCATGCGTGGAAGCATTTTAAAGGCGGGCCGCCCACGTCGCCGCGTCATTGTCGCGGCGACACCGCGTCATCGACGCGGCGACACCGCGGACACGCCCCGCGTATTGTTTACGCGCGGACTTCTGTACGATGGTGTGTACAACCATCGTACAGAAGCCCTCTGGCAGACATGTATGGTGAAAACGGTCCGACGGACCGCTTTCACCATACATGTTTGTCCGTGTGTACCCGGCCTTAGAGTTTGTGAATAGTTCACAGTATATGAGCTATTCTGCTTAAGGACAAGGAGAAGAGGGTAAGCTAAGGAATACCATCAGTCACAGCTCTCATACCCACTCATACCCACTGTGCACTGAAATCCAGTAATAGCTGTACTCTCCAGTATAAATCCAACTGTGCATTTTACAGTACAGAGCAGATAGCTGGAAGTTTACTGCATATGAGCCAGGTAACTTTTTTCCACATTTAGAATTGATAAAAATGTATGTGTTTGGAATTCTTCAACCAAAAAGAGTGAAATCTTTTGCAACCCTCAAGAAATAATATAAAATTGGAAGGGAGTTCCCATAGTTTCAAATTGAAAATAACTTTAAACATGCATTTAAATCACCCAACTTCAAGCAATCCTATGCATCTTACGAGCTTACTGTGACTTGTTAGGAACCCTCCTTATGTTTGTTCATTCTTTTATTCCCACTTCACTAGACCTATTCTATACCTAAAAGTAGAAAGTGGAACTCGACCTCACTTTAGAATCAAAGTCTGGAGACAGATTTAGAATGCAACTACATTCCAATTACAATCACACAAGTATATAGTACTTTTTCAAGGTGCAAAATGTATGCCTTAATTTTTTCCAAAAATGTTGTAGGGGCTAAAGCAAAGAAGGAACATTTTTACACACCTGGTAGACATAATTTATGGCAAAGACACCACATTTTGTGACTGCTAGTGAATTAATCATTGTCATTTAAAACACATGCCCCTTAAGATTCACCTGTCAGATTCATTGCTTTATAAATATGCATCTTTGAGTATTTTCCTTATTTTTTTTATTCTTTTTTACGATTTTCTTTAAAATGCAATGGGGTTATTTCCTTTATAGAAGCAATGGAAAGAAAATGTAAAATAAAAACACACATTTTTGTCCATTTCCTTCTCTGCACTGTACAACTTCTTTAGAACTAACAAACCATTCATCTTGTTAAATGCAATGTAATACACAGGATCCAGTAGTAGAGGTCTCTTATGTTAAATAATCACAGGGGCCGATTAATTGTGGCAGAAAGGAACGTGACTATCTAGCAATCACTTGAAAACACAGCATCTTTCAAGCATGAACCAGTCATTGTTTGATTCTGCACTTTTGCTTTCACAATAAAGGGTTCGAGAATTACATCACTGTGAGCTTGAAATCACTTGACTATTTTCTACATAGATGTAAATAGTCTGGGATACTCTGTGCTTGTACAGTATTTCTCTACACGTGTTGGGCTGCTTTGTGTTAAAGAATTTGATATTTATTGCATATTTTTCTGTAACTGACTGTTGGACACCAAGGGGTTAATTTACTAAAGGCAAATAGGCTTTACAGGTGACTTTTTACTTTGCAAGATAATTTTCCCCTAGCTTAATGAATGAGTTAAAGCTCTGCTGACTTTCATCATCTAATCATGTGCAAGTAAAAGCACCGTTTTCTATTTTCCTTACACATGATTAGGTGTCCTTTGCAAAGGTAAGTCAATACATTCACTAAACTACTTGGAAAATTTCCTTGCAAAGTGAACAGCCTATTTGCCCTTAGTAAATCAACCCATAAGGCCCGTTCACACTGGGCATGTGAGGTGCGGTGGCGGTATAGCGGCGCGATTTTTAGCGCCGCTATACCGTTGTATTTACAGCGATATTCGGCCGCTAGCGGTGCGGTTTTAACCCCCGTTATAGTCCGAAAAAGGGTTAATACCGCCAGCAATGCGCCTCTGCAGAGGCGCATTGCCGGTGGTATTACCGCGGTTTCCATTGATTTCAATGGGAAGGAGCGGTAAACACCCCGCTCCTATACCGCTCCAAAGATGCTGCTTGCAGGAGATTTTTTTTTCCTCCCGCCAGCGCATCGCCTCAGTGTGAAAGCCCTCAGGCTTTCACATTGAGAATGCTGGGGCAGGATTATTTCAGATGTTATTTATGCGCTATTTTTATCGCTAAAGCGCCTGAAATACGCCTCAGTGTGAAAGGGGCCTTAGTAAATTTGAATCTTTTTTGTACTGGAAAAAAACAGTGCCAGTGCTAATGAGATGACCCCCTTTAAATAAAAAGTAAACACCTACTTCATAGGTCTAAGCGTAGATGAAGCAGTCTTCCTCACACCTCCAGCCATAGAGGTCTGCAGAGATCTTTAACTAAGCATAACTAAGCCTGTCCCTTTTCATGCAGCAGCACTCAAAGGAAACACAAGACCATGTACTAGCTCCAATAGCAAATATCACATACATTGCCTAAATTCATAAAGTGTTATGCTAGATTAAGTGCAGTAAGTTAAAGGGAGCCTGTGTTTATTTCAAGCATCCAATTATATGCAAGAAAAGTTTAAAAAATAGAGCTTCTCCTACATGATTGGATGTTTGAACACAGGTACACATCAATGCTTTTCACCATCCTTTACAATTTAGTAAAACCAGCTCACAGTGCTGCAAGTGAAATATGACAGTATAGTTCCATATGGCTCCAAGGAGCAGTAAATATTTTTTTTTTTCTATAAAAGCAGCTTAGTTATCATGAGCACCTTCCACCAACATGTGGAATGTACATTCCGTAAATTCACATGCCACAAAACTAAAAATGAAAAATCATCTGGATATACATCTGACAAGGTGAATGATTTTTATATATATGAGGCCACACATTACATTCATACAAGAGATGTCTACATTTTTAATGGATAATAAGCAAAGAACATCTGGAAAAATAAACTTTGTCTCTGCTATTGACATCTGTACGTTAGGTATTAGGAGAAATATTAGCAAAAATATGTAAAGCGCAGCAAAGAAAAAAAAGCTCACATCACAAAAGCTGCCATTCACCCATCGTGGTTATATTAATTGCAAGAAATAGTACAACATACCTTGTATTCCTGAAGTCAAAGCACGGACATATTCAGTTCCATATCCATGATATATTTTCCATATAAAATCTGACAAAAAAGCAATAAATTGTCATAAAAATCTAATCCTTGAAATCATGTTTTATAATCTCAGAGATTAAAAGGCAAAAATGAGTGACTAGCGTTGCTATTTCCTGTTACACTCAGCAAAAGGAGAATAATAATAAAAAAAGAAAAAGCATAGCCCATCCAATTTTGAATGATTTAAACATAAAAAATGTAAATGCTAAATTTTTAGCGTTAGCTTCAGTCAAGTCCAGATGATAAAACTAGTTGCTAAAGTAAGACTTTATGAAGAGGTTGTACTGCAGGTACAGTGGCGTGAATTTGCTGTGAAAGCTTTCTGTTCATTTCTATGGCACTCTGACAGCAAGCGAGTGCACGCAGTAGCAAATTGATAGAGGCCGCTTTAAGTTTAGAATAATAATAGTCATAAAAAGACCTTGTCTCGATTCCCGGAGGGGAATCTGAAATCCTCGCACCCAGAAATCACTGGACACATCTGAGAAGAAGGGGAAAAAAAGTAGCCTTGTGTTGCGTCAAAGAGCCCAGTGTGAGGACTTAACACTGAACAGTGAGATATTAAATAGACTGGAGACAGCATTCCAGTGTAGTGGCTGCATCATCTCTCAGGGCTAGCTGGAGTCTATCCTGCATCTCTTACATAGCAGCTGAGCTCTACAGCTTCAAGAGGCAATTTCTCCTCTTGTCTAAACAGATGCTATTCACAGGAAAACAAGCACAAAAAAGTGCATTCATGTACGGGAATGACTAGGGGTAGAGGGGAAACTAATTTCAGACAAGCCTTCTTCTGCAAAGACAGATGAGCAGAAAGGCTCATTGATTGTTTTTACCTTGGTGGTTCAAATCCACATTGCACACAATAACGACCCTTGTGTGACTATTTTAAATCCCCTTAGAATATAAACTTTTCATAGAGTATTGAGCTCAGTACACAACTTTGCTCCATGGTTGCTTAACCTCTAAAACCTTAGCCTCAAAACACATTCCACAAAGTCCTTCACTGTGTTTTACTTGTGAGACCGTTGCTTACATTCATCTAAGCGTGCCCTGCAGACTGTGCTGTTGAAGGCAGAGAGCCCTATACATGCTGTTCGGGAGCAATTACTTCCTTGAATATACATTGAGGATGGTTTACGAAGTGAAGGAAAAGTCAAGTGTCTGCAGTGTCCATAACAACTAAATAGTTGGCTACTTAGGGCCAGATTCACGTAGAGCGGGCGCAATTTTTCCGATTTAGTGCCCGATCCACAAAGCACTTACCTGGAAATTTGCGGCGGTGTATCGTAAACAGGTCCGGCGCAAGGCGGCCCAATTCAAATGGGGCGGGTACCATTTAAATTAGGCGCGCTCCCGTGCCGGACGTACTGCGCATGCTCCCGTCGCAAATTTCCCGACGTGCTTTGCGCGAAATTACGACGCGCCGACGTTTTGTGAATCGCAACGTAAAAAAAGAGTTACGCCGGGAAAATTTAAAAATTAAAAAATAATTCAAAAGCGACGCGGGAAAGACAGGCATACTTTAACATGGTGGAGTACTTTTACACCATGTTAAAGGTGCACTATCTTTGCGATGGAAATCTAACACTCGCGACGACGTAACGTCGGGAAAAAGCTTCGTGGATCGCCGTAACTCCTAATTTGCATACCCGACGCTGGTTTACGACACGAACTCCCCCCAGCGGCGGCCGCGGTACTGCATCCTAAGATCCGACAGTGTAAGTCCATTACACCTGTCGGATCTTCTGCCTATCTATGCGTAACTGATTCTATGAATCAGTCGCATAGTTAGAAACAGAGATACGCCGGCGTATCAGGAGATACGCCGTCGTATATCTTTTGTGAATCTGGTCCATAGTTGGTAAGGTTGAAAAAAGTCTATCAAATCAGATTCCATGGGATTTTTTAGCTAATTTCAAGATAAATTTGTAATAATAGAGAATTATATGCATAGCAAACAGACAACATTATTTACAGGGACAAATATATTTTGCTACTGTGGAAGTTTTTTTATCACAACATTCCTATACTCCAACCATAAAGGCCCACAAATAATGTTTCAGGCACATTAAAGTGACCGAGAGGCCACTTTAGGATGCCTCAAAATTGTTAGGATTACCAAATAAAAAATGATTTCTCAGCCAGGAAAAAAAAAATTCTTCTGTAGGCGGTTAGGGTCTTGTTATGCCTTGTACACACAGCCAGACTTTCCGAGAAAAAAAGTCAGATGGGCTTTTTTCCTCGGAAAGTACGGCCGTGTGTAGCCTCCATCTGACTTTTTTTGTCAGAAGTCAGACGGACCTTAGATAGAGAACATGTTCCCTTTCTTTCCGTCGGACTTCCGACGGACTCACGGCGGACTTTTGCATAGTCTGTTTAAAGTAAACCTGATGACCATTTAAAATATTTTAAAGTCCTGCCTAAATTAAAAAACATTACAATTTGCCTTCTGTAACTTACATGAACCTGAAAACCATGCTCTGTGGGTGCAGGTGGGCCAAAATTAGTCTTTAAATTCAAACTACAGACAGTTCTTTGGTACAGTGGGGATGGGTTAGAACCTCTGACAAGATTTTATTGTTGTCTGTGTCCTTTTTTTGGGGAGATTCACTCGAACATTCTGTCCCAATTACATTTTTTACCAGGACGAAAAGTGAAATTCCAGTCAAAATCGAATTAAGGCTAAACCAACTGCCACCCCCATTCTAAGCCTATTCTAACTACCCTGTAAAAGAAAAGATGTCTATATTTACCTACAGTGGGGGAAATCATTATTTGATCCCCTGCAGATTTTATAAGTTTGCCCACTTACAAAGAAATGAAGGGTCTATAATTGTTATCATAGGTATATTTTAAATGATAGAGACAGAATATCAACCAAAAATCCAGAAAAAAACACAATACAAATGTTATAAATTGAGTTACAGTTCAGGGAGAAGGGGACCTCTACTGAGGAAGTCCATGCCTAGGAACAATACGCGTATAGGGGACTAAGCCATTTAAATGAATATCATCCTGCATTCATCTCAGAAGTGTTTTACTGATATGTCTGTACCAGCTAGCAGTACTCATTTATGTGAGAGTGTATCACTTTTTTCTTGGTTTTGGGATTAAAGTTCATGCAGAGAGCACTAAGGCCCAGATTCACAAAGGAGATACGACGGAGTATCTCAGATACTCCGTCGTATCTCTGTTTCTATCTATGTGACTGATTCATAATATCAGTTACGCATAGATATCCCTAAGATCCGACAGGTGTAATTGTTTTACACTGTCGGATCTTAGGATGCAGTACCGCGGCCGCCACTGGGGGGAGTTTGCGTCGTAAACCAGCGTCGGGTATGCAAATTAGGAGTTACGGCGATCCACGACGGATTTTCGCGTTCGCTACGTCGCCGCTAGTCTAGTTTCCCGTCGCAAAGTTAGTCGTCGTTTTGGGTGCCTTAACTTTACACAGTACACGTATGTGCTGTATAAAGTATGGCCGTCGTTCCCGCGTCGAAATTTAAAAATTAACGTCGTTTGCGTAAGCTGTCCGGGAATACGGACTACGATACGTTACGCCGCCGCGATTCTACCTGAATCTGGCCCCAAATCTTTTGTTTTGTTTTTCATTTGAAATCACCATATGCTATCTGTTCCTGATCGCTGCAGAGACCTGACATTATACCCAGAGGGGAACAGCTGATTATGACCTATTGGTAAAACAGAGGTCATAATGTGAGGTGAGCATTTAGATCTCACAGGTGGAGGATTGACACATGCATTTTCATTTTATTCACATAACGGTGATGAGATTATTTTTTGTTTGGATTTATAATGGGCTCTTTGGAGCATAATTTGTATTTTATCATACTAAATTAGTTTACGGACACATTTACTTTATATATATATATCAGGGTTTATTTGTATGCATTTTTGCACTTCAGGGAATATTTTATATGTTGGATTTAACCTATTTATATGATTTGCGCTATATATGGTAATAAGGGGAGTTTACATGAGCGCTGCACTAATTTTCGATGTTTGTATTTTTAACCACTTAAGACCCGGACCAATATGCAGGTTAAGGACCTGGCCCCTTTTTGCGATTCGGCACTGCGTCGCTTTAACTGACAATTGCGCGGTCGTGCAACGTGGCTCCCAAACAAAATTGGCGTCCTTTTTTTCCCACAAATAGAGCTTTCTTTTGGTGGTATTTGATCGCCTCTGCGTTTATTCATTTTTTGCGCTATAAACAAAAATAGAGCGAAAATTTGGAAAAAAAATGCAATATTTTTTACTTTTTGCTATAACAAATATCCCCCCCAAAAAAAAAAAAAAAAAATATATATATATAAAAAAAATGACACTGCCACAGTGAAGAACAGGGAAGGTGTTTACACACACCTCTCCCCGTTCTTCAGCTCCGGTGACGGATCGTGGGACACCGACAGCGATCGGGTCCGCGGGTCCCGCGGGCGCGGTCATGGAGCTTAGGACCGGGGAGAGGTGTGTGGGCTTAAAGAGACACGTGAGGTACGTGATTGTGCCCAGCCGTGCCATTCTGCCGACGTATATCGGCATGAAGGTGTCCTTAAGTGGTTAATAACTTTTTGTTGAATGTGTAGGAGTACTATATACCCCATACTTATTTACATGGGGGGCCCGGATTTGGGGGCCCACTTGTTAAAGGGGCTTCCAGATTCCGATGAGCCCCCCACCTGCTGACCCCCACAAACACTGGCCAGGGTTGTGGGGAAGAGGGCTAGGATTGTGGGGACAAGGTGCTTTAGGGATGAGCCCCCCTGCCATAAAGCACCCACCCAATCACGTTGAGGGCATCTGGCCTGGTATGGTCCCACTTCACTTTCCTGGCCTGCCGGGTTGCTCGCATAAGGGTATGGATTTTGGGGAAGAACTCGTGCCATTTTTTTCTTAATTTTGGCATAGGGTTCCCCTTAAAATCCATACTAGACCGAAGGGTCTGGTATGGATTTTGGGGGGGGCTCACAATTTCTATTTTTGCCGTGGGGTTCCCTTTATTTCCATACCAGATCTGAGGTGCCTGGTATGGATTGGGGAAGGGAGCCCACGCTGTTTGTTTAAGTTGCATTAAACAATGCTAAAAAAATTATTGTTAAAAATACAATAAAAAAATACAAAACAAAATTTTGTTCCGGAATTCATTTAGTTTCATTTGTTTAAGGCTTCTGGATCATCACAACGTGTTTCTTCACCAGTGACATCTTCAAGTAAGGAAGTGTTACAAACCCCAGCTCCCCAAAAATATACAGTACAATCCCTTCATTTATGGATAAAATGAAACTTGAAAATCAGGAGAACATTCATCAAGCTTCTACAAGAGCAATATTGATTCTGGATCAGCATTGTCACAATAACTAAAAATGCCTATTGACTGGAAACTTAAATTGTTCTCATGTATAGGTGAAATGTTCCTAACATATACAGTCCTTGTTATCCCACATGTATGAAATAATAAAATTTTAAAAAGCATGTTTAACCACTTCCATACAGGGCACCTACGCACCTTCCTGCCCAAGCCAATTTTCAGCTTTCAGCACTGTCGCACTTTGAATGGCAATTGCCCGGTCGTGCTACACTGTACCCAAACAAAATTGGCGTCCTTTTTTTCCCACAAATAGAGCTTTCTTTTGGTGGTATTTGATCACCTCTGCGATTTTTTTTTTTTGCGCAACAACTAAAAAAAGACTGAAAATTTTGAAAAAAAATTACATTTTTATTTTTTTCTGTTAATTTTTTTGTAAATAAGTAGGGGTGCAACGGATCAAAAAACTCACGGATCGGATTGATCCTCGGATCAGGAGTCACGGATCGGATCATTTTCGGATCAGCGCAAAAAAAAAAAAAGAGGTGTTTTCATTGGTCCAAAAAAAAATGTGTGTGTATGTGTGTATGTATGTATGTATGTATGTATGTATGTATGTATGTATGTATGTATGTATGTATGTATATATATATATATATATATATATATATATATATATATATATATATATATATATATATACATACATACACACATTTCAGGGGTGGATTAAAGAGGAAGCAGGTGAGGCTGTTTGGGACTTGTTAAAAGTACAATCTTGATGTTTTTACAGAAAATATATATATATATATATATATATATATATATATATTCTGTAAAAACATCAAGATTGTACTTTTAACAAGTCCCAAACAGCCTCACCTGCTTCCTCTTTAATCCACCCCTGAAATGTGCTCTCCCCCCCCCCCTCCCTCCTCTCACACCAGTGCTTCTCTGCTAATATTCCCTCTCCATGTCGGCTTGCCAGAGCCCACTGCACAGCGTGACACGCCTCCCCGGGGAGGCGTGTCACGCTGGGCTCTGGCAGCAGACTGGCCGCCGCTCCGGAGCTAGGCCGAAGCCGGGGACTTTCCTAGGCCTGGGCTCCGGAGCGCTCCGCAGATCGCGGGGTGTGCCGATCCGAACGGGGTGGCCCGTTCGGATCACGGATCGGTGACGATCCGTTGCACCCCTATAAATAAGTAAGATTTCTCTTTTAATTACGGGCACTGATATGGCGGCACTGATGGGCACCGATGAGGTAGTACTGACGGGCACAGATGAGGTGGCACTGATTGGCGCCGCTGGTATGCGGCACTGATGGGCACACATAGGCGGCACTGATGGGCACACATAGGCGGAACTGATGGGCACACATGGGCGGCACTGATGGGCACACATGGGCGGCACTCATGGGCACACATGGGTGGCACTGGGCACTCGTAGGTGGCACATATGGGCACTCATGGGCGGCACTGATGGATAATTATGGGTGGCACAGATGGGCACTGATAGGTGGGCACTGGGCATGGATGGGCACTGTGGGGTGGCACTGATGGACACTGTGGTGTGGCACTGATGGACACTGTGGGGCGGCACTGATTTACACATGTTGCCAATCAGTGCCCATTTGTGGGCACTGATTGGCATCTTTTTTTATTGCTTTTTTTTCAGACTTTTTTTTTTTTTTTCGAGACTTTTTTTTTTTTTTTTTTAAGACTTTTTTTTTTTTTTGCCCGCTTGCCTGGTGGTCCAGGGTGGGCTTCCCTGGTGGTCCAGTGTGGCGATCCGAGGGGGGGCTGCGCTGATAAACAATCAGCGCGAACCCCCCCTGTCAGGAGAGCCGCCGATCTGCTCTCCTCTACTCGCGTCTGTCAGACGCGAGTGAGGAAGAGCCGTCGACGGCTCTTCCTGTTTACATCGTGATCAGCCGTGGTTGGACACGGCTGATCACATGGTAAAGAGTCTCCGTGAGAGACTCTTTACCGAGATCGGTGTTGCGGGGTGTCAGACTGACACCCTGCAACAACGATCGCCGCGATGCGCGCCCCCGGGGGCGCGCAGCGGCTGAGAATCCTGAGGACGTCATATGACGTCCGGTCAGGATTCTACAACCACTTTGCCGACGTCAATTTGTCATTGGCGGGCGGCAAGTGGTTAAATAATTTTGTGCTTTTATTTTAAGTGTAATACTTTTCTATACACTGCATTTCACCTTCACAGTGTAACAAAATGACTTTCAATTTGTAAAACAATACCACACTGATTTTTATTTAAATTTCTCAGATTGTTTCCCCATGGTTTTAAAGTGTTCTGAAATTTTGCATCACTAGTGTATACTGCGTATTACTCCCAAACCAGTGCCTGTGCAAGTTCCCAAGCCAGTCAAGAGTATAAGAAGGGAAGAAATGTATGCGCAGTTACCTTATAATGCCTGTTTAATTTGTTATTTTTCCAGCCAGTTGTTTCCCATTTGCTTTATAAGAAGGCTCTGTAGCACAGCATAATGTTTTGGTTGTATTTGAAATCCGTTTGGTATCACAGGGATTTTCTGTGAGCTCTGGCTGTTATTTTGGAACAGGGCCAAACAGGTCCTGCCTAGTCTTTTCGGTATTTTGCAGCAATTGAGGCTTGAGCATTAAAACCACAATAAAGGTTAATGCAAATCATTTTTTCTTGTGTGCATGAGCGGTATCATAGGCTGTTCTGATCAAGCAAAGCTCTTGCACGCCCAGATAGTGTCAATGCTTTGCCTGCCCCATTCTGCCTTATTCCTACTGACCAGTGAGACAGCCCAACATGAACGTTTGGGAAGGGACAGCAAACGGGGCAACTTCATGCTTGTTTAGCATTTAGGCAAAGTGGTGAGGACAAGTCACTTTAAAGCAGAGTTCCACCCAAAAATTGAACTTCCGCTTTAAGTACTTGTGGCCCCCCTGACATGCCACATTTGGCATGTCATTTTTTTTGGGGGGGGGGGAGCGGGTACCTAGTTTTCACAGGTACACAGCCCCCATTAGCTCTCCTGGCGCTGCGGTGCCGAGCGGAAGTTCACCTCTCCCCCCTCCCTCCCTGCATACTTCTTGGACACGTCACAGGTCCCAGAAGATTGCCTGGCCATTCACAATGCGTAGCGTGGCTCGCGCATGCGCAGTGCGCACCCGCCTGTGAAGCCACAGCCGGGCGCCCACACATGCAATGCCGGCGTCGCAGAGAGGTGGGGGAGAGTAGCAAGGCTTTGGGCGGCCGCATCGCTGGACCGTGGGGCAGGTGAGTGTCTGTTTATTAAAAGTCAGCAGTTACACTTTTTGTAGCTACCGACTTTTAAATGGGTGGAACTCCGCTTTAAGCACTGGCCATTCAACATTAACACTTTCGATTATGATTAAAAAAACGATTTATAAAAACATTGCTTAGTACAAATAAGCATATGCTTTTGCTCTGCTTGTTTTGAGAGACTACCATATCAAATAAGCATTATATTGTAGGCAAACTAAATTAAAATAAGTTAAGATAAAAAGAATGCAAATGTGACATTTATACATTAATGTTGTGTAAGCATATTGGTATCCTAAGGCATTATAATACTTAGGCATTCCAAGAGGAGGCAATCTCAGTAAAACACATTTTTATTCTGTCCCACTTGCATGATCCTAAAATCAATCTCAAGTGAAAAAGTTAATTAAAGATTCTATCAAAGATAAAGTATGCTAACCCACCAAAACCAATATGCAATACCAGCTAATGCTCTGAATAGATGCCGGACAAGCAGGGCCATTTGAGGGCAAAACAAACCTGTCTTCATTTATACAAAAGAATAAAGGAAAGTGTAAAATATCAACACAGCCGGACTTTTACAGGTAAACAAGGGTAAACTAAACACGATACCAACTGTGACATACCATGCCCCAGTCAACCCAGTCAACCCTTTTCTAGCACTTTTTTCTCAAGTTTTATACATATATACATATATATATTATATATATTATATATATTTATATATATATATATTATAAAAAAACAGCACACAATTAAGAAAATTCAAACAGGAAAGTAATGTTTGTTGTGTGTTTTTAATGACCATGTGGGAAGAAGTCTGATGATGAATAGTCCGGAATTTCAGGAAGTGTTATGTAATATGACAGGTTTATTCAGGCTGGCTGTGATGTAGCTTAAATACATGTCAATCAGTCCTTCTATTTTAAAGGCAGAGCGATGCACATACACTTATTCCATAGGCTGAACCTCAGGCAGATACACTGTATTGTCAAAAATATTGGGACGCCTGCCTTTACACGCACATGAACTTTATTGTCATCCCAGTCTTAGTCCGTAGGATTCAAAATTGGGTTGGCCCACCCTTTGCAGCTATAACAGCTTGAACTCTTCTGGGGAGGCTGTCCACATGGTTTAGGAGTGTGTATGGGAATTTTTGACCATTCTTCCAGAAGCACGTTTGTGAGGTCAGACACTGATGTTGGAAGAGAATGCCTGGCTTGCAGTCTCTGCTCTAATTCATCCCAAATGTGTTCTATCGGGTGAGGTCAGGACTCTTTGCAGGCCAGTCAAGTTCCTCCACCCCAAACTCGCTCTTTCAAGTGGAAGTGGAACTTTTCCTTTTGGGTGGGGCTCTGCTTTAAGTCCAGGCAAACATATTTTCTTTTCTTTGAACACTTTTTAGTTGTGTGGGTAAAAGTACTGCCTCAGTCAGTTTGTATTACTTTCTGTAACCCTGTTTGGGAGACCCCCGTCACCTTCTCTCCCAGGTAAAGTGATTATCAGAGAACACTAAAAAAAGGTTCTGACTGGAGTTAAACTTTAAGGGCCAGATCCACATACAATTAGATAGGTGCAGCGTATGTGAGATACGCTACGCCGCTGTAACTTACTTTTTAATTCTTTGAATCCACGAAGAATTTGCGCCGTAAGTTACGGCGGCGTAGTGTATCTCTCGGAGCGTAATTCAAATCGACGAGTAGGGGGCGTGTTTCATTTAAATGAAGCGCGTCCCCGCGCCGAATGAACTGCGCATGCACCGTGCATTGCGCTAAATGACGTCGCAACAACGTATTTTTTTTTAACTCAGACGTGAATTACGTCCATCCCTATTCACGGGCAACTTCCGCAAAAAAAAAATTAAAAATTTCGACGCGGGAACGACGGCCATACTTAAAATGGCAAGTCTTAACTATACGCCGCAAAATACCAGCTTTAACTATACGCCGGAAAAAGCCGACTAGAGACGACGTTAGAAAATGTGACGGCCGTGCGTACGTTCGTGGATCGTCGGTAATAGCTAATTTGCATACCCGACGCGGAAAACGACGCAAACTCCACCCAGCGGATGCCGAAGTATTGCATCTACGATCCGAAGGCGTACAAAGCCATACGCCTGTCGGATCAAACCCAGATGTCGTCGTATCTTGGTTTGAGGATTCAAACTAAAGATGCGACGCAGGAAATTTGAAAGTACGCCGGCGTATCAGTAGATACGCCGACGTACTCTCTCTGTGGATCTGGCCCTAATTGTTTAAGATGTCCATAAATGGATCTAAATTAAATTTGGCTCAGCAGGTACTGGCTGAATTTCGATCTATCTATGGGCAGGCTGGTTGTACAGAAATCAATCTCTCGATCGACTTCTGTACAACTAGCCTGTTGAAAAATTCCCCTACAATCCACAGCTGACTATAGGAACTGTCAGTGCTGTCAGGATACAATAGCTCCATAGGAGGGATTTCCCCATCCACCTAAAATTTGTTGAACGAAAGAAAATGAATCACGTATGGTCGGTCTTAGTTGATGTTGGGGTGTTTAGGCCATTTAGGTATTCTTATAAAACGTTGGCATCGTCATCCCCATGCAAAGATGCAAAGAATGACTATATATATATATTTCTGCAAGGCTAAGTAGCTAATACAGCCTACAAAACAACGGTAGTAGTAGCAGTCAATTAACAAAATCAATTTCACTATGGTGATAATGATCTCTCAATACATTCTTGTCATTTTCTTCATTTTACAAGAAGATGGGCTTACGTTAGGAAATTTAATGCATGGAAAATAACAAAATCCAATTAATTTTACAGCAAGTTTTAAGCCTCATACATATGAAGCAAACAAAATCATATGGCATAGAGCAAATATAACACTCCAGGCTGATCATAAAGAATTTCACCCAATTTAAAAAAAAAATTCAGGCACTTGCTATTCCTGCCAACAACTGTTTAAAGGAATACTCTTGCCTAAGCCAATTTTAAATGCAGAGTTTAAAAATGAATAATGAATATCCCTTTTACTTAAATAGACATGACAATATCTAATTAATACGATGATTTGTTTAAACATTCTCGTGGAATATATTGGTTTATTATGATTTGACTGTGGAAACCATTTAAATACTTTAATCCTTTACCATACCACTTTCAACAATGAAATACTGTATATGTGATGGACCCGTTATGACAGTATTTTTTTTTTTTTTGTGCTTAAGTATTTTTTTTTATGTACCTTTATATTTTACACCACATTTACATGCAGACAGAGCTGTTAAGCTAAAATAACAATCACAGTGGTTCGGACATACTATTATTCCCCGTACACACAATCGGTTTTCCCGGCAGTAAAAAGTCTGCCGGGAAAACTGAGAACCTGCTCGGTAGCTTTTTTCCCCTACACACGGCCGGTTTTCCTGGCAGGAAAACTGCCATGAGAGCTTTGGTCGGGAAACCCGGCCGTGTGTGTGCTCCACTGCAGGCTTTCCCCATAGAAAAACTGCCAGCTCAAAAAACGCTGGGAATCCTGGCAGGAAAAAAGAAAACATGTTCTAATTTTCCCCGTCAGTTTTCCTGTCGGGAAAACTTCCATGGAGCATACACACGGCCAGTTTTCCCGGCCAAAAGCTGTCATGGCAGTTTTCCCGTCTGTAAAACTGGCCGTGTGTACGAGGCATAACACTGAGCCAATGGTGAAAAAGACATAGGGAAAGGTTTAACTTCATGTAAAAGTTATGAGTGTATCCAAAGATATTGGCAGCTGAGGTTTATCGGAAACCTCATCTTTCCTGTAAAAGTCAAGTTTGAATCCAACATTTTTGAGCATCCATTTTGATCAATAAAGCTTTCTAGTTTTTAAATAGATTTTTTTACTAAATGTAACCCATGCTTGTGTGTTTTTTTTTTCATCACAAGCTTAGCCTGGAATGCCTAGGCGACATCAATATAAATGATGTAACCAATTAGCAACAATATTAAAGTGTTTCATATGTCTGGGTCTTCAGCATTGCACTGTATTTAATTGAGTATTGCAATGTTGCTTATCCATAGCATGGTTTTTACAGGTTTGGCTTCATTAAAGATGACAGATTGGCTTATATTAGTTATACCACTTTACTGCACTTCGTACTATGCTACTAAAATGCTACTAAACATAAATGTTAATCTGGATAACAGAGAAGAGTTTTATTAACATTCATAAATCATATACGTAGGAGTTGTAGGAGCTTTTTAGAACTGAAGATATATCGGATAATTGCGACATGGTGAGGGAGACAGGTTTCTTCACATAGCTGGCTTCTTTGTAGTAAACTAAAATGAAATTGTCTCTAAGATAAAGCTTTATCAGGATTAAAGAGACTCTGTCTCTTTAAGAGTTTCCTGGTTTCCTATTTAAAATGCCAATGAACACGGGATTATAACTACCAATCTGATCAGTTTTACATGATTTTAACTGCCAATCCGACAGGGTTCCTGGTTCCTTATTTAAAATGCCTATGGACACAGGATTGTTACTCTGCAAATGTAACCAGCTTCCTAGTTTCCTATTTAAAATGGCCGTAAACACAAGATTATACGGTACATGCCAATCTAGCCAGTTTCCGATTTAAAATGCCTATAGACTCAGGATTATAACTGCAATTCTGTCAAGTTTAAAATGCCAACAGACACATGATTTTAACTACCAATCTGGTCAGTTTCCTATTTAAAATGCCTATAGACATGGAAGTATAACTGCCGATCTGCCAGGTTTCCTGGTCAGGGCCGGGACAAGAGGTGGGCAGGAGGGACGGCTGCCCTGGGCGCAACTGTTTATTGCAGGGATGGGGGCACTCTGTGCTGAGTTGCTTCTGTTACAAGGCTGACAGGAGTAGTGACAGTCAGCCCAATGCTGGGAGCAGTGAGAAGTAAGTCGGGAGGAGGTGGATCACCTAAGCTCACATATGATGAATAGGAAGGGGGGGGCACAGTTTGGCATCTTTGCCCTGGGCACTGGTTGACCTTTTCCAGGCACTGTTCCTGGTTCCCCATTTAAAATGCCTATGGACACAGGATTATTACTCTGCAAATGTAACAAGGTTCCTATTTAAAATGGCCTTAGACACAAGATAATACTGTAAATGCCAATCTAGCTAGTTTCCTATTTAAAATGCCTAGATTCAGGATTATAACTGCCAATCTGTCCAGTTTGTTGGTTTCCTATTTACAATGCCAATAGACATAGGATTATAACTACCAATCTGGTCAGTTTCCTATTTAAAATGCCTATAAACATGGAAGTATAACTGCCAATCTTACAGGTTTATTAAAATGACCTTAGACACAAGATTATACTGTAATTGCCAAAATTCCCAGTTTTCCATTTACAATTCCTAGAAACTCAGCATTTCACCAAACTGGCCAGTTTCCTATTTAAAATGCCCATACACTAGGGTTTATAACTGCCAATCTGGGCAATTTCCTGGTTTCCTATTTATGCCTATAAACAAAGGATTATAAATAAAGCACATGATCGCTGTGCTAGGTACAAGGTCTGAATCAAAATTAAAGTTATAACAAGCAGTAGTACACACAATATCCACAAACAGATACATACTTTCCACAAACAGACACAAAATAAATACATTAACCACTTAGAGTTTGTTCACACAGCAGCGGCACGACTTCAGGGGCGACTCTGCAAGGAGGACGACTTCAGAGGCGATTTGCAAAACGACTTCTGTATAGAAGTCAATGCAGGTCGCCCCGAGCCGCCCCCAAAGTCGTACAGGAACCTTTTTTCTAAGTCGGAGCGACTTGCGTCGCTCCTATTAGAATGGTTCCATTGCATTGAATGGGACGTGAAAAACGTCAGGCGGCTGAGCCGCCTGACGTGTCGCCCCAGTGTGAACCGGGTCTAAAGGACCGTGCCTGTTTTTAAGAATCGATGTTTACACGTTAAAAACACGTTTTTTGCTAGAAAATTACTTAGAACCCCCAAACATTATACATTTTTTTTAACACCCTAAAGAATAAAATGGCGGTCATTGCAATACTTTTTGTTACACCGTATTTGCGCATCGGTCTTACAAGTGTGCCTTTTTTTGGGGGGGGGGGGGGGGGGAAACACTTTTTTGAATAAAAAAATAAAACAGTAAAGTTAGCCCAATTTTTTTTTATATTGTGAAAGATAATGTTACGCCGAGTAAATTGAAACCCAACATGTCACGCTTCAAAATTGCGCCCGCTCGTGGAATGGCGTCAAACTTTTAGCCTTAAAAATCTGCATAGGCGACATTTAAAAAAATCTACAGGTTGCATGTTTTGAGTTACAGAGGAGGTATAGGGCTAGAATTATTGCTCTTGCGGGACTTATGTATGCGTTCGCTTCTGCGTGCGAGCTCGTCGGGACGGGGCGCTTTAAAATTGTATATTTTTTTCTTATTTATTTTTCTTGATTTTATTTATTTATATACAGTTTAAAAAAAAATGGATTACTTTTATTCTTATTACAAGGAATGTAAACATCCCTTGTAATAGAAAAAAGCATGACAGTTCCTCTTAAATATGAGATCTGTTGTCAAAAAGACCTCAGATCTCATATTAGGGCTAAAATGCTATAAAAAAATAATAAAAATAAATTGTCATTTGAAAAAAATTACAAAAATAAATTGTCTCTTTAAGACATATGGGCAGAAGTGACGTTTTGACACCGCTTCCGCCCTGCTATGTTATGGAAATGGGTGGGGGCCATCTTGCCCTCACTCGTATCCATGACAAGCCACGGACAGGACCCGATCGCCTCAGCCGCTGCCAACAGCTATGATAAGCAGCGAAGGGCGCGGGAGAGCGGCAGGAGGGGGGCCCCTCTCCCGTCGCCGATAACGGTGATCTTGTGGCGAATCCGCCGTGGAGACCACCATTATCGTTAAAAGGACCGGCGCCTGAAGAGATGGATATCTCGGTTGTGGCAGCAGCTGCTGCCGTTACGAGATATCCCTCTTCAAAAAGAGGACGTATATAGTCGTGCGCAAGTCCTTAAAGCGGGAGTTCACCCAATTCCTTTTTTTTTCTATTTTCCCCTTAGATTCCTGCTCGTTGTGTCTAGGGGAATTGGCTATTTGTTTTAAAATATGATCCGTACTTACCCTTTTCGAGATGCATCTTCTCCGTCGCTTCCGGGTATGGGTCTTCGGGAGCGGGCGTTCCTTCTTGATTGACAGTCTTCCGAGAGGCTTCCGACGGTCGCATCCATCGCGTCACTCGTAGCCGAAAGAAGCCGAACGTCGGTGCGGCTCTATACTGCGCCTGCGCACCGACGTTCGGCTTCTTTCGGAAAATCGTGACGCGATGGATGCGACCGTCGGAAGCCTCTCGGAAGACTGTCAATCAAGAAGGAACGCCCAGTCCCGCAGCCCATACCCGGAAGCGGCGGAGAAGATGCATCTCGTAAACGGGTAAGTACGGATCATATTTTAAAACAACTAGCCGATTCCCCTAGACAAAACGAGCAGGAATCTAAGGGGAAAATGTGTAAGCTATGGGTGAACCTCCGCTTTAAGTGGTTAAACACTGATCCAAAGTAATGCACTATTTACAAAATAACCTATCAATATAATTGTGCAAGATTTGTGAAAAAGCGACATGTGCATAATAACTAAATATAAAAACGATCAAAGTCCATGTAAGGTGAATAAAAACCTGTGATAAGAATTCAACATCCAACAGTGCCGCAAATGATACAAATGGTGATATTATCCTCCACCAACAAACAATATATCAGCCGCCTCTTACCAAACAATCAAGCCTCATACACACGCTCGGTTTACTCGGCAAGAACCAGCAAGAAAACTGCTGGCAGAGCTTTCTTGCCGAGTAAACCGAGCGTGTGTACGAGGCTTTCAGGTTTCTCGACAAGAAAACTGCCCAGAATCTAGACGAGAAAAATATGTTCTCTATTTTTCTCGTTTTGAGATTCTGGGCATTTTTTTCTGCCGAGAAACCCAAGAGTGTGTATACTTACCTGTCGCTGTGGAAACCCGTGCATCCTCAAATTCATTTTCCTGCATGCGCGTTAGCTTCCTAGGCATAGGTAGGGTGCAGCAAGATGGCGGCGACGGCATCAAATGTGACGAGTGCATGCTCGTCGTACGCGATGACGTCGCCGCGTTCTTGCCTTTCAAGAGAACCGCGGTTCTTTTGAAAGGAGAGTCTGTACACTCGGGCGGCAAGAGATTCTTGCCAAGAATCTCGTCAGGGAAAACAACGTTTTTTTTTCTGATGAGATTCTTGCCCGTGTGTACAGGGCTTCAGCCCTGTAGGCTACAGCAGCATTTTCCCAGCTCAATGGGAAAAGTAAATGGCTGTAGGCAAGGCGCATCCAAGAGATCTCTTTATCTCTTCAGATAGCATAATTCTATATATGCAATATGTTATACAATAATCATATCAAAGAAAAAAGATCCTCATGGAGTGATACTGTAAAAGCTATCAAGTTTTTTATTCACCTAATTTGGTTAGCACATTACACTGTGTTTACATACAGGATTGTAATTGCCAATCTAGCCAATTTCCTGTTTTCTCTATTTAAAATGCCTATAGACACAGCATTAAAACTGCCAATCTGGTCAGTTTCCAGTTTTCCTATTTAAACACTTGCTACCCAGGCCAATTCTTGAAACTTCGCTCCTACATGTAAAAATCATAATTTTTTTTCGAGAAAATTACTCATAACCCCCAAATATTATATATGTTTTAGCAGAGACCCTAGGGAATAAAGTGGGCTTCTCTTGCACGGTATTTGCGCAATATTTTTTCAAAGGTGTGTTTTTTTGGGGGGAAAAAAAGTTTCATGCATTAAAAAAAAAAAAAAACAGTAAAGTTAGCCTAATTGTTTTGCATAATATGAAAGATGGTGTTATGCCAAGTAAATATATACCCAACTGCTTTAAAATTGCACACACTCGTGGAATGGCGGTACTTAAAAAATCCCCATAGGTGACGCTTACATTTTTTTACAGGTTACCTGTTTACAGTTACAAAGGAGGTCTAGCACTAGAATTATTGCTCTTGCTTCAATGTCTGCGGTGAAACCGTGTGGTTTGAACATTGTGTACATATGTGGGCGCGACCCACTGATGCATTTGCTTCGGCGCGAGCATGCAAAGTTGGGGGCGCTTCATATATTTTTTTTTATTGTTTATTTTACTTTTATTTTACTTTTATTTTCTATTTTTTTTATCACTTTTATTCCTATTACAAAGAATGTAAACATCCCTTGTAATAGTAATAGTGCTTGACAGGTCCTCTTTACAGCGAGATCCTGGGTCAGTAAGTCCCCAGATCTCACCTCTAGGCTGGGAAGCCTGAAAAAAAAAATGATCCTGGCTTCCCAGCCTAGGCGCCGGATTTTTTTTAAATGCAGAGGCCGGGCAGGTCGTCATAACATCGCGCTCGGTCCCCTAAAGATCATAGAAATGTCCGGCAGATTCTCTACGGAAAACTTCCGGTATGAACTGATTTCTTCTCCCTCGCGCCGATCTTACGAGCGAGCCGGGAGAAGCACCGGAGGGCGGCGGGAGGGGGGTACGTCCCCTCCCGCTACCTGTTAAAATGATCAAGAGGCTGAACAGCTGCTATGATTGTTCGTACGGTGCAGGGAATTGCCGGCTCTAAAAGAAGAATAAGAAGATATCTGAATGATGCCTGTAGCTGCAGGCATCATTCAGCTATCCCTACTCAACGTCATTGGACGGGAAGTGGTTAAAATGCTTACAGGCACAGGGTTATAATAACTGCCGATCTGTCCAGTTTCCCATTTAAGGTGCCAATAGATACAAGATTATAACTATCAGTATCTAGCTATTTTCCTGGCTTAGCGTTTTGGTTTTTGCCTATAGGCAATCTGAAACTTCTTGAAATTATGGGCCAGATTCACAAACGAGATACGACGGCGTATCTACTGATACGCCGTTGTATCTCTGTTTCTAACTATGCGACTGATTCATAGAATCAGTTACGCATAGCT